>NC_069390.1:57055679-57655679 GCF_027475565.1 Acinonyx jubatus | reverse complement strand
AAGTATTTAAAGAAAATATTAGAAATATTAGAAAATATTGGAAAACATTCCATCACATTACCATGAACAGGTTGGGATTAGGGAAATCATTAATATAATATAACAGATTAATAGATTTAAGAAGAAAATCATGTGATTATCTCCATCAATGCTGAAAAAGCCCTAAATATAACTCGCCATAGAATGAATTGGTAAGTGTCTTTTTAGTATCATAAAATATATACTTTGCTCCTAAAGCTAGAATTTTACTTAATGGAGAAAGACTAGAGACGTTTCCACTAAGGTCAGCAATAAACCACAGAGGCCCTCTACTTGTCAACGTTGTACTGGAGGCACTAGACAAAGCAGTTAGAGAAGAGAAAACAGTAAGAGGCACAAGAATTAGGGAGAAATGGGATAAGTCTATTCCTTGCAAATGATATGACTGTGGACCCAGAGAGCCCTGAAAGTGTTTTCTATTTGCCTTCATTTTTACCATTTCTGGAGTTCTTTCTTTGTGTAAACCCAAGCTTTTGTCGGTATCATACTCCTTTTGCCTGGAGAACTTCCTTTAATGTTTCTTATAGCACAAGTCTGCTGGGAATGAATTTCCTGGCTTTTGTTTGTCTACAAAATCTGTTTTTGTTTTTTAATTTTGAAAGCTGTTTTCACTGGTTATAGAATTTTGGGTTGACATTTTTTTTCTTTCTTAGCTCTTTAAAGATGTAATTCTTATCTTTGTTCCTCTGTATGTAATGTATCTTTTCCCCTGGCTGCCTTTAATATTTTCACTTTACCTTTGGTTTTTAGCAGTTTTAATAGAAGGTGTCTAGATTTTTAAAAAAATTATTCTGTTGAGATTCTCTATGTTCTTGGATTTATGATTTCATATCTTGCATTATTTTTAGAAAATGGTCAGCCTATCTGTTTGCACATTTATTCTGGTCTGTTATTTCTTCTCCTGGGATTTCAATTATATGGATGTTAGACTGATATTGTACAGCTCTTGAAGGCTCTCTTCTGTTTGTTTGTTCATTTGTTTTTAATCCTTTATTTCTTTGTGTTTCAGTTTGGGTAATTTCCTATTGACCTATCTTCAAGTTCATTGATCCTTTCTTTCGATGTATGGAGTCTTCTGATGCACTCAGAAAAGCACTTCATGTATGTTTTTTTTCATTCTAGTATTTCCACTTCACTCTTTCTTATTGTTTCCACCTCTCTGTAAATTTTCACACTAGGCTCTCAGTACGGCAACCTGCCTATCTTTGAGACACACACTCCCTTCGTCCCCTATGTTCATCATCAGCAAAGGGGTTTCCTTCCATTCCCTCCCTCTGGGTCTCCATGGGTTGGCTGCATCCCTCCACTAAAGGTCTTAGCTCCAGACAGGTGACCCACTCCTTATAACCACTCCCCCGGGCTCCAGTGGTAGCTCCCTCCCCTTGCTCTTTCAAGCCTGTGAGTAGCAAGCCCTCCTTGGTTTGGCACATGGCACATATATTTATAGAATAAATGAATGAATGAAAGTATCTGAAACATCAAGTGTTGAGGGAAGGGAGGGTGACAAGCATGGAATTAGAAGTTAAATTAGGGCCACTTGGTAAAAGGCCTTAAATGCCTCAGAGCTCTCAGCCAGCAGGCTGAATTGTCTAACTAGAAATAACCAAATGGACCGGAGACCAGAGCTAATTGCTACAAGTGGGTGCTGTGCAGAGGACTCCATCAGCTGCTAGGTGCTGAGTTCCCACCTGGGTGGACAAGGCCCTGTCTGCTCTGCCATCCTGGTGGCCTCTTGCTGCTGGCTTTATGCTTGGCACAGAAGAAAGACGTGGAGTGGTCCCCGCCTTGTGCCTCATTGCCTAGGTGACTTTGAGGAAGCACAGACCCTCCGTGGGCCTCACTTTCTACATGTACAAAGTAGAGCTGGGATTAGAGGTATAAGAGAAAGAATTTACACTAAGGGCCTACTCTGAGTTGTCCTAATATTAATACTTACTAAAGAGCTAGCATTTTTGAGTGCCAACTGTGAAGTAAGAGATCCATATGTATTGTTTCATTGAATTCTCAAGACAACACTACAAGGTAGGTGCTATTGGTGTTGCTAATTCACACATATGAACACTGACATTTTACATAATCCTCACAACCCCCCAACGCAGTTGCAGGTGTCACCACAGCTCTGAGCGGTGCAGGGACCTGCCTGAGATCTCACAGCCCTCAGGAAGCAGAATGAAGGTTCCGTTTGGGCCTTTCTTACTCCAGAGCCCCTACATCACACTCTCCATTCCATGATTATAATTGGCTTCCTTTCTTGAACAGTTCATGAAATTCTCAGGCTCAGGAATTCTGTGTCCTCAGTATGGAAGACAGAGTCTGGCCCAGAGAAGATGAGAGGGAAATTTTGATGAAAGACACAGAAGAGGGAAAGGGAGGGAGAGGAGGAGAGGGAGTTGTGGGGGGGGGGGGGGGGGGGAGGGGAGAGGAAGAGAGAGTCAGCAAGCACCAGCCTTGAGGAGGCGCTCCCTCCGGTGGTCATTCTGAGGAGCTGCATGCAGGACGGACTTCCCTTCTAGGGCAGGGCTCCGCTGGCCAGTGCTCTGGAGAAGCCTGGAGAATCGGCAAAGCTCTGAGGGGGACTAACTCATCGAGATGGCTAAGGGACCTATTTCTGCTGGCTTCGGCTGGAGAAGAGCTAAGTCTGTCTCTTTTCCGGTCTTGTCAGAACGGAGAAATCGGGGCCATCCTGGGGCTTTGTCATCTGTTGAGCCCCTCCTTGTGTGTCCGGGGCTTTGGGGTATGGTCCTATGAGGAAGAATTATCATCTCATTTTACAGAGGAAGAAGCAAACCCCGGGAGCTGAAACAGACTTCTCCAGCTCACCACACTAACATGACCTTGTTCGGCTGGTTTGGTTTTTGTTGGCTTTAAGACCATTATGGACCCACGTGGGTCCCGGCCCTCTTCTCCCTTCATTCATACTCTCCCTGGGTGACCTGGCTCATGACATGGCTGCCACTTCCACCTGTACCTCTCTTCTGGGCTCCAGACTGTCAGCCTGACGTCCGTGCCCACATATCCCAAAGGCATCTCATACCTGGCACGTTCAAGAGCAGACTCCTGGGTCTCTTGCCCCGCCCCCCCCACCCCCCATACCGTATCCCTTAGCCTCTGCCAGTCTCCCCCTGCACAGAAAACGGCACATCATCTGCCCAGTTGTTTGAGGCAGAAACCCAGGAGACCTTCTAGATTCCTCCCTTATCTATGCCCTCCCTCCAACCCATCAGCAAGTCCTGTCACATCTAGTTCCAAAACGCATCTCCCTTACCTGTCCCACGTCCATTCTCCATCTCCCAGACCATCATCTGCAGGCACTACTACGGTAGCCACTGTACTGATGTTCCTCCTCCTCTTACTGTTTTCTTCACTCAGCAAATGGTTGGCAGGTGCTCCTGTTCTGTTTATCAGCCACTGCTCTGCTCACTGGGAGCAAGACTTAGCCTCTGGCCTCTTGTAGTCAAATCTTCAAACAGTGTTGTTATTGTGTTTATTATGCAAATTCCATGCATAACACCTACATGATACTTTCGAAACTCTTCACCATGACCCACAAGTACCTGTGTGATCTGGTCTTTCTGGTAGCTTCCCCTGCCAAACTTCTCCTCTTCTCCATCCGTGTGCCTGTGATTTAGCCATACTACTCTCCTTTCGTTCTTTCACTTCCTTAAATATGCCATCCCCTCCCACCTGGGGGCCTCTATTCACACTGTCCCTTCTGCCTGGAATGTCCACTCCCCAGCCTTTGGATTGTTGTCTCCTCTTGGTTTAAATAACACCTTCTTTGACACCCCAGGAAGTAGCCTGGTCTATGCAGCACTGCCCAAACTGTGTTCTGAGATAACGTGGCTATCTCAGAAAAGCTTCATGATGAGTTGAATTTGGAGAGTCAGAGTACACAACATGATAAAGGCTCTGAGAAGTCCTGCTGTGAGTTTTGCTCTGAGAAGAGCCCATTTAGCTGTGTTCAACCCCTGTAGTCCCCACCCCTGTTTGCCTAATTGTGGGAATACAATTTAATTAGAAAGTAAGCAATCTCTGAGCTCAGGGGCAGTGGCCAGATTCCACACAGGACTTGCAGTGGAGTCAGCCAGGGGTAGGAACTAAAAGCCTGGGTCTTGGATCAGACAGGCTCCCAGGGTCTAAGTGTGGCTCTCTGTGCCCTGGTGATGACGTATGTTTTGGGCACCTACAGGCTGAATTAATGGCCCCCAAAGATGACCACATTGTCAGCACCAGAAACTGTGAACGTGGCAAAAAGGACTATTCAGGTGTGATTATTGAAGAGTTTGTGATTATCCTGGATTGTTCTGTATTACGTAAGTGGGCCCAAAATGATCACAGAGGTCCTTATATGAGGGACGCAGGGGTGAGAGTCACAGGAGGAGAGGTGATGATTGAGGCACAGGCTAGAGTGAACCTGGAACATGGAGGGAGGTTCATGAGCCCCAGGACACAGACAGCCACAAGGAGTTGAAAAAGCAAGCTAGCAGATCGCCCCTCGGGCCTCAGAAGGAGCGAATCTTGTCGATCAATGTCCTGCTGTTAGCCCAGTGAGACTAATTTCAGACTTCTGACCTCCAGAGCTGTGAGAGAATACACTTATGTCATTTTAAGCCACCAAATTTGTGGTCATTTGCTCCAGTAGTGTTAGAAAACTAACACGGCCCCTTGTCGGGGTTGAGTAAGTCTTGGTTCTGAACCCTTTTCTTTTCTCTTACTCCCCTGAACAGCCACAACAAAACCCTCAGCTAATAATCTGGGCTCCATGAGCTAGCCTGCTCCTCTCTCTGCTAGAATGCCTTCCATATGTACCCCCCACCCCCCTCAGACTTCCAGACTCAGTTCAGACGTCACTTCCACCAGGGGGCCTGCTACGGCCCCTCCTACACCCATCAGGCGGAAGCAGAGACCCACAGCACTCACGATGGGGACCCTGCCACCACACAGCTCAGCTTCCTTCATTCACGCCTCATTCTCTGCCAGACTGTGAACATCAGCAGAGGCTTTGTGCATGGAATGAATGGGTGGTGTGTTAGGAGAAAGCCCAAGGTGAAAGGTCCTCTGGTGAAATAAACATGCTCTGTCTGGGTGGGTGCCCTCATCTGCGCCTTCACTTGGGGCCCACCTCGTGAAGCCAGCGTGTCACTTTGCACCCTGGATGGTTTCCTGTGGACATACCACACGCCCCTTGAAGCCTAGTAAGTTTGCATGATGTGAACTGCCATCATCATCTACCAAACGCTTGCTCCTCCCGCATTCCCTGGCTAGCACTGGCACCACCGCCAACCCCTCCGGGACTCTGGAGTTACCAGAACTCTTCCTTCTCCTTCTTTCCGCACCCGGTTATTCCGGAAGTCTTGCGATTTCTACCTTAGGCACATCTCTCAAGTCCATCTTCTTCCCTCTGTCTCCACTGCCCCCGGTGCAGCCCAGACTCCCATCACCTCTTCACTGGACCCAGCTACGGCCTCCTCCCTGGTCTCTCTGGCTACAGGAGGGCCCCAGCCAGCCGCTTCACACACACACACACACACACACACACACACACACACACACACAGACACACACACACACACACACACACACACACACACACACAGCCGCCACCAGAGGGCGCTGTTAGAACCCACGTTGAGCGCGTTGCTTACCCGCTCCGGAAGAGCAGATACATTGGGGTGTTTGGGGCCGTTATGTGCTGCCCATCAGCTGTCCTTCTCCAGTATTTCCTAAGAGACCACAGCTGCTGATGGCAGATGCCGCCCCCCCCCGCCCCCATCTACGTCCCTGCCTACTGGATCGTGATCCCCAGTTCCGCCAAGAGACCAGCTGCAGCTTCCCTCCTCTGTGGCCAGCCCTGTGACCCAAAGGGACCCTGCCCTATAGGGCCGGCAGAGTCCTTCTAAGGCATTCAGCGACTAGAGACCCATTCTCATCACGGCAAGCATAGTAAACTTCTCTTGCATCAAATACCATTTACTGCCATAAATGTTTTGAAAAGGATTTTTGTAATTTCGAGTTTGGTGAAGAGCAAGTCACTCCTTTTGTTTTGTAACTTGAACTTAACTATACTTATTATGACGAAACAAGAGTTGGTTTGGGTCGCCCATGACTAGTTGGCATTAATACTGTACTTGCAGACATTTTAATGAAACATTTGTTCATTCTGACGTTGCTGTTTTTCTGCTCACGTTTTGGAGCCAGTGTAGTTTTCTTCCCAGGACTTAACTATTCTATATTTGTGTAAGCTCTTAAAAAGCTCATGGGCCCCAAACCATGAAGCCATGAGACCATTAAAATATCCTTGGCTCTCTGCAAAGAGAGGGCTGAGCTCACAGCAGAGCTGGGTGGCTGGGTCCGGGGGCTTCCAGCAGCTCACATACACGGGCATCAAGGCCACCCCTATTGTGCCAAAGAGTGACAACAAGAAGAGACTTTGAGGGAGGAGGAGGTCAGGAAATTCTGAGCAATCCCCCTGCCCCCATGGCCACCTCCACGTTGCACCCTCCTGCCCACCTTGCCCTCACTCTGTAAGTTCTGGCTCAGATCTAGCTCTCTTGAAGTTTGGCTCCTTGAAGGACTTAAGGCCCTGAGCTAAGTGGCAAGAGATCAGAGCTGTTGGTTCTCCCACAGCTCAGTCCCCTTTTCATTTCCCCAGAGTTCCAACCTCATAGGGCTGTATCATGAGGAGTGGAGGCTTTGGGGTCAGAAAGGCGTGGGTTCATATGTTGGCTCCATCTTGAATTAGTTCCATGATTGGGGGCAAGTCACTCGTTTCCTCATCTGCAAAATGAGTTGAATAGTACTAACTCATGGGCTATTGTGAGGATCAAACATGAAGCCACTAGCATAATGCTTGGCAGTCTGTAGGCACTTGATAGAGAGGAGTTGCCTTCTCTCCAGCCATTTCTGAACCCACAATCTCACCAGTCATGGAGTTTGGCCACCCATGTCCTGGCTTCCTTCCCTTTTTAGGACCTTGACACCAGGGCATCAGGATGCCAATCCTATAGGAGAAAGGGGATGGGAGGTCTATTTACCACATAGCTGGTAGATATTGGGCACAGTTCTGGGGACTTTAAGCAGGTGCCACTATCACCCTTGAAGGCCTGCTTAAAAGAAATATTTATATTTTCCTGCCAGGTTCTGTTTTCCCTTACCCACCTGGAGTGCTCCGCCACTCCAGAGGGGTGGAAGGCAGAATGTGTAATCCTCTCCACCAAATTCCAAGCCACAGTCCCCCATCTTCACCAAGAGAATATTGATTCTAACTAAACACCACTTCCCCTAACCATTGCACTTGACCCTACTATTTAAGCACAGCAGGAAGGCATGTCTTTTAAAATAGAAAAAAAAGAAAGGTAGGTACTTAATTTCAGCGGTCATCATGAAAGATTTTGAGTCAGCAAATCCAGCAAATGGAGTGTGGCTAATGCCTTTTCCTTACAGAAAGCAGATGGCTGGTATCCAGCCTCCATCAAAACGGCAGTCAGCCTGTAAAAGATGGCAGCACAAACTTGGCCCACTTCCACCCTCCACCGAAACTTCGTGTGGCTTCTTCAATTCCGGGGGCAATGTCTCAAGAAATCGAAGTCAGATACTGCTCCACAAACAAGAAGTAAGTTTTCTAAACTGTCTTCCAGTTACCGCCATCCCCACCCCCACCCCCATCACCACCATTCAGCCATTATCCATGAGTGCCTACTATGTATCTGGCGGGATCTACTCTGCGTGGCTTTGGGGTTGGCATCTATTTTCCAGGGAGAAAATTGAGGTTCAGAGAGGATAAATCATTTCTCCAAAATTACCCACTTGGTGAGAAGCAGGGCTGGGATTCAAAGTGTGGTCACTCGGACTCTAAAGCCTAACTTCATTCTACTATGATATAATTTCTCTCCTCTTTCTCCCTTTACCACCCTGACACACCTCTTCCTTTGCTTGTCAGCTCTTGTCACCTCCTCATCTCCAATCGTCCCTAATTTTTGGCATGCCCTCAAGATTAAATTGTTCACTTTCACTCACAAGGTACACTTGTGGCTACCTCATAGCAGTGCTTACTACAGTCTGTTATTACTTTATGTCCACTACTCTCCCAATTCCCTCTAGACTTACACTCTTTGAGAACAGACACTGTCCATTGGTCACGTATCCCTGGAACCCAGGGTTTGGCTCATGGTTCACTCAAAAGTCTGTGATCTAAATCCATGAATGAAAAAATGGATTCATAGATGGGTGGATGAAGAGACATGTACATTAGTGGATGAGTGATTGAGTACATTAACAGATGGTTAAGGAAAACTCAAATCTACACTTATAACACTTCCCAGTTCACTCCATTCTTATATCTCCAGATGCCTATCGAAACTTTCCACTTGGCTCCTTTGTTATCACCTAAAATGAAACGTGTACAAACCTAATCTCCACCCTAGCCGATTCCTTATCTATTTTCTGACAATAGTACTGCTATTCTTCCCAGGGTTGCCATCACTGGTCCTCTGATTGATTCATTCAGTCAACAATATTTTTTACGTGTGTGCATGTGTGTGTATGTGTGTGTGTGTTTGACTGTCTGCTATGCACTATGAATAAGACAGGCAAGCTTCCGAGAGAACTCAAAGGAGCTCAGAGTCAACAGTGGGGTGGAAGATAGCATAGCAGACAATAGGCAAGTAAAAAAGTTAACAGGACAATTACAGAGCATAATGAGTGATACAATAAGGAAACATAGAATGATGAAAGGGAACTAAGGGACCTCACTCTAAATAGGATGGGAGGGAGGGCTTGTTCGAAGCAAGGCCTGAAGGATGAGAATAAGCCATTCAATATAACAGTTGAATGAGCATTCCAGGCAGAGGAATCAGCAAGTGCAAAGCTTTCTGGGCTGGAACAATCCTGGGCTGTTTCAGGAACAGAAAGGGGCCAGATGTGGCTGGAGTGCAGTGAACAGCAGGAGACTGTAGACAGGAAGACTGTTAACAGACCTGAACCAGGTCGTGCAGGGTCTTGAAGGCCAGTAAGGAATCAGATTTTATTCCAAGAGCAATGGGAAGCCATTGAAACATCTCAAGCAGGGGAATGACATGACCCCCCCTGGCATGCAGGCAAAGAGCTCCCCCACCCCAGGTGCAAGTGATTCACAGGTGTGTTATCTCGAGTCATTAGGAAAGGGTTAACTCCAATTCCATTTAAACTGTTACCTCACACAGAAAGGGAAAACATCCAAATGCTTTTTGTAAAGCCATCATAGCATCGGTGGCCATCCTGACCAAAAGGCACAGCAAAAAGGAAACAAACCAAGCTTATTTGTAAGTACTAATACAAAACAATCTTTAAAATTTTAGTGAATAGAATAATGAAGCACTTTAAAAGAACAACACACTGCAACCAAATTAACCTTATACCAAAAAGGCAAGAATGGTTTAATAGTAATGAGCTATATTATAGGGGCGCCTGGGTGGCTCAGTTGGTTGAGCGTCTGACTTTGGCTCAAGTGGTGATGTCGCAGTTCATGAGTTCGAGCTCCATATCGGGCTCACCGCTGTCAGCATGGAACCCCCTTTGGATCCTCTGTCCCCCCCTTTCTCTGTGCCTCTCTTTCTCTCTCTCAAAAAAAAGCTATATTATAATTACATAGGTTGAGAGATCAAAGTGGCAAAGACATGATCATCTCTGAAGAGACTGAGAAGATATTTGACAAATTCACCATATATTCTTGATGTTTGAAAAATTTCTTAGTAAAATTGGAGCAAATGGATAGTTCCTAAATATTTTGTGCCAAAAATCAACATCATACTTAATGGTGAGATATTGGAAACATTCCCATTAAAGTCAGGAACAATAATTCTAGAGATGCATTAGGAACCATTGGATAAGAGGAAGAAATGAGAGATATAAATAAGAAAGAAAGACAAAAATTGTCATTTTTGTGACCAATAAATTCAAGATCATCTACAAACTATTATAACTAATTAGAAAGTTTAGTGTGGTTGATAAATAGAGATCGATACATGCAAAAATTCGACCATCGTGTTGTGTATCATTATAATAAAAGATGTAATTTTAAAATATGTCAGTTCAGAGAAGTACATGAAAAGATGTTCAACATCCCTAGACATTAGGGTAATGCTAAATTAAAACCATGATGAGATATCACTACACGCATATTAGAATGGCTAAAATAAAAAAGAAATGATAATACCAAACACTGGCAAGGAAGTAAGGAGCCGGGTCTTTTATCCACTGCTGTTAGGAAAGCAAAATGGTGGAGCTGTTCTGGAAAATAGAGAGCAGTTTCTTAAAAAGTTACATATACCCTTACCATACAATCTGTAAATGACTCCCGAGAAGCGAAAATGTGTTCACAGAACTAGTACGTGCATGTTCATACCAGCTTTATTTGTAAAGTCCCCAAATTGGAAACAACCCAGATGTCCTTCCATGGGTGAATGGTTAAACAAAATGTGGCTTATCTATACAATGGAATAATACTCAGCAATAAGAAGGAACAAACTGTTGACGTGTGTAATAATTTGGGTGCATCTTAAAGGAATTATGCTGAGAGGAAAAGGTTCCACACTCTACGATTGCATCTGTATGACCTTCAGAAATATCAAAAGCTTAGAGATGGAGACCAGAGTAGTGGTTGCCAAGGAAACCAGGGAAATCAGGCAAGGGTGTGATGATGAAGAGGTAACGAGAGAGAGAGATCCTTGGGGGCACCTGGGCGACTCAGTCGGTTAAGCATCTGACTTCGGCTCAGGTCATGATCTCGTGGTTCGTGAGTTGGAGCCCCACGTGGGAATCTATGCTAACAGCCTGTTTCAGATTCGGTGTCTCCCTCTCTTTCTGCCCCTCCCCCACTCGCACTCTGTCTCTCTCGCAAAAAATAAACAAACGTTTGACAAAAAAAAGAGAGAGAGACAGATCCTTTGTGGTGATAGTACAGTCCTATATCTTAATTGCAGTGGTGTTTATACAAATCTAAATATGTGATAAAATGTCACAGGACTATCCATGAAGGCATAGTGAAACAGGAGTGTGTGCCAACACTGGTGAAATCCAAATAAGGTCTGCATTCTAGTTAATTGTACAATATTAAAGTACAATCGCTTGTTTTGATCATGTACTGTAGTTATTTGAGATGTGGCCACTGGGAGAAGCTAGGTGATGGCCACAGAGGCCTCCTGGCAGTACTTTTGCAACTTCTTGTAAGTTTATAATTATTTAGAAATAAAAAGGAAAAGAAAATGCCATTTCCAGTTACAACAAAAGCCATTACCCAAGAACATACAAGAACAGAGAGCTTTGCCATCTTTACGAGCCAGTAAATCTCAAAATCCACAAGATGGAAATTCTTCTTAAATACTAAATAAATTCGATACAACTCCATAAAACATTCCAAAAGGCTTTTTTGCTTCAGAAAAGTTTTCAAAGAATTTGACAAGCTGATTCAAAAATTAATACAGAAGGATGAAAGGCAAAACTTCCAACGGAATGTAAGCTCCATGACAATAGAGATGTTTATCTATTTTGTTCAACTCCATACCCTGGAGCGGTGCCTGGCACCTAGTAGGTGCTCAAAAAATCTTTGCGAACAAATAGATGACAGCCTGGAATAAGAGGAAGAGAAGGAAAGATTTACCCTACCAGCTATTAAGACAATGATTTGAGACTATAATATTGGCATAGGGGTAAATAAACAGATAAATCAAAATAGAATATAACGTTTAGGAACATACTTATGAAAACTTGTCATATAGAGGAAGCAGGATCAGTCAGTGAGGAAAAGATAAACCTCAAATGTGCTTAAAAAAATAACTCCATTTGTGGTAAGCACAGCATAGCATATAGAGATGCTGAACTTCAATGCTGAGCACCTACAAAACTAATGTTACATTGTGTGTCAACTTTACTCATGCAAATTAAAAAAAAAAAAAAGGATCGGGTGTTTATTTTTTTTTAATTTTTTTAACGTTTTTATTTATTTTTGAGACAGAAAGAGACAGAGCATGAATGGGGGGAGGGGCAGAGAGAGAGAGGGAGACACAGAATCTGAAACAGGCTCCAGGCTCTGAGCTGTCAGCACAGAGCCCGGCGTGGGGCTCGAACTCATGGACCGTGAGATCATGACCTGAGCCGAAGTCGGAGGCTTAACCGACCAAGCCACCCAGGCGCCCCTGGGATCGGGTGTTTATATGGAAAAACAAAACAAAACTAGGTCCTTTTCTGTATTGAGATTTGCATTCCGCTATAAGTCACATGAAAGCCGCCTAACCAAAAATGGATTTGTCTTTTTTCACAACAAGAATTCTAAATATATACAGAAGAAAAAAATTATAAAACTTAAAAATCAACAACAAAGTCCAGAGGCAGACGGGCGCAGCAGCCCCACAACGTCATTAATGGTCTAAGTTTTTTCTGTCTATCCCTCCACCATCTTTAGCTTGCAGCTTCTGTCTTTAAGATTGTCACCTCATGTTGGCATAAGGGTGATTAACCTCTAGCCTTTCTATTTTTCAGAAAAGAAGTAGGAGAAGGAAAGAAAGGAGGTGGAAGGGAAAAGACCCTTAAGTCAATGTTTTCGTAGAAATCGCCAAGGCTCTTCTGCTTACACCTCATTGGGCAGAGCCATGTCACCTGACCTCTTCTGGCTAAAAGGGAGTCCAGAAAGGTGAGGAAGTATCCTGTGGACCTGAATTGAAATATCCTGGGAGTATTTTTTGTAATGTTTATTTACTTATCTTTGATAGAGAAAGAGAGAGAGAACACAAGTAGAGGAGGGGCAGAGAAAGAGAGAGAGACAGAATCTGAAGCAGGATCCAGGCCTCGACCAGTCAGCACAGAGTAGGGCAGAAGGCTAGTGTGCCACACAACTTTGCATCATACGCAAAAGGTGGATTGAAAATCTAGAGACAAAAACTTTTCAAAGGTGATATAGGAGAATATCCTTATAACTGACATCAGAGTAGGGAAGAGGGGTTTTTTTCATCCTTTTAAAAAATTTTTTTATTTAAATCCAAGTCAGTTAACATACAGTGTAATAACGGTTTCAGGAGTAGAAGTCAGGGATTCATCACTTACATATAACACCAAGGGCTCATCTCAACAAGTGCCCTCCTTCATGCCCATCCCCCCACACAACACCCCTCCAGCACCTCTCAGTTTGTTCTCTGTATTTGAGTCTCTTACGGTTTGCCTCCCTCTCTGCTTTTACCTTATTTGTCCTTCCCTTTCCTGATGTTCATCTGTTTTGTTTCTTAAATTCCACATATGAGTGAAATCATATGGTATCTTTCTTTCTCTGACTGACTTCTTTCGCTTAGCATAATACATTCTAGTTCCATCCACCTTGTTACAAATGGCAAGATTTCATTCTTTTTGATTGCCAAGTAATAGTCCATTGTGTAATCCATGCCATATATATGTGCCACGGTTTCTTTATCCATTTGTTAGTCAAAGGACATTAGGGCTGTTTCCATAATTTGGCTATTGTGATAGTACTGCTATAAATATTGGGGTACATGTGCCCCTTAAAGATGCAAAAAGCATAAACTTTGATTTGATGAACACATCTGATTGCCTTAAAACTTTAAACCTATGTATATCAAAATACACTGTAAATAAGGTTAAAAGTTAAGTCACACACTGGGAGAAGAAATTTGCAATACATATAAGCATACATACAAGCATATAATATTATTTGCATACATATAATATTGTGATTAATATGCAGTATATTTAAAGAATTCATATAAAATAATTCTTTAATCAACCTAACAGAAAATTGGCAAAGGACATGAACAGGCAATACACAAAAACTCCCAATAGGCAATAAGCACATGAAAAGGTATTTAACCTCACTAGTATCCAAATTTAAGCACTCATAATTTAACATTTCTACCTACCAGACTGGCAAAAGCTTAAAAGTCTAGTAATTCCAAATATTGGTGAGGATGTTGAGAAACAGGAACTCTCACATATCACAGGGGGGAGTGAAAATTGGCATAATTACTTTGGAGAGCAAGTTGTTTTTGCATATATTGGAAGGGCCAGAAATTTTACTTCTGGATTATTAACCAGAGAGAAATGCTCTCACATGGGCTATGGAGACACACATAAGGAAAAATATGTTGTACTATTTGCAATAGATCAAAAAAAATGGAAACAATGTAACTATTTCTCAGTGGAGAAGTAGATTTTTTAAAAATGGTTTATCATACAACAGCCCACTAGAGAGCAGTTAAGATGGCCTAACTAGCTCTAAATGTATCAACATGGCTGAATCTTGAATTCCAATTGGCCAGGGAAAAAGGCACATTGTAAGGGTATCATCAAGTTTGATACCATTCAGAAAAAAATGCCAGATACATAAATGTTTAATACACATGAATTTAACTTATTTATTTAATGTTAAAGACACATTGAGTATAGGTACATGTGTATTAATAAATGCACAAAAACATGCATCCACACCATCTTCCATATGGTGGGAATATTGGAGGAAGGAAGGCAGCGTGTGTGTTCACTATGGAACTTAAGATGTGCCTGTGTTGGGGCCCCTGGGTGGCTCAGTCAGTTAAGGATCCAACTCTTGGTTTCAGCTCAGGTCATGATCTTGCAGTTTGGTGGGCTTCAGCCCCATGTTGGGTTCTGCGCTGGCCTGCTTGTGATTCTCTCTCCCTCTCTCTCTCTAAAATAAATAAATAAACTTAAAAACAGTAAGGGAGCTGCAGGGCCATCACCAAGGGGAGAAAATAATGGAACAATCTGAGCATCAAAGTAAAAAGTGATAGTCATGGATGAAAACCACTGAAAAAAAGTAAGAATTCATGAACCCACGCTGGTGTGAACGATGATGCCAACTGATAAAAGAAGAAGGAATAATGGAGTTAGAAAATCACTATTTGGCAAACCTCACAGTAATAATTGTCTCAGGCAACAACCATCAATAGTTGTTAAAACTAGTAGATGAAAATTTGATGAGTCACAGGAGATCTACAGAGTCTCAAAGTATCTGGCTTTATTACAATATTTATGTATTATACTAAATGAAGAAATTGGGAATATTCGTCCTGAGAAGAGAAGATCAGGGGATATAATGGTGGTTTTTAAATATGACTTTAAAATGCTGTCATCTGTGGTCTCAAGGCAAGATGGAAATTTCAAGAATTCCTAATTTGGCTCAATATAAGGAAGAATTTTTTAGCCTGAAACATAAGTTAAAAAAAAAAAAGACTCAGGACATATTCAATTATTCCCCAACTCTAGAAATTTTAACATTCATTTATTCTAGGATTCTAAGACTGTATCATTCAATTATTCTGAGACTCTAGGATTTCAAATATATGGTTTACGATTCTAAGATTCTCATTCTTTTATTCTGATTCCAAGATTCAAAGACTTCATGATTCTGGTATAATTCCTGTTTCTGTGGTCATACCAGTCATAGGAAAAACACTGAGGTATTTGTCTCTAAATCTCACCTAGCTTCATAACTGGAAATCCAAATGAATTGGACCTTCCTACCCATCCTTTATGACTGGGAACAACTGTCCTCTGGTTGTGTTCCTGAAGATAGGGAAGGCTTCCAGCATTTCACCTTAAAATATACTATTTCTAGGGGAGGAGCCAAGATGGCGGAACAGCATGGAAGCTTTTTGTGTGTCTCACATCCATGAAATACAGCCAGATCAACACTAAACCATCCTGCACACCTAGAAAACTGATCTGAGGATTAACACAACAATATGCACAACTTGAACCACAGAATTCAGCAGGTACATGGTGGGGAGAGGTGAACTGGGGGAGAGAGAAGCCGCGGAGGGCAGGGAGTGGCTTTTGTGTGCAAAGAGAGGACGGAGATGGGGGGGTGGAGAATATGGGAAAAGCACCTCCCCCCAAAAGCAGCTGGAGAGAAAGTGGAAAAGTGGAAACAGCCACAGGGACTGAACTAAACAGGGAGAAAGGAAAGGGTCTAAATTCCATTAAGACTCTATACACAGGGGGAGCAGAGTCTGAAACTCCACAGCTCAATACCTGGCGGTGTTCTGGTGGGAAGGGCGAATCCCCAGGAGCAGAGTGAAATCCGGGGTTCTTCAGGCCACACAGGGAGAGGCAGTTCCCTGCTGGGAGGACACCTGGTAGAGGCTGTGTGGGTCCCCCAAAGGCAAGGCCCCAGTGGACTCCGGAGAGCAATCACATTCACTGGTGCTGGAACAAGGTTGTTAAGGGTGAGGCCTGGTGCCAGATGTGTGTTGAGATTTTCCATAATCCCTGAAACGCTGCAGCTACACTATCTCACGAACTTTTTCTTGAGCGCAATCTCTGGGCATCAGCAACAGCACGGACCTGCAAACGTTCCTGGGTGCGGCTGGCATTCGGGCATTACTCAGTGAGACCCTCCCACAGAGGGGCAGAACAGTCAAAGCTGCAGTCCCTCAGAAGTAAGGGGTCGGGAAAAACAGCCGCCTCTGAGACAAAACTCAGGAAGGAGGTGCTGCCTGGGGCTTGGTCACGGTCTGTGTAAAAGTGGGGAGTGGATGGAAGCCGAATACAAAGGACGGGTGCGTGATTGCTGATCCGGGAGAACAGAGTTTCGATACTAGAGACTGGGTAGCTGGGTGATGCCATTTTCACCGCTCTGGCGCATGCGCCTACACACCTACAAGCGCCACAACAATCCACCCTAGTAAGCTAAGCAGCGCCATCTAGTGGAGAAAGGAGCCATTACACTAAGTGCCGCCCAACTGGGCCAACCTCGCTCTTCAGGAACCAAGTCTCTCTGCCTGCTTAGTTTATGGACTCTAAAGTGCTTCATAGTTTGACTTCTAGGGGAAACGAAGTAATTTCAGATGTATTTCAGTCTGTTCACTGGTCCATCTATTCAATTTTATTTCTTTCTTCCTTTTTTCTTTTTTCTCTCTTTTGTTTCTTTTCTTTTTCTTGAATACAGAAAGAGAAAAAAATTCATTTTTATTTTCAATTTTTATTAAAAATATTTTTTAATTTTTTTCTACTATATTTTTTACTTTTGTGTAAATTTTTTCAAACTTTATTTTACTTCCATTATGTCATTTTAGTCTACTTCAGGGTATTTGATTTTCAAATTTTCAAACGATTTACTTTTTTTTCTTTCCCCTTTTTTCTCTAATCTATCAAGCCCATTTCAACACCCAGACAAAAACACACCTAGCATCTAGCATCATTTATTCGATTGTGTGTGTGTGTGTTTTAATTTTAATTTTTTTTACCTCATTAATTCCTTTTCTCCCTTCAAAATGATGAAATGAAGGAATTCACCCCAAAAGAAAGAGCAGGAAGAAACAACAGCTAGGGACTTAACCAACACAGATACAAGCAAGATGTCTGAACCAGAATTTAGAATCACGATAATAAGAATACTAGCTGGAGTCGAAACTAGATTAGAATCCCTTTCTGCAGAGATAAAAGAAGTAAAAGCTAGTCAGGATGAAGTAAAAAATGCTATAACTGAGCTGCAGTCCCTAATGGATGCCACAGCAGCAAGGATGGATGAGGCAGAACAGAGAATCAGTGATATAGAGGACAAACTTATGGAGAAAAATGAAGCAGAAGAAAAAAGGGAGATTAAGGGCAAAAGAGCACGATTTAAGGATTAGAGAAACCAGTAACTCATTAAAAAGGAACAACATCAGAATCATAGAGGTCCCAGAAGAGGAAGAGAGAGGAATAGGGGCAGAAGGGTTATGTGAGCAAATCATAGCAGAAAACTTTCCTAACCTGGGGAAAGACACAGACATCAAAATCCAGGAAGCATGGAGGACTCCCATTAGAGTCAACAAAAACCGACCATCAACAAGGCATATCATAGTCAAATTCACAAAATACTCAGGCCAGGAGAGAATCATGAAAGCAGCAAGAGAAAAAAAGTCCTTAACCTACAAGGGAAGACAGATCAGGTTTGCAGCAGACCTATCCACAGAAACTTGGCAGGCCAGAAAGGAGTGACAGGATATATTAAATGTGCTGAATCAGAAAAATATGCAACCAAGAATTCTTTATCCAGCAAGGCTATCATTCAAAATAGAAGGAGATATAAAAAGTTTCCCAGACAAACAGATATTAAAGGAGTTTGTGACCACTAAACCAGCCCTGCAAGAAATTTTAAGGGGGACTCTCTGAGGGGAGAAAAGATGAAAATAAATAAATAAATAAATAAATAAATAAATAAATAAATACCAAAAACAACAAAGACTAGAAAGGACCCGAGAACACCACCAGAAACTCCAACTCTACAAGCAACATCAATGGCAATAAATTCATATCTTTCAGTACTTACTCCAAACGTCAATGGACTCAATGCTCCAATCAAAAGACATAGTGTAACAGAATGGATAATAAAACAAGATCCATCTATATGCTGTTTACAAGAGACCCACTTTAGACCTAAAGACACCCACAGATTGAAAATAAGGGGATGGAGAACCATCTATCATGCTAATGGTCAACAAAAGAAAGCCGGAGTAGCCATACTTATATTAGACAATCTAGACTTTAAAATAAAGACTGTATCAAGAGATGCAAAAGGGCATTATATCATAATCAAGGGGTCTATCCACCAAGAAGACCTCACAATTGTAAACATTTATGCACCAAATGTGAGAGCACCCAAATATATAAATCAATTAATCACAAACATAAAGAAACTCATTGATAGTAATACCATAATACTAGGGGACTTCAACACCCCACTCACAGCAATAGACAGATCATCTAATAAAAAAATCAACAAAGAAACAATGGTTTTGAATGACACACTGGACTAGATGGACGTAATAGATACATTCAGAACATTTCATCCTAAAGCAGCGGAATATACATTCTTCTCTAGTGCACATGGAATGTTCTCCAGAATAGACCACATACTGGGACACAAATCAGCCCTCAAGTACAAAAAGATCAAGATCATACTGTGAATATTTTAAAATATACTATTTCTAGTAGGTTTTTGATACCTATCCTTTGACATAATAGAAAGTTCTACCTTGCTAAGAGTTTTTAAAATTAATTAATGGGTGTCAACTTTTATCATGTTTTTCAAAATACATCTATTTGAAAGGGTTATATGTTTCCTTTTTATTTAAAATATTTTTTTAAGTTTATTTATTTTGAGAGAGAGAGAGAGAGCAAACAGGGTAGGCACAGAGAGCGAGAGTCCCAAGCAAGCTCTGCGCTGTCAGCACATAGCCCATTGTGGGGCTCAAACTCACGAACTGTGCAATCATGACCTGAGCTGAAATCAAGAGTTGGACACTTAACTGACTGAGCCACTCAGGTACCCCTGTTGTATGATGTTTCTACTGAATTTGTTAGCATGTAGTATTATTTCTACAGATTTTATTATTAAACCAGTGTTCATTTGTGGACAAACATTATTTAAAATTGATAAATCATAATTTTTATGTACAATTCTGAACTGTTTGCTAACAATTTATTTAAGATTTTTATATCTATGATTGGCCTCTAATTTTTCTTCTTATTGTTCCTGTCTAGTTTGTCATGGTACATCTATCATATTGACTTTCTAAACTGGAATGGGAAGTTTCCCTTTTTTCTGCTTAATGGAATAATTTGCATAACATACAGATTGTCTGCTCTATGAGTTTTGTGAGACTCACCTGTAAAATCAAATAGATCACATATTTTGTTTTATCTTGTTTGGTTTTCCTTTATAGGTATATTTTTAGCAACTGATTCAATTTATTGAACTACTCAAGTTTTCTATTCCTTTTTAAATCAATTTTAGTAAGATATATTTTTTTCCTAAGAATTACTTCTTTCCCCTTGGTGGGTTAGTTGTCTCTTGCTGAATAATAAATCACCCCCAAACTTCAATGCAATCCCAATCGAAATCCCAGCAAGTTATTTTGTGGATATCAATAAACCAACTCTAAGGTTTATATGGAGAGGCAAAAGACTCAGAATAGCTAACACAATACTGAAAGAAAAGTACAAAATTGGAGGGCCGATGCTACCTGATGTCAGGACTTATTATAAACTACAGGAATCAGGACAGCATAGTACTGGTGAAAGAACAGGCAGATAGATCAAGGGACAGAATGGAGTACTCAAGAATAGAGCGACGTGAATATAGTCAACTGATCTTTGACGAAGGAGCAAAGGCAATACAGTGAAGAAAAAGTCTTTTCAACAAATGGTGCTGGAACAACTAGACATCCATATGATAAAAAAAAATCTAGACACTAGCCTGTCACACAACGTAATGATCATAAACTTATATGTACAATGCAAAACAATAGAACTCCTAGAAGATAACATAGGAGAAAATCTACATGACCTTGGGTATGGCAGTGACTTTTAAGTTTTTACATTTTTATTTACTTTTGAGAGAGAGAGAAAGAGCATGAACAGGGGAGGGATGGGGGAGAGAGAGAGAGAGAGAGAGAGAGAGAGAGAGAGGGGGGAGAGAATCTCAAGCAGACTCCATGCCCAGTGGCCCAGTGGGGAGCCGGACACGGAGCCAACATGGAGCCCAACACAGGGGCTCTGTGTGGGGCTCCGTGTGGGGCACCACCTCACAATCACGAGATCATGACCTGAGCTGAAATCAAGAGTCCAACACTTAACCAACTGAGCTATCCAGCCGTTCCCCCAGCAGTGACTTTTTAGTTGTAACACCAAAGGCACAATCCACTAAAGGAGAAATCAGTAAGCTGGATTTCATTAAAACTAAACACTTCTCTGCAAAAGACACCGTCAAGCGAATGAGAAGACAAGCCACAGACCGTGAAAAATATTTGCAAGAGGTGTATCTGCTAAAGGACTATTACCCAAAATACAGTAAGAATTCTCAAAACTCACCGTAAGAAAATGAACAATCTGATTAAAAACAGACAGAAGACCAGAGCAGACACCTCACCAAAGAAAATGTACAAATGGTAAATGGGCACGAGAAAAGATGCTCCACATCGTATGTCATTAGGTCAATGCAATTCAAACAGCAATGAAATGCTACTACACACGGATTAGAATGACCCAAATGCGGAACCCTGGCGTCACCAAATGCTGGTAAGGATGTAGAGCAACAGGAACTCTCACTCATTGCAGGTGGGAATGCAAATGGTACACCCACTTTGGAAGTCAGTGGAGTGGTTTCTTACAAAACTAAATATAGTCTTATCGTATGCTGCAGTAATCATGCTCCTTCGAATTTACTCAAAGGAGTTGAAAATCTATGTCAGTACAAACACTTGTACACAGATATTTATAGCGGTTTTATTTATAGTTCCAGAACTTGGAAGCCAGGAGATCCCTCAGTAAGTCAATGGATAATTAACTGTGGTGTATCCAATGAAATATTATTTAGTACTAAAAAGAAAGGAGCTATCAAGCCGTAGAAAGACACGGAGGAAACTTAAGTGTATGTTACTGGGGCACCTGGGTGGCTCAGTCGGTTGAGCATCTGACTTCAGCTCAGGTCATGATCTCGCAGTCTGTGAGTTTGAGCCCCGCGTCGGGCTCTGTGCTCACAGCTCGGAGCCTGGAGCCTGCTTTGGATTCTGTGTCTCCCTCTCTCTCTGCTCCTCCCCTGCTAGTGCTTTCTCTGTCTCTCAAAAATAAGTAAACATTAACAAAAAGTGTATATTACTAAGTGAAAGAAGCCAAGCTGACAAGGCTATATATATTGTACGATCCCAATGTATGACATTCTGGAACAGGTAAAACCATGGAGATAGTACTAAAGACAAAACCAAGATCACTGGTTGCCAGGGGTTGGAGGGAGAGGGGGATGAATCTGCAGAGCAGAGAGGATTTTTTTTTTAGGCAGTAAAAATATTTCGTGTGGTACTATCATGGTGGATACATGTTATTGCACCTTTGTCAAAACCCATAGAAGGTAAAACGCCAAGAGTAAAGCCTAATGTAGACTGTGGACTTTGGGTGATGTAGCATCAATGTGGGCTCACCAATCATAATAAATGTACCATTCTGGGATAGGTTGTTGACAGTGAGGGAAGCTGTGTGGGTGCGGGAGGAGGGGAAATGAGAACTCTCTGTCGTCTCTGCTCCATTTTGCTGTGAACCTAAAACTTCTCTAAAAAATAAAGTCTACTTAAAATAAATACATATAACTCAGTTAAAATAAATTACCCCCAAACTTAGCACTTTCAATAACAAGAAATATTTATCTCACATAGTTTCTGTGGTCAGATTCTTGGATTCCTAGTCAGGAAAGACGAGCTGGGTGCTTTGGGTTCAAGGTCTCCCATGAAGTTGCAGTCAAGATGTCAGCCAGGGTCGCCGTCCTTTGAACCTTTGAGTGAGTCTAGAAGATTCCCTCCTAATTTGGGTCACTCATGGCTGAGAGGGGGAGGCCTCAGTTCCTCACCATGTGGAGCTCTCCATGGAGTTGCTTGGGTATCATCACAGTATGGGACTGGCTTCCCCAGAGTGAGTGATCCAAGAGAGAACAAAGTCAAACCACAGTCTTTTTTGACCCGGTTTTGAAAGTCACATGCCATCATTTTCATGATATCCTACTGGTTACACAGGTCAGCTCTAGTCAGTGTGGGAGAAGACTTCACAAAGCTGTGGCCACCAGGAAGTCAAGACAATTGTAGGCAAGCCTGGAAATTAGCTACTGCGTAAGTTTTTTCAAATTTATCAGCTAAGAGTAATTCTGGCCAACCATTCTTTAAATATGTGCTATATCTACAACTGTCTCTCCTAACTGTTACAATCCTGAAAATTGTTGGTGTGTGACTTTTTTGCTTGTTTGTTTTTGTTTTTGGATAAGCCTGTCAGAGATTTGTCTATGTTAAGGAAGAAGCTTTTGGATTTGTTGACAGTCTCCAATGTATGGTCGTTATATATTTAATTACCTTGCTATTTTCTTTATATTTTCCCCCTTCTCCTTTCTTTGGTTTGTTCTGTACTGTCTCTAACTTTTGAGTTTAATCACTAGAGTATTTTTAATAGTATTTGTTTCTAAAGTATGTATTTAGGTTATAAATTTCTCTGTGAATATTGTTTTTAGCTGCAGCTCATAAACTTTGATATGCAGTGTTTTCATTTTCTTTCGGCTCTGATTATTTTCTAATCCATTATAATTTCTTTTGAAAAAAAATTTTTAATATTTATTTTTTTTTGAGAGAGAGAGACAGAGTGCAAGTGGGGGAGGGGTAGAGAGAGAGGGAGACACAGAATCCAAAGCAGGCTCCAGGCTCTGAGCTGTCAGCACAGAGCCCGATGTGGGGCTCCAACTCACAGACCGTGAGATGGTGACCTGAGCTGAAGTCGGATGCTTAAACAACTGAGCCACCCAGGAGCCCCTCTAATTTCTTTTTAAACTCATGAGTCAATTTAGAAGCATTGTTTCTTTGTTTATTGTAATATAATTGTACAACTTCCTTTTGGTTAGTATTTTTTTTACTATATCTTTTCCCATCAGGTTTCCCCCCATGTTTATGTCAGTATGTTTTAATTATGTCTCTTGAAAACAATGTCTGGTTGCCTTTTGCTTTGTTTTGTGTTTTTCTCCAATCTGACATTCTCTGTCTTGTAACCAGAAAATTTTGATTATTTACATTTACCTCAATCACTAATATATTTAAACATATTTTTACCACTTTATATTGTATTTGCTATTTGCCATGTTTCTTCTTTGCTAATTTTTACCCTTTTTCTGCTCTTGATGAAGTTTTCTATATTCTTTTCTTTCTTTTCCTTTTATTTATTTTATTTATTTTTTAAGTTTATTTATTTATTTTGAGAGAGATAGAGAGTGTGCTAGTGGGAGAGAAGTAAAGAGAGAGGGAGAGAATCCCAAGTGGTTCTGCACTGTCAGTGCGGAGCCTGATGTGGGGCCCAAAATCACAAACTGCAGGATCATGAACTGAGCCAAAGTTGGATGCTTAACTGACTGAGCCACCCAGGTACCCCCCACTCCGTTTCTTTCTTTTAATGTGCATTTTTAAGTTGATAACCATTTTAGGTTAATGATTTAATCAGTATCTCTACTCTCCTTACAAACATAAAAGGACTTTAGAATACTTGAAATCTGATCACTCCCTCCCATCAGACATGATATTATTCTCCAGTATTTTAGTTCCATGCTGTTTTCTTATTCCTCAAGTTAGTTTAAGCATGGCCAGATCCTCAAATGACTAATATACTAAAATAGACACCTTCAAAGCAGTGGTTCAGACAAGAGAGAAGTGTTCTTTCTTTCTCACATAACATTCCAGAAGCAATGAAGTGGTCTAAGGCTGTTAGGCAGCTCCATCCTACGAGGTCACCCCAGATAGTTTTCTTCTACCCTCCCCTACCTAGGGTTAAATCCTGGCACCAGAATGTTCTTAACCACCATATCATAATCATCTTAACTACCTAGATGATAGTTCACCTCTACCATGTCCACACTCTACCCTATGGGAAGGGAGAAAGATGAAACTGAACGCAAGCAACTTCTTTTAAGGAAGTGACTTGCAAGTACCTATGATTGCTCTTTGTTGCAAAGGAGGCTGGGAAATGTAGTCTTTTGCTGGGTGACCAAGAGCCCACCTAAAACTTGGAGGCTTCTGTTATGGGAAGAAGGTGAGAATGGGATTTGGGAAATAAGTTCCAGTCTTCATAGGCATCAGCAGAATCCTGTGTCCTCTTTTAACTTTCTCTGTGTTTGCTTCAACCTTGGGCAAGCAGGCTCCCTGCTCCCCCAGTGATGGCAAAGATGGTCACTAACAACATTATCCTAATGGTCTCTCATTTTAGCGATTCCAGTAAAAAGAGAGAGAGAGAGAGAGAGAGAGAGAGAGAGAGAGGCTCCTTACAAATAGTTCCAACTGAAGTCTAGGATTTCCTCTAATTGCTCCAGTGGGGATCACATGTCCATCATAAACTAGTCACTTTGGCCATGGGGATGCAGTGCCCTGGTAAATAGGGGTGGGTCACATAGTCATCTCTGGAAGGTGTATGAAGTAGGGTTAATCCTATGCATAGGAACTGAGAGTCAGAAAGAAGTGGTCCCCAACAGACAAATAATGAGGTGCTGCTGTCATCAGAATGGATGCTGAGCAAGCAACAGAAACATGTAACCATTAGATTTATCTATCCTATCAGGTACTGGATGGTTCAAGAAAGTTGTACTATTGAATGTGTTTTAAAAATCCAAATTAATGAAGGTGGAAGGTAATATTGACAATGAAGTTGCCTGGAATACTCTTACTTACAATACTGATAGGAGAGCTTCTACTCATCTCTCCTTAGTCATACATTCAGCACCTTATGAATGAACCTCTGTTACGCTGACCATACTGCTTGCTAATTATTTATTTTGTCTGTTTCCCAGTCCTCCCATAACACACCCCTCTAATTGAGGGCTCCCTTGGAGCTAGAATTCGTTGGTGTTCCACAATGCCCAAGGCACAGAGTGGACATCAGGAGACTAGACTTGTTAAATGAAAGCAAGGTAAAGTCTCAATGACTCTCAGTAGCCCCTGCCAGTTTCCAATCCCTTTGAAAATCATTATTGGAAAGACACGCACCAAATCCCAGGGAGTTCTGCAGAACTGGGGGTCAGACCAGATTATGTTGTTTATAGAAATGTATTTCCTAATGACTGGAAAACAGTGCCAGGCACCATATTATTTGTGGAACTCAAATCAAATCATAAAAAGACAAAGACCCAAGTAGGAGGAAGTTCAACAGATAATTGATTAATCAGAGTTGTCTTCTCATCCTGTTTGATTCTAAGGTTAAAACACACACACACACACACACACACACACACACACACACACACACCAGCTGCGTTTTGTAGTCAGTTCCCAATCTAAACACGTAAGTGACTTCCTTCCCCAGAAACACCAATGCCCCAGCTTACTTGATGCTGAAAACTCTACCTATCTTGGAGAGAAGCAGAGACGAAGGCCAGTGAATGTTGCTAGGGATAGACAGTAGAACACAGTATAGGAGACATAAATGGGGGGCCATGAAGAAGAGGCCAAAGGGTACTTAGAAAAACAAGAGGTCTTCCTGGAGAAGATGTCCAAGTGGCTGGCCTGCTTGGGAAGCTCCACCTAGGGTTTCCTGGGTGGGTCCTTTGAATACTAATAGCTACCACTCATTGAGCCATTGCTGTATGCCAGATGTTGTGGTAAGCATTTTTAGTGCAATATCTCATTTTAGGGATGTCCAGGTTGCTCAGTCGGTTAAGTGTCAACTCTTGATTTCGGCTCAGGTCATGATCTCACAGTCATGGGATGGAGCCCCACATAAGGCTCTGTGCTGAGCATGGATATATATATATATATATATATATATATATATATATATATATAATTTTAATTCTCACAACAATCTCGCAAGTTCAGAATTGGTACCCCTGTTCACAGATAAAAGACCATAAAAGTGCAGTGATATGTCCATGGCCATACAGCTAAGGAATGTAAAAGCCAGAATTTGAATCACTGTGGATTTGATTTGACTCAAAGCTTCCACTCTGAGACCTTAACTATCTTCAGCAAATCACTTGGAGGTAACTATCATTTCCTCCATTCTATAAATGAAGCTACTGAGGCCCAGGGATGATCCAACTTGCCCAAGTGACACATAGTTAAGTGTCAGAGCCTAATCAAGCCTGTCTAACTCCAAGATCTACCGTGCCTCTTAGGTAGAGGAAGAGCAAAAGCCAGGGGTCAGGAACATGCCAGAATCTCCCTTTGCATCAGGACCCACCCTGCCCTAGGAGTCTGTCCCCTTGTTTCCTTTCTGCCCCCAATCTCCACACTTAGGTCCCTTCCAGGAATGTTCTTTTCCATGTCTCTCCCCAGTGTGGTCCCTGGGCTGAATAGGGGCTGGTAGCTCTTGGGCAGCTCTAAGACACCTTTCCCCTAAAGGTCCTCTAAAAAAGGAACAGCTACTGCACCACCAGCCTGGGGACTCACATCCCCACACATCTGAACAAGGTTTGTGCATGACTGGCAAGTGCTTGGATCAGGAGTCAGCCAAACCGAGTTACTAGCCAATCCCGCCTAGTAACTGGCCAATAACACCAGCTTTCTCTTTAAAAAGCGTCTATTCTGGGACAGACATTTCACTAGGGATATCCTTCATATTTTAAAAACCGAATCCCCCCTCCTCCGCGATTGGCCCTATTTTACAAAAGAGGAGCCTCAGGCTCTCGGAGGGGAAGCGACCGGCATGAGGACAGCACGTCAGTCACCAGGCTGGGACTAGAACCCACCTAGGCCCCAGATTCTGCTGTTGCCTAGGAGCTGAGGAGGGAGGAGCTGCAGAGCGGAGGGGGGAGGGGAAAGAGCGAGGGCGAGCTCCCAGCAGCGCGCGCTGACGACAGCAGGTGATTTTTTTCTGCAGCGCGCTTTCTCTCAGCATCTTTCCTGGATTTTTTTTCCCCCTGCCGAGCCGTAGATAAGGGTGGGGCCGCTTCCCTGCAGCAGAGACGGCAGCGGCAGTGGCTGCAGCATCATTGGGAGCAGCTGCTGCAGCAATGCTCGGTCTCCGCTGGAGATGATCGCCTCCTAGCCCTGCCTGCTAGGTGGCCGGCTGCGACGGGACGCCTCGGAGTAGGAAAATACAGCCTCGCTCGTGGACCCGAAAGCCACACTCCTCGGCCTTTCCTCTACGCCATGGCTTAAGCCCGCAGCCACCTCGCCTCGCGTCGCCTCGCTTGGCCGGGGTCTGCGCGCCGCCGCCGCCGCAGCAGGGAGGGGCGCGACCCAGACGCCCTCGCCCGGGGACTCGGGAACGCCTTGTGTCTCAACCATCGGTGCCCGCAGCCGACAGCTCTCCCAAGACCTTTGCAGGCGGCTCCCGGAGGCGTTTGCAGCCGGTAATCGGGGGGAACTTTATGGACTTTATCTCAGTGATAGCTTCACCTTCCTGGGTGCTCTCCGAGGGAGGAGACCGAGGTAGCTCAGGCCACTGAGGGAAAAACAGTGGGAACCAGATTAGCGACTGGTCGAGGGCCAAGGGACTGAAGTAAGATTAGAGACTTGCTTTAGAACCACAAAAAAGAAAGAGGGAGGGCCAGCTTTGCAGCTAGCATCATGGCGTGGCCGTGCATCACGCGGGCCTGCTGCATCGCCCGCTTCTGGAACCAGCTGGACAAGGCGGACATCGCTGTGCCGCTGGTTTTCACCAAGTACTCGGAGGCCACCGAGGCCCCGAGCGCCCCGCCGCAGCCGCCGCCGCCGCAGCAGCAGGCGCAGCCGGCGCACGCGCCCCCCTCGGCGCGGGCGGTCGCCATAGAGACGCAGCCGGCCCAGGGCGAGTTGGATGCAGTTGCCCGGGCAACGGGGCCGGCGCCGGGGCCTAGCGGCGAACGCGAGGCGGCGGCTGCCCCCGGCCGGAGCGGGCCCGGCCCTGGCCCGGCCTCCGGCTCCGCCTCCAACGCGGGCCCCGCGGACTCGGTGATGCGTCAGGACTACCGCGCCTGGAAGGTGCAGCGGCCCGAGCCGAGCTGCCGGCCGCGCAGCGAGTACCAGCCTTCCGACGCGCCCTTCGAGCGCGAGACCCAGTACCAGAAGGACTTCCGCGCCTGGCCGCTGCCGCGCCGCGGAGACCACCCGTGGATTCCCAAGCCCGTGCAGATCCCCGCGACCTCCCAGGCCTCGGTGCCAATTCTCGGGGCGTCCAAGCGCCGGCCGCAGAGCCAGGAGCGCTGGCCCGCGCAGGCCGCCGCCGAGGCCCAGGAGCAGGAGGCGACCCCTGGCGGAGCGGGTGGCCTCGCAGCCGGAAAGCCCTCCGGTGCCGATGAGCGCGACACACGCAGGAAGCCCGGGCCCGCCTGGATGCTGCGTCGCGCCGAGGGTCAGGGGCCGGAGCAGACGCCGCTGCCCGCAGCCCAGGCCCAGGTCCAGGCCGCGGTCCCCGAGGGTGGCAAGGGGCGCGCAGCGGCGGACGCCCTCAACAGGCAAATCCGCGAGGAGGTGGCGAGCGCGGTGAGCAGCTCCTACAGGTGAGACGCCGGCCTCAGCGCAGGCGACAAGACACCCTTACCCTTTCCCGAAAGCTGCCAGGCGGAGGCTCGTTCTCTGTATCGCAGGCCGCACACGCAGCCCCTCCCCTTCCAGACCACACCCTCGCCCCAGCCGCACCCCAGACACCCTTCCAGGGCTGGCTTCTTTCTGCTTTCTTATGGGAAGGCTGTTAGCGCTATCCATCCCGGCCTGCCCAGTCTTTCGCTATACCACTTTAGCCACTTTTCCCCCCACCTCAGATCCCTGCCTGCTCAACAGAGACCCTTTGCTGTTTCTTCATAGGTTGTGCCATTCTGCCCCACCCACCTCACCAGCTGCATTCGCCTGGATGCTGCCCCTTGCTGGCTGAGCTGCTGCCCGCTGGCCTTGGTGCCTTCCCGCAGGGCCCATCCTCCTAGAAGAAGACCTCTTTCCAAATGCCCAGTCCCCCTCCTCCGAAGCCCAGTCCACTTGGCCTTTCATTCTTCCCTCCGTCTCTCAGTCCCTGGGAGACATCCAAGCACCACACCCTTTTCCAGAATCCCGGCAGGGCTCTTGGAAATCACCCTCCTCCTTCTACATCAGGCTTTTGAAGTCAGATTCCTTCCTCCTCTTAGTAGCTGTGACACACTGAGCACATTTCTTTACCTTTCTGGGCCTCCGGTTCTTGTAAGATGCGATTGATGATAGACTCTTCTCTTAGAATTGCTTGTTCATTTATTAAACATTAATATTCGACATATTCTTGAGCGCCTACTATATGCCTCGTACCGCATTAGACATCGTGAGGATTACATGAGATGCTGAGGAGGAGAATTATGCTTGGCACATCGTAGGTGAAATCAATGTCTTAGTTCCATTACAACCTGTGCATGACGCCTCATTATCCTGATTTCCACTTTCTAGGTACCTCCAGCCTTTTCCCCTGTTGATGTATTTCCTTTCTCCTTTCCCTTTATCTTCTCCCGTTGTGTTGCTCATTCTGCTACCACTGAGAAGCCCTTCTTTAGCACATTTAAATTCCCTGTAAATGAATGCCTCCAAGAAAGGGCACATCCATTTTCCCTCTGTGTGTGTGTGTGTGTGTGTGTGTGTGTGTGTCTGTCTGTCTGGCTTTCTGCCTCTCTCTCTCCCTCCCTCCCTCCGTCTCTCATACCCTCTCCCTCTCTCCATCCTTCTAGAATTCTCCTTCGGCTGCAGCCTCAGCCCTTCCAACTTGCTTTCTCACCCTTCATATATCCAATAATATGTATTTGTGAGTGCTTCGTTCTCCATCCTGCCCTAATGTTTTAACCCAGATCAAGAAGCTAACAGATCACATTTGACTCTGAACATGTAATATTGGGCTGTAGGGTCTCTGGGGAAACAGATGTGCATGATGAATAAATGAGCTAGCGGTGTTCAAAATGTGGCTTATGGGGTCCTTCATCAATGCCACAGCCAGTTGCCTCCTTCCTGCAGGAGACTGTGGTGGGGGGACTGCAGAGTTAGTACCTTTTTCCAAGACACTATATGTAGCCTCATGTCGGACTGATGTCTTTCTCCAATGAACGTAACAACCACTCCCTCATATGCTGAGCGAAGCATAGTATAGATAGATATCCTTCCTTTTTAAGACAAAAGTCCTCTCCCTCCCAGATTTTGACTCTGGAAAGCTTTCTCCAATGAGAGGGGGCAGCTAATATTTGGCTCCTAATCCATCTTCCTGAATTCCACCTCCCACTTGGCATTTCTCTCTTGGTTTATTGTTATCACGACCACAGTGGTCCCCCAGGAGTGCACTACTTTTTTTTTTTTTCATGGCTTCGGTCAGGCAAGATTGTTTTCCTTGGCTCCTAGCCATCAGGAGTGGAATTTTCACAATTTCTTCATGCTACTACCAAGAGACGGTCCAAAAGAAAGGAAGGGAGCAAATAGACAAGGAGCATAAACAACAAAGCCAAGATGTAGTATTGCGACTCTGCCCTGGCTTTCTTGTTTACCAGGCGGGCCCCACTTCAATCCCCGAGAGCCCTGAGATTGGCCCGATGTCACAGATTTTGGATCCGGTTTCCTCATCTTCCTACTTCCATCCTATTACCCTGAGGTGGGTAGAACCTTAACACCCACCTCGCTTTCTCAGAGGAACTACCCCTCCTCACCTCCACGGAGTCAAGGCCAATCAAGAGAGATCCCAAATTCTCAAATCTCCTTTGGTGATCCTCCTCAGTTTATGTTTCCAAGGTAGTCGGACTCGCTTTGTTCATGGATTATTGGCTGGACAGTCAGGGAATGACCTACCCTTCAGATACAACCCTCCAAATATTTTGGCCTGTACCTTTGTTCCATCTGGCCTCTTCCCCACAAAACCCTACCATACCTGTACAGCAAACATGGCAGGCTTTACAGTTAGAAATATACTCAGGGCCACCTGGGTGGCTCAGTCGGTTAAGCCTCCGACTTTGGCCCAGGTCACGATCTCGCCATTCGTGAGTTCGAGCCCCGCATCGGGCTCTGTGCTGACAGCTCAGAGCCTGGAGCCTGATTTGAGTTCTGTGTCTCCCTCTCTCTCTGCTCCTCCCCCGCTCTCACTCTGTCTCTCTCTCTAAAATAAATAAACATTAAAAAAATACTTAGAAATATACTCATAACTCATACTGCAAGTGATGGGATTGAATGGGGGAAGGCTATGCTCTTGCAGCTAGTGAGAATGATTATTTTAGTGACTATCAGAACTCCACCAACCTATCAAAAAAAATCTCTAAGCACCTCAAAAAAATTATTTTTCTCATTTGGGTCTTCTGTAAAATTTAATTATGCATGTGACTTTTGGGCCAGCAGTTCCATTTTGCTGTATAATCAGGAGGGTTTTGCAGCATTAAGAGAATGAGTGTTGCTAAGAGACATCAATTTCCTTAATGGACAATTTAAGTGCATGACAGATTTGATGTGAAATTTAACATTGTTTTTTTGTTTCAGAAGAAAAATTGACCAGTCATAGATAAATGCACTTTGGGTGAAAGTAGATATGAAGAAATAAGATAATCAATTAATCAGATATACCACAGAGAAAAAAGATGCCTGGAAATTGTAGGCTTATCTGGAACATTGATATTTCTTCCCTATGGCCTCATGTTCTTTTCCTTGCTATGATTCCGAATATCTCCTGAATTTAAGTACGCCCCATGGCTGGCAGAGAGGAGTCTTACATTGCCTTATTAGAAGCCAAGTTGGGTTCCATTTCAGAGATAATTTGATTTACAAACCCTTTTCTTCTGCCACTCTACATAAATCATGGTGGCTTACACCATGGTGACTAGTTCATCTCATGGGCTTTCCAAGTGACATCTGTCACATGACATGAATGCGAGCAGTTTGCTTAGAGAAAAGACACATAATCCATCAGCTTACCATTCTGGTGTATAATGTAAAATATATATTCAGCACGCAGAGTCATATACATACTAATTGGTTTTCTCCTACACTATTCAGTTAGTAGATAGCATCGTATGTCTTTGACGCTATGATTTTGAGGAAACTTCTGAATTCAACTAGTTCATCTAATTCATAACCTATCCACACTAGCCTGGGATTTTTGCATTAAGTGCTATCTCAGATGTCGTTCATTATTCACAATCAAGTTGATTAGTCTTTAGTACACTCATATGACATAGATGATATTATAAAATCGGGAAAGCATGCCTCTGTTATCATTTTTAATATTAAGGATGGATTTCACGAGGCAGCCGTTTGTGACTTCAGACCTAGCATTCTCAATTAGAAAAGAGATGAGTCATGAGGAGGGGATTAAAATTCCCCTCTCAGTCAACCCCATTGCCCTCGACATCAGTTAATAGGGATAGATGGGGTGGCAGGTGCTCCCCATAGAAATGCTAATGAGAAACTTTTCCTGGAAGAAATCAGCTGAGGCACCAGGAGGTAGAATTAATAAACCAGAGGCAAAGTATTTGACAAATGAGAGTAGCAACAAGGAAGTCAGAAAGAAAAGGAACCTTTAGTATCTGCCCTACAGTCTCCCATGAAGGTTAGAGAAAGGCCCGTCTGACGTGGCTCCGGCTGACAGAACTGCCCTGTGCTTCTAGGGCCATTGCCCATTTCCCTAATTTCTTCCAGGGTAAGTCTCAGCAATACTTCGAGGCCAATCTCAGATGCTGAATCTTTAAGGAGACCTTCCAGGCTTTGCCGTTCAGAACTAATTTTTCTTGTATTCCCTTTTTATACTTTGCACACTTCTCATTGTCTGCTTGATTATAAGATGCTGTTTTCCATATCTGCCCCTTCCACCAGATCACAAACACTTGGAGAGAAGGGCTGTATTTGGTTCACCTCTCTACCTCTCACAGTGTAACACTGTGTCTAGGTGCCATACAGATTTGCTGAATCCAGTAGAATATGTAGAGTTTGGTGAACATTTTTTCCATCTACACATTGATTCATTTCATTCAGCTTTATTTAGTTGGATTTATTTAAAAAAAAAAATGACCACCAAGCCCCTGCTATGTATCAGATAGAGGGCTGGGGATACCAAATGAATAAGTTAAAACCTTTATGTAAGGAGTTGTACCTGCCTTGATCAAGATAAAATCCAATCTCTACTAGGTTAGCACTAGAAGTAAATGTTCAAATGAGGACAGGCAGCAAACTGAACAGACCTGATGTACCTTCACCCAGGGCAGTGGTCCTCAACCTTGACTGCACATTGGCGTCGCTGGAGAGCTTAAAAAATGCTGATGCACAGGTGCCTTGCTCAGAGATGCCGATTTAATTGGTCTGGGGTGTGGCCTGGGAGTCTGAATAGTTTAAAAATGGTCCCAGGTGATTCTAATGTGTAATTCAGGTCATGACCTACTTCCCAAAGGCAAGGGTTCTCAAAATTTAGTGTACCAAAGAATGATCTGGCAAATTCCCTAAAATGCAGATTCCTGGGCCTCATCCTCAGGCATACTGATTCAGTAGGTTTAAAGTAGAGCCTAAGAAACTACAATTTAACAAGCAGTCTAGTATCACTTAATTTTGATACAGGTGAACTTCAAGCTTTACTTGGGAAAATATTGCTTGCAGACATTTGCTGCCTTTAAATTACTAGCTTTCTCATATACAAACATGATGTTGCTTGCCATTTATTTAAGTCTTTTATGTCCTTCATTTACAGTTTGTAATTTTCTCCACAAGTGTCTCTCACACACACATTTTTAAGTTTTATTGTTCTATATTTAAGTCTTTAACAATATAACTGGCTTTTAACTTTATGTATGGAATGAGGTAGGGATCCCATTTTCTTTTTTCCCATATGGAAACTCATTTATCCCAATATCCTTTTTAAGTTCAACTTTTCATCACTAATATCTCCATGAATCTCCCCTATCATATAAAGGTCCCTTATGCTTGGATATATTTCTGAGATCTCTGTTCTATTCTGTTGTTCTGAGTTAATGCCACACCAACATCTTTTCTTTTTGTCAAAGATATTAAAAAATTTTTTTAATGTTTATTTATTATTGAGAGACAGAGAGACACAGAACATGAGCAAGGGAGGGGTAGAGAGAGGGGGAGACATAGAATCTGAAGTAGTCTCCATGCTCTGAGCTGTCAGCACAGAGCCTGACACGGGGGCTCGAACTCACAAACTGCGAGATCATGACCTGAGCCAAAGTCGGTCGCTTAACCAACTGAGCCACCCAGGCACACCTGTCAAAGATATTTTAAATTATTCTTTCTATTATGAAGATTATATTTTATTTATATATTTTATTACATTTTCTAATTTTTTATTCTTCATATGTATTAATTTTTGGATGTTGATCTTGTATTCAGCAACCTTATCACACTCTGTAATTAGTTTTGTCTGTAGACCCTCTCGGACTTCTTGGACTATCTGTGGAGATAATGTATGTTTTTAGCAAATACCAATTTATTGTCTTCCTTTCCAATATTTATGTGTTGGGTGGTGTGTGTGTGTGTGTGTGTGTGTGTGTGTGTGTGTGTGTACTGCCACATTGGTAAGGAGACAAGGTGTGGTTTTGATAGTAGGTGAAAACAGGCATCTTTGTCTTGAGATGTGGAAATGCTTCTAAAGTTTTATTGTTAAGCGTGAGGTTTGCTCTGTGTTTTTATGAGATAGCTTCATATCAGGTTAAGAAATTTCTCTTTATCATAGTTTACTAAGGGTTTCTAAAAATGTGGATGGGTATTGAATTTTGTTGAATGCTTTTTCTGCATCAGCTGAGATGATTTTCTTTTTGAATCTGTTAATAGATTGTTCTGATATTGAACCATCTTTGCATTCCTGAGATAAATTCTACTTGTATAAAAATCTATTTTATGATGCTGAATTTGGTTTGCTTTTTTAAATTTGGAATGTTTGCATACATATTTATATCATCTCCAAAGAGGGAGTATAGAAAATTAGCCATCAGAGAATGGAGCCCTGAGGGATATAAGAATTTGGCGGAGTTGCGTGTGGGGGTGGGTAAAGTACTGACAGCAGAAGGAATAACCATGAAAAAGACAAAGAAGGAGTAATCAGAGGGGACCAGAACAGAAACTTACCACAGAAACCACATTGAGTACCTAACTCAGCAATGCCTTATGCCTATTTGGAAATTTTTACTGAGGAATTACTGTGTACAAAGCATTTTGCTAGATCACTGGTTGATCTTGTGCAGTTAACTCTCAGAGCTATAATGTTGACTGAGACTAACCCACAAAGAGGAGAGGAGATAAGATACAGGCAATTCTTGGTTGCTCTCTTAGGGGGAAAAACATGGCATATATGAATGTTAAAAAAAAAAAAAGTCAAGCCAGTGATAGTTCTAAATCTAAGTCTATAATCACTAAGAATCACTCAATTTCCCAGATGCAAAACTGAAATATTCCAGTCAATGTTCACTAAGATTAAAATAAATTGTCCATAAGATTATAGCCATGTCTATAATCAATGCAACTTTGGCTTTACAAGTTCTATCGGTTGTATAAATGCTAACAGGTGGGCTTCTAATTCTCTACTAAATGAAGAAAATTTTTTACCTCAACCAACAAACTAAAAATTCTCTTTTTTTGTTTTTTTTGGGTTTTTTTTATTTTATTTTTAATTTTTTAAAATTTACATCCGAATTAGTTAGCATATAGTGCAACAATGATTTCAGGAGTAGATTCCTTAATGCCCCTTACCCATTTAGCCCATCCCCTCTCCCACAACCCCTCTAGTAACCCTCAGTTTGTTCTCCATATTTCAGAGTCTCTTCTGTTTTGTCCCCCTCCCTGTTTTTATATTATTTTTGTTTCCCTTCCCTTATGTTCATCTGTTTTGTCTCTTAAAGTCCTCATAAAGTCATATGATTTTTGTCTTTCTCTGACTGACTAATTTCACTGAGCATAATACCCCCCAGTTCCATCCACACAGTTGCAAATGGCAAGATTTCATTCTTTTTGATTGCTGAGCAATACTCCATTGTATAGATATACCACTTCTTCTTTAGCCTTTCATCCACTGATGGACATTTGGGCTCTTTCCATACTTTGGCCATTGTCAATAGTGCTGCTATAAACATGGGGGTGCATGTGTCCCTTCAAAACAGCACACCTGTATCCTGTGGATAAATGCCTAGTAGTGCAATTGCTGGGTCATAGGGTAGTTCTATTTTTAGTTTTTTGAGGAAACTCAATGCTGTTTTTCAGAGTGGCTGCACCAGCTTGTGCTCCCAAAAAATGCTCTTGATGTTTACTAAAGATGCTAGTTTTCACCATTAGAAATAATAATAGTAGCTAATTGAGTGACTACTATGTGCCTAGCAGGCTGCTAGAAATCTTAGATACATTTTCTCCTAGAATCTTTATAGGAGCCCTTCAGAAATGGTACTATTACTTCCCTGTCAGAGCTTAGGACCCACTCGTCTGCCTTTAGGTTTTTAGACTGTTAAAAGACACAGACTTTGTCTGGAAAAGGCAGCAAGATGGATTCTGTCCTGGAGGCTTCAGAAGGAACACCTTGCTTCCGCTGACACCTTGATCTTTTCCAGTGAGACCCATTACAGACTTTTTAATTTAGAACTATAAGATAATACATTTGGGGGCACCTGGGTGGCTCAGTTGGTTAAGCATCCACCTTGATTTTGGCTCAGGTCATGATCTCCTGGTTTGTGAGATTGAATCCTGCGTTGGGCTCGATGCTGACAGCACGGAGCCTGCTTGGGATTCTCTCTCTCCCTCTCTTTCTGTCTCTCTCTCTCTCTCTCTCTCAAAGTAAATAAATAAACTTAAAGAAAAGATAATACATTTGCATTGTTTTCAACCATTCAGTCTGTGGTAATTCAATTTAGCAGCTATAGGAAACCAAACACAGAGTTTCTTAGTCTTGGCACTAATGATATTTTGGACCAGATAATTCTTTGTTGTGAGGAGCTATCCTGTGCATTGTAGCATCCCTGGCCTCTATCCACTCCGTGCAGTAGCATTCCCCACTGCACCCTCACCCTTGCTACGTTGTGATAATCAAAATGCTTCCAGATATTGCCAAAAGCCCCCTGCAGGGGGAACACTTGCCCCTGATGAGGACCAGTGTTATATGAGAAGTAAACTTACTGCAATACTCTATAATAAGGATATATCTCACAGACATAATGGTGGATGAAAGGAACAGAGACAAGTGCACTTATTGAACGATTCCATTTGTATGACTATCAAACACGGTCAAAGGAAGTGATGGTGAAAGTCAAAATAGTGATGATCGCTGAGGGTAGGTTGTGTAACAGGTTGAGAGGAGCACAAGGGAACATCTGAGATATTGGAATTGTTCTATATCTTGATCTGGGTGCTGGGTATGTGGATCTATACATGCGAAAAATTAATATTTTTGGTCTTTATTCTTTGTTATACCTCAACAAAGAATTAAAAAAAAAAAAGTACAAACCAAGAAAATGGAGATCTAGGTTTGATGCTCAAGAGAAAAGGCAGAATGGAAAAGCTCTGGACCCGGAGCTGTGAGAATCAAACCCACAGACTTCAGGGTGGGTGGGGAATAAAGAGGGTGAGAAGAAGAGAATGTTGAGGCCAGGGCCCAACATGCACTGACGCAGCAGGTGTAGGCAGAAGAAGAGTCGGTCAAGGACGGACCATTGGTGTCTGTGTGTCGTCCCCATCTGAGAGTGAGAGCATAGGCCCCACCATTGTCCCAACTTCCCACCTCCCCTGCCTCTGGCCTCTGTGTCCCCTGCAGGAGCTATCCCACACGTATAGAAAACACTCTAGTACTCTTCCCTATCCTCGCTGTCCTAGCACAGCCCATTGTCGATGTGTATTTGTTTCCAAGCTGAACGAAGAGGTTTTGTAGGACCAAGCCTGGCGTAACCTCTTCTGGTGGGAAAATTGGGCCCGGGCCCCAAGCCACAAAACCCACCATAAGTGCCTCCTGGAAACACTGCCTCCTCCACTGTGCTGTTCCCTGTGGTCACTGTCTATTTTGTACAGTGACTTCAAAAAGTCGGCTGATGTTGTGGCATATCCTGGAGTGCATTTTTACAATCATCTTAGCCTGTAAGAACTGTTCTCTTAAACCATCGTAGCAGATGTAAGATAGACAATGGTAGAAAGCAAAGTTGGAGCACATTAGCGAGAACAGAGACGTCATTGAATTTCGACCTCATTTGCCGAGTGCTTACTCCGTGCCAATTGCTTTAGCATATCTTTTTATTTAGACTTCATAATGACTTTAAAGTGAATCTCTCTCTCTCTCTTTAAAGATGAAAACTAGGGTAAGGGGGATTCCCTTCCCCTCCAGGGCAAGGCCCAGTACCTCAGACTGCAGTCAAGGCCTTCAAGGATCCGAGCTATCTGCTGTGTGCAGCATTTTTGCCCACTGCTCCCCACACACACCTGATGCTTTTTCCTGGAGGTTCTCCGTTTTGGTTACACATTAAAATCAGGGGGGGTCCAAGCAGGTGATCTAGCCGAATCACAGACTGAGCTGGGCCTTGACAAGCCCCACATGTAACCACGGCTGGACTCTGCTCGGTTTTCTCTCTTGCCCTCCTCCCATCTTCCTTCTAAATCCCTCCTATCCTTCAGAGCTTTTAGTCCATTGTGAAAGAGGCTTATACTGTAAAAGCAGGGAATTAGGTTGGATTTATTTGATCATACTATCATAATCATAATGCAGTGCGCTTAATATTATTTTTATTCCAAGTTCAATGCAGCATCTTCAGAGCATGCAAAAGACTGCATCTATGGGCTAGGATTTAATGTGCAGAGCACACAGTCCCCGCTCACAGGAGCTTGCCATCTTGTGAGGCAAGTAACATGGATGCAAGTATCTAAAGTACCAGGCAGGGCCTGCTGAGCTTTCAAATCAAGGGCCAGAGCTCTCTAGAGTCACAATAAGGGCTGGTTACTTCTGTTGGAAGATTCACGGATGGGATGGTGGGATGAGTCCTGGGAAGCATCCTGGTGTCCTGTGAAGGATTTGCTGACCATTAAAACTGGGTTTAAAAAAAAAATTAATAAATGTTTTTTTAGTTTATTTTAATTTATTTTTATTTTTTAATGTTTATTTATTTTTGAGAGAGAGGGAGACAGAATGCAAGTGGGGGAAGGGCAGAGAGAGAGGGAGACGCAGAATCTGAAGCAGGCTCCAGGCTCTAAGAGGTCAGCACAGACAGAACCGACACGGGGCTCGAACTCACAAACTGTGAGATCATGACCAAAGCTGAAGTCAGACGCTTAACCGACTGAGCCACCCAGGCGCCCCTAAAATATTTTTTTTAATCTTCATTTATTTTTGAGAGAGAGACAGAGTGCAAGCGGGGGAGGGGCAGAAAGAGCCGAAGACACAGAATCCAAAGCAGGCTCTAGGCTCTGAGCTGTCAGCACAGACAGAGCTCAACACAGGGCTTGAACTCACGAGCCGTGAGATCATGACCTGAGCCGATGTCAGATGCTTAACCAACTGAGCCACCCAGGCGCCCCTAAAACTGGGTTTGAATCATTTCTGTGTAACTTAAAAATCTTTGTGACACTGAGAAAGTCTTTAGTTTTCTCATCCGTAAAATGGAGACAATTGTACTTCGAGAGTCGTGATGAAGATAAGGGGAGGTAACACTCTCACCCATCACAGTAAGCACCGGCCACGTTTATTGTTATCACTGAGAGAATGGAATAGAGTAGGCTACCAATGAAAGTCTTTCATTTATTCACTCAGCAAACATCTGTCACTTATCAAGCACCACATTAGGACCTGGGTACACAAGTGAATTACACATAGTACCTGTCCTAAAAGTTCCTGGTCTAGTGAGAGAAACATATTAAGAAAGTTATAGTGTTGGTAGTATGTTCAATAGTAGAAATATGCACAAGATAACGAGAGGACATAGAGGAAAGGGGGGTGTCTGACTCAATCTGAATCAGGGACCACTTCCTGAAGGAGGTGTACCTGTGCACTGTGTCAAAAGCCCGGAGTTAGTTCCATTGGGAAGGGAAGAGGTTAGGAACTATATATTCCTTCCTCAAGGTCTTTAACAATGAGATAACAAAGAAGGCCACTTAAGAGTACAATACTGACTAGTAATTTTCAGCTCCTCTTAGATGTCTAGCTTTATCGGGGGCCTTTTGTTCAGATTCTACTCACCACTTGTTAACTATATGACTTCGGGCAAGTTACTTAACCTCTATTCTCTGATTTTGTTCCCTCATTGGTGAAAGAGAACCAATAATACCTGCCTTGCAAAGTTGTTGGAAGACTAAATATTCCATTAAGTCTGTGACTCTCTTATCTGTCTCATTTACCATCGCACCCCCAGCACCAAGCTTAGTGCATGGTATTTAGGAGATGCTTAATAGAAATTAATTGAACAAATGAATGAGTGGATGTATGTACTGTACTTAGCATAGTACCTAGCTCATAGTAAGTGCTCAATGAATGGTAACTATTCTCATCATCATTATCCCAGACGGGTTTGAGCACCACTCAGCTAATATAAAGAGGTAATTTTGCCCTTGTGTATGCACACATTCTGAATTTCTGGGAAAAGAACCATGAAATTCTTAGGTCAAAGATTTTCTGTGAGTATTTCTGAGTCTGACTTGAAGGATCAGGAAAGACTTCAGAAAGGAGGGTAGCATCTGAGCTGGACCTTAAAGGATCAGTCTGATTTTGTAGGCAAAACAATCAGGTAGGCAGAAAGGAGGCACATTCCAGGCAGAAGGGACAGCTGGGTCATGGAGAGAGAGATATGTATTTGGGGAGCCACATATATTCATATATGACAAGTGTTCTGAGGATGAGGAGTGACATGTCAGGAGATGAATCTGGAAATGTCTAGAGCATTAACTGGCAAACTTTCTGTAAAGGGATAGATAATATATATTTTAGGCGTGGGCAGCCCTTATATGTTTTATAACAAGAGAGAGAACAAATTTCCCAGAAGTTTTAGTGTTTAAATTTAAAATATAATAATAATAATAATAATAATAATAATAATAATAATATACAGTATTTTGTCATATAGGTCTACTAATGAGAAGAATGGGGTTTTTACAGGGAATAACATTTGCTGAAATGAGGTTCAAAATTAGTGTTCCCTCTCATCATATTGATGGCAAATATTTATCTATAAAAATGATTCTTAGCTCATGGCTGAACAGAATCAGGCCAAGGGCTGGCTCATGGACAATAGTTTGCCAATCTCTGATCTATATTGTTGAGGACAGAACACCGTGCTACCAAGTTTCAGACTCTGTATTTAAGTAGCAAGTAACCTTCTGAAAAGAGTGCCTGAGAATACTTGGTTTGACTGTTTCTTATTTAGCACATCATTTATTCTTCCTAAGTGACATAGTCACTCTCTTGTTTCCTTACAACTGAAAAGCAACGGGGCACTGACGTATGTGTGAGAGAGTTTCTTTGTCTTCATATATAATGGGTAACCAACCCATCTCTAGTAGCAACCAAGGATACAAGGTACAAGAGTCACCATTGTGAAGTAATATCAGCCTGTGGCTGCTACGACAATTTTGTGTGGGGTTCTCCTGGGAGCTGGAACAAGGCTTAAAAAAAATAGATAAGGAATAAGTGTGATTAAAAGGTGCATTAAAAGGGCACAATTCACTTGCTCAGGATTCAGCACTTAGGAAAAGCATGGAAGAGAGGTCTACCATGAGAAGATGGTACTTTATAAATGCTACCTTAATCTCTATCTAGATGGAGGAATTTGGGTAGAGAGTATTACTTTGTTAATGAATGAATTCAATTCAATTCAATTCAACTCAATTCAATTCATATTTGTTGAGGACTTCCTATGAATAAGACCCTAAGCTAGGCTCTGGGTATATGATGGTGAGGCCCACAGTTTGGCACATTCTGATTTACTCTGTGTCCGTTCCTACTTCAATAGGAGGGGGAAATGTGATGATGATAATGATGATGAGGAGGATGGAAAAGAAGAGGCAGGAGGAGATGATGCAGTGGCAGAAGCATGGATACCTTTAACCAAGAAAGGTCTTTAGGGCTGGGGGTGATAGAAGAGGGAGGAGTTCTGAAGAAAAAGCAAAGAACATAAGGGAAATTAGTAATCACAGCTACTGATCTGATAGCCACGGTGCAGTGGATTAACCAAAAGTATTGGCATCAGATACACATCAGCTCAAATCCCAGCCTTTCCATTTAGTATTTATGTAACCTTGGTGAAGTTATTTCAAGTCTCTGAATCTGAGTTTCCTTCTCCAGAGAGTGGGCAATATTATACATGTCATAGGTTGCATGGATATGTACATATTTTATAAATCATTAGGTCTTTGCAGTTGAAATTTTAAATATTAATACCAAAAATGAGCAGGGAATCTGAATGCACACAGGTTTAGACAGATTAGTCCCTCAGGGAACAGGCTCCGAACGAAGTTCTTGGATTACAGCTATGAACGAGATAGATGCAGTTCGCCATGGAGTGAGCAGTATAATGATAGATATGGAGCTAAACCTGCACGCCAATCGTGAATTATTAAATAGAGCTGTGATGAATTGTAGGCAGGGACAGTACAAGGTGCCAGGAGAGCGTTTAATGGGAGCTGACAGGCCTAACCTAGACCAGGACTTGGAGCTGTCATCTGAGGAAGTGCTGTTTGAGCTGAGCCCTGAAAGATGAAGGTGAGCCTTGATGCTTGCCCCGCCTTCCGTGTGACCCCGCAGGAGCTCCTCCTCCTCCTGGCTTCATTTCCTGGCCTGTCACTAAGGGGTTGGGCAAGTCCCCTCTAGCGTCTTGTTTTTTCCAGGCAGGGCCGCTAAGGAACCACACTCCAAGATCCCCTTAAAGACCCCAGTGCAGATGCCAAAGCGCCCTGTCCTGAGGGTTGCAGTAGAGAACACAGGGCAGAGGAGAGAGCACAACTGTGGTGGGAAACTCCGATGACATTGGAGAGTTAGCTCGTGGCCAAGGATGTGGTTGCATCCTTTTGATATCGTTCTTGTTCCCTCCTAAATATCTGCCGGCACCTTGGCCAAGGAATCTTCAAAGCCCTTTCCCTTTCCTTTTTTTATCCTTTGAATTTTAAAAAATATGCTACAAAGAATAGCGTAACTCCCATATTCTCCCCACCCAGAATGTTAAAAATTAACATTTTGTTATATTTACTTCCAGTCTTTTTTGTGTTAAAACATTTTTTATTCATAATAAAGTTCTCGGGGTGCCTGGGTGGCTCAGTCAGTTAAGTGTCCGACCCTTGATTTTGGCTCAGGTCATGATCTCATGGTTCATGAGATCAAGCCCGGAGTTGGGCTCTGTGCTTACAGCTCAGAGCCTCCTTGGGATTTTCTGTCTGTCTGTCTCTCTCTCTCTCTCTCAAAATAAATAAATAAACTTAAAAAAAAAAAGTTCTGTTTGTCCATCTGGCTCAGACCCATCCTGCTCCTCCCTCTGCCCCCAGGAGTCTACCTCTCATGACTTTGGGTTGTATATCTCTCTGTTTTTTAATCTTTATTTTTGAGAGCGAGAGAGAGAGAGACAGAGTGCAAGCGGGGGAGGAACAGAGAGAGAGAGGGAGAGATAGAATCTGAAGCAGGCTCCACGCTCTGAGCTGTCAGCACAGAGGCCAATGCCTGAGATCGTGACCTGAGCCGAAGTGGGATGCTTAACCGACTAAGCCACCCAGGCGCCACAGGGGGTGTATATCTCGTTATCGAATAAAATGCAAAAGGCATTGCTATATGTGTGTGTATTTACTTAGATGACATCTAACAATGTGTATCATTCTGTGACTATTTTTTTTTTTACCCAGCATCACATATCTTGAAAAAATACAAACATGTGGGCATAAACACCCACTTATACATAGTTCCTTCCTTTCAATGGCTGTATAACCTGCCAGCACTGAATAGATCACATATTCTTTTTCTTACTCTCTATATATTAGGTTTTCTTAATTTTTTTTCTTTTTTTTTAAATATATGAAATTTATTGTCAAATTGGTTTCCATACAACACCCAGTGCTCATCCCAACAGGTGCCCTCCTCAATACCCATCACCCACCCACCCACCTACCCTCCCCCCCACCCCCCAGGTTTTCTTAATTTTTAACTATCAAAAATGATGCTACAGTGAGTATCTTTATAATGTCTCTCTGTGAATATAATTAAGAGTTCAAAGAGGAATTGGTGGGTCTTGGGTTAAACACACTTTACTAGATATTGGAAAATTGCTCTTTTTACTGGCTGGACTCATTTATACTTCAACTAATAGTGTAAAAAGTATCCCCTTTTTCTCATAATGTTAACCTTTAAAATTTTGCCAGTTTCATTGTGTGACAATGGTCATTGTTTAATTCACATTTCCCTGATTTTCAGTGAAATTCAGAAGCTTTCCACGTGTTCATCAAAATCTGCAATTCCTTTTCTGCAGACTGCATGCTCACACCCCATGCCCATCATCCTATTAGAGTGTGATCTTTCTCTTATTGACCTGCACTGATTCTGATGACTAATCTCCGTGGCTTGTCTTTCACCTGCGATTATAGTGTCTTGGTAACACGGAAATTCTTCATCTTCCTGTGCTCTGTATGTTTAGTCCCTGCCTGTGTGGTTTGTGCATTTCATTTCTAATTGCAGAAATCCTTTACTCCCAAAGTGATAGACCTGTGTCTTTTATATTTTCTTCCGATTGTTTCAAGGTTTATTCTTCACACTCAGGTTTGTAGCACATCTGGAATGAGTTTTCATGGATATGAGTGTGAGATAAGAATACATTTCCGTGTTCTGCTATGTAGAAAGCCAGAGACCCCAAATTCATTTGTTTGACAGGCCATTTGTTCCCACTGATGTAAACAGTTCCCTCTCTCTGATGGCAAGTCCCCTCACTTGTGTGGGTTTCTCGGCTCTCTCGTTTGTTGCATTGACCTATTTGTCTATTCCTAACAAATACCACACTTGATCCTAATCACAATAGCCTTGTAATGCGTAATGTGCTTTGATTTTTAACAGGACAGGTCTCTCCCTTGGTTGTTCTTTTTTAGAATTGTCTTGGCCTTACTTATATGTTCACACGACCATATTTATTTGGGACTTAGTTTTCAGCTACCGGAATTACTTATGGAGATTCTGATTAGATTTGGGCTAAAGTTATAGGTTTACCTGAAAGTTGACATCTGTGTCATAGTGAGTCTTCCCAGGTATAATCAAGATACATTTACTCAGATTGTCTTTTGTATCCTTCAAAAAAGGTCTTTTTTCGTTACTTTATCCTAGACATTTTCTAGATTTTGTTGCTATCGTGGTTGAGATTTTTTGGTTACCTTTTTTTGGTAAACTTTCAACAAAGGTTACCTTTGTTGGTGATGTATAGGAACAATATTGATTGCTGTATATTTACCTGGTGCCTGTAAGCTTGATGAATTCTCTTGTTAATTATTTTCAGATTTTCTTGGATTTTCTATTTACCATGATTTTGCTTTGTTCCTTCTTTGATCTATCTCAGCCTTTTATTGAATGGATTAATTTTTTCTATATTCCCTTCTGTGTAGAACTTAAGCATTTTATTTCTAGGTTTTTGCTAGGTGGTCATTGGTGTGTGTGTGTGTGTGTGTGTGTGTGTGATTACCCTTATTTTTAAATCTGTAGATCTGACTTACAGTTTCAAGTTGGTCAGACTTTACCACTGATCCACCCCTCCAACTTCCATGTTCTTGTTGCCTTATAGTTTAGCTCATTTTTGCTTTATAAGCCCTCTAATTTAGAAATAATTAGTAATTAAATTTTTGTGTCCAATCCTTATTTAGATTTGCCTCAATATTCAGTAGTATTTTACTCACCATTGCTTTTTGAATCCCACCCTTGCCTTCTGGAAGTATGTATGCCCTTTGTCCAAAATATCTTTATCTCATCCTCATACTTTAGTGATAGCTAGCTGAGTGAAGAATTCTAGGTAGACATTAGTTTTCTTTTAGCACTTTAAAAATATCACTCCACATACTCTGGCCCCATTGTTGCCTATGAGGAGTCTACTCTCCTGTAAACTGCCTTGATTAGTGCCGGCACCCAATAAAAGTATCAGGAATATTATTAGCGGCAGTAGAAACAATAGTAACAGCTTTCTGTACATTATGTCTAGTCTTCCCAACCCTGTCCCATAAGTATTGCTATCTGAGACTCAGAGAGGTTGGATATCTTTTCCAGGGTTACACAGCTAATAACTGAAGGCATAATTTGCAGCCCTGAACAGTCCCTCTAAAGCCTGTATCTCCCTCTCCCTAGGTCACACCATTCCTATTATAGTAATGGTTTGTACACTGTTGGAAACCAGAGCCTGAGCGGATTATTTACCAAGGCCATCAGTGGGAAACTGGAGGACAAGGGTCTGGGTACTGATGCTTAGCACTTCCAGAACGGGCCCGGAGGAAGCTCAGAGCACTGCAGGATTCTTGGGAGGGACCTCAAAGACAGAAAATAAGTTTATAGTCATGCACCTCTAAGAATAAGAATTCTTGTTATCCAGGGTGTTGAGAATGTAAGGTGTAATATATAGAGTCAGAAGCTACCTAGGAGAGGGGCTGCTTTTGACATCATCCATCTGTCTATTCTTTCCAACAAAGAAGTCACTCAAATTACTGGCAAACGAGTGTAGTTCTGACATAAGCATTGGCTGGTATTTTTGTTTATTTTGAGGAGAAGGTGAAAGGGAAGCAGTGAAGATGCCTGAAGACGTGTCAGAATTTCACTCATTAGGGGGTGCTGTGAGCTCCTCGGCTCAATCAGATAATCATTTTGAGTACTGGAAAAAATATTTCCTCAATTTTTTTGTGTGTGCTGTCCACAATGTAACAGCTACAGACATGACATACTTTTTAAGTGCAATCTGCATCATTAACGTTGTACTCCGTTACTTTCTTAAGTCTAAACAGCCAAGGAGACAATAAACCTAGCTTTGGTTTGCAGCATTTGTCAGTACTCCCACCATGACTGACTCCAAGCGCCTACGCACCATTCCCTACTGGGGGCTTGGGAAGAGCTGTGTAGAAGTCATCAGTATGGGGTGTTCCCGTCCAGTAGGTACAGTAGTCCTAAGTCAGCTCAAGAGCATAGATAATAGTAACATGTGGTAAAATCCTTATAAAGTGATGTGTTTTGATTTTTGATTTTTATTTTTTATATAATGTTTTATTTTTATATAATTTATTTATGTATTTTATCTAATTTATTTAATTTGTATTTATTTTTAAAAAATTTAATCTTTATTTATTTTTGAGAGAGAGATGAAGAGCACGAGTGGGGAGGGGCAGAGAGAGAGAGAGGGAGACACAGTATCTGAAGCAGCTCCAGGCTCTGAGCTGCCAGCACAGAGCCCGATGCGGGGCTTGAACCCATGAACCGTGAGATCATGACCTGAGCCAAAGTCCAACGCTTAACCACTGAGCCACCCAGGCGCCCCTGTTTAATTTATATTTATATAATTAAATAATTTATAATGGCCGTGCTTAACAACTGGCTCAGGGAATTTAATAGTTGGCTCTCTCAAGATAGTATGAGCTGCCTTCAGCACACTACTGGCATCTGAAATAGGTACAGAAATCTTCTGAAGGACTGATGTTTGAGCAGGGTTCTGAGGTTGAGTAGAAGTCTGCTGCGTAAAGTGGAAAGAGGTATCTCAGGCAAATGGAACAGAATGAGGGAAGCTAGATCCCAGGGCTTCTGAGCTAATTCATGAAGGGTCTTGTGGACCCCGGAGACTGAAAGCTCCAGGGGACCATTGAAAGATGTTAAACAAGACAATGATTGATTGGATTTGCATTCTCAAGAGACCTGTCTGGCATCTGGGAGGGGAGGTTTGGAGAGGGCCAAGGTCAGAAGCAGGGCATCCCACGATGCTGTGGTGGTCAGCAAGGTGCTAGGTGACGGACATCGAGTGGTAGAAGTGCATTCCAGACACCCCAAACAGCGTGTGCAAAAGCCGGTGTGAGAAAGCAAGAGGTGTGAGAAACCAAGCATAGGAAACAGGGATGGTATGGGAGGCCTGGGTGTAGACTTCCTGGCAGGGAATGGCAAGGATGTGACTGGAAATCTGGGCACAGTTGACACTGTGTCAAGGACTCTTGTGCCAGTGGGTGTGTCGGATATAGTCCTGTTCGTGGAGTGCGCTGGCAGGAAGGGGGTTAGCGTTCTGCATTCTTTCTGAACCACACTATTAAATTATTGCTACATCCTTTGGCATTTGGCCCCTAATTGGGCTTTTGGCAGGTAAACGTTGTATGAACTAGTCTCTGGGGGGCTGACCCTCTAGGTTCTTGTCGCTCAAAGTGTGGTCGATGGACCTGCACTGTCAGCCTCACTTGGGACCTGATTGAATATGCAGAATTTCAGATGCTGCCCCGGACATGCTGAGTCACACTGCATTTTAACAAGACCTCACGGGCACTCTGAAGTCTGAGAATCCCTGAGCTAGGGCAGGCTTTCTCCTGAGTGGCCCAGACCACCTGCATTGGAATCGCATGGAGTGCTCGTTCACAGCGCAGGTTCCTCAGCACCATCCCGGACTCCTGTGTCCTGCCCTAGACCTTCTGAATCTGAATATCTGAGGCTGGGCACAGAACCGGAAATTTCAGTGCACTTCAGACATCGTCCTTATGCATGTCAACAGCAGTCCACACTAATCCCAGAAAGACTTGGCCCAAATAGTCATGTTTGAATTGGGTCAGAAAACTGAACTCCTTAACTGTCCTGGTAAATTATTTCCTTCCTTTTCTATGCAAAGCACTTTATAGATCATTGACAGAGAATGGGTGCTCAATAAATGTTAGCAATTGGTGTTGTGCTGTTTGTTATATTTGAAATGTTCCAGGTTCCTTGTCAAGGCCAGAAGCCACCAAGATCTGGGGGAAGATGTGTGTGTGTGTGTGTGTGTGTGTGTGTGTGTGTGTGCGCGCGCGCGCGCGCATGTGCATGCTTGTGCACAGTGTGTTGGGGACGGGGTGAGCAGAAGGATGCAGGGTGCTGGATAAATCAGATGTCCCCTCAGCCTGTTCCCCGCACAGTGCCAACGACCATCTGCTCCGAGCAGCCGCCTGTCTGGGAATCGAAGGTATCCATGGGAACCAGCATGGAGGTTGCCAAGAGGACTCCATGGCCACCAGCCAGGGGGGAGAGTGGAAATCAAGTGGAATGGAAAGTGACAGACTTGTGTGTGTTGGGTGGAGTGGGAGACTGGTCAGCTGTGAGAGCAGGGGTGGGGCTGAGCACAGATGACCTAGCAGCCGGGCGCCCCGGGGAAGCCTGCAGACATCACAGACTCGCACAGCGGTGCTCGGGAGGACGCTTGAGGCAATCTGAACACTGGTATTTCTCTCTGTCCCTCCCTCCCTCCCTCTTCTCTTCTTCCTTCCCTCTCTTCCCCCCTCCTTTAGTGGGAAATTGAGTTTTTCAAAACAGTACGATTAGCAGACAAGTAAAAATGAAAATGTTAGTCACCTCAGATCCCACCACTCATAAGCAGATGCTGTCATGTTGGTGTTAGTTCATCTTTTTCCCTCCATATTTTTGTAAGGTTGAAACCATGCATTTCCAGTTCTGTATTCTGCCTTCCAGAAAGGTCTTTTGAGTCGGGGATTTTACTTTGAGAAACAAGCATGGGATCTGGAGTTGGATGCCTACCTGCCCTCACATCCCAGACCTGCCTGCTTAAAAATGGATGGCTGAGGCCAAAATGACAAACTGATCCAACATGGATATTCCCAAGTGGACGCTGCTGTGCTGTCTTAGCTGATGGCACCCCTTTAGCTTCACCACCAGTTTTGAGTTGGGGATTTCTTGTGTATTTCATTCACTCTGACGAAGTCTGGGCGTAAAGGGGAAAAAAATGCATCTGACAGGAGGAAAAGAGGGCGGAACTGTTTTGTTTAGATACATCTGAAAAGAGCACTAAGATTTAAAATGCTGTATTGACCCTAGAATGTGATCTAACAGAAATGTATATCTGGGTCATTTCTCCTTAATTTACTGGTACAACCAGCGGCCTGTCGTTCTTGTTCCAGGAGCACTTATGCCCCAAGGGCAGGTGCTGTGTCTCCAAGTGACCGCTCACATCTGAGGGAAAAGTGAATCTCCCCAGCTGAAATGTGCAAACCTGCTGGTGAGACCAAGATGCCATTTAAATCAGAGTGTTTCTCAGAAATTCCCCAAAGTTAGCCCATTCGGGACACTGTAAGAAGCTGCATTTACTTTATTCAATATGTTTCCGCCCTTTTAAATATGGTCCTTTTAAGTATGTACCTATGAGTCGGTGTTCTGTGTGATGGGATGTGAAATATGTGAGCACGCAAAACAAAAGTGGAAGCACCAGCTCGCTTGGGGCGAGAGAAGAGAGCACTGGACCAGGAGTCCAAAAAGACTTAGGTTCAATTTCCTGCTCTGAAGCCCACTTTTGTGTCCCAGTGGGCTTGCCACACAATGTGCCCTTTTAAATGTTTCTGTCCTTTTAAGAGTTTATCTGTGAGTCAGGACTGTCTGTGTTCATGGCAAACTAGAAAGCTGGAACGGCCTCTTTTTCATCTCAGTGTCAGTAAATACTTTCCTTGCATGATTGAAGGGAGCCTGCGATAACCCAGCATCCCACACAGTCTGCCATTCGCTTTTACACTTGGCTTGAGAAGAACAACAGAAGTTTGGGAGCAGCTTAAAAATTGACTTAAAATTCTAACACCCAGAGTGAACAGAATCACTGATAGAAGGCTTCATTTAAGCTTCTTGACTTTTCAAATGAATTCAACAAATATGTTTTGAACACCCAAGGTGAGCACTACAGTGCGTTAATGTAATCGTTGGTTAGAGAGAAAGCATTTGTCCTCAAGTCACTTCCGGTTGAGTAGGGGAGACCGCTTTAAAAATGCGGGCTTGATTTTTACTCAGGCATGGTAAGCCAGCAGGTCAGGAGATGACTGCCACTGAAAAGATAGCTTATTCTCAGAGGAGGGGGCAGCCTACACCACACCGTGCAAGGCCACATGGGGAAGCACCAGGATTGGTCAGGAGGCGGAAGGAGTGAGGGGAAATGTGGTTTTCCCAGGAAGAAGTGGGTCAGGCAGGGTAAGCAGGCTAAGCAGGTTTAGGAGTGGCTGGCTTGAATAATTTCAGTGGACTCCGGGGCATATGTCCATAGTCTTCTGGTACCTAGCCCCGTGATGATTAGGGTAGGAGGATAGTGGCCCAAGTGTGAGAGCCCAATAAAGGAGGTGTTTGGGGTCTGGGCATTGGATTGGTTGGTTTGCATATGAAAGGCATGTTTACCACCCCTAGGAATGGCAGCCCTGGAGTGGAGGTGGGGAGCTGTTTCCCCAGGGTCAGTAAGGCCCCAGATGCCAAAACACCTGAATAAAAAAGACGTGCTTAATACACGGAGGCAAGAGAGATACTTAATTGTAGCATTATGAGGTGCAAGGCTGTAAATAACAAAAAAGAAGCACACTTTGGGTGTTAAGGAAATGAGATTATTTTAAGAATACTTGTTCTGACAAAGGTTTAATGGAAGCAATGGCTTTTCAGCAGGGCGGGCTGGGTGGGAGGAGGGGAAGGGATGTGGGGGGGGGGGGTGTCCAAGCTCCTATCACTCATTGGCAAGTTGCCTACCTGGGGCCAATTACTTAAACCCTCCAAATAATGTTTTTTCTGCTTATATCCCAAAGTTGTTATGCAGATCAAGTAACTAGCTCCATGTTTCTCTCACTGTGCACAGTGCATGGACCTATATTAGAACTGTAGTGTTTGTTTAAACAAACACTGGGACCCAGAATCAGGCTGCAAGGGTGAAGCCCAGGAGTCTGCATCTTAACAAGCCCCTCACTCCCACTCTAGGTGATTCCAGGAACACTAAAGTTGGAGATCAGCCTAGAGAAAACAGTGCTAGGCACATTCTAGAATCCAGAGGGTAAAGTACATGTAAAGAGGATTCTGTGTACTTATTACAACTATAGCTTACACCTGCTTCGGTCTCTCATGCCCGGAAGCTCCTTAGGCAAGAATTATGTTTGGGTTGCTTGCCTGGCGTAGTGTCTGTCCGCTGAGGCAGGTGTTAAACGCACACACAACAAAGAGATAGCACCAGAAGCCCTGCCTCCTGCACTCTGGCCTTCTGAGCCTGGCTGCCGGGGGAGGCTCATGTTACAGATGCTCCCACAGGCCTCAGGGCAAGCGCAGCCCAGGAGCCAGTCCTCAGACTGCGAGCAGCCTCCCCTCACAGCTTGGCCTCCGATGCAGCTGTGCAATTTCAAATTCCATGTTTATCCGCACGAGTTTCTATTTTTACCTCAAATTTCTAAAAATATGAACCGACAGACTAACCCAAAGTGATTTTGGCACTCTCGAGGGAAAATACGTGGGTAAGAATTATTGAATAATTGCGGAGCCCTCTGGCCTTGCCTAATTGGGTTTTTGGCAGATAGATGCTGTATGAACGGATGGTGATTCAAAGTGGTCAAAGTAGCACTTGGTAAGCCCCGCTTGTTTGGCCTGGGGGTTGATGTTTTCAGTCCTCACAGAAAACCTAGCAGGTACATTTCCCACATTTTACTTTCATAAAGTGAGGCCCAGGCATGTTCAGTCACTTGTATAAGGTGTCGTGGGAAGGAAGGTGTGCGTGGGGTTTCAGCGGGCTCCGTTTGATTACAGGCTCCCCTTGCTTCCTCAGCCAGACTCCCTCCAAGAAGATGCTAGATCCCCAGGGTGAGGTTAAAAGGCATGCTTCGAACTAATTACTTTTATAAAACCCTGGTGATGTATCTCTCGTTTCATAAACTAAAAAAGCGTTCGCTTTACTGACTTTCACAGAGATCATTTTTATCAGATCTCTGACATAACAACCCAAATTGCAGCTGCTTACTTTGTTCCACATTCTCCTTCCCGCTCCCCCATTAATTAGGCAGTAATTATTATGGGGGTAATTACCTCATTAGGAATTTGGTGTGAGAAAGCTCTAGGAAAGAATAATGCAAGGGTGTCTCTTTATAGCTACAAGATTACAAATGACAAATAAGTTTTAATAGCCCTTAAGCCCTCATTAAAAGAAAAGGGAGAATTTTTCCTGCACGGTGTTTTGGAAGGTGTCAGCATATCTCTTAATCAATCTGTGTTTCTCTGAAGAGCCAAGTTCCCCTGTGGTCTGAAAGCCCATTCCTAAGTGAGTGGAGGCACTCTGAAAGTTCCAGTAAAGAGGAGCCCCAGCAGCAGCCATGACCGGCCGTACGTGCCCCACCACTGCCACTGCCCCTGCCCCTGCCCATGGGGGCGTGGGAGAAATGTGGGGGGAGGGCGTCATGGGAACTGGAAAAGACACATGCTCTGACTAAAGGACTAGTATCCTGGCCATTGGTCCCCAGTGCCTGCACCTCACAGTCCCATCTCCTGAAACCAGGACAGAAGCTCCTGGGAGCAGAGACTTTGTCCTGCCAGGGTCTACCTGGCACGGCTGTTGGCATGAGGACTGGAGAAATGTGAGTTAGGGGTCCTTAGCGTGGTCGACCTGGGCTCCCTACCATCTGGCTTCGTTGACTGCCATACATCCCATGTTCCCTCCCCTCCAGGACCCTGAGTGCAGCCACCTTGGGGTCCTTGTGGAATTTGCTTTTACCCTTTTGGCCATGAAAAGGCCGTTGTCCCATCTTTGGTGAATTCTTAGTCCTCAAGACTCAACTCATGTCTCCTTCCACATTGCTGCCCTCTCTCCCAGAGGTAGAATAAATCTTCTCATTTATTTACCCTTAGCACTTTTTACATGCCTCCTGTATAATATCGTTCAAGCATTCAGCAAATATCTTTACTCAGAGTCTCTCCTGCCTGGCCTGGTGACAGGGACACAGCCACTATAGCCGCTTCCACTGTAATCTCTCGTTTGGAATATTGAAGTAGCCTCCCAGCTGGTCTCCCTGCTTCCTCCTTGTTCTTAACCTTCTACAACAAAAGGCACGTTATGCCACTCCATGCCAGATGAGTGCCCAAATCCTCCAGTGGCTCTGCCTCTCACGAGAAATGAAATCAAATCTCTCATTCTGATATGCAGTGCCCTCCCTACCCCACCCACCCTTCCTTCTCTGATCTGATCTCCCACTCCTCCCCCCATTCCCCTTGTTAGCTCCACTCCGGTGACATTGGCCTTTGTTCTTCACACACACCTCTTGCCTCCGGGTCTTAGCGTTCCGCCTGGAGTGCTCCTTCACCAGATTTCCACGAGGCGCAGTTCCTTCAGGTCTCTGCTCACGTCACTTCCTCAGAGAGGCTGTCCTTGACTCTAGGTAACACAGCACACATATACGTACCTACAAGCCCACGTGACTCTGTCACCATTACTAGTCTTGTCAGAACTTCGCACCACCTGGCGTATTGTATAACTGCCTGTTGGTTTATTGCTGATCCCCTTCACTGGAACGTAAGTCGCTGCTCTCCAAGACAGCCGGGATGTTGTCTAGTCTACCCTCTGTTGTATCCCGACCTCCTATCGACGGCATCTAGGTTAACATATGTTGAATAAATGAAGCAGTGAATTACTGAGCATCATCCAGTGAGCCCTCAATAAATACTGACAGAAAATCAGAAATATGCTCAGAGTGTCTGCCACGGGAGGGAAGTTTAATTTCAAGTTATAGGAGGGTTGACACATACAACAAATAGGCAAGTGGACTTGCCGGAAAGACCGTTTGCCTTCACGAGTCCCACGGGATGGGGACTTATGGGCAAATGTCAAGAGATTTGAAGAACACAATGGAATAATTTTTAATGCCGTGTAAATGGTAACACAAATGAAATGCTTATGTAAAGGTATGTTCCAAGCTATTAGGTTTTGTGCAGCTATTATCTATTGTTGTTTTTGATGACAATATATATCAGCATCTTTAAAATAATCAAGACTATTCTACAGCAGAACAAAACCAAACTAAACCCAGGCTAGGAAATGAGAGGCCTGGGAGTGCTGGTTCCAGCTCTGCCACGACTTTGCCATGTGACATAATGGACTTACTTGCCCTCTCTCTGCTTTCTTTCCCCAGTCCGTAAAGTTGGCATACTGGATTAAATTATTTCTGGAATGTCTACCAGTTCTAAAATTCTAGGCCCTGGGGGTTGTTGGCTGGCTGGCTGGATGGATGGACGAGGGACTCTAGTTTCCACGACATTGCCCCAGTCTTAACTCTCCTGTTGGTTCTACATTCTTCTTCCCGTTCTCTCCCCACTCTTTTGTAGCCCAGAGAGGCCTTACTCTTTATCTGAAAATTTTTTATGTACAACTCTGGGGTCCCTATATCTTCTTTGAGTCAAAGATAGAAAACAGTAGAAGATAAAGTCATTAGAAGCAGAAATGATGGAAACTGGGGGATATTTATTCTGGGAAAAAAGAAGGGAGAAGGGGGATAGGTATGTTGATTTACATCTAAGAATCAGGGGAGCATATAAAATTCATGGAACCTGTTTTTTATTTGCGATTGTTTTTGAGAGGTATTTCTTTATACACTATTGCACAAGAATTACAGAGTATTACACATCAAATCTTCCCTCTGGCAGATTATAATCCTAGATGTTTGGACAGGGAAAGACCCAGAAGAACATCTGAGCGTTCTTGCCTACCTAATTTGGTGTCTTTGGGCAAGTCCCCAGAGGTTGGAATGGATGAGAACACAGAGGAAGCCTGCCTGGGTTCAGGTCTATCACTCACTAGCTGTAACTCACTCACGACCTTGGGTCAGGCAGTCGATACCCCATTTTTCTGGAAATAGAATGGAGTTAATTGGGTTGAAGTGAGAATGAAATGTAAAACCTCAGTGAGGTAAAGTAACTTGCTCCCCAGGTGACAGAACTAATCATTTGAACCCCAAAGCCCTAGTAGGAAATGAGTATAAAAAGAATCAAAGGAAACTGTCTCATAATTCTAGACTGTTGATTAAACCAATGGATATAAAGTAAGAGATGTCTATACGGTGCCCACAGAGGTAATTTCCCATTGCGAGAGATTTGCTCACTCACACACTTGGTATCCACTGCAGCAAAATAGACCAGAGATGCCTTTGCCAGTGGTATTTGCTGGATGGAATGATACTATCTATTCCAGCTGAGTAACGTAACTAGATACCCAGTGCCTATCTCCTGGGACAGCAGAAATGATCACTTTTCATTGATCTCCTTTAGACCTGACCTTGATATCCTTCCTGTCTCCCCCTAAATGTATCAAAGCACCTGATGATATAAGCATGTTCTCCTTCAACTAAATTTCACAGGACTCATGTTGAGGTTTGTGTTCAGAGGCAGACCACGACAGAGGCTGGATCTGGATCTGATCTTCAGTCACTGTAATCTTCTAGTCACCAGCCTTTGAATCTGCCCTTTCCCCCTTCTCATGTATGAGTTTTATTAGCTCAGAAGGCCTGGCAGCCATCCGTCCCCAGAGCTGTGAAAGTGCATCTGTGCTGTGTCCCTCTGGCTCTGTGTTAGATGAGCCCATCCAAAGAAGGAGTGTGGGCAGCGGGTTAGGCAAAGGGCAAAAGTCAATCAAGAAAAATACATCTAGAGCAGGGGGAGGGGCAAAGTGGGTGAAGGGGGTGGGAGGTACAGGCTTCCAGTTACGGCATGAACAAGTCACGGGGATAAAAGGCACAGCATAAGGAGCACAGCCAATGACCTTATAATAGCGTCGTATGGCATCAGATGGCAGCCACACTTATGGTGAGCACAGCGTAACATATAAAGAAGTTGAGTCGCTATGTTGTGCATCTGAAACCAATGGAACATTGTATGTCAACTATACTCAAGCAAAAATCTAAAAAAAAGAAAAAAAGGAAAAACTCTTCTACCCTATTTCATTCAATCCTCACATTATCCCAGCAGGGTCGATGACATTATCCCTGCTTTACAGATGAGGAAACTGAGGCTCATCTGTAGAAAGACCAGGTGACTTCCTTAAAGTTGCACAGCTGGTAAATGGCCTATTTGGGATTTCAAACCCAAGCTCTTGCTGATAGGCCATGCCTTGTTATTGCTGAGGATAGTGGAAGAGGAACCAAAAATAATTGGAGAAGGCTTACAGTCCTGCCAACAATTAAATTTGTACCAGGTTTAACCCTCCTCAAGGTGATTCAGATTATACTAGTCACACTGGAACTGTGGGCATGCTGCCTCGAGCCAGGGGCAGTGCTGGGCCCTTTATGGACACTAATTTCTTTCTTTGTCACCTTTCACCACGAGGTCACCATGACTTCAAAGTGGTGTTTCTCAAAGTGCGTTCCTCTGACCAACTATAATAGAATCACCCAAGGAACCTGTTAAAATACAGATTCCAGGGCTTCACCTCAAGAGTGGGAACACTAGAAAGAAATCATCACTAAGAAATTCTTGGGGCGCGTGGGTGGCTCAGCCGGTTAAGCATTTGACCTTGGCTAAGGTCATGATCTCACAGTTTGTGAGCACGAGCCCTGCCTCTCATGAACGTGTGCCCTGCTTCTGGTGAGCCCCACTTCTCTTTCTCTCCCCCCCACCTTCTGCCTCTAGTGGGACTTTCTCTCCCTCTCTCTCTCTCTCTCTCTCTCTCTCTTCACCCTCGCTTGCTTGCACTCTCTCTCAATAAAAAAAAAAGAAAAATTATCTGGTGATATTTGGCACTCAGTTTGAGAACAGTTGTTCTTAAAAAAAATAGTAGATTCTTGTTATTAATGAAACACTTAAAATCACTCACTACCTTTTTTGAAGCCTTTCTAAATTAAGCATTTTGTATTTAAAATATAGATATGGATTCTTTTAATGAATAATGAATTTAGAAAGGACACGAGTAGGAAGCCGGAACTCAGCACAGGGCTCGGATGAGTGAATTTTATTTGGTGCCTGGAGGACTTTGAAGGAACTTTTTTTTAGGACTGACTAGTAGGTCACAACTATAAAATTCAAGTCCTGGTATATATTGTCTGAAATTTGGCCTTCAGTCTAGACTTTTATAATAGTCTATAATATATCAAGTAGCTTCTTGGAACTATTTAAGTAAAATGTTCATAATAAATTAGATAAGATGCAAAATTATACAAACAGGTTCATTTCAACTCATCAGCTGTGCCCAAGACGGTAGATGACAAGCCCAGATAAGCTGGCGAATTCTACTGAACATTCAAAGAAGAATTAATACCACGCCTTCACAAACTCTTCCAAAACATACTTTGCAACTCCTTGTGAAAGGCCAGCATTACTCTGCTCCCCAGGCAAAGACCCAAGACTCACCAGTGAAGGTGGGATATTTTTAAGCCCAAGTCACCTGCTGGTTCTCTGACTCTGGGAGAGGGTTGAGACAGAGCATGGGGACTGTGATGATGGTGGTGGTGATAGCGGTTACAGTCACAATCGCACAGCACACGCACGCACTCACAACACGCAGATTTGAAATCCCACAGTGGGCTTTTGTTAAGCGTTCTTCTCTAGGGCAGGTCCTGGTCTCTTCCTTGCTCTAGAATGCTCATTGCTGTGGCTATTTAAAATGTGTCAACAGATGATAAAACACACATACATCTTAGGAACAAGAATTGGGACTTCTGATCTGGTGTCAAGATTTACTCTCCCTGACCGATTTTCTCCTCGCCCCATCCTTCTGCCCACCCAGCAGACCTTCCCTCCTGTCATTGTCTCACTGACCCATCTCCATGCGCCACCATCATTGCCCCCGCCAGTGTATCTCCAGCCATGTTTTACAAACTTGAACTCAGATCTAGATCTAGCCCCTTTCATCGTTGTATTTAGTTAGGACTACTGCAGTTTATATTAATCCTTTGACAAACAGTCACGTGATGGCAGCTATGGAATAAACTGTTTTCTCTCCAATCTTTTTGGCCTCAAAAAAAAAAAAAAAGGTACCTTTTGTGTCAGTATATAGACCAGAGCCGTTTATCCTTTGTAGTGGAATCTTTATTGCATGCATGAGAACAGAATTGATTCAGAATACATGCACTTGTGATTTGAGCACGCTAAGAAAAAATCGCATCCTGGGCAACACTTTCTTCAGCACTGGGTTGACCTGCCACAGTCCCAAGCAAAGACACGATAGAAAGATCCAGACTGGGAGTCCTTGTGAGTTTGGGCCCTGTGCAGCCACTTGCTGGCTCTATGCCTTGAGACAGTTCACTTTACCCCCCTGAACCTCCATGTTCTAATCTCTAAAATAGAAACAATAACTTGTATCTTGAAGGGCTGGTTGGCCTGAGATGAATTTAGACCAAGTATGTCAATCCATTATGAAAGCTTTTGGCATACAGTAAGTTTTCATTAACTGAAATGTGACTTTTACATTGAATAAATTATAAGGTGACTTTATTTTTGCTTCCCACGATCCTTTTAAATTTATCCTGTGGGATAGGTTCCTCTGCTGCCCTTGCTTGAAAATTTGGGCAAGTTCTATAATTCATACAGCAAATTTCAGTAAATAAAAGTCCTCTGTCATTCAAGTGTCCATCCCATGTCATAGTCACCATGTCAGTCTGTTTAAAGTTAATCCCTCTTCTCCTCCTGCAGCTCTGGCCTGTTCCAGAGGAGAAGCCCGCGGTGGGGCCTCTACTTCATTTGTCCCATCCCTCACCCTGCATCCAACCTGCCCAGTGTTGGAGTTCAGGTAGCAAGAGCACGAGGCAAAGGGAACGGAAGGGCCCTTCTGGGACTGGCGTGGTCACGGTGATTGCTGCTCTCTGGACCAGCAGGCTTTCAGGATGGACTGTCTCTTGTGGCTGCTTTGCTGGGTTCTCTAGAGGCCTCCGCACTCACCACCATGGATCTCTTCCTGCAGGAGAGAGATTAAATGGATAAAAGGGGATCCCCTTTGGCAGATTCCACACCCCCTCCTCCACCCTGGGCATCCCATGGTCCCTCTAGCTTCTTCTGAAATGTTTGCCCCTTGGGGTGGCTGTCTTGACGCTATCTGGTCCCGGGGAAACTGCACCATACATTCTTTGCCCTAACCACAGGACGGCTCAAGTCACCCCCAGAACAGCCCTTTCTCCCTGTCTCTGCTCCTGGACAGACTAGCCAGCCATCTCTGACCTTCAGATTTTTCACGAGAGTCCCTGTTGACTCAGGAGGGTCACTATCACATCCCCTAAGATCCAGATGTCCTTGTGCCTCTCTCTTGACTTCAGCTGGAGGGAAAGTGGCCCCTTCGCTGGCACACAGAGTTCTCACCAATATCCTGTCCCTGTTACTATTCTCGGCCTTTGGCAATTCTGCATTGTGACAGCGTGCCTCCCTTTGGAATGCGGTATTGTCTCTGTGCCTCAGCTGAGTTCCCCTCTTCAGTCCTGGGACACGGCTATTCATTGTATTATTCTCGTTTAACCTCAGCATCTCCACTTACTGCTGTCCAAGGTCACGACACTTAACTACCCTCAGCTCCTATTTCCTCATCTGTAAAATGAGAATGGTACTAACTGTGCCTGCCTCGTGAGGTCTCTGGGAGGATTAAATGAGATAATGCATAAATGTACTTCCTACAGTTCCTGGCACTGGCAAGATTCTCTGTAATGTAAGCTGTTTTCACTGCCATCACCATTATCATGATTAATCTTAAAGCAGAATTACGTGTCCTTTTGTTACCAAGCCCCTGCCGCCCTGCTTGACTAGGGCGCATGTGCACACACTTGAGCCGTGCACACGGGCACAGCTGCGAGTGCAGAGTGGTGGCTGTTTGGAGGTGTCTCGTCCCTGACCCCCCTTTGATGCTGGCTGTCCTACAGCCGGCACCCTCGGTGCCTGACCCCCCCCTCCCCCAACTAATTCATTTATCTCTTTACACTGTCTCTCACAGCAACTTAATTACGTGGCGGGCCTGTGTGGAGCCATCTGCTGCTGGATTGTCATCCCTGTCTCCCTCAGGATCCTGGGGACTACCTTAATGGCCCCACAGTTTCCTGAGGCAGAGAGGTGGGGCCAGTCCCCATTGTTGGGAAGTCACATGCGGGAGCCTCTGTGTTAAACGACTACAAGCATGAAGATGATTTTTGAATCGCATGCAGTGATGTCCCGCATATTTATCCTTCTGCCTTCAGTCATTGCTTCCTAGGTTTTGCATAGTCAAAAAGAGAAAAGTAAGTCATAGGAGGGTAGGCCTATTTCCAACGTGTGCCGCGTTTTTTCTGCCAGCTGTCACGATGAGACTTCATCCATCATCCCTAAGAGTGGTTGGGGGCCTGCCCTGGGCCTCTTCAGCCCGCTGTGTTTCTCTCTGCTACAGCACTTCTCATACCACATGACTCAAGTCTGTTTCTCTGTCTCCTCTGGCCCCGACTGGACCGTGAGCTCCTTGTCCGTTATCCTCAGGTGCTAACGCAGTGCCTGGCTCACAATTTCTCTGAGGCCTCAGGTAGTAACTTCATCTCTCTGAGCTTAGTTTCCTCATCCATAAATTGGAAAGAGATAATGTTCATCTCAAAGGGTAGTGCTAAGGATTAACTTAAATCATGAGGGCAAAACACCTTGTATATTATAGGCCCTCAGTAAAGGGTAACTATGTTATAACTGCTGTAGGCACGCAACAAATGAATGAAATAAATTGTGAGCAGAATTGACAGTGAGTTCTAATTCACCATCAACATATGTGAAGATGTAGCCTCCAATCTCTCCCTGTCCCCAGCCTTTCATTGTCACCAAGTGACCTGGCTCACCCAACCACAGTGGCTCCCTAGATCCTAGTTAAAAGAGACAAAGTTTGGGGTGCCTGGATGGCTCAGTCAGATGAGCGTCCAGCTTCGCCCCAGGCCATGATTTCACAGTTTGGTGCATGAGTTTGAGCTCCGCATCAGGCTCTGTGCTGACAGCTTAGAGCCTGGAGCCTGTTTCAGATTCTGTGTCTCCCTCTTTCTGCCCCCCTCCCTTGCTCTCTCTCTCTCTCTCTCTCTCTCTCTCAAAAAAAAAAAAAAAAAAAAAAAAAAAAAAAAACATTAAAAATTAAAAAAAAATAAAAGAGACAAAAGTTTTTATGTACTTTTTAATTGGAAAAACTAAATAAGAAATAGAAATCAACTAAGTTAAAACATAAAACATCAATTTGCTACATAGAAAACCCGGTAGGAAGAAATCTTCATTGATTTTACTCTACTAAAGTCTGATAACATTGTTCTCAATTTCGTTTTCTTTACATTGTTTTTAACTTCTACTTAGTTATACGATGTTTGTGTTGAAAGTAATTGCTACAACAAATTATAAAATAAGTTGTAAATGGATAAATTCAAGTTTTGCTCACAAATAAGCCACAGGTCATGAGAAAGAAAAAACAAAAACAAAACAAAAAACAACCAAAGTGGCTCCCAGGCCACATTATCACATCACTCCACCACTCTGAGATCTTGAGTGGCTCCCTCTGCCTCCAGAGTCAAGTCTGAGCTCTGGTACTTGACCCCACCCCACCTCTCACCCCACCCCCCCCCCTCTCCACTGCCCTTTGTGGAATCCTTGACCGTAAAATAAGGTGAGAATGTCTTGGGGTGCCTGTTCAGCTTTGCTGTTCTGTGACTTTCATGCAATCCTGTTCATTCAGTGCACCTTTTCTGAGTGCCTGCTCTGTGCTGGGCCCGGGGCGGGACCCTGGGGCACAGTTCCTGCCCTCGGGGCCTCCAGCCTAGAGGAGAATATAAGCTGTCTTCAAGATGTGGTTGAGGTGGGGAAGGATGCACTGGGGGAGCTGGGCAGACCCCCTGTCTGGGGGTCAGTGATGGCTTCACAGAGGTGACATTGGAGCAGGGTGATGTAAAGAGCATAAGGCCTAGGAGAGCATTCTGGAAAGAGGGAAGAGTATGAGTGCAGACCAGCACAGGCATGTGGTTGAGCTGTTCCAGGGACGAGAGTGGGAGACAACAGGCCTGCGGAGGTGGGCCGTCGCAGGGTCAGAACCCACGGTTGGTGTGGAGTCTGGCCTTGACCCTCCAGGTATAGAGGTCACAGAGGCCCTTTCATGGCTCTACAGCCATGGCCAATGGCCAAAAGTGTGCCTTCCTTCTGGGTGCCTAATCTGCACTTTATACGGGGCTCCATGTTTTATTGTAATATTTAAAAAGAGAAAAAAGTAATTTTTAAATTTTCTGTTCTGTTTTGTTTTGTATATAGAAACAGATTAATGTAGGATGATAGGGAAATGTCAGATCTGTAGTTAGTCACCTTGAATTTGACTTCTGGCCCTTCCATGCACTAGCTCTGTGCCCTTGGACAAATCACTTGCCTCCCTGGGCCTTGGTTTTCTCCTCTGTAAAAATGGGGGAAAGTCTCCACCTTATAGCACTGCTGTGGGGATTACAGATGAGGGCATGTTTTTGTGGGACATCTGGTACCCTGGAGGCCCTGACACACTCCTTCTTTTCCCTCACCTCACAGTCACTGGATTTCCAGTCACCTGGACGCCAGCCCAGTGACCTGCATAATGACAAAGAATGCAGGGACACTGACGTGAAGGAAGTTTCCTATGAAATATTAATTGCTTCCCCCAAAGACTAGGTGTTCTGAAGGGCTTTGTTCCCCCAGCTGAGAGCTCGTGACCTCACTGGCCGGTCTCTGCCATTCCAGGCCATCCAGGGAAGGAAGGCCAGGCCACTAAGACAAGTCCAAGTGCTAAGGCTGCATTCATGAGTTCATGGGTGTGCTGTTCTTCCTGCACATAGCCCTGGAAAGCCCAGAGCAGGGAAGGTTGCAGGAAGTTCAGTGTCTCCCTTTCTTTGAAAACTCCTATTTATCTTCTAAAAATTCTTCAGATTCTCATGGGAACCTTGACCTCCCAGAGCATCTTGCAGCACTCAGCTGGAAGTTCCTTAACAGCAGTTACTTGGGGTTGCTTCATAAATGCTTATTCAACAGAATACCTGTCAGAGGCTCAGAGACATAAAACCATGTTTAAAATACTGGTTCAGGGATGCCTGGGTGGCTCAGTTGGTTAAGCATCCGACCTTGGCTTGGGTCATGATCTCACGGTTTGTGGGTTTGAGACCCGCACTGGGCCCTGTGCTGACAGCTCAGAGCCTGGAGCCTGTTTCAGATTCTGTGTCTTCCTCTCTCTCTGCCCCTCCCCTGCTTGTGCTCTCTCTCTCTCTCTCTCTCTCTCAAAAATATATAAACATTAAAAAAATGTAAATGATAAAATAAAATATTGGTTGGGCACCTGCTGCGTGAAAGGCATTGTGTTCAGTATGTTTGCTGACCAGTGGGGACACGAGTCAGGAGAGTCAGGTACCTAATGTATCATGTGATGCTTGCCTTTCTTAGGAACGCATGGCCCCGTAAATTATGCTGGTTTGTGTCCTTAATCTTTTCTTCTACTGTCTTCTTTGCCTGGGTTTGACCTGCATCTTGAAGTAGCAGTTTCCCCAGTAGGAAAGGGAAAGAAAAAATTCAAGGTAAGGACAGGCCCGTGCAAAGACACAGACTAATGAAAGTGTTTCAAGCCTTCGTGGGGCAGCTTATGGAGCTTGAAATCTGGAGTTGAACAGACCTGGTTCAAATCTGGCCCTGACTGACAGAGACACCCCAAGTAAATTCTTGCACGGATCTGGGACTCAGGAGACTCCAGCCTTCCAGGGCCACCCTGAAGGTTAAAGCGTGAATATGTGTGAGTGCCTCCCACCTCCGGCAGAGAGAGGAAAAAGGAAGCCAGCAGCCCTGGCTGTCCCGTTGCCCCTTAGCAACTGGCCTCGAAAGGTGCCACACCATATCACCATGACTCTGGTTGCTGGCCCAGGCAAGTGACTAACAGGACTGAGTTTGACATTGCAGCTTCGTGAAGATATCCTAGGTCCCATTTTTGAAACAACCCTTCAGATTTCATGTCCTGAAAAATAGTCTCACGTTTGTTCTGACTCTGATGCCTCTGAGTATGTCCTTCTTTAGAGCCAGCAGGTTGCTGAAAGACTTGCTAGAAATAGAATTGCGTCGCAAAAAGAAAGAGAGTCACTGAAGCCACCAGAGGTTAGTGGTGCCTGTAATGTAAATGAAGTCCAGAATTCCACTCAGCAGACTGCCCACCCTTTTACTGCCGGGTGGCTCTTCCCCTGCTGGGCTCCCACAGCTCCCATTACCTCAGATGAGATGGAATGCAGGCAGCCGAAGGCAGAATTTAATGGATATCACTTCCAATGAATCATTAGCAACAAGAAACAAACGTGACATTAAATGCACCAAAAATGGCATCGTGGGGATTACCTACTTAATATTTTCATGCTCCCCATTACTTAACAATTTCTGAGATTTGGTCATGCTCCAGCACTGTCAGACCTAAAATGTATTCATATTTCCAAACAAAGGAATAATTTGCCGCCTTCACACAGGATGATTATCAAGAATGTGTAATACATGAAAAAATGCTTTCTTTTCCAGCTATTTCTTTATGACAAGTTTCTAGAAGTAGAAAACTTATCCCTTACTAGATCAAAGGATGGCAGTTTTAAGATTTCGCTCATTAATTCACATATTCAACAAATATACGCTGAGCGCTTGTGATGTAACTGATACTCTACGGGGCCCTGGAGACGCAGCCTTGTCCTGCTGGGTTGAGTCAGGCTATACTTTCCCCAACTTGCCAGCAATGGAGACAGTGCTGCCTTTCCCACTCGAGCAGCCGACACAAAAATAGTAATATATTCCCAGTGGCTTAAAGTTTCAATGCAAGAAACAAACATGCAAAATGGGATTGCAGATAATTATTTACATGATTGTGGCATAAGGGAAGTTTTAAAGTTAATCCCAGGAGTAAACGGGATAAAGGAGAAGGTTGATAGACAAGGCCTTCAAATATAAAGCTTATACATGGATACATAGAGAATATAGATATGGATATCTCTACAGATACAGATCTCCATCTCCCTCTCTCTGATGTAGATATATAGATACAGATATTTTTCATATCCTTATTTATCCCTATATATAAAAGAAAAGATAAACTGGGAAACATAGTTACAAAGAATTACTCTCTTTTATTTTTATCTATAGGAGTTGTAGAGCTTTCTTACAAATTAATAGGAAGAAGAAAAATGGAAAACCAACCGCAATTGCCATGTGTTACTTTTACAATTAAGAAAGTAAACTCAGGAGTGTCGGCTTGTTCAGCAGCACTGATTTAAGTGCCTGCTGAACTGTTCGAGCCTCCAAACCAGGCACTAGGGACACAGAGCTGGCTCAGAAGCTGCCTCCGCCCCCCAGGTTCTCAAAGATGGGCTTGGAAACAAATAACCAGGAAGACAATGTGAGAAATCAGACAAAGAAGCTGGTACAGGGAAGTCCCAGGACAACAAAGCAGGAAGGGATCACTTCCCTGCAAGGGGAGGGATGTGAGGGAAGAAGATGTTCCAACTGGATTTATAATAGCTTTATTAAGATATGATTTACATAACCTACAATTCACTCCTTTTAAGTGCACAGTTTGATGAGATTTAGTAAATGAATATAGCGATGCAAGCATCCTTGAAAGACAGCTTTAGAATGTTCCATCCCTTGTGTTCATTTACCATCAGCCCACCCTCCTACCTGAGGCCTAGGCAGTCATGGATCTTCCTGTTTCTACAATGTACCTCTTCTAGAAATTGTATAAAAATGGAATCATATACTATGTAGTGTCTTCTGTTTGACTTCTTTAATTTAGCCTGATGTTTTTGAGATTCATCCGATTTGGTTCATTCCTTTTTACTGCTGAGTAAATCCATTGTGTGGATCTACCCATTTTCTTTGTTCACGCATTAGTTCATGAAAATCTGGGTTATTTCCAGCTTTTTGGCTCCCATGAATAATGCTGTTACCAACATTGAGCTATAAGTTGTTTGTAGATGTGTATTTTCATTTCTCTTTGGTATTTAGGAGTAGAATTGCTGGGGCATGTTGTAAGTGTATGGTTAGCTTAAAAATAATTTTTCCCCAAGGTGGCTATTCTGTTTTACATTCCCATCAGCAATGTAGGAGAGATCAATTGCTCCACATTGTTGCCAACATTTAGCATTGTCAGTGTTCTTTATTTTAGCCATTTTCGTGCTAAAATGTGGTATCTTAGTGGGATTTTAATCTGTGCTTCCCTATTGACTAGTGGTGTTGACAATCTTTAGTAAAGTGTCTATTAATATCTTTCCCATTTTTAAACTGGATTGTTTGCTTTATCATTGAGTTTTAAGAGATGTTTATATATTCTGCATACAAATAGTTTATCAGACATATGTTTTGCAAATATTTTCTCTCGGACCGTGGCTTGTCTTTACCTTGTCTGAATGGTATCTTTGGAAGAGTAAAAAGTTTAATTTTGATTAACCTAATTTTATCTTTTTTTTTCTTTTATTGCTTTGGGGTTTTGTATCGTATCTAAGAAATCTTTGCTTACTCCAAGACCACAAAGATTTTCTTCTATTTCTTCTATTAGAAGTTGCATGGTTTTAGGGTTTACATTTAAGTCTGTAGTCCAGTTCTAGTTAACTTTTTTGTGTATGGTGTAAGATAGTAACTGAGATTCATTTTCTTTTCACATGGATATCCAATTTTCTCAGCACATTTGTTGGAAAGATTATCATTTTCCCTATTGAATTACCTTAACACATTTTTCAAAAATAAATAAACCACATATGTGAGCAGTGGTATGATGGTAAATGTTTAACTAACATTCTAGAAAAAAGGAGGAGCCTGATTTATAGCGTTGGTCAATTTCCTGATGTGACTCTTCACATGGCTGATTTTAAGCTACCAGTAGTATGATAATCAGCTCACCCAATTACTAAAAAATTTGACAATTAGTTCTGTGAACCAATATAAGCCAGTTTCAACACACTACTGTATGCAAAAATATGAATGATCTGTTTTGTTCTTAGATCTATGTGTCTGTCTTTATGCAGTCACGTATTGTTTACTGTAGCTTTTGAAATCAGGTAGTGTAAATCCTCAGACTGTTTCTCTTTCTCAAAATTGTGTTGGCAATTCTAGATCTCTTGTGCTTTCATATGACTTTTAAGATTAGCTTGTAATTGTCTACAAAAATTTCTGTTGAGATTTTGGTAAGGACTGCTTTGAATATATAGATCTGTTTCTAGAATTGCTACCTTAACAATATTGAATCTTCCAATTTATGGATATGGTGTATGTCTTTCTTTAGGTCTTTAATTCCTCTTAGCAATGTTATGTAGTTTTCAGTTACAGGCATTGTGCTTCTTTTGTTGAACTTGTTCGTATTTTATTCTTTCTGATGCTATTATGAATGGATTTTGATTTTTTTAAATATTTCTGATGTCTGTTACTAATCTAAAGAAATAGAATTAATTTTTGTATATTGATTGAGTATCCAGCAACCTTGCCAAACTCACTAGTACTAGTTCTAGTACTTTTTGTAGATTCCTGGGGATTTTCTAAATCCAAGTTCGTATTGTATATAAATAATGACAGATTTACTTCTTCTTTCTAATCTCTATATAAATAATGACAGATGTACTTCTTTCTTCTTCTTGCTTTATTATATTGGCTGTGTACAATGTTGAATAGAAATGACAGTAGTGGACATCCTTGCCTTGTTCCTGATCTTTAGAGGAAAGCATTCAGTCTTTCACTATTGAGTATGATGTTATTTATAGAGTTTTTGTAGATGCTATCTATTAGGTTGAAGAAAGTTCTCTTCTCTTCCTACTTTGATGAGCTTGTTCTTAATCATGAAAAAGTGTTAGATTTTATCAAATGGTTTTTCTGTGTCTATTAAGATGATCATGTGGTTTCTGTCCTTTAGTCTATGAAAATGGTATATTACATTAACTGACTTGGGGGTATTAAACCAACCTTACATTCCTGGGATAAACCTCACTTGTTCCTTGGGGGTTGTTTTAAATGTTTATTTATTTATTTTGAGGGGGGGCAGAAAACACACAGTGGGGGAGGGGAAGAGAGAGAGGGAGAGAGTTTCCCAAGCAGTCTCCATGCTGACAGGCTCCATCCCATGAACCGTGAGATCATGACCTGAGCTTAGATCAAGGCAAATGCTTAACTGACTGAACCATCCAGGCACCCCTCATTCGTTCATGGAGTTTGAACATTTTTTTATATATTGCTGAATTTGATTTCCTGACTTTTTGTTAAGAGTTTCAATATTTGTATTTCATGAGGAATGTTGGCCTGTAGTTTTCTTGCAATGTCTTTGACTGGCTTGGTGTCAGAAAAATACCTGGTATTCCCCATCTTAAAATGAGTTGGGAAGTGTTCTCTTTTCTTCTCTTTTTTACAAGAGATTGTTAGGATTGGTATTTACTTTTTCCTTAATGTTATATATAATTCACCAGTGAAACCATCTGGGGCTAGATTTTCTTTGTGGAAAGATTTTAAATTACTAAGTCAGTTTCTTTACTTGATACATATTTATTCAGTTTTTCTATTTCTTTTTTATTTTTTTTTTATTTTTTTTTCAACGTTTATTTATTTTTGGGACAGAGAGAGACAGAGCATGAACGGGGGAGGGGCAGAGAGAGAGGGAGACACAGAATCGGAAACAGGCTCCAGGCTCTGAGCCATCAGCCCAGAGCCTGACGCGGGGCTCGAACTCACGGACCGCGAGATCGTGACCTGGCTGAAGTCGGACGCTTAACCGACTGCGCCACCCAGGTGCCCCTCTCTATTTCTTTTTTAGTCAGTTTTGTAATTTGCATCTTTCTAAGAATTTGTCCATTTCATCTTTATCGTCAAATGTATTGACATGAAGTTGTTCCTAATATTCCCTTATAATTGAGCTACATTTTAAAGAGTAAATTAGCATGTGTCTCAAGTCATAAAGTGTTTTCTTCAGCACCAGCTGTATTTGTTGAAAAGATATTTACTAAGCACTTCCTATGCACCAAACAAAAAATGAGGAAACTTAAATTTATTGAACACTTCATTAGATGTATCATACATTGTCCCTGGCACTGTGCGGAGCTCATCTCATAGGAGTGTACTCCCGAAATTCTAGGTCTACCCGCAGAAGGAGACAGCACTCTCTCCCACCTTTCACAACACACTCTCAGGGTTTCCATTTCCTGTCTAAGGAACCATGTTTCTGCAATTAATGGACACAGATCTTTAGGGACCCAACTAACCAGAGGAATTCAGCCTTCCCTTTTCAACCTCAACTGGATAGCTCTGTGGTCTCGTCACACAACCACCCCAGAATTCCTATGACTAAAAAACTCAGATAACAATGGGGAATTGGGGGTCGGGGCAGAGTGAGGAGGGAGTCATTGTGATTTTCCTATAAGCTCTCTTCTAGCTCTCCTTTTTTTCTGCCTGGGTGTATTTGAATGTGTACTTATTTTAACTACCACACTCCCTCCCTCTCATCCTCCACCTGCCGACTGTAGTTTTCTTATTTTGCACTCTTTTTCTTCCATGCAGTTCCTAGCATAGCGCCTAGTAAGTATGGCAATGTAAATTAATTCGTGTAGAAACGCATTGACTCCTAATTGAGCGGTTTTTATTTTTAGCTATCTGTCCTCGTAATTCTATACATGTTATACACATGGGTTTTCTTTGTGTGAGACGCTATCTCCCAGGTGCACAGGGACTTTGAGCTGCGTGCAGCCTATGACAGGATTCAGCGGTTACCTGCGGAATCTCCATTTGCCTAATGAGGGACCCCAAGCCCTGACACTCATCATTGCCAACAGCCTCATGTCGGATCTTTCCATGTAAGGGAAAGGATGGATTCTTTTCCACTCATTCTCTATTCGCATTAGACTAGCTTTAAACTTTTCTTTACATCGAGACGTCTATTTGCATTTCAGTGAATGCTTTCCTCATTTTAAGAAACCATTCTATGTGGGGTGCATGTGTTTACTGGATATTAATGGATAAGAGGTGAGGTCCTAAATGATTAGAACATTGGCATTCTAAGATTCCCTTTTCTCCCTTTCACACAAAAGAAGCTGAAAGATACACGCAAGCGGATACACAGGCAAGGATCACAAAGCTCGTCTCTTGACCGGGTCATTTCTGCCAGGGAGAAACTATCTTCCATTTTCCTCTGAAAAGAGAGACAAGCTACTCCAGGCCCCCTGCAACCCTCTAGGCTCAGGTGTTCTTTTCTTTGTAATCTGTAGATCCTACGTCCTTGACCCAGCTCCTGACAATAGCTTGGCAACCGACAGCATTCACTGTCTCCATGAGATTTCATGAAAGAGCCTGCTTCCTTTCTTCGAGAACCCTTTAATATAACAAATGTAGGCACGGTTTTTGAACAGAGACTTCATACGTTTCCATGACAACGTAAATTACCTGTGAGAATCTGTAGGAAGGTTTTAGTCCATCAAGGCTTAAAAGCACGGTTTTCTTTCTTCATAAAGCAGTCGAGGAATGTTGTTGAAAATTTTGTTGTCAGGAGGATGGGGAGAGAATTTTATTTCCCAAGAACCCAGATACATAATAAATCTGGGCCTTGTGGGCGCAGACGTGGAATTTATATTTGAGTGTAGCTGGCAGTAATCCATTATTCTAAATCCCTGCTTTTCTCAAGAAGTGCTTTGTACCAATTAACACATGTAGATATTCTCCTCAGCAGTCGAATTATTCCTTGTACAATTCTATTTCATGATTTCTTATAAATGGTGGGCTTTTTCAAATCAGAAATGCAAGAGCAGCCCCTCTTCTCTTCTCTGGCAACACTTTCTCTCCAAGGCCAAACCCTGTCTCCATTCTCCTGACGCCTGCCCTCCTCCCTCTCCTGGGGCCTGGTTTCATCAATCACCCAGCTCCCCGCCCATCTTCAGTCTCCCCCCTATAATTGCCCTTTCAGTATCTCCCCTTGAATCACGGCAAGAAAATGTGCATACGTGGGACAAGTCCTTAAGAAGCAAACATCTGTGTACGACAGACAGTCGCTATTGGAGATTTAATTAATCAGGCATTCACTGAATGCGACTTTGTTCGAGTCTGATGCGAAATGCATTCAGAAACAAACCTGGCATCGGAAGCTGCTGCCCAAACTGTGCCCTCTCCTAGGACCGGAATGTTGACCGCAGTGGCCAGGAATACAACAATAGGGACAGACATTTGACTGTGTGATTATTTGTGTCTCCCCACCTGACCACCAGTTCAGTAGAGGCACTTGCTGCCTCTGCCTGTTCACGTTATGTTGCTAGCTCTGGGCCCGGAATGTAGAAGATACCCAATGATTTTTCTCGAACAAACAACTCTGTAATGAAAACCAAATACGTGGACTGTACGGTTATCCAGCATGGGCTTTGCAGTTCTGATACACACGGACAGGGACCCTCCAGTGAATACATTCACACTGAACCTCACATCGACCCTGTGAGGTAGGTCTTGTATCAGTCCTTTCCAAAGGAGCTCACTGCGGTTCAGAGCAGGTGAGGGCCTGGCCCAAGGATTAGAGCCAGGATCGAGCCTGGGTTTATCTCATTCCAGAGCCTGTGCCATCGCCAGTGAACCATTTTCTCTGTTCTGACCCGGGCTCTATGCTGCTTATCACCTTGTTAACCTCTCTGCCTGCACCTCCCTGAGACCTGAATGTGCTGTGTGCTCTGAGACATCACTTTCTCCTGAGGGCCTGTGTTTTCCCTTCTGGCCCCAAGGCAGGTACAGCATTATCAGCTCCCTTGCAGCTGAGGCTTTGCTACCTTCTAGTGAAGGCTGCAGTATGGTCCCTCTCAGTTTCTTACAACCAGATCATGACCTTTTGTTCACTCGGTGCCACAGTTCTGCTGGGAACTTGAACTTCCTGTGCTCCGCTCACACCGGTACCTTCTGCCTTGCCGAAATGAAGCATGGGTATTTTAAACCCCTGTTAATGTGAGGCAGAATTTCTAACAGGCATCTGCATTAGGATCTATTGCTATGTAACAAATTACTCCAAAACTTAACACCTCAGGCCAACAAATGTTTATTATCTCCCACAGCTTCTGAGGGTCAGAAATCCAGGAATGGCTTAGCCGGTGGTCTCTCCCTATGTCATCTGATGTCATCCTTGCCTGAGGCTGAGGGATCCACTTCTAAGGTGGTTCACTTGCAAGGCTTTCAGCAGGAGGCCTCAGTTCCCAGCCACGCAGGCCTCTCCATAAGGGTTGATTGAGTATCCCCAGGTCAGGGCAGCTTTCTGTCCTCAGTGTGAAGGTTCCACAAGCAAACAAGTCAGGGGCTGCAATGCCCGCAACGGTCTCAGAAGCTACATACCGACACTTCCACCATATTCTGTGTTGAAAGTGAGTCACTAAGTCCAATCACGTTCAAGGGAAGGGGAATTAGGGACCCCTAAAGGAGGAGTGTCCAAGAATTTGTGGACATACGGTGAGAAGTGCTATGGATGCCAGATGCCATGAGATGCTTGTGTAGCAACTTTGTGCCCTGTCTGTGGCCGGGGCAGCCCGGGGGCTTCCTGTTTAGCCGTTCACACGGGTGAGCAAGGTGAAGGCTGGATTTCGAATCCCTGGCCCAGGCACAGTGAGCATTACACAGGTGCAAAACGACGGTCCTGATCCTTAATACCTGTACATTCTGGGTAGGAAGAAAGCCATCTACACAGGTAACCTCCTCTGAGAGCACGGTGAGTGCTACAGAGGGACGAAGGTTGGAGAAGAACAAGCTTGAAGCAATGGTGGGGCAGGTGAAGACCCCTAGAGGGGAGGGCATCCGAGCCTGGCATGGATGATCGTGTGGTATTTCAGTAGCTGAAGGCATGGAGGGAAGAGCAGACTGGGGACGGGAACAGCATGGGCAAAACTTCAGTGGTGGGAAGGTGCAGTGTGTGTTTGGGAAGGGCAGCATGGTGTTCTCATTGGCAAAATCAGTGATAGTGCCTGCGACACGGGGCTGATGCTGCTACATCCGGTGATTTGTTTAAAGAGCTTTGCACAGCGCCTGGTGCCCAAGAAAGTTCTCGCTAAATGATGACGTGAATGACTGACACAGAGGAAGACGTTAGGCTGGAAAAGTAACGTGGGGCCAAGTCACAGGGCCGTGCATGTCGTCCTGAGGAATCACAGCACGAGGAGGCTAGAAGGGGCCTTAGTTCGGACTATTTTTGGTCCCGTAGCAACTGGGATCTGTTGCGTGTTAGTGGGGGAGTAGCATGCTCATGGCTGAGCTAGAGGAAGACCTCTCCCATGGCGTGTGCCGGATGATTCAGAGTGGGGTGAGGGACCGAGACTCTGGTGCTGTGATCCTGATGCTGTGGTCCAGGGAGAGGAGGCACTGAGGGCTGAAGTGAGATGGTGCGTGGGGACTGGCTAGGAGGAGGTGAAGGTAGGGTATTTGTTGACTCCTTTAAAAACTTTGCCTGGTCAGCAAGCTGCTTTAGCAGTTGCTCTGAACGCAGGTATGCACCTGTTTAAAGGTCCTGTGGGAACAGCCTAGGAACATCCTGTCCACCAAGTCTCCATGAGATGGCTCACCTTGCGCCTGCCTTTGCCATTCCTTGGTAGAGGGTTGGGGGCTGGCCCTGGTTTCTCTCCACAAATTTTCCCAGCACACAGGGGCCATCAGAGGAGTCCTTTAAACCCAAACTTGAACATACTGATTGGGCCTCCTTGTCTGTGTAGCTTACCCACTCACAGAGGGATGGACAGCATGGTCTCAAACCCTTCTCTGCCCCTGCAGGGATTGTGCAGGGGAGAAATCATGCACCAAGTTTCAAATGATCTGCTGGGGAGGGGACAGTGGGCCCTTGGCAATGCAGTTGGAAATCCTGTCCCCATGACTTCCCCACATCATGATCCAGGAGGAGCCATAGCATGAGGAACATCTCTGGGATGCCAGGGACAGTAGCCTGCAGATGTGGGACCCTCCCGGTATGCTCAGAGCCTCAGGCTGGGGCATCCAGACTGGCTGAAGGGCATTGCTGTCTTGTGATCGCTGCCTGAAGCTGAAGCTGCCATGAACTTGAAGGTGGATTATACACCCACCCCAAGTGTGGGATGGTGGAAGGGGTGGGGGCTTTGAGTCAGACAGACTCACAGTTCAATAACTGCTTACTGGTTTGGCAAGTCTCTACACCTGTCTGTGCTCAGATTCCTCATATATAACATGGGGCTAATAACGGTGACCTCATAGAGATATTAAAAGGGTAAAAGGAGGTTGGGTCCACAGAGGGCTCAAACTAAAAGAAGTAGGTGTCAGGCAAGTGTTAGCAAACTTTTCCTCCCCTTTCCTGCCCCCTGATTCTGAGGGGCTCCTTCCTTCCCCCAGCCCTTTACCACTATGGCAGCTTCACTCACCAGGGGCTCTGAGCTGCCTCCTGTCAATCTAGGGAGGATGGATTTTATGAAAGCTTAGGAGGCACCAAATGCTTGCTTTCGTAAGGGCAACTCTTCCCTACAAGGACTTAAGGATGTGGGGTGTGTGGGTTTTAGCAATAATAGAAGCCCCAAGTGTGAGCAGCTTTGTGAGTACCTGAAGTAGAATGGAACGCTTGGTTTCCTTTAATTCTCCAAATACATCCTGAGGGTATCGCTCTGTGCTGTGTGGGGCACCAGGGAAACACAGATAAACGCAGCCCTGTCCCTGATGAAGAGGGACTCCGCCCGGGTCAGGTGCTTGCGAGCACATACTCATTTCAGCATGATGGGCACTGGAACACGAGTACAGGCAGGACATTTTCATGCCTCCCAGGAGCAAGTGTCTGGACAGGGAGGGAAGGGTTCAGGAGAGGGGCCGTAAGCTGACCAGAAGTGAAATCAATTAATAGCCACTTCCATTAAATATTCACCTGATGCCAAGCCCTTAAATCCTGTGAAGGATGGGAGAACGATATGGAGCAGGGCTCTGAGTGGGAGCCCGAGTGAGAGAAGGGCCCTGGCGGGGCAGGGGGAGACAGATGCGGTCCTCCCTAGACAGATGGGGTCTGCCCCTAACCTGCAGTTGGACATAGGATAAGTTGAAGGACATCCCTTTGCAGCCATGCAAATGAGGTTGGACTCAAAAGTAGGGTTCCATCAAGAATTTTCTGTTACATATCTTATTCCTCAAAAGAGGTAAAATAAACTCATGAAATCATTAAAATAACATGAAACTGCATAGGTAACCACAAAGTTGGACAATGTAGTAAAGTGTCCAGGAGCTGAGAGAGAGGAAACTTTGGGCTGAGAAATCCAGGAGGGGCTCCTGGAAGAGGAGAGCCCAGAGCAGGGCCTTGACGAATAATTAATACAGGGGCAGTCTGAGAGGAGGGCATCAGCAATTTGGAGCGATAGGCTGCCTCACTCAGAAACGTTCGGCGGCTCCCCAGGCCTAGCTCAAGCATCTAAACGTGGCATTCCAGGCTCTGTAAGCCTGGCCGCAACTCCTACTGGCCCGGTCACCTTGACATCCTTCCGAGAACCTCACTCTTCACACCGAGCAGCTCACCTGCTCTCTGAACCTCCCACACAGACTCAGACTGCTGCCTGAATTCCTTTTGTCTGCTTCTCTGTCTACACCCTTCAGTGCCCCCTTCAGAATTAAGCATCCTTTTCCCTCTTTCCCTCTGTCCCATTTGCTTTGGGTCACACATGGACAGATCCTGACCTACTAAACCGTGGCTGTCTCAACCAGGGCTTACTCCTCCCTGTGGGCCACAGGCCACACCCATGCTGAATGAGTGAATGAATGAATGGACGGATGATCAAGTTTAAATCTGGCTGCACAGACAGGGGAGTCCATGGTTACAGGGGCCCGTAAACTTGTGGCAAGAGGCTCTGGACATGACTGACCTGAGAATGTGGCCCATTGTGCTCTGGGAGGGGCAGCTCAGGGCTGGAGGAGCTCGGGTGTGTCACATAAACTCTCCACGGCACTGCAGACATCAGGCCTGAGCCCGCACGAGCACCTCCAGTGAGAACAGGCCAAACACCGTGCAGCTCTAGCCCGTTGCCCGAGTGCCGTCGGAAGGATGTGGCCTGTGGAAGCTGACTGACGTGGGCTCGCACTTCAACTCCGCTTATCTGCCAGCCGTTTGCTCTTATGCGAGCCACATAACCTCTCTGAGCCTTGGTTACCTTCTTTTGGTAGTATTAGAGATCTAAAACCACCTTCTCTCAAAGTTGTTGTAAGGGTTATAGAGAAAAATACCAAAACCAGACCAAAAGCACCCTCCAGCTTATGAAAGGTGACTAATGAACGGTAGCTAATTCTGTTTTCATGACATATGATTACTTATTCCACGTGGCTGGGGAAAGTTTTGTGGAGAGTTCAACGAAACTTCTGAGTAACAGAATTTGGGCTTCAACCTAACAGTCGATCGTAATCACAGTAAACTTATCATAGGACTTACCAACACGGCTTCATGGGAAGATTAGTTATTTAAGGTCAGGGTTATTAGTTATTTAAGGTCAGGATACATCCCACGAGGACGTATCCCATGGATAATGCTCGCAGTGAGACACTTGCCAGCCCACAGGGACCACTGCAGAGATACAGAAAGCTGCAGAGGCTGGCCTGGGAGAAATGATCCGGAAACTGTTTTTAGGGCCAGCGTGTACCTATCGCAGTCCTAATTCTGGAAGCAGGCAAGGGCAAGAGTGGAGAACTCCGGGTCCTGCCATCATGTATTCAGGAACCGGGTTGTTACTTGTGAGCCTTGTATGAGGGGCTTTGGTGGTTCTTGAGTTCTGAAGGCTGGGAGGAAGGAGGGACAGCCTGGAGCCTTACACAGGTCCTGGGTGGCCATGCCCCCCACTGTGACCCGGGGCCAGCTCTAGGCCGGTGTGGAGAGCCAGAATGGCTCAGAAGTCAGGTCATAGTAACTGGTTGAGCCAATGGAGATGTAAAAGGGAGGAGAAGAGGACAGAAAAGGAGATAAAGCAGCCTTGATGCTGGACCAGATGGGTGCCATTAACACAGTCAGGCGGGTCTCAACCTTCCAAGTCCCCTTCTCCTCCCACGTTCTCCGTCTCAGTGGGCAGCACCTGCCACCCACAGACCAAAATCCTGGAGTCTCCAGGTTCCTCTCTGACCCTGGCCTCCCACAGCTCAGCTACTCTCAAGTCCTGCCCATTTCCCTCTTGGCCCAGAGCCACTCTCTGTCCCCACTGCCACTGTCCTGGTTCAGGGCTCAGCTTTCCTCCTGGCTCACTGCACAGTCTCCCGCCTGGCCTCCGACTCCCCTCTCCCCGTCTGTCTGCCATTCACACTGCTGCCAGAGTTCTCTCTCCCCAGACTGATCTGGCCACATTCATCTTTGGCTTGGAGTCATTTGGCAATTTCTTGTTACAGTCCAGACCATCCCCTCAGCATGGCTGGCAGGACCTCAGGATCTGTCCAGCCTCTTGTGCTCTTCCCCACAAGCTTCAACTCAACCACCCGAACTGCCTGCAGGTCCCCATAGAGGACCGTGTCTCAGCAGCCTCTTTGCGTACCCCTCGTTCTGCCCAGACCCCTGGCTGGCTCCCTGCCCCGTCTCTGATTCCGCTCCAGAACCAACATCCCCGACTCCCTCCCAGGCCGGCATAGGTGAAGCTCACCACTCCCCCCTTTCATGGCTCTTTTCTTATTGTCCTGGAGTAACCTCACTCCCTCTGCCTCCCACATCTCGAGCCCAGAGCCTGTTCTTAACACAGTTTGGCCTCCACAGAGCTCAGCATCTTGTCAGACAGACCTTGGGCAGTCAGTAAATGTTTTGTGAATGAGTGAATGAATGAGAGAAGGAAATCGACCGATGAGGGAATGAAGGAGACAATTTGGCAGAGGAGACAAGATGGTTTGGGTTGAGTTTGAGTTGGTGGGGCCTCCAGGTGGGGGTCCCAGCTACAGTGGAAAGGCGAGTCTGAAGCTTGGGGGAGGGTCTCTTAAGAAACTCAGCTCACAAACGAGCCAATTCCCCTCAGGAGGTCCAATGACCAGCAAATGGCTCAGTGTTCCCAAACCTGCTTTATGGACTCAGGGAGCCTCCGAGCTTGGAGGACATCATAAAGACATTGTCTGGTCTGAGTCTTTTCTTGACAAGTGAGAGAACTAAGGCTCAGAGAGGGGAGAAGCCGGCTCTGCCGCTCGTTAGAGGCGGTGCTAGGACCCATGTGTCTTCACCATAGTCTCAGCTCTTTCTGCCATCCCCTGTGGCCTCCTGTTTGTGCTGCCCATCTCTGAGCCCCGAAGCAGGGCATTATCAGTGAGGGTGAGGAGAGAGCTGCAAGAACCTAACCACAGATATTCACACCCCAACCCTTCCTCTCCTACAACACAGCTTCTCACGGCCCCAGATGAGGACAGACCCAACAAATGTCACGCACTCAACAGACCAGAGGGACCCTGTGGCCTCCAACAGCAGCATGTGTTTTACCCTGTTTTTGGACATTGTCCCCAGCTAGTCTCCAGCCCTATAACAGATGAGAAATAACTGATTCGAATCCACAGGATCCTCACAGAAAAAGTAAGAAAATCGGTCCACGTCCACACTGACTCGGATGGTGGTCATCATAGGGTCAGGGCCAATAGCCATTCACACCGGAGCACGTGAAGACTCTCCCGCACACACACACCCCAACACGAGCCCTAACAGTGACATCCGAAGTATGTTCAGTACATTGTTTATTTGTGATCTGCAAGCATTTAGACATTCCATAAGTATTTTCATCCACAGTGATTAAGATTATTACATTTCTGGCAGTATAAGAAGTGAGCCCCCTGCTCTCAAGGGGAGGAATTATCCTTGAGGGCTCTGGCTAACAAAAGATCTCCCTCATGACAAGGCAGGGAAGGGAACTGGCATGCGGCCTTGGCCACATTGTCTCATTTTCATGTTCTTGACCTCACACACAGCAGGCATTCAATCATATAGTTAAGCCCATGCGTGACTGAATGGATTGCGTGTTTTCAGACTCATTTTGGATATTGCAAAAACGGGGCCCAAAGATTACAACTGCCTATCCCTGATCACACAGTGGTAGCTGGGAACCTGAGCTCCTTCTTCCCACAATGGCTATTCCCACAGCCCGCATTAACTTGACGGGGAGGAAAACGCGCACTTGCCTGTGAGCAAAGGGTGACTTTAACTGCTCAGCCACACCTCCGTCTGCCCCACAAGCACTAATCGAGAGCTCGTGGTGTTTGCAGCCCCGGACGGGGAGCCCTGCTTCCCGGCAGATAATGTTTAATGTCACTTATGCTTTCTTTGATTCACAGAAATGAATTCCGAGCATGGACGGACATCAAGCCTGTGAAACCAATAAAGGCCAAGCCCCAGTATAAGCCTCCAGATGACAAGATGGCTCATGAGACCAGCTACAGCGCCCAGTTCAAAGGGGAGGCCAATAAGCCAACGCCAGCCGACAATAAGGTGATTGATCGCAGAAGAATACGCAGCCTCTACAGTGAACCTTTCAAGGAACCCCCAAAGGTGAGACAGATCTTGTGGGGGAACCCCTCAGCACAACCTAGAACGGAGGGGCTCATTGCAGCAGAGTGTGAGGGCAGGGCTCCTGCAGACCCTGGCCCAGTCCCTAAGGGCTCCTGGAAAACCCCTCCTCTTCTCCGTAGCACACAGGCACTAAGGAACCTTTGCTAAATTCAAAGGGAATGTTCAAAGGAACAGTGCCTAAAGTAAAACAGCTTGAAGACTGGCAGGTTTCCAGAGAACCAGCTTCGGCTTTTGAGAAGCACCCCGCTCCAAAAAAGTGGCCGAAAATCCCACCTGAGCCCTAAAGCCCTCCCTGTCTTAAAAATCCCTTCAGGGGCTTTTGCCCCCGAAGAGCTGGCCATTAGAGGTATCTCTCCTGGCTTCCTCCCCGCCCTGCCCCCGCCACATCCTCCGCTCCAGTCCCTGGACGCTTCCTCACTCCTCTTCATCCTTTTCCTCCGTAAACACTATCCAGCGCCAGTTCTTAGTCAAGGCACACCTGTCACATCAGCTGCAAGATGTGTTCTGGGTAATTTGTTACTATACTAAACAGTTTGCAAGTGATTTACAATTCTAAGTAACTTGCAGTGGATTCAGGGGTTTCCCTGTAATAACACGACTTTGCCTTATTTGCATCCAGTGCACACCCCTGAGGGGGAGAGCCAAGTTGGAGACACAGCTGGAAGCAGGAATCCGATTTGCCAGAGCTGGTTCTGTGCTATCAAGCCACGTGGAATCGTGCAAATACCTGCTTCCCTATCTATAATAGCAGGACAAGTGTGAGATCCTTTCCTCTGCTTTTGTCTGAAAGTCTCGCACTGAAACAGAGTTTCCTATGTGGCCCAGGACTGATTTGTAGGTAAAGTAGCTGATCAACCCAGTCTGCCTGGACTCCTCCAGCTGTAGCAGTGAAAGTTCCACGTTCCATGAAGGCCCTCAGTCCCAGGCAAACCAGGATGGTTGGTTACATTCTGTGCAGGTTCCGTGGACCTCACTGAGGAAATGACCTAGCCTGTGAACCCCCACATCATCTCTGTCCATCATCCATAGACAACGTGGGGCCCAGGACATAAGGCTGCCTTTGCACCAAAGAAGACTCAAAGGGGAGGAAGGAGGGAAGATTGGGGCATAGGGAACCCAGAGGTGGAGGGCGTATGGAGGGACCAGACAGAGCGGGCCCAGAGTTCTGGGGGTAAAAGAGGGCCAGGCCATCGCCCGGGAGTGGGGTCAGAGCTAGAGGAAGGGTTTCGGGTAGAGCGGATGGGCCGGAATGGCAGCTCTGGGGAGAATAGTCTGGGGAGCCAGCAGGAGAGGAAGAGTGCTGTGCTGAAGGCCTCGCTGAGATGAGATGTGGTTTCTCCACATGAGCTGGCCGCCCTGGAGACAGAAGCAGAGAAGAGGCTGGCTTATGCCAGAATCTCTGCGTCTTCTATCAGCTAAGGTTCACTTCTTATTAATACCCGTCCACCACGGCTGGGCCACAGCCCTACTCCCCACCACCTCTGCAGTCTGGGCCTCTGGTGTTGGAGAGCCTCGCTCGTGGCAGAGAAGAGAGCATTGGGAAGCACGGGCTGCCCCTCCGGGTTCTGTTGGAGGTGACCCACATCACTTCTGCTCACATGTCATTGACGGAAGCAAATCATAGGCCTGCCTGAGTTGAACAAGGTGACGAGGTATAATCTTCCCTTAGGGAGGGACGGCAGCAGATGTTGCAAAACAGTAACATCATCCACCACCAGTGTGGCTCAGTGGTGACAGCCACCATGCCGGAGAGCCACTGAGCGTGTGGCCAAAGCCACTGACCAGCCGGTTTACACGGGAGAAGCCAAATGACTTACCGCCACTGAAAATACCTTCTGCCCTGTGCTCCCTCAACGCCCAGTATTGTCGTTAGAGTTACTGTTTGGCTAATCGTGTCTTCTCTCTAACTTCTCTCTCTCGCTCCCTCCCCTTTTGTGTTTCTGTATTTGCGGTCTGTCTGTCTGTCTCTCCGAGCAGGTGGAAAAACCTAGCGTTCAGAGTTCCAAACCAAAAAAGACCTCAGCAAGCCATAAGCCCCCACGGAAGGCCAAAGACAAGCAGGTGGTGTCGGGCCGGGCTTCCAAGAAAAAGAGCACAGAGGGTGCCAGTGCCGCCCAGCCTGATGACAAGGAGCAAAGTAAAGAGATGAACAATAAACTGGCTGAGGCTAAAGAGTAAATTTCACTGCACTTTCCTTTTATCCTTCTTTCCTTTTTTTTTTTTTTTTCCTTTTTTAACCAACCAACAAAAAAGGCCACAAAATTGATTAGAGGCTTCTCATCTGCCTTGGTCCCGAGTGTTCCGGGAGCTCTTTGGTTTGGTTTCTTTCAGTGGAGGGATGCCGTTTCAAAGACCTCGCGGCATGCCTCCTCTCCAAATCTAGACGGGCCGGGCTGAGTGCAGCTCGGGTGTCCGCGCCGCGGGGGGCCCCCGGAACACCAGGGACCCCGGGAAGCGCTGCTCACTGGTTGTGCCTCCCACGGCAAGTGAGAGCGCTCGCTGGTGAGGGGGGCAGGCAGGCCTTAGCATGCAGAGGCAGTTCCGAGTGCCTGGACGTCTTCTGGCCACACTTGGGAATGCCTGTAGGGTGTCCTCCCCCTGTTCTCCCCCAAGGCCCGTGTCAGCGATCGGTTCTGAACTTGAGGTGAATGTGTTCTTTTCCAAACTTCGGAGGGTTATCATGTGCTTTAGAAGCTCAACTTGGGCTTCAGCGATGGACAACGTTTGTGGCCAGATTTAAAAAGCAAAAAAACCTCGGCCTTAACGTCCGTACAATGAATTGTCTGTTAAGTTTAAGTAACTCTTTTCATAGAATTTTCTGTTAGCAACGTGCGACTCCATTTAGTTTCCTATCAGTGGGCTTTCCGTTGGATGCCAAGTAATAGATATGCCACTGATGACTCAGACCAGGCCAGGGTGAAAAGGTTAGGTGTTTTAGGTACGTTCTAGACATCACAGGAAGATGAAGAAATTGAGAGGGGAGTATTCTCCCCCGTTTACCCTCAGCCTATCCAGTGTTACCAATTTTGCAGAGCAACTGGTTACAGATGACTGAAGAAGGAAGTTCAGGGTGTAGGGTAGTGTGTTTAGAACGTGGCTTCCTTGCTTCTGAGAAACACAAGGTTGGAAGTAGACGTAGTGACACGTGTGGTGATGTTCACTCTCCCTTCCCAAACCCGTGTTTGCTCTGTTCCTCGGAGAGGACAGAGGCTGCTGAGCTTCGGGTTAGAGGAAATTTCTGTGACTTAGCTGAAGATTAGGAGAGTTCCCTAGTAAGTGATTAGCAAGCATTTTAACCTCACTGATGAATGAAAGCAGCTCTCACCGTATCGTGTTTTGCGTGTCTGTGTGGCCAACGCCCCCCCAGTGGGGTGGCAAGTGGCACCTTAGTTGTGCTAGAGTTGTATCATAGGCATTAGTCAGAGAGTTGTGAAAAGATCCCCAGTGCTCACGGGGGAACCCAAAATACCTACCGGAAAAATTGCATCCCCAAACCTTGCGACGTGTACATCGCTCGGTACGCTTTCTTTCTCCCGTCCTTGAAATCCTGACCGTCACCGGCACCGCGACACGGCTGGGCCTTCGTCCGGTGCCCAGCCGCTGCTGTGTAAGGACGGCGGTGGCGGTGGAGAGCGGGGCCGCGTCAATCCCTTTCAGTCCGTGTGGTGTGGAGGAAGCGGGGCCTCCCCCAGTCCTCTCCGGTTCTGACCATTCAAGCAGCAGAGTCACTGTTTACCCCATCTTGTCGGGCACTTGGGCTGGCTGACACGTCTTTCACAAATACGTCAAGTGTGTGCTGTGTGGGCCGCATTTGTTAAGAGAACAGGATTCTTAGAAATGAAGTGCTCGGCCGGGCCCACCGTCACCTTCCTTTCTATCTCAGGCGTGGAACTGAGATGTTTTGAAGAAGGTAGAGACCGTTAGCGAGTTTCAATGTTCACGCATCACAGATTTGGAAGCCTGTCTGGAAATGACCAGAGCAGATCTCAGTGTTGATTCTAGCTATCTGCTAGCTAATCTTAACATTAACCGGAGAGCTCTAGCAGCGTGATCGTAACTTGACCCAGAGAATTTTGCCAACGTGTGTTCGTTCGCTCAAGATCTGGCATTCGTCAGGCGTGTCAATGTTAGCCACAATTTGAATTTCTCCAGAGAACCGTCATATGTGTTTTACAAATCAAGTAAGTCAGACTTTACGATGCACAGAGGAACGTTCATTCCACGTTCTCGTCCTGAACGCCTGTGAGCCAGGCACCGTGTTAGGCACCCTGGCTACTCTACATAAATCTGTCTCCACAGCAGCACAACCATATGATGTGATCTCGGTGCCTGATGCGAGTTTCTTTGCCCAAATTGTAGCTTCCCACCCACTTTGCAGCCCCGGGGACTGAATTTCCTACCCTGCCCCACCTACGGCTTTAGATGCAATCTGTATGTGTCTTTTCAACCCTTCAGCCCCCTCCGCCCCCTACCCGCCGCCCCGCCGCTGTCTTTTTAACTCCTGCGATTGAGAAAACCCTGTTTGTAGTTCACTTTGACTCTTGAATGTGTCCCTTCACGGCCAGAAACTTCCTTTGATTTCTACTGTTTACAAATAAAACTCAGCCAATCTCATTCTGTATCCCAAACATACTGGTTGAAACTGACACTGGTTTCACAAACAGTATTTTGGTTTTGCCTTTCTGAAGATGACCGAGCTTCCGATGCCTGTCTGTCCACTTTTGTATATCTCCCTGCCGATTCCCCAACTCCCCTGGCAAGAGAGCAAGGCCCGAAGCGTTCCCACTGCCTGCTTTGCTTGCCTGCAAAAACAATGCCTAAGGCTGTGCGCTGGCTCCTCCAAGTTTTTCCTTATCTGCTGGTGCTTCCAACCTGTCCATTATACCTTTGCCTCTCCAAGGCAGACAGGAAGTGTCTAATTACGATTTTGTGGCCTGGGTTTTGTTGCATACCACAGATTGTCTATGTAACGTGTAACGCACACCTCTCTTGGTGCTATTCCATTCCTGCTGTTAGTAAGAAAATGACAAAAAATATTCATGTATAGCCAATTGATTGTGACGTGCTTGTGGTCTGTGCTTGCTCAGAAACAAACAAACAAACAAACGGTTTTTTTCCGATTATAAATAAATGCTAAAGACGAACACCACTTTCTTGATCTTATTTCCTTGGTAAGGCCCAGCTGAGTAGGTGAAGGAGCCAGCCTTTGCCATTTGAGCCACTCTCCACGAGGTGAGCTGTGCCCTGCAGTTGTTCTGGGGTTCTCCATAATGCAGCTTGACTCTTTTAGATTGCCTCTCAGATACTAATTGCAAGCAGTCAGAGCTAAGTGTTGGGAAAGGCGAAGATGGACCGAGAGACCCACTGGCCAACAAGGTAGTGTAACGTTTTGATCCCGTGTTGCTGGGGATTGAGTGAGCGCCTGCACCCAGCACCGCGTCGCCACACGGGGAGGCTGGGCCCTGATTCTCCACCCCCCTTCCCGTCCACCCGGAGGACTGTCGGTTCTGGCTTTTTCTCCTCCCAAGAGATGGCAGGGACGCCTTCACTTAATCATTCCGTCTGGTCTGGTCGTTGTGAAGGTTCCACCCTCCGGGGGCTGGCTCACTATGTGGGTTATGGGGCGACGGTCTTGTTTGTGCCTAACATGGGAGGGTGGAAACAGCCGTAAGAGAGATCCAAATAAGGTAACAACGGACCAGGTAGCTGGTTGCTCCTGTGAAGGGCAAGTGTCTTAGTACCAGGGGTGGGGAATCAGAAGGCTTTGTCGGGGAGGGAACCTCGGAGAACGGGTGGGATGTGGGTGTGCAGGGCGCGTGGGGGTAGGCCCACAGGCAGGAGAGCATATCTGGGAAGGAACCTCAGAGTTAGGGCCAGGTTTAACCACTGGGATATCCTTCTGCTGCAGTGGGAGACAGAAGGTTATATACTTTTTGTGTGGGATCCCACTTCCTTTTACTAACGTATGTTGATTGAATACCTATCATGTGCCAGGCACTGTGCTGGGCACTAGAGAACCAGGATGACTGAGACCCCACCTCTGGTCACTGTGGGCCATGAAGGAGGAGCCCATTCTAGCTGGTTCCATGGATCAGGGAGGACTTCAGTGGATGAGCGGGTGATGACCAGGTGAACAGAGTCTGGGGTGGCCAAGGCATGCCAGACAGAAGGAGCTGCGAGAGCAAAAGTGTGGAGGGGTCCAATACCAGGTGAGCTCAGGGCCTGGGGGAGCAGTTCACTTAGGGAGGGTCAAGGCAAGGGCTGGAAAGTCATGGAAAGGCCTGGCGCCATGTGAGTGGGCGGTTACTAACTAGGATCTCCATTCCATACACCCAGACTTCACCCCTTGACCTTTGCATGCTCCCTGCCATCATGCTTCTTGCCCTTACCCACATATGGGGCAACAGCCACAGGTCCTCTCTTGCTTTAGGCTAGGAGCTCTAGGCTGGGACTTTTATTCTAATGCTGGTCCCCAATTTTGGGGTTTTGGGGAGGAGCCATGGTGGGGCTCGATCAAGGGTCATATATATGAAAACCCACTATCTATTTGTTTTCCAGATGAACAGGAAACACCCCATCCACCTGCCTGCTTTTGTGTAAGGCAGAAAATGCAAAATTCTGTACAATGAATGAAACATACATGAAAGTATATTATTCAGCTCTTTTTTGACCAGTTAATTGCCTTGACCAAAACCAGGGATTGAGAGATGTAGAAAGAAAGACAGGAGTAAAACAAAGAGGTAGAAATAGAGGCCAAGGGGGAATGAAGACCCACAGAGAAACACATATGTGGCGACACCCATAGTAAGCAGAGAAAAGGTGAAGTGTACTCAGAATCAGACAGAGGTCATGAATCAGGCAACTGAGGAGGCAGTGGGGTGGAGAGCCTTGCTGGCTTCATCCGTGTGACCAGAGGTCTGGCCTCCGCCAGAGCCTCGGCCTGTGGTTCCCTCCATGCTCCCCGATGCCGCCCAAAGCCCAGGAGGCAAATCTATAACCTATAACTAGTGTCGCTTCCCCCAAACAGCTAACAAACAGAATTAAAACCAGCCTGCTAGTTTTAAAATAGGTCATTGCTGCTAAATTAGTTATAAGTGTATTTTAATTCTTCCTTGCAGTTTGTGAGTTCCTAGTGAAACCCATCCCTCATTTTTTTTGTGGGTGTTTTTTTTTCACTAGGGTTTAAAATTTATAACCTGCTTCTCATAGATTAGGGCAGTGTTAAGTCTCACTTCACCAAGGTATGAACTCCCTTAATGTGGCATCGCGGTTTCAAGGTCCTTTTACTGCTAAAATGTCTTAGAGCGGTTTACCTTCTCAGGACCGCAGGTATAAAAGCTTTCTTGCAGCGTGTAGCCTGTGGACCATCTACTGTTAAGGCAGGACCCTACCCCAGCTCCACCTGAGGCCACCGAGACAGGAAAGGCAGCTGTTTCAAAACAATGGCACGAAACCTTTCTTAGACTCCACTCTTGCCGAAGCAGACACAGAGCCCGAAGCTGCTTCATCCCGCTGGCCTCTGAGGCACTAATCCTCATAACACCCAGACCATCTAGAATGCCTATAACAGAATCCGCATCACCGCATACCTTATCGTGTGAGCTGGTTGACGCTGGCCGTGACTTGGGCCTCTACAAGTCAGTGCCAGCTGTACAACCCCGTGTCACTCCCTGAGTGCTCTTGGCCTCGCTGTCCGCCTCTGAAAATGGGGACACTGACACCCACCTCAGGGGAGAGGAACCAGGGTGAAATGACACGATGGCCATAGGGAACCCACAATGGACACTAACTACAGGTCATTTCAGGCCCTCCCCCTTCCTTTTACAGTGTTTGATGGTCTGTGTTCACTAGCTTCCTGATAGAGAGTTAGCTTTAGGTCATCTCAGACAATGCGTGAGGTCGATTGAGGCAAACACTGATTAAGAAAAATGCTTTTAAAGAATTCTGGCTGTCGAATCACCTGGATGGAGTCCACAGACCTAAACAATAATATCTTAACAATTTGTATGTATTGTCTGCCCACAAAGCATTTCTTTCTGTGCCGTTCTGTCGACCTCTCCTAATCCGGAGCAAGTGTCTGTGCCAGGTAACAGAGAAGGAGGCTCAGAGAGGAGGGGGTGCCTGGATGGAGCCCGGGGCTTCTGCCCCGCAGCCTGCACTGCGTCTCTCCTTCCCCTGAGGGAGGCTGGGGCTGGCCCGAAGTGAATCAGGCTTCAGTCATCAAGCTGGATTCTTTTAAAATTTTTTTTTAATATTTATTTTTATTTCTGAGACAGAGACAGATCGTGAACGGGGGAGAGTCAGAGAGAGAGGGAGACACAGAATCCGAAACAGGCTCCAGGCTCCGAGCTGTCAGCACAGAGCCCGACGCAGGCCTCGAGCTCACGGACCGTGAGATCATGACCTGAGCCGAAGTCAGACGCTTAACCGACTGAGCCACCCAGGCGCCCCAAACTGGACTCTTAAATAAAACTACACCCACACCTCACAGTTGCCGCAGTCTGGTCAGGCCACTGCAGGGCCTCCCGCAGGCTTCCCTAGAATCTTTAAATCTTGGGACCCAGATACAAATGTTGGGGGGGGGGGCGGATTAAGATTTGATCAGGTCTCCCCACACAACTGGCTCAAACATCCTGACTGAACTGGCCAACTGCCTCAGCCAGATGTAAAGGTTTATCTCCCTGGGGTACTCAGTTAACTGGGTAACTAAATTGCATGGTTATTGAATGCAGAATGATCCAGCAAATTTTTCTTTCTGAAGAACTATAGTTGGTACTAGAGATACCGAGATAAAAGTGGCATCCGCCACCTGAGGCATTGGGTCAGAGACCACTATTCTGTGCTTTTAATTTCCAACGGTAGACCTGAGCTTAACTCTCTGCCCCTTGTCCTCATATAAATGGTCCTTAATTGCCGGTTAACTTTGACATTGTCTGCAACTATCTCAACCCAGACATCTTATCTGGGGCCCAGGGAGTTTCAGATGCTGAGATAAATAAATTCCTGCCATGGCTACTGGTTTAAGTTGCTGGAGGGATCTTTAGAACATGCAAATCTGACCATGTCACACCCTGCCTTCAACCATCCATGGGCTCCTTGTGGCCCGCAGAAGCTTATTGTCCCCTCGGTGCACCATGCTGCTTCTCACCTCCATGCCTTTACCCACGCTGCCCCACCTGCTCCGATTGCCCTTCTGCTTCTCCACCTGGCTAACTCATCCTTCGAGACTCTGCTCAGGGGACCGCTCCAGGAAGCCCTTCCCGCACCTCCCACGCTGGCTGGGTAAGACGCTCCCTGTGTGTGTCTTCATCACAGAACTCACCACGTGTACTGTGCTGCCTGCTCATGTGTGTGTCCCCTGCGCTGGACTGTGCTCCCCCCGGGGCCGGGACCAGCTCCTTCTGTTCACCTGTGTAGCCTTAGCTGCTGGCCCAATGCCTACCTCAGAGAACGTCTTCTAAGTTGTTTGTTGAATGAATAATGAGTGCGCGAATGAATGATGATTTTCACCATCTGCCTCCCTATTCACCACGGTGCCCCCACAAGGCTTTATTCTGCCTAATAACTGCCTCTGCTCACATGAAAAGGGTGGTTTCAAGAGAGGTCACAGCACAGATCACGGAGCAGCCAATGGCTGCTTTTGTAACGGCCAGCCTACCTCTGTACTTTACGTAGCCACTTTTTCTAAACAGGCCTGACTTCAAAAAATCATAGACTCTTGGTTAGAGGGTAATCTTAAGAGGCTGGCTAATCCCACCCCCTGCCCAGTGCAGAGCTCCTTACTTCATGACGGCAGAGAGGCATCCGCTGAGGGGATGTCTTAGGAGTCAGGGCTGGGAGTTAGAGCCAACAGGCCTGGTTTTAAATCCAAGCTCTACTGTTTACTAGCTGTGTGACCTTGGCTGAGTCTCTTAATTTCTTTGAGCCCCAGAGAGATAAGTGTAATACAAGTATCCATCACTATCCAAATCTGTTTGGTTCCCAAATCTAGAAAGTAGAAGTTTGGTTCGCAAGGGACATAGTTGTTCTTCTTTTTTTTTTTTTTTTAAGTTTATCCATTTTTGAGAGAGAGAGAGAGAGGACGAGTGGGGGAGGGCAGAGAGAGGGAGACACAGAATCAGAAGCAGGCTCCAGGCTCCGAGCTGTCAGCACAGAGCCCTGCATGGAGCTTAAACCCACGAACCTTGAGATCATGACCTGAGCCGAAGTCAGTTGCTTAACTGACTGAGCCACCCAGGCGCCCCAGAAAGGGACATAGTTTTATTTGAATCTTTTGGTTCCAGAGTTTGGGATAGCAGGTGGTAAGAGTTCTAATAGCTGGCAATACCTGCTTCTGATCCACAGAACTGTCTCTTGTGAGGGCCCAGTGAAGATGCATGTGAAAGTCCTCTGTCAACAGCAAAGCGGAACACCCTTCTGCTTTGTCAATAGTTCATTTTCTGGATGGTTTCGCTTCCCAGTCACTTTCCTGCGACTGTGACTTACCACCCTTGGTCCCAACGATGTGGTGGCTGGAGCAAGCTGTGGTAAATCCCTCTGTCACACCACAGCCTGAGACAGAGCCCACCTAGTGCTGGTTCTTGCTGCCCTCTTCCCATCCCCAGCCCTTCCCCGGCCCCTCCTCTCTGAACTCACCATGAAATCACCCGGTATAGATTCCGTTTCCGAAATTACATGTTCATTTTAATTGAGCCCCTCTGGACACACGGAACCAATTTTGATTAATTGCTCAAGATCTCAGCCTTTGCTTTAGATGGGGTGGGAACAAAGGACAAAAATTGATTTGCAAGTTCCCAGGAGTACAGAACTAGACTGGAACTGAGCCTTTGTCTGGTTGCCTTAGTCTAGCACTTTACATTTTTAAAAAGGGTCATTAGCAGGATTATCAGACTCTTGGCAACCCCTTTGAGACCATCAGCTATGCCCTTGACTTTGCCTTCTTGGTGCTAAAACAACCGAGGATTTTTTTTAAATACTTATCATACAACTGGGGAGTTATTTAATTTTTCGTAGCAGGTTATCTTTAGAAAAGATATTTAGCAGCAAAAAGGAAAATGCCACCACCACAGGGCAGAAAACCCAGCCATCTAGCGCCCCGGGGGCAGCCATCTCCCTACGCTTCATAAGCACAGACCTGCCCGCAGGGAACCTGGAGTCAGGCTCCACTTCTGTAAAATGCAGAGTGGGCACAGCCTCAGGGAAGGAAAAGAAAGTGTATTTGGCTTTCATACCTTGGTCCTCACTGAATCCTCACAGAAGGCTGGAGAGGTTGGAGGTCTTCTACAGACAAAGAAATCAAGACTTCGCTTAAGTAACAGAGTCACACGACTTGTAAGTGGTGAGCCAGGATCTGGAGCCAAGTTTGGGTTACTAACGCCCCCCCCTCTTCGTCCAGCACTCAGGACCACTTCTGGGATTTCGGTTGGGAAGATGTGCGTCCTCCTAAAATAGCAGCCTCTTCATCCTGTCCTTTCCCTGCTCCAAATCCTGCAGTGACTCTAAATACTCTTGTCATCTGCGGAAAAGGAGTCAGATAAAGGCCACAGATGTTGTGATCAGCACGGTCACCATCCCCTCCCCACCTTCTGCCTGGCGACCCCCCACCCCCACCCAGAACAAAGCCTTGTGGTGGCAGCATTTTCCCTAGCTGTGGTCCTAACTGTTCCCCCTGTGCTGATGTGCCACATCTGGGTGCATTCTGTGTGGCTCCAGGCTGGTAGACGGATTGGCAGCCGTACAGGTATGGGCGTAGATGGGCACTCTTAGACCAGGATGCTGCTGCTTTCTGGGACTGTCTTCTTCGCCAGGGTCTGCTGAGTATCAGGCAGTAAGCCCAGGGGAGTGGTTGTGTTGGGGGGGCAGGAAGGGCCGAGGTGAAGGGGGACCGGTGGCTGGGGGCCTGGCCCCCAAGAGGGGCAACTTTCTTAGGCGATGCAGTTGGGAGTTTGGAGCTGGGGGACCCGCAGAGGTCAGTGGCTCCCACCTCCCGCACCAGGCAGAACCAGTCAGGGTCATCTCCAGCCAGACCCTGCTTAGACCTCGGCAGAGGAATTGGGTATCTCTCCAGTTGGAGTCTCGCTCCTCAGGGATATTGTTGGAGAGAGGAAAGAGCTTGACTCAAAAGTCTGTCCTCCTTGGTTGACGTCTTGACATAGCCACAAACTTACCCTGCGATCTTAGGCAACCCACTTCCCCTTTCTGAGCTTCATTTCCACCTACAGCTGGAAAATGGGGGGGGGGGACAGGGGACGCCCCCCTCATGCCTCGCAGCTGCCTGGCCGGCAGGGCTGCTCCGAGAATAGTGTGCCATGTTGTATGCCCTACTAGAAGCCCGTGAATAATGGAAGGACAAAAAGGTATTAAGGCAGTTAAAAATAAGACATGATTTGCATGCCATGGAAACGTGGCTGTTAGAATTTGATCTTGTTTGAGTGGTGTTTACAACATCTCGCTCCTACCATGTGCCCTGTCCACCCCATGCCAGAGCTCCCCGGTTCTCGCTTCGGCGGCTTGGCACGCAGTAGGCATTTATTAAATGTTCGCAGAAGGAAGGAGGGAAGAAAGAGGGGGGGAGGGGAAAAGGAGAGAGGGAGGGAGGGAAGGAAGGTGAGAAAGGAAAGAGAGGTGAAGCTGATGCTGGTCTGTGGTCTCGCCCCAGCCTGGAGAGGCAGCTGTAAAGCAGTCGGTAAAGCCTCTGATGGGGCTGTTGTGAGCAGGGAGGCTCTGTGGCCACATGGGAGGAGTACCGACCCCTGCAGGTGGAGGGCTCCACTGAGGAAGTGACTCTGGAACTGAATTTCTACTCCCGGAGGAGGAGAAGAGGGAGTAACCGGACAGACGGGGAGGGGTGGTGGTGGCCCTCAGGGCGCACGTGGCCAAGAGAAAGCTAAAGCAGCCGAGGGCTGTGTAGATGGAGGTACAGACTCTGGGGCAGAGGCGGTGCCTCCTGCTTGGAGACACCTGCACTAGCATTTTCAGTTCTGGGTGGTCACACTTTCCGAAGGACGGAGCGGGGGGGGGGGGGGGGGGGCGGGGGGGGGGCGGGGGGACCTAGCTGTGCTATGAGGAGAGCAGTCAGGACAGCGAGGGCTCCGGAAACCAAATATCTGAGGCGTGATCGGTGTCTGTTGCCCAGAGAATCCAGGAAGAAGGACACAATCGCTGCCCCTTCAAAGAGCTGAGAGGCTGTCCCAGAGCCAGTCAGCATGGCATTTCCTGAAAGGGCGGCCCCGGAGCACAGAACCGGGAGCAGGGCAGGGATGGGAGGGAGTGGAGCTGACCGAAACACAGGTTTCCGCTCAGGGTCAAAACACGAGGCCACCAAGAGGTGTGTGCCCTACCTCGGGGCAGCGTGGGCCGTGGAGGGGCCCGTTGGCAGGGAGAGAGTGACAGAACTCAGGAGACCCGATGACTCTCAGGAGTAGCGCTTTCCTAGAGCAGACAGGGAAGACTGCTCCAGCCAAGCGACGTCTCTGCCCCGGAAGGGACCTCTGGGTCTCCCTGGCTGACAGTTTGGGGTCAGGGCTGCCGGGGGTGCCGGCACCCTGGCAGCTTTACGGTGTGCATGGTGTGTGTTTGTGGGTCTGTCCCCTGCTCCACACAGCGGGGGGGGGGGGGGGGGGGGTGCTCCTGAAGGGCCCAGGGCCCAGGTCTCATTTACTCCCGCGCCCCCAGCACAGGGCCTAACCCAGAGCAGGGGCTCAGCGGACTTTGTCCCATGAATGGATAAAAGAGAAAAAACTGAAAGAGAATAAAGAGATAAAGTGATACACCAGCCATCTGTTACTCACAAATGTCTGCAGGTGCTACTCTAGGGCAGACGCGAGATACTAGCGATGCAAAGACGAGCCAGACACAGCCCCCAGGCCAGCAGGAGAGGCAGGTCATTACCAAATGCCAGGACAACTGCAGACGTTGTGGGGCTAGCACGGAACCTGTCGGGGAGAGAGGCAGGAGTGGGAGTCCTTGTTTTGAGAATGCCTTGTCTCCTGCAGATTCTTCGTAAGAATAATGAACCTTTCAAAGATGGTTTCCTTGGCCCTCCCCCTCCGGTAGCTGCATTTCTTATCCTGCCTTGGGAGCTTTGTTTGTGCCTGGGAAATGCGGGCTCCTGTGCGAGGCCCACGGGGGCCCAGAGGAGGAGAGCGAAGCCACCAAATTACCATGTCCGCTGTCTCCCCAGCCTTCTGCCAGAGCCCCCCGAGGTGCAGTCGGCCTGGGCCCTGGCTCAGCCCCCTCCCGCCCATCTTTGTTCCAAGTGAGTTTGCTCCATCCCTTCTACCCATTAAGATGTCGAGGGGCCCATGTTTCAGTCCTGGACCTGCTATTCATCAGCTGTATGGCTATGGGAGAGTCACTTGCCCACTCTGAGCCAGTTTCGCATCACAGAGTAACACAACTGGACTAGATCGTTGAGTCCCTCTTTGGAAGTAACATGTACTAAACACCCATATATTCCAGGGGTCACGCCAGGAGTGTTCCCACGAACTAATCCTCCCTAGAAGGTGAGCACTGTAATCCCCACCTTATAGATTATGGATGCTGAGGTATAAAGGCCGGCATGCCTGTGATGACACCCTGTGGGCTAGAAAGATGTTGGGTCGTCATGCAGACCCAGCTCTTCTGGCCCCTGACCCAATCCACGCACTCCTCACCCCTGACCTGTGGGCTGCTCTTTACATGATAAGAAATGATCTATGTTAAAGCACCTGGCACCCAGCCTGCCACATGCTTACTGCTTAGAAGATAGGGGTTTCTTTCTTCCACAAGCCTTTTCTAAGCTGTGGAGGCAGGGGATTCACGGAGAGAGCCCATAGGTCCTTGATTTTTGAACAGGGCCCTACTTAGAGCACTGCCCCGGTTCTGGGCTACTTTGATGGTGCATCAGGAGACAGTCTGGGGGGGAAAAAAAAAGAGAAAACCACACGGGTGGATTATGGGATTAGAATTGTGTGCAAGGGTAGAAATCCAGCAGGAGGGAAGGAAGCGCTTTTTCCAAATAGTCTCTGGCAGGGCTCGCTAATCCTGTTTCCAGACTCTGATAAAGCATAGATCCAAGGCCAGTGTGTGTGTGCCCAGGAGGCAATTGCCTGTCTCCATGGTAACAGGAGGAAGGGCAGAAAATCAAGTTACTAAGACTTAGGATGTCTCATATAACCTTGGAACATTAAATTTTGCAAATACGACAGCACCCAGCACAGAAAAGCTCTCATTTATTCATTCATTTGACAAGTATTTAGTTGGGGTATCCCCTGCTGTTTTAGGTACAGACAATATGGTGATATGCAAAGTCGGCATGGTCCTGCCCTCTAAAAGCTTCAGTCTAGTAGGGGAAACATTAATCCAAAAGAATGCGAGTAATCAGCCTTGTGAAGGGGTGGGAAAGACAGTGCAGGGACTAGGAGAGCCTGTAGCTGGTGACCTTGTCCCATCGGCGGGGTCAGGGAAGGCTTCCCTGGGAAAGTACTCCAGTGAGCTGAGACATAAGGGATGAGTACACATTAACCAGGGCAAGAGGGAGCAAGAGAATGTTCTTGGAGGAGACAACAGCACGTGCAAAACTGGAAATGGAAAGAAGCAGGGCGTACTGAGGAACAGAACAAAGTCCTGGGAGCCTGGGGACATAGAGCCAGGAGGGCATTGGGAGCAGGCTGATCAACTAGATGGGGCCATGTAACAGGTTTCACTCTGTCTCTCTCTCTTTTTTTAATGTTTATTAATTTTTGAAAGAGAGAGAGAGACAGAGTGCAAGCAGGGGAGGGGCAGAGAGAGGGAGACAGAATCTGAAGCAGGCTCCAGGCTCCGAGCTGTCAGCACAGAGCCTGACATGGGGCTCAAACTCATGGACCACAAGATCATGACCTGAACCGAAGTCGGACGCTCAACCAACTGAGCCACCCAGGCGCCCCTAACCGGTTTTACTCTTTATGCTGAGTGCAATGAGAGCCGTGAAGAGTTGTAAGCAAAGGGGGTTGATTTTTGGAAAGGTCATTCTGATTTCTGTATGAAGAATGGATTGGAGGAGGAGGAAAGGATACCAGTTAGGAGGCCGTGACCGTGGTCCATGGAAATGATGACACAGCTGGTGGAGGAAAGGGAAGGAGGGAAAGAAGTGGAAAAATTCACGAGACAAATGTTAGGAGCTGGAACAGATGTTTCCTGATGGATTGGGTGAAGGTTTTATGGAAGAAGGAGATATCAAGGATGACGCTGGGTTTCTGGCTGGGGCCGTGAGATGAATGATGAACCAGGTCTCAGGAACAATAATTTGTAAATCTTTCCATTTGACCTTCTTTGTTGCAGGTACTGTGCTGGGCACTGGGGCTGCAGGCCGGGAGAATGGCCCCTGCCTTCAGGGAGCTCACGGGCACACTGGGGGAAACTGACATTAAATGGGGTATCTGTGAATGTGGGAGAGACTGTAAAATGGTGAGGCAAGAGGGAGCTCATTTGGAGAGATGCAACCAGGACCTTGTGAGGAAGTGGGGTCTGAGCCGAGCCGTCAAGGACAGACAGGGCAAAGCGGGTGAAAGGGGACAATCCAGGAGGCAGAAACAAGAAACAAAGCACAGGGGATGCGTAAAACAGCACGGGCTGCCCAGAGGACGGTGCCAGGAGGGTGAGGCTGGAGGGCTGGTCACCCCTCTCCCTGCCTTCCTCCAGGGCTGCCGTGAGGGTCCAGTGAGCTAAAGTAAGGAGGGTGTGAGCATTTAGTAAGCTGTTACTACAGTTCATGGGAATGGACTTAACCACGTGATGCACCACAGCGCTCTACAAATCTGGAGAACTGTGATTTCACATCCCTGCCCAACAGGATCGTCTGATCCTCTGTTGTAAGAGTTCCTGATATTTGTATTGTTATCCCCATTTTATAAGTGGAGAAACTGAGGTCTCTAGTGGTTGAATAATTGCCCAAGATCTCCAAGATCTTGCAGGCAATAAGCAGCACCGAAGCCTCAAGACGAATCCAACAGGTTGTTCTAGTTTCTGAGAGGGGACTCGGGCTGGGAGCCTGAGGGGGTCTGTGGCATGTGTTGTCCTGAGAAGATCTGCAGCTGGCTCAGGGCTCCAGATTTTTGGTTGCGCCGGCGGGGCCATGGCCAAGGACATGCCCATGCCGAGGACAGCTGGCCCGTGGGCTGGCGGGGCTGAATCCGGCCCATCTCACCTTGCCAACCGGCTGAGGGTGCAACTTAGAATCATTCACATGGAAGGCACTGGGCGGGCAGCTTCTGCCAGCCTTACTGGGAATGGTGGGGCATTTTACAGACGGGGAGACTGGCAGGGCACTGTGGAGCCGAGTGATGGCCAGTCAGTGTCAACGAGAGTTTTAGGTTGTCCTTGAGGGTGGCTCTGTCCATAGGAAAACCAACTGAGGCTGCTTTGGTTTCATTTATTATTATTATTTTTTTAAGACTTTATTCTCAAGTAATCTCTTCACCCAACATGGACCTCGAACTCACAACCCCAAGATCAAGGGTCGCGTGCTTCACTGACTGAGCCAGCCAGGTGCCCCAAGGCTGCTTTGGTTTTAAAAATGAATGCTTAATTTATAAAAGTAATGCATTTTAAAAATCTGGTAAAATTCAACAGTCTCTTTTAAGGGGGATTTTATAACCTAATTAATTGGGTTCCCTTAAATAATTTACATTAAATTATAAGTCATTTAAAACAAACTGGGGCGCCTGAGTGGCTCAGTTGGTTAAGCATCTGACCTCGTCTCGGGTCACGATCTCATGATTTGTGGGTTCAAGCCCCACATCAGGCTCTGTGCTGACAGCTCAGAGCCTGGAGCCTGCTTCGGATTCTGTGTCTCCCTCTCTCTCTGCCCCTCCCCAGCTTGCACTCTGTCTCTCTCTCTCAAAAATAAATAAACATTAAAAAATAAATTAAAAATAAATAAATACAATAAAATAAACTTAAAAATATAACTATCGGGTTATCATAAAAGTTCCATCATTGTTTTCAAAATTTGTAAAATTGTCTTCTTTCAACTTAAAATCACAAATCTAAATTAATTACTCCATTATACGTTTTATATTGGAGTCACAAAGCTAATCTGTTAGGTATTCTAATATGCCAAATTATTTGAAACATCACAGATGTGTTCAAAATCAATCTACATAGATTTTTCCTTAGCTTAATACCAAAAAAGGGTAAGATTGTAGATTTATCAGTTTTATCATTTCTAATCTTCATTCTAAACCTTCCCATGAGTCAAGACACTTCCTCAGGAAACAGCTTCACCAACCAAAGCAATCTAGGGTTATACGTGGGGTTAGGTTGCAGGTGGCTAAGAGGCTCTTTCAACAGAAATGTGGGGCTTGGCACGGGGGCCAGGGCCTCAAATACCCAGGGAAGTTCATTTTGCCCACACTGCGGGGCCAGCCCCCTGTTTCGTCTCCATGCCAGCCAGGGACGCCGAGTTTATGTGCTGCCAGTGAGGTAGGTTTTGCAGTGCAAGCCCCTGAGATCAAGTTAAGCCCTGTCACCTCTTGTATCCCCTCCCTCAGCTCTGTCACTGCTTCACAGTAACCTCACCCAGGTTGTTCACTACCTGATGGGATTCATCCAATCCATTTCCTACTTGGTTCCATTCTGAATTAGGTGACTTTTATCTCCTCTCTGGATGTATTTTAAATTTTTATTTATTTAATGTATTAAAATAATATTAAAATAAATAAAATGTATTTATTTTATTTAAATGTTTATTTTTGAAGGAGAGAGAGTGTGAGCGGGGGGAGGGGCAGAGAAAGAGGGAGACACAGAATCCGTAACAGGCTCAAGGCTCTGAGCTGTCAGCACAGAGCCTGACGTGGGGCTCGAACTCACGGACTGTGAGATCATGACCTGAGCCGAAGTTGGACGCTTAACCGACTGAGCCACCCAGGCACCCCAGTATTAGATGTATTTTAATGCCGTCTTTGGAAACTGCGTACTTCGGGTGGCCTTGCCTGACTCCCTCTGCAAACGCTAAGGTCCCACTGCTGACAGCCAGCTGTGTCCAGCTGGCCAAAGCAGCTTTTGGTCTGGGTCATGCTGAGCCAGGGAGCCACCTTGGCCCCTGTCGGTCCACTGTGATGCTCAGAAACATCCAGAGGGATTGATAGAGTCTGCCTAGGATGCTGTGTGCTCTGCTGAGAGACGTAGGTCCCCAGGGAACTCAAGATGCTACATACAGTAAAAAGCTTCTAGACTGGGATGACATATCACAATAAAAATAGTCCCAATATGTGTAGCGTTACTTCTAAATAAATAGAAAAATATTTTTTTTAATTTTTATTTATTTTGAGAGAGAGGGAGAGAGAGAGAGAGAGAGAGAGAGGGAGAGAGGGGGGAGGGGCAGAGAGAGAGAAGAGAGAGAATCCTCAGCAGGCTCTGTCCTGTCAGCGCAGAGCCCAACATGGGGCTCGATCTGATGACCGTGAGATCAAGACCTGAGTCGAAATCCAGAGTCAGTTGCTTAACTAACTGAGCCACTCAGGTGCCCCATAAATAGAAAAATAATTGTAATATTGCATAGTAATGTCGTGGTACAAGGTGCTCGACGTACATGATCTCTAATCATAAACTCCTGAGTAAATATCATTATATCCAATGAAATAGATGACAAACTTGAGGCCCAGAGAGACAAAACCATCAGAAACTAGGGAAGTGGTAGCAAGTAGGGGTCCTACTAAACCAGCTTTAATAAGCAGGTAAGACATAGTCCTAAAAGCTGATGGGAACTGTTAAAATGCTGAAGAGGTTTTAAGCTTAAAGACTTGACTGGCCACAGAGCGTAAAAGAGTAATAATAGCTCCCCTGTACTGAGCAGCCTCTGTGCCCGGCACTACCACGGACAGAGGACAGGCTCCAGGAGCGGAAACACCCAGACTCTAGAGTCCATGGAGGTCCCTCACTTTCCAAATCACGTGCTCCCTCCAGACTTCAGTTTCTTCCTCTGACAAGTAAGGGTAATACAGTCCTCCCCGCATGCTTCACGGGGTCGTCGCGTTGCCGAAACAAGCTATGAGAAGGAGTGATTTGGAAACTGGAATGTGCCGTAGGTGTGCCAGGGTTTGGGACACTGGCTGAGTGCCAAATATCAGCCTGGCCTGCAAGGAAGGAGTGTGTGTTCTAAACTAGACGGGTGGCCTCTGCGTGTGGTCCTGAATGTGTCAGTGATGTCACCTGGCTCTCCGCGATGTGGATGGGCCAAGGGATGAGGAGGGTGTCCACAGTGAGGCCTGGTGAGAAGGTTGGATTCGGCTGCAGGGGAATCAGCCCCAGAGCCTTGGAGTAAGTGAGGGCAAGGGCCCAGGGTCAGTAGAGGGAGCCAGAAGTGGGGATAGAGCGGGGGGAGCAGGGCCATTCACTGCCTGAATGGAGAGTCCCTGCCTCCAAAGGTGGGGGCAATGGCAGTGGCTCAGGCAACAATGTGGTGCATCGCCTGTAGAGAATTTAAATGCAGTTAGAAAACCAATTAAAAGCCACTCTGCTTTTTATTATCACCTTGCGTAGGCTATTCTAAACTATGTTAATGAGAAAATACTTTCCCCTTAGTAGGAAGAGGTGTTAGAGGGACATTCTCCTGCCCTCTTTCTTTTGTGTGTGTATATATATATATATATATATATATAAAATGTTTATTTATGTTTGAGGAGGGGAGGGGCAGAGAGAGAGGGAGACACAGAATCCTAAGCAGGCTCCAGGCTCCGAGCTGTCAACACAGAGCCCGACGCGGGGCTCGAACTCGTAAATCGTGACATCATGACCTGAGCCGGAAGTTGGATGCTTAACACTGAGCCACCCAGGCACCCCTATCCTGCCCTTTGTATTATCCCTCTCCACAGCCAGTCCTTAACAAAGGATTTGGGGGCGGGGGGTAGCAAAGGCCCTGAGAAGAGGGAAAGCCTACTGGCCTCTAGGGTCATCTGAGTGGATGGCTAAGACGGGCTCGCAGGAGGGCCCAGCTATCATGGAGGAAGGGAGAGCGACCTGGGTGGAGTGTGGGGTGGACAGGCTGCTGGGATGCCCACAGCCACAGGAGGACTCTGAGCCCTCTGCTGTACTGCCCTCGTCAGCTGGGTGCCCCCCGCTGTGCCACGCGCAGGTTATAATCAATTGGCAAGCACATTGAATGACTGATTCCTGAGCCTGCCCCTCCCCCCACTCCACGTTCTGTACTAAGAACATGGACATCAGATTCTCCTCTTGGCTCTCCAGGAAGAGTTCCCTTCCCAGGCTCCTCTAGGCCGAGACTTATCAGGCAATCTGTGCTCTGCCCAATCCTTGGCCTGAGCGTTGGCCCTCACAGTGACTACCTCTCTCTCCTCTGCAGGAGCCAGGTTGAACTCACCAGTGATTCACGTAAGAATCGAGGTCCTGTAGCCACAGAGCCAGACAAGGATCAAAGTCCTATGGGCCCAGGGCCTCTGAAAGATCAAGGTCCTGTGATCCAAGATCGTCCAAAAGATCAAGGCCCTATGGTCCCAGAGCCTCTGAAGGGTCAAGCTCCTGTGGTCTCGGGGCCTCTGAAAGATCTAGGTCCTGTGAGCCCCGCTCCAGTTAAGGATCAAGATCACGTGGCCCCTGAGCCTTTAAAGAATGAAGGGTCTGTGATCACAGCACCAGTAAAGGAACAAGGTTCCTTGGTCCCGGTGCCTCCAAAGAATCAAAGTCCTGTGGCTCCAGAAATAGTTAAGGATCAAGGTGCCATGGTACCAGAGCCTCCAAAGGATCAAGGGCCCATGGTCCCAGCGCCTGTCAAAGATCAAAGCCCCGTGGTCCCTGAGCCTGTGGATCAAGGTCCCATGGTCTCAGCACCTGGCAAAGATCAAGGTCCTATGGTTCCAGAGCATCTGAAGGATCAAAGTGCCACGGTCATAGCACCTATAAAGAATGAAAGTCCTGTGCTCTCTGAGCCTGTAAAGAATCAAGGTTTAGTGGTTCTGGAGCCAGCCAAGGATCAAGGTGGAGTGGCCCCAGAGATTCTGAAGGATCACGATTCTGTGGTTGAGGCACATGTAAAGAATCAAGGTCCTGTGGTCCCAGCACTAGTCAAGGATCAAGGTCCCATGGTCCCAGAGCCTCCAAAGAATCAAGATCCCGTGGTCCCTGAGCCTGTGAAGAATCAAGTTCCCATAATCCCAGTGCCTCTGAAAGATCAAGACCTTCTGGTGTCACCACCAGCAAAGGACCAAGGTCCTGTGGTCCCTGAACCTCTGAAGACTCAAGGTCCCAAGGGCCCTCAGCTGCCCACTGTCTCACCTCCACCCCCAGTCATGATCCCAACTGTTCCCCACGCGGAGTATGTTGAGAGTTCCCCTTGATACTCACCCCTCGACACGCCAAGGAAGGATCTGGCGGTGGAAGTGCTCCCTCCCAGGGGCAGCGAAGACACATATTTAATCTGCATGAAACACGCACTGTATAGTCTTGCTGGGATCTAATAAAGCTGGTCCCTGTGGCGCAGTAGTGTCTCTGGCTCTACTTGAGTGTGTGCGTGTGCGTGTGTGTGTGTGCGTGCGTGCATGCACGCACGTGCGTGCCATGCACATTTACAAGAGGGCACGCGGGACTCTGCACGTATCCATCTGGGGCACATGAGTCTGAGAAACCCCCAGCTCTGAGAGTAGATAGTGTAAGATGGGAGGGGGTGGGAGTTGTTAGGAGATGGAGGGCAGGATCCCATGATGAGGATGTGGGGCAGAACAATCCTGTGTCTCTCCTCCACTCTCACTCCCACGGCGCCTCACTTCTGACACCATACGTAAAGCAATTAGCCGACACCAGCTGGGTGTCCTGCGATGCGACTCAATTCTGACAGTATCCACCTGGGGATAGCGTCAGACCCCACAGGTTTTAAGGACTCAGCCCCACACGATTGCCCCCAGGCCCCCATTGCAGATGCCACTTGAAATCCCAGGCTGTAATTTATACTTCTGACTGCAGGATATCAATTGGGATCTCCACAACCCCCTACTGGGGTTCAAAAATTTGCTAGAATGTCTCACAGAACTCAGGGCAACACTTACTTCCGTTTACCGGTTTATCATTAAAGAATAAAGGCTATAGATGAACATCCAGATGGAAGAGATGGAAGAGAAGGGGGAAGAGGCGTGAAGTTTCCATGCCGTCACCAGGCTCACCACCCTCTCAGTACCTCCAGCAACCCAGAAGCTCTTAGGCATGGTCAATTATTAACTCAATATCCAGCCCCTCTCCCATTCCCAGAAGATAGGGGTAGGACTTAAAGTTTGAGCTTCTAATCATAGCTTAGTCTTTCTGGCGACCAGCACCCAACTGGAAGCTATCCAGGAGACTACCAAGAGCTGCCTCATTAAAACAAAGGACAGTCCTATCATCTAGGGAATTCCAAGAGTTTTAGGAGCTCTGTGCCAGGAACCGGGGAGGGAGACCAATGCGTTTATTTCCTATTACCTCACAGGTTGGGTCCCATGAACGCCTAGGAACAGGTACCAAACCACAGCAGGCTGAGCCCCATATTGGTCAGAGTTAAAGCCCAAAGAGGAGAGAAGGACAGGAACCCAGCGGGTCCAAGGTAATTCTGGGTGACTGTTTTTCATCAAGGGCTCAGGCCTAAAGCTCATCCAGAGGACATGCTTCTTGAGCAGACCAGGCCTCTAATCAGAAGAGTCCCAGGACACTCATGAGGGTAGAACCTAACATCTGCTGATCCCCATTCAGTCTCCAGGACAGCTCGGCCAAGACTTCTAAAACAATGCCTGAGGACCCTTGTACATTTTCAAGTCTGTTTTCCTTAGCACCCACTTTATCTCGCTCATTGCTGGGCGTTGAAGTCACATTGGCAAAGAAGCCTCAGTCTTGCGGCAATAAAACGTGGTGTGGGATGAGGCCCCGGGAGAACTGAAGGGGTGGCTTTGAGAGGACAATGAAGAGAGAATCCTTGGTGGGGGCAGCCAGGAAGGCTTCTCGGAGAAAGTGGCCATGGAGTACAGACAGCTTGGGCAGGGGCTATGAAGGGTGTGGGTACAAGGCTGGGGTAAGCCCCTTCTGGAAGTCCTTGAATGAAAGGAGCCGTATTTGCATGAGAGCTTGACCAAGGTGTGTGGCAGGTCTCTGGGGCAGAAGACGGGGACCAGGCTGAGGTGACCAGTTCTCTGAGCCTGAGGGCCTGAGGGAGGGCGGGGGGGGTGGGGGGGAAGAATGCTGGGGGACTGCCAGCAGGGCTGAAGCTCCACCTTGGTCAGAGATGATTCCTGTGAAGACAGCCCCCCTGTAATGGCCACAATAGGCTCAGAGTCCTCAGGATCCTGGGGGCATCAGGGGAGCTCCGCCCATTGCCCCCACCAAAGCTAAGGAGCACTCGAACCCCTTTAGGGCCTTTAAGACCCATTATGGACACATAACCCCTTTTAAAGTTCTCTTTTTTTAACAGTTTTTTAAAGTTTATTTATTTATTTTGAGAGAGAGAGAGATTGTGAGCAGGGGAGGGACAGAGAGAGGGAGAAAGAATCCCAAGCAAGCCCCAGTCAGTGCAGAACCCGATATGTGGCTCCAAGCCATGAACTGTGAGATCATGACTTGAGCTGAAATCAACAGTCAGATGCTTTACCTACTGAGTCACCCAGGTGTCCCTTGAAGATCTCTTTTTTTTATTATTATTATTTTATTTTTCATTATTTTTTAAATATAATTTATTGTCAAGTTAGCTAACATACCGTGTATACAGTGTGCTCTTGGCTTTGGGAATAGATTCCCGTGATTCATCACTTACATACAACAGTTTTTTTTTTAATATTTATTTATTTTTGAGAGAGAGAGAGAGAGAGAGACAGAGCATGAGCAGGGGAGGGGCAGAGAGAGAGGGAGACACAGAATCCGAAGCAGGCTCCGGGCTCCGAGCTGTCAGCCCAGAGCCCGACAAGGGCTCAAACCCAAGAACTTCGAGATCATGACCTCGGCCGAGGTCGGATGCTCAACCGGCTGAGCCACCCAGGTGCCCCCCATACAACAGTTTTTAAACGGCTCCTTTTAAGGTAGCTCAGCTTGGTTGTTAGAAACCATCACAGGAAGTGCTGATGACTTCCGAAGAGTCAGTTTTTTGGCCCCAAGCCTACCTCCTCACTCCACTCGGGGCCAGGCCAATGACAGCACCATCTCTGAGGCGCAGAATATCCAGGAGCAGATGTCCAGGAGGCCCCTGGCTACCAGGGCTCCATCTCTGAAGGAACAGCTGCCTGAGAGTGAGCCCCACATGGGGGGAGGCTGAGCTCTCCCAGTGATAGTGTCACAATGGAAGAGAAGGGGGCCCAGTTCAAAGCTCTGGAGACTTTCAAAAGGGAGGATGAGAGGTGCACAGAGGACGCTGAGAAGGCTGGCCCAAAGCTGTAAGAAGACCCCAGGGGCCTTTGGTGCCAGGCCCGTGACGCCCAGTGTCAAAGGCCGAGAGATAGTGCAGATGGGGACACAGCAGCAGCTGCCGGGTCTGGCAGCTTCGGCTTTCGAGCTGGTGGACCTGGGCCCCAGCCCAGCACCAGCCACCTCAGTTTCCTCCCTTGCAAACCCCTCTGACTGGAGATCCTGAGGCAGAAACCCTCCAGCCCAGGGCACCTCCAGCTCTGCATGGGAAGAGGGCCCAGTGAGGGAGGTGATGGCCAAGGCCTCCCATCCAGGGCTGAGGCGGGGAGAGGCGGGAAATGAACTGGACTCTCGCGGCCCTTCTTAGAAGCAGACTTCATTCCAGGCCTGGTCCTTCCCAGCTGCAGCCATTTCCCCTCCCCGCCCTCCCCCAGCACCTCCAGCCCCCCTTCTCCCTCCTGCTGCTGCACCTCCAATCCAGACGAAGGACCCCGCTGCCTGCCACTCTGCCGGCACTGACACCACGGCCCCCAAGGGCCTGGCTGAGGGGGCCAGGAGGGATAGGGATGGTTGGGTGCTCTCTGCAAGGGGAGTCTCTGGTTCCGGTCCAGGGCCAAACCCAGGGCGGCCTGCGTCTGAGCCCGGATGGATCCGAGACTCAGGCCCGAGGATGCCCAAACTCAGCCGAAGGATCCCCCAGCCCAGCTGGGAACCTACCAGCCAGGATCCCACCCTGCCCTGGGATGAGAATCACTGAGCCCTGGCCCCAGCTCGCTGCCTTCCACGTGTCCCCTGCAGCCTGGCCAGCGGGCGGGACATGCTGGGGCGCGGATGGGAGGAGGGACCCTCGGGGACCTTGAGGCCAGTGAGCACAGACCCCGCCCTGGCCAGTCTTGGATACCCTCTAGGGAGTGGGCCGAGGCCTTTCTGGAGCCCCACATGGCTAATCCTGGGACAGGCCAGGATTTTACTCCTACCGGGAAGTGAATCCCCTCTTTAATACCTGCTTTGTGCCACACCATCCCCCAGGCAGGAGCAGGAAGGGGGTGACTGGCAGATGGGTTGTAGGCTACACGGACCAGGTTGCTGAGGCTGTACCATCGGTAGTCTTTATCACGGCCAGAACTGGTCATCTAGAGGAAGGGGATGGGGAATGGACCCCAATAGACCCACGTCTCAGTCAGAAATGTGGAAATCTTCGGGGTTTTTTGCACCAATTTCCAACCTTCCATTTCCAATCCACCATTAAGACCTGTCCACTCGACCTGCTAAATAAATAGGGAATCTGCCCTCTTTCTCTATGGCCATCCCCTTTTTACCTCACACGTATCCCAATTTGTAATCCCATATTACATCATGACGCTCAGGGCATGAGAAATGTGCATTTCTTTATTTTGATAAATCACATGAAATCTAGTCGGAGTCCCCTCCACTCACTGCCAGGGTTGGCAGGAACTCTAATGTTGGTCATTTACCAGGAGCCTCCCCCTGTCCCTGGGGCTAGTCACAGTTCCACGAGGCTCAGGCCATCCTGAGAAGAAGACACACAAATCACCACGACAGCTTCCCGGAGCCCAAGCCAGGGGGGCACTTGGTGGCCCCAGGGCCCCTACACCATGCTTAGTGGGGAGCTCCCAAAGTCTGCGCAGGTTGGGTGGTGTTTATGCCATTTCTCCAGGCACCCCTGTAACCCATCCCTCAGAGGCCCCACAATCCAGCTCCCCAGTTCCCTGACCTTTCTACACAACCCCCCCCGCCCCCCCCGCCATTTCCCAAGTCAGGCCACTCTACCTTCTCATCCATCAAAACTCCTATGCTTTATTCCCCTCTCCTCTGAAAGCCGGTCACTTTAAATCCTCAGTGGGCTTAGACCTGACTCTTGGAGGGCATCTTACACTCCCACCAGCAATGTATGAGGCTTCCAATTTCTCCCCATTCTTGTCAACCCTTGTTATCGTCCCTTTTTTCTTGTTTTTAGTAGAGCAGTGATGTCTTTGCTTATTGCAAATCCACCATTTTTTCTTGCACGCCCAATAGATAACTTAAGGACTACGTGTTGAGCGGATGTATAGGAATCCAGGAAACAGCGGGTTTGGGCAGGAGGAGGAACTCAGTTTGGTACGTGTCGAGTGGGAGACACCTGTGGGACAGCCACAGACAGGTGTCTAGGAGAATTCTGGATATAGTGGTCTCTGCCTTGGACAGTGGTCTGGAATGAAAGCAGAGATGGGGACCTCACTGAAATTTAGATCTCACCAGCCCTGGGAAGATATGTGAGTTCACAAGGGAGGGTGCAGGGGCAATGGGTAAAAAGTCAATACATGTTGAAGTTTTGTGATGGGAGTTCATTACACTATTTTCTCAGCTTCCATGTGTGTTTGAAATTTTCCATATTTCCAAACTAGTTATTTATTTTTTTAAATGTTTGTTTTATTTTTGAGAGAGACTGAGAGCGGGGGGGGGGGGGGGCAGAGAGAGGGTGACAAAGAATCCCAAGCAGGCTCCACATTGTCAGAACAGAGCCCAAGGCGGGGCTCGAACTCGCAAACTATGAGATCGTGACCCGAGCCAAGATGAAGAGTCGGACGCTTAACCGGCTGAGCCAGGTACCCAGGTGCCCCCAAAATAATTGTTTAAAAGCCCCATTGCACTAGCCATAAAGAGGTCACCGGTGAACTTGACAAGTGCAGCATCTGTGGAGTAGAGGAGACAGGAGCCTGATTCTAGAAAATGAGGGCAGAAAAAGGAGAGAAATGGAGTGTTTTCACACCTGATGCATGACTCACTGACATCCCAGTTAGCACTCACTGAGCATATATACCCCAATCTGAGAAACGAGACGATTATGGGTGAGAGTCATTAATTACTTTATAGTTGCTGGTGCCTCCCACACAGGGACCATTCTCAGCAAGGCCCAGCAACAAGCCAAGAGCTCTTCCTCAAAAGGAAGAAAATTGCCCACCAAGGAGTGCCCAGATTGGCTCCTAAATCCTAGATGCTCCATTGTGGTTCTTCTCTCAGGGTTGGCCATGAGCTCAAACGTCACCCTCAACCACTGCAGGCACCTGAATCCCTTTGGGGTCATCGGTGCTTTGGGAAGAGCTGCCTGCCCTTCGGCCTGGACCCCCTGGAACCCTTCTCTTGCTCTGGGCTCCTCTCAAAGCGGAGAGCCTCACAGGCTGCTCAGGACATGCATCAGAGCAGCATACCTAACTGCGATGTAGATTGCCTCCCCTATACACAGAAGCCCAACAAGGGTCCTTTCTTACTGCTACCAAGGGGACAAGAGCACAGCAAGTTCTTTCACTTGGCAGGATGTGATGGTTAATTATATGTGTCAGCCGACGGGGCCACAGGATGCCAGGATCCTTGGTCACACACGATTCTGGGTGTGTCTGTGAGGGATGAGGTTAACAATTGAATCCATGGACTGAGCAAAGCAGATCGCCTCCCTGATGCGGGTGGGCCTCATCTAATCCATCGAAGGCTTGAACAGAACAAAAGGCCGAGTGAAGGAGAATTTGCTCTCTGCCTGTCTTCGAGCTGGGGCATCGGTCTTCTCCTGCCTCCCGACTAGAACTTACACCATCAGCTCGCTTTCTTCTCAGGCCTTCGAACTTGGACTGGAACTACATCACTGACTTTCCTAGATCTGCAGGTTGCCAACTCCAGGTCTTGGGCAGATCTCCATAACTGTGTGAGCCAACTCCTTATAACAAATCTCCTTATATCTATATCTATCTATATACATGTATATCTATATCATGCATATCTGTATCTTCTATTAATTCTTGTTTCTTTGGAGAATCCTAATACCAATCCTGACCACTGAACACCCAGAAACTTCCTCAGGTGGCAGGCCTCTATGTTCATATGGGATTTATCTCCCACACTCAGCATATTTGTATCTTATCAATGCATCTAAAGTACTTGCTACTTTCCACTCTCCAAATCCTAGGAACACGTTGTCCTCGATGCAGTGGACAAGTATGATGCCCTGTAATTTGAGAGGATGATCAAATCCATTGATTGGAATATTACTCGGCAATCAAAAAGAATGAAATCTTGCCATTTGCAACAATGCGGATGGAACTAGAGGGTATTATGCTAAGCGAAATAAGTCAGTCATAGAGAGATATCGTACGATTTCACTCATATGTGGAATTTAAGAAACAAAACAGATGAACACAGGGGAAGGGAAGCTAAAGTAAGATAAAAGCAGAGAGGGAGGCAAACCGTAAGAGACTCTTAAATACAGAGAACAAACTGAGGGTTGCTGGAGGGATACTGGGGGGATGGGCTAAATGGGTGACGGGCATTAGGGAGGGCACCTGGGGAGAGCACTGGGTGTTGTCCGTAAGTAATGGATCACTAAATTCTACTCCTAAAATCATTACTACACTATACGTTAACTAACTTGGATTTAAATTAAAAAAGAAAGAGAGAAAAAAATTCTTCTGGGGTACCTGGGTGGCTTAGTCGGTTAAGCACCCACGGATTCAAACCCCGTAGGTTCAAGCCCGGCATCGGGCTCTGCACTGACAGCACGGAGCCTGTTTGGGATTTTCTCTCCCTCTCTCTGCCCACCCCCCGCTCGTGCTCTCTCCCTCTCTTCTCTCAAAAGCAATAAGTACACTTTTAAGAAATAAAAAATTAAAAAAAGGCTTCTGTCAGGTAAAAAAAAAAAAAAATATCCCCATGGACTAACTCGTAGCAGAGAACCAGCAACTTCACAGGCTTCAAGAGAAGTTGCGAGAAGAGAAGTTGCAAGAGCGGTCTGTACTGCTCTCTCTCCGCCAAGAGAAAGCACACTACTTCCGCCATTCTCCATAGAGGAAGAGGAAAGAAGTTACTTGCCGATACATAGTTTCACATCAAGTGGCTTAAAACATGCACATTTGCTCCCACAACAAAAGCCACGCCTAGAATAGCGACTGCAAGGGGCATCCTCATCCGAGTAAGCCCGTGATCACTCCCTGTCATTCTCAGAGACCTGTGCCTTCTGCACAGGCCAGAGAGGTGAGCTATGCGGCCCGCGGTAGAAGCCACCCCTGCAGCTTTCAGGTCTTTGAGGAGGGCACGAATTTCTGTGATTCTTTCAGAGCTGAACCACTCTTCCGGTTTATTGACTGGTAAGAAGGTGAAGTTCCAGGGCTTCCACTTGTCCCCTTCTACTGTAATGGCCCTCATCCCGTAGGCCTGGAGAGTTACATGTGAATTCCGCCTGTAAATTTCAACTATACACCCTGAAACTGAGGAAATCATTTCAGGATGAGTCCAGGGTCTCATGCCTGGGGCGCAGCATGCCTGGACTCAGGTCAAAACTCCAATTATCACCTGATCCGCCGGAGCCTCTGCACAGTGGTTCTCTGTGTCCTCGGAAATTAGCATTAAATAGACTCAAGGTCGGCTAATCCCTGAAAAGTCTGTGTATTTTCCCTTCACAGAGCACAGTTCTCTGGCAAATGGCCCAGGAAAGATTTGCAGTATGCGTCTGGGGTGCTATTGAAGGGTTTGCTCCGAAGTGTACTGGCCTCTCTTCCATTCAAGGGGCTTTGGGTGAGGGAACTGAGGTTCTCTTTCATAGTGGCTCAAGTGGGGGCTTCCATTGCCCAACATGGAAGGTTTTGTTCGCTTATTGCTTTGCTGTTTCTGTCATACAGATTAAGGAGGGTTTAGAGGCTGCCTGTTGGTCCTATTTGGTCTTTGAACAATTAGCCTCTGCTAAAGATAAAGATAAAGATGTAAGTTAAACCATTCTGATTACCACCTGATGTCTGATGTCCCAGGCCAAGTGCTGCCGTGTGTGCTCTGCTCCTCCGGGATCCCAGCACTTCCACTAAAATTATAGAGCCGATTTCTGTAGCAGCCTCTTCCACTGGCATCCCTAGCCTGCAGAGAACGAGTAGTACATCCTGTTTCAAAGACATTCCCGTCACTAATGGAGTTCGCAATATCTTGGTGAAGGGAGTTTCCTGGAGGTTCTAGAAAAGGAAGTTGGGGAGGGTGGAACTTGGCTAGGGGGCAGGTGAGTGGGTCACGCAGGGTAAACCCACCTCAATATTCCTCCCTTCCTTAGTGTCCGGGTTCTTTCCCCTATTTTAAAGCAAGAAAGTCCTGGCATTTCAACATCAATGAGGCATAGTTCATAGTTCCCTATCGAATCCGAGGTTCGGTCAACCCAAAAGCTAAGCCAACAATGAAAACCGCCCCTCACTGCGCAAAGTGGCACACTAAATCTAGGATCTCAGGTCAATGTATCCTGTGTTATAAATAAATTCGGGGGCGCCTGAGTGGTTCAGTCGGTTGGGCATCCAACTGGATTTCGGCTCAGGTCATATCACGGTTCGTGGGTTCGAGCCTTGGGTCCGGCTCTGTGCTGACAGTGCAGAGCCTGCTCGGGATTCTTGCTCTCCCTCTCTCTCTGCCCCTCCCACCAAATAAATAAACACACACATGCATACATAAATAAACAAACAAATTTAGACCAATGCAATTATGTTCCTCTCTCTGTGGACTAGCACCCACAGTAAACATTCGCATGTTTTCCAGATTTTGTGCTAATGTAAATTAGCAAAACCTTGTGATTCTTTTGATGTGTATGCTTCCTCCTTCCAGATCTGACTCCGGAACTAGCGCCCCCGAGTCAGGCAAGCACAGAACTCCAGTTCTGGGACTGGAAACAATGGGAGTGAGGCATGAAGAGAACCAGCCACACCCCGGGTGGTGGATTGAAAACATGCCCACGCCATTTTGCTGCTCCTTCCATCGCGAGATGGAGTCTATTCCTTGCCCCTGGAATCTCAGCACACCTCATGACTTGCTTCGACCAACAGAATGTGATGGAGGTGACATGATGCGAGTTGCAGAACCCAGGCCCCAGGGCCTCAGCTCCTGCCTTCATCTTCTCAGAAGCTTGGGGTCACCATGCCAGGGAAAAGCCGGGATGCAGGACCACAGGTCAGGTCAGGTCTGTCAGGCTCCAGTGTCTCTGCTGCTAAGCACCAGAGCACCCACTGCACAATTTCTTTGAGTGAGCATTTATTAGGCACCTCCTGTGTCCCAGGCCTTGTGCTAGGTATGGGGTGTGGCAGGACACAGGCAGACCAGGGCCTGCTCTCAAGATCTCAGCTGGGGTACTCTTCCATGGATGCAGGGTAACAAGCTCCGTGCTGCAGGGACTGGGGTTAAGATTACATGGAAACCCACTGGTGACTACCCACTATGAACTGTAGAGTGCGGCACTCATGCCTGTCCACTTCTCTCCTCCACAGCCAGGATGCTTGGATTCCCATATAGGCCGGACCCCGTCATTGACCTGCTGGGTGGCCTTGGGCCGGCCACTCCCCCTCTCATCTGTAACATGGGACAGTAATAGCTACCCCTCAGGTAAATGCTGAGGATTAAATGAGATCAGACACAGCGGTGCCAGGCCCCGAGTCGGTGCCCAGTAGAGAGTTCATCCCCACCTTCCCGCACTTGCACTACATCCAGGACCCTCACAATCCAGCAGTCATCATCATCATCTCTGCAGCTTTAGCAAGCAGCATGGTGGGAATAATAGGACAGCCCTCCAATGGCCTCCAGGCAACAGGAAAGCTCCACACAGGGCAGGATGGGCCATTGGTGGCACTGACCTGGTGTCTGACCCCCAACCCAACCTTGACCTGACTACCTCTGCCTCCTGCCCTGTCACCTTCCACATTAGCAACTCCACCTTTCTTGATGAGGAGGGAGCTCAGACCTCTCACCACCCTTCCCACATGTGCCCAGATGGCCACAGGTGACCTCAGGGCCCCCTTTGGGTCATCTGGGTGGCCCCCACCCCCAGGCCTGGCTTCTTTCACTGTGAGCTCCCCTCTGGTGGGGCACTCCCACCTGCTGAGGGGGCTATTGCAGGCTGAACTTTGGGTCCAGGAGGCCTGGGTTCTTGTGCAGGCTCTGCCCATCTCTGAGCCACACTAGTATGATTAGGAGGACTTCCCACCTAACTGGGCCGTCATGGGGAAGATGTGGGATGACATGTATAGACTATGAGCAGGCTATGCACCTTCAGTATTAGAATCTGGCCAGTTCCTCTCCGGCCCTTCCCACGTGGCATGGAGGGAGAACTAGCCAACGTTCTAGAAGCAGTTCCCAGCTCAGCCCCACTGGCTGTGCTGTGGGGCCTCAGGCAGGTTATTTAACCTCCCTCGGCCTTGGTGATCTCACCACTAAAACAGAGAGAATTCCTACTTAGCCAAGCTGCTAAGAGGTTTGGATAAAATTATATCCAAATGTGGATAATTTGGATAAAATTATATCCATGTCCATAGCACGGGACACCAAGAGACTGACATGGTGTTTTGCACAAACATGGTGTTAGAAGCAAAACGCAAAGGTAGTACCAGCTGATAATTTAAATTATTATTCTGATTAAAAAAAAAAAGAATACCTACTCACCCTTCAAGGCAGCCCACATGTCACCTCCTCCTGGGAGCCCTCTGTATCTCCCTTGGCAGTCACAGCTTCCCCCTCTGTACTCCCACAGCCCTTTTACCCTTCTAGCACAGCTGCTTCACTTCCTAACTCAGCAAATATATTTTCAGTGTCTTATGTGGGGATGATGCTGAATCCAGGTGGAGGACATACAGTGATTAACAAAATGTGGCCCCTACTTTCATGGGGCTTCCATTCTAATAGTGGGGACAGCCAGTGAATGTGTCAATAGGTGGAAAATTTCACAGCATTAAGGAGTCAGTAAAAAGAGAAAACACAGTATAGACACTGAGGCAGGGGAGTTGCTACTTACATTGGGTTATCAGTGAAGGCCTTGTGGAGCAAATGACATTCAAGCTGAGTTCCGGATGACAAAAAAAAAAAAAAAGTGCCCTTGACAAAGAACCGCTTGTCAGGCAGAAAGAAGAGCTAGTGCAAAGGCCCTGAGGCAGGGAACGAGTACAGCAAGTCTGGAACAGAATGATCCAGGGGACTGGAACACAGTGAGGAGTGAGCATGCTTGTCACTATAGGCTTCCACTTTCAGATGAAGCCCCTGAGGGCAGACATCTGATTTACTGGGTCCATTGCACAGGACAGACCCGGAGCTCTGGCAGCGGTATTCTAAATGCTGTTTTGGTACTAACAGGAGTCAGTCAGCTGGCCTTTCTGCAGCCCCATTCACATCATGGAAGACTCCAACTGGGTTGCCCAGCCAGGCAGGGGCTCCCCTCCCTGGACCAACAACCCCCAGGGCAAAGTTGGTGGAAGAGGGAAGCCAGAGAGGCGCCCGGAGAGAGGAAGTGACCTGCGCGAGACTACACTGCCAGCAAGCAGTGTCGAATCCAGTTTCCTCTGCCCCACTCACCCTCTCTCCTCCTGAGCTATGAGGTCAAGAGCCCCAAGGACCATGTGAGGAGGGCTGTGTCAGGTCCCTCCTCCTTTCCTGCTGCACACCCAAATGGGACAAGGATCCCACAAGCTCCTTCCTGCCAAAGCCGGGCCCAGTCAGGCAGCCTATCTAACCTGGCTATGGATGAGATCAGTTTGAAGAGCTAGGAAACTGAAGACTGGAGAGCCAAAGTTCCAGCGTAGAATGCCCCGGGCTCCAGGTCCAGCACTGTCACCCCAGCCCCAAAGCCACCTCTCCAGGGCGGCCAAAGCCAAAACCATTTCCCGAGTCGGCATGTAGGGGGCCTGCAGTTATCTGCCAGCATTTCAGCACCATATTGATATGGGCCCTGGCTTAACACAAGGAGCCCTTGTCTCCCGGGAAAAATGACATGGGAATCTCTGATCCAGTCACCCTCCATGCTCCAACAAAACTTCACTGGAAAAGTTTTATTGAAAAAAAAAATTGTACAAATAAGTTCTTGATGTGACAGCAACAAAGGCTCATTTTCCCCCTTCCCTCCCCATCTTTGAAAATCTACAAACGGAGAAAAAAAGTTCATCCCCATGATGCCTGACCAGAATCCGCCCATGAGCCCCCACCCCCACCCCCATGAGCTATTTCCCGATCCCCCCCCCCTCAACTGGGGCCAGGGCCATCATGGGAGTACTTGTCCCAGGGGGTGCAGCACCTCATTTTATAGTTGAGGGAAGTTGGGAGAGGATTGGAATAGAGCTGGAGAGAGGGCTGAGGTGATGGTCGGGTCAGGGAAAGAGGGCCCCCGTTCCACGGGGCCTGGGCTAAGCCCCCCACTAGCTCGATTCCGTCTCACAGATGAGAAAGCACTTGGCTATAAATATGAACACTGATTGAGGCAGGCTTAAACCCAGGGCTCTGAGGGCAGGACATGACTGCTGCCCAGGTCCCACAGAATGTGGGGTCCCTGGGGTTCCTGGGCTCAGCATCATGGTATCTGGGAGCCCACGTCCAAGCAGATGGCTGGGAAGTCTGCTCAGACACACAGGAAGCCTGCTCTGTTTGCCCACCCCTACCCCATGGACTATCCAAGGTCAGTACCTCAACTCCCTCCCTCCCATAGCACCCATGTGTCTCAGGAGCCTTCGGCTGCCTCCTGCCATCCCACGACCCTGGGGCCCTACAGCTCGTCTCGCATCTTGTCACCCTTGGGCCGAACCAGGCGCCCAATGAACAGCAGTGAGCCACTCTGGGTGTCTCGAACCAGGAAGATGAAGGGGTGGTCAGCATAGAAGAGCTTGGGGCTTCGCAGCTCCTCGCGCCCATAGATGTCCTGGTCAAAGGGGTTGCCCTCTGTGTCCCACTCGAAGGCAGTGGCGTGGAACACACTGGCCAAGTACAGGTCCTTCTTGCCCGACATGCGTGATAAATCTGCCTTGTTCTTGTCGATGGCCTCAGTCAGACCCAGCCCGGCCAGGTGTTTCTGCAGGATGAGGCAGGTGCCAGGTGAGGCCGCGAGATGGGCAAGGCTCCTAGACCCGCACCCTCCACCCTCACCACCCATCACCTCCTACCCTGTTCCTCAGAGAAGAGATTACCACCTCCCCGTCACCTCCTGTATGCCAGACATGATGTAGGCACTTCAAACCACTGCTTTCTTAACTCTCACGACAACCCTGCAAGAACCTCTAATTGCCACATAACAGAGAAGGACACGGAGACTCGGGGGAAAGGCAGAATTTATCCCCAGTCCTGCTGAGCAATCTTGATCAGTGCTTCTCAAAGCACGGGTCACAGACTGCCAGTACGGGCACCACCTGGGAGCTTATATGGAACACACGTCTCCTGACGCCCTCTCTCCCAGAGCCACCTATCAGAATCTCTGGGGGAGGACCCAGGAAGCTTCTTTAACAAAATCTCTAGGTAATTCTTGGCACGCTCAAATGTAAGGAAGACTACTCTAAGGATAACTATGACCATATAATCCTGGGGCTTTAAAACCTGTCCAGGGTGCTTTCTGCCTGGGAATTGCTTCAAAATAATCTGATGGGGGTGGGGCACCTGGCTGGTTAGGCTGAGTGTCCAACTTTGGCTCAGGTCATGATCTCATGGTTTGTGAGTTCAAGCCCCACATCGGGCTCTCTGTTGTCAGCACAGAGCCTGCTTCGGATCCTCTGTCTCCCTCTATTTCTACCCCTCTCCCCATCATGCTCTCTCTCCCTCTCTCAAAACTAAACAAACAATTAACAGAAAATAATCTGTTGGGGGAGACATGGCTGTGTATCGATGACTCCTTACCGGTCACGAGCTGCTGATGATTGAAGCTGGGTGATGGATACAAGAGAGTTCATTACACTGATCAAGTTTTAATGTATACGTGATACATCTTTTTTTAAATGTTTGTTTATTTTTGAGAGACTGCAAGCAGGGGAGGGGCAGAGAGGGGGACAGAGGATCCGAAGCGGGCTTTGCGCTGACAGCAGTGAACCCAATGTGGGACCTGAACTCACAAACCATGAGATCATGACCTGAGCCGAAGTGGGACGCTCAACCGACTGAGCCACCCAGGCGCCCCAATATATGTTTTTACATATTCCCATAGTACAAAATTAAAACGCACCCCCACAAACATGCACCCCACTCCCAACACACACACACTTGCCCTGGCTCTGCAGAGCCGCCGGAAGCCAAGTACAAGCGCTTTCGTATGTCAACTGTGCTTGTGCTGTGGCCTTACCCCTTAGCATACCTCTCCCAGCACTTTATTCGACGGTCTCACTGAACAGCCGCCACCCTCAATGGTGTCTCAATGGCCACCCCCATCCCTGTAGAATGCTTTAACCACCCCGTTTTCCAGGAAGCCTTCCTTATCCCCCACGACCGGAGCCTGGTCTCCCTGCGGCTCAGTGAGGAAGACGCTGCAGAGAAGGACTACTGGCCGAGTCACCAGCAGCTTCTGGGCCCAGGTTTCTGCAGGACAGGCCACCTCCCTGGTGCGGCCAAATAGGCACTTGAGCTGGGGTCCTGAGGGTCAGGGGGTCCTGAGACAGGTGTTCTACGCCCAGTGACTCCAGTCCCAATGACCTTACACAAGTCACACACGTCAAATTTCTCAACTCCACGTACCCCATGGACTTGTGTGTCCACCCAGGGTTCCAGGAAGACACGGGAGAAAAAAAGGGAGGATGGCGTCAGAGCAGCCACGGCAGAAGGAGAAGCTGGGGAAGAACCTGGACGGGTCCAGGATGTGGTGATGGCTCCTCTCTGGACACCTCAGCATGATCCACAGCACAGGCCACGCAAGGGCCACTAGTCCGTGGTCTGGAGCCAAAGCCCCATTTCATCACAAGCTCTCCACAGTGTTAGCAGTGAATCTGAATCAATCCTGTGAGTGAGAAGCTTACCAAGGAGCCATTTCTGGCATCCAAGGCACGAATGAGATAAAAGTTTTCCCTTTTGAGTAGGTAAAAAAAAAAAAAAAAAAAAAAAAAAAAATCTCTCCTGACTGACAAAAAGGCCACCTTGAATTTTCACCCTGAGGACTCATCACAGCTCTACCACTCACTAACCAAGGTGACCTCAGCAAGTCACTGCCTCCCTTCAAGCCACTGGCCAACACCCAGGGCGGTCATGAGGAGAAGATAACGTTGAATGCGTGGGTTCAGTTTCCAGCCACCCCGAGTGCCTCACTGCTGACAGCCATTGTTCGTCTTACTGCTGCACAGGGGACGACCCTTCGGCTGGAACAGTCTAGAACTGGGGGCACCTCAGGCTCAGAGGCAGTATGGCACGGGACTAGGGCACAGCTTGGTGCCAGATGTCTGAGTTACCATCTATGTGACTGTGGGCAAGTTGTTTAACCTTCCTGAGCCTCGGTTTCCTCATCTCTAAGAAGCTCGTTAGTCCTACCTAATGAAGTTGTTTCGAGAATTAAAAGGTTAACATCTATGAAATGCTCTGAAGAGTGTCTGGCATACAGCAGGCGCTCTATTTCATTTAACTACGGATGTCACCATTATGTTCCCAAAGGCAGGTCCCAGACTTCTCCCCGCAGCAGTGCCCAGTACTACCTGGACACCCACGGAGGCTCAGGACAGACCGGCTGAGCTGACGAATGGGTGCCCCAAGCACCCCTCTCCTCCAGGCCCTGCAGACCCCAAGTTGGGCCATCCCTCACCTGCAGGTCGTGGGTCACCTCCACCACACCCTTGGGCAGGGAGATGGCGACAGCCTTCTTCTGCATCTTCCCCATCCAGATCTTCAGCTGCTCCTTGGTCAGCAGCTTCTCAAGGCGCTCGAGGGGCTCCACGTGGTGCGGCATGAGGATGATGAGGCTGGAGAGCTTGTGCGCCAGGGGCATCTCCACAATCTGCAGCTTCTCCTTCTCGTCATCATAGTAGTTATAGAGGCCTGGGAGGAGAGCCGAGAGGGCACTGGGCACGCAGGGCTGGGGGCGGCCTAGGCCCCGAGCGCCCTCACCCCCCCACCTCAGCCCCCAGCTCCGCAGGTCACCCACCTGTGCGGTGCATCATGGTAACACCCACAGTATAGGATCGGGTCACCATGAAGCCTCGGTTGTCCACCATCTTGTGGTGAAACCTCTCATCCCAATGCGCTGGAGTGGGAAGCAGAACGCAAGGTCAGAAATAGACGGCCCCCACTCAGAACACAGCCCCCCAACTGCACACCCTGGATCTCTCTCTGCCACAGGCTTCCGTTCTAGTCTTTGGGGCTCACCTTCCCCCCCACCCCAGCGCCCAGTCCACAGAGTACATGCTCCCCGCTTTGGGGGACACGGGCGTTGGCCCCGCGACATGCTGCCTGAAGCTATGAGGAACAGCTCTCTACAGTCAGGGTCCGGCTGATTCCACCAGACAGAGAACTCTTTCAGGAGGACCCTCGGCTCAGCCACCGCCACGTCCGCCCTCTGCCCTGGCACCTGTCGGGCATTTGGGCAACACGTGCCGAGCTGGCTCCCCACCCCAGCTGCTGAGGGCTCTGTGCCCGGCCGCCCCACCCCTCTGGACTCACGCTTGAAGAACATGGCATTGACCAGCAGGGCACCGTCCGTGCGCTCCACGTCCTTGGTGACCTCGGGCAGCTTGCCGTCGGTGGTTTGCGCCGCCCATTCATTGATGGACTGCAGGGCGCTGCGCTTGTCGCGGAAGTTGATCTTGGAGTGCTCGCAGTTGTAGTGCTGCTTGCTGCTGCGCACGAAGTCCTCTGCGAAGCTCACCGAGCTGGGCCCGTACAGACGGCTGCCCAGCTTCCAGGTCACGTTGCGCGCCGTGCTGTTGCTGAGCGCTCGCAGCAGCTCGCCCAGGCCCGCGTGCACCTCCTCGTCCCGCAGCTGCTCCGCGCTCAGCACCGCCTTGGCCTGGGAGGCCGTGGCCGCCTTGCCTCCCAGTGACACGAGCCCCAGGGACGAGGCCACCACCACAGGCGACAGCAGGATGTTCTCCACCGCCTGGTCCTTGGCCATGGCCTGGTACAGGCTGAAGGCCAGGCCGGCGCTGCGCTCGGCCAGCGTGGCCGCTTTGGGGCTCAGCTTCTCTGCCGTGCCCGGTGCTGCAGCAGCCGCGGGCTTCTTCACCTCGGCGGCCAGAGCCACGGCCAGGAGGCAGCAGGCGCCGATGAGCGTGAGGAGGCGCATGGCTGGGAGGCGGGTTGTATGCACCACGGGGGACCTGTGAGGGCTGGAGAGAGGGTGGTCCTGAAACCCTAGATGTTCCTCCCCAGGAACCATCCCCAGCCTTCTGGCAGCCACCAAGTCCCCTGCAGATGGGATCAAGAGAGCTCAGAGTTCTGGGGAACCCAGACCTAACTCAAGAGTTGCCCAGATCAGAGGTCTCAGTCTGCCCAGTCTCTCTGAGGCCTTCTTTGAGCTCCTAATCCGGAGCAGGGTTTCTAGCAAGGCAACAGCTCCACCCTATTGATTTCTTACACAGAATTTACAACAGTCAGTCTTGTGTGTTTATTATACGTGATCTCCATCCCTAACTAGTCTATGAACTCCGAGTGGACAAGAAATCGAGCCAGTCTGGTTATCCTCTACATTGAGTGCCTAGCACACAATGGGCCTCAGCTGTTCCTCAATGAACAAAAATCAGGGCCACTTGGGCAGACTTAGGATCTTCATTTTGTATACAGACTAGCTCTGATCTCATATGACCCCGGAACCCTTTTCCAGTGGAAAAATGTGGCGGATGGACTGAGGGTCTGCATGAAGCTCAGGTGCCTGGACAAAGGATGTCCTGTTGGGACAGGATGAAGGACTGCCCCTCCCTCTGTGCCTTCTACCCTGCCCTGGGATGTTAATGAGTCACCCATTGGCTCACTCATTAAATGGGGGAACCCAGATGCTAAACTCTGCAGCCCAAGGGTGACCTTGAGCGTGTGTCCACTCCTCTCTCAGCTTCAGTCTCCATTTGCCAAGCCATAAAGGTCTAGGTCTCCACGCCCAAGGCCTCTATCCTAGCAGGGACATGCCTGTCCATCTGTCCACAGTCCCGAGAATGGATGGGAAATCCCCAGGACAAAAGTGGGGTGGGGGGTAGGTTTCCTGAGAGGAAGGATCCTGGAGGAGGAGTAAGTCACAGTTGAATGGAGCAATGACACCCCCTCCCGTTCACCAGAGGCTAACCAGAAGCGTGTTCACAGGAAGCTGGGTCCACCTCAGATTCCATTCTGCCCTCCAATCTGACAGAGCCTGGCTATCACACAGGCCCTCCGCTCTGTGGCTTCAGGGTTCTCCTCAGGATCCCTTCCAAACCACAGCAATAGCATTGGTCCCCAAAACAAGCCTCACTCTCCTCCCGGGGCCTCCAATCAGGACAGTCTCTCCACATGGGATACTTCCCCATTATTTTCAGGCAAGATGGATAGGGGGAAGGGAAGGGTTGGTAGGAACTCTGGTGGAGGCTGGGGTCCCACTGCTCCAGCGGATCCCATCCTGGGGTCCTTAAGGACCTCCAAATTGAGAATCCTAGCAGAGGACCCTCAGGACTTCGGCCTGCCTGCAAGAGCACTGGGTCTCTGGAAAGACTCCACTGCTGTAGCCATCCTGTGAACCGAGGCAGGTCCCCCCTCTCTGGGCGGCCACCTCTCGGAAGGTGCAGCGTAAAGGGGGAAGCAAAGGACGCGTGGAGAAAGCGGTGGGGGGGGGGGGCGGGGCGCAAGGCCCAAGAGAGACCTGTACCCTAGAGCGCAGACAAGAGGGGGGATCTCAGGGCCCACCTTCCTCCCAGCCCTAGCTCCTTCCCCATCAGGCCTGGGGCCTCAAAAGCAGAAAGACCGAAGAATTACTTCACACAAAAGGATGCCTAAGAGAGTAAAATGGGGCACTAATGATTATTCTGCCTGGACAACAGGCATTTGGTCACTCAACTTGAAGGCCACCTCTAGTCCATACAGCTGATGCCAGAGCACAGACGCGGGGGGGGGGAAAAGGCCACTAGCATCCCACTGGGAGAGAGTCAAGGAGCCCAGCTCCCAGCCCTGCCACGTGGCAGACACCATCTTGACAGCCCCCACCCCCAGCCAACCAGAACCTCAAAGGGTTGGGAGGGGCTTTCCAAGAAAGCTCCAAATGACTAGTTTGGGATTCCTCAGGCAGCCACGCAGCCGCGCTCCTGCTCCTCCTGCTCGAGCTCCCACTCTAGGTGACGTGGCAGGCTGGAAACTGAATTATCTCCATCCGCCGCCGGCAGAGGGGGGCTTCCAGCCTGGGAAGCAGGAGGCCTGGGTGCAGGTCCCAGGGGGTGGCCCAGAGCCTCCTTGAATCTGCACAGGGTCTCTGCAGGGAGGTGCAGGGAGATGTGTGGCTGCGGAGAAGGGCCGCCCTTAACGTTGACCCAGCAGCAGCAACAGAGGGAGGCAAGTCACTGCAAGCAAGCCAGCTTCCCACAGCCCAGCCCGCGTTGCCACAGAGAAATCCCAGCCCTGAGGCCGAGGTTAGATGACTTTACAGTCCCACAAAGAAAACTGTTGGATCAGAGAGCCAAGGGCTGTGCTCACAGCTAGCCAGACTGAGTTGAGACTGGATTCTGGGTTTTTGTAAGTAAGAGGGAAGAGAAGCAAATGCTAGGGGTCACCAGAGAGGATCTCAAACACTTTGAGGGAGTCTAAAGTACCTGGAAACTGCCTCAGGGGGAGGTCAGTGCCTGCCTTTTTCATTCTGAAAGAAAACAGAAGAATGAGGAGGATGGGCTAGGGCAGAGCTGGAGCGGTGGTAAGGCGGGGCCTGGAAGGCCCAACCCCAACATGGGACCCCATCTACACTGCCCCTGGCACAAAGGAAGGCACAGCTAGTCCCAGCTCCACAGGGACCTCACTGTACAGCGGGAGCCACTGAGGCCAGAGTGGAGCAGGGAGCCACCCCAGGTCCCACAGGACCAGTGGGGGGGCAGGCCTCCCAGTGCAGGGCTTCTTCCTCCTGGGAAGCACCCGCAGAGCCCCCAGAGGAAGCCTGGATGTGGTATCCTGTTACACAGTGAGGTTAAAACAAAACAAAACCATTTCTGCTGGGAATCCCGGTGACCAGAAACAAAAGGACTGGATCCGGAGGCCTCAGGAGGGGGGGATGGGCAGGTGAACCATCTGAAGACAGGAGGGTGTGGTGCCAGCCAGAGGCTTCCAGGGAACCAAGGCCCCCAGTTTCCCTCCAGCCTCCTTCCCCTCCATCCGGGCCCTACAGCCCAGAGGGACCTGCCGGAAACGGAGAAAAGGAGGGGCAGGGCCTCCTGGCCATGCTGGAAGTGGTTTCATTCTTCCTCCACTCTGGCCGCCTCAGGAATGTCCCTAGGCTGGGGGCAGGGAACCCTGGCCTTTGGAAGTAGCCTTAACCCTGCAGCCACTCCAAGAACCAGGTGGCAGTGGACAGAGTTGAGAGTGGGCGACTCAAAGCCTTCTAATCAGCTAACCCTCCCCTCTTGGGTGGGGGGATATGGAGCCTGCTGATTCCTCACCCCCTTCCCAAGGGAGGTGGGGGACACTGGTCAAGCTGCTCCTTTAGCTGCCAACATGGACACATGCAGGCTGCTGATCAGAAATGGAGCCACCGTTTGTGACTCTTCCCAAACGGTGGGGATCCCAAGAACCCCTCCCAGGAAAAGCCAAGACTACTTCATCTCCTTTCCTACCACCCTACTTTCAGGAGGCGCAGATGCCACCCTGCCCGTCAGGAGGCTGGTCCACCTACCTCCGCAGGCCCCCGGGCCTCAGCCCTAGAGGTGGAGGCGCCCCGAACTACAAAGCTGGCCTGGCCTCCCACCGCTGCTGGAGAGGCCCCCAGACCCCACCTCCTCCCTTCTGGTTCCTGCACAAGGCAGTCTCAGCATCCTGGCTCCCAGCCCCACTGTTTCCTCCCTGCCGTCAGCACCCCTGCCCCAAACTCCCATGGAAGCCTGCACTTTTTCCGAGCCTCTGAGCGCCCCGACTCCCCACCCTTGCCCTGATCTCGCCCTAGTCCTACAGGTTCACTCAGCCGCCCCTGGCTCCCGACCCCGAACGCCCCAGCTGCTCCCTAAGGGCCAAGGACTCCGGTTTGCGGGCTCTGGGTTGGCCCCCAATCCCTCCCGGCGGCCTCCCGCCCTCTCTCACTCTCCGGGGCACCCCCAAAGCGCCGCACGCAGACCGGCCCCCTCCCTCACCTGGGCTGGGTGGGCTGGCGCCGGACAGTCGTCCCACTCAAGCCGCGGACGGATTCCACTCTCCGCCGCTCTCGGCTCCCCAGATCTATATATGGCGTTCCCCTCCTCCCGCCCGTCCCGAGAAACTTCTGGAAAGTTGGAAATGCTTCCGGAGGGCGCCCCGGCTCAGCCAAAAAAAAAAAAAAAAAAAAAACAGCCAAAGACCTCCCCCAGACCGCCCTGGCTGCCGCCCCTCCCCCTGCGCGCTCTCACCCGGCCCCTGGGTCCTACTGCCCCCCAATGGGGGGGCGGGGCGCGCTGGGAACCCCCAGCAGAGAGGCCGGGCACCGGACCGCACGACCTGCGCTGCGCGTGGACACTACGGAGACTCCGGACTTTTCCGGTTCTGGAGGTGGGGAGTGGGCGGGGGGTGGGGAGGGGGGTAGTTCGAATCACTGAGCTGGAGGGGACACTGAGTTTCAGGGTCCAGCTCCCCAGAAAGGAGCATCCCCAATCCCCACAATCTTACCCCGGATCGCACTTCCTTCCAGCAGTCCTTTCCCTTGCAAGGTCTCTGCCCCAAGGGGATCCGTTCCCCCGTTTTAGAGCTGAAACTTAATTGGGTTCTGCGACACGCCCCCTCCTCAGTCAGGACCCCTCTGCTTTGTCTCAGGGGAGGTGGTCAGAAACTGAGAAGCAGCATCTTTCTCCATCCGCAGCTTCTCCTGATCACCGGAGCTCGACCTTAGTGACTGCCCTGAGGGGAAGAGGGGTCCTGAGGGGCCCAATAGCGGACCCTCACCCTAGAAAGTCTTGAAGTGATAGAGGCGGGGACTCCGGGGGAACGTCGTAGTCAGGAAGGAGAACCCTGACTGTCCACTAAGTAATATGTTGTGTGACCCTAAGCAAGTTACTTTCTTTTTCTAGGCCACAGTTCCTTCTTTGGCTGTGAAATGTGGTGCTGTCATTCGTTGCTTCCTTCCCATCTGTAAGTCTGTCTCCCTCTCTCCTTGGTTATCCCTGCCCCCTCCCTGTCCGGGTTTCCTCCCATGGCTCCAGGTCTATCAACCCCTCTCACCCCACCCTCCCACAACTGATAGTCCCTTGAGCTCTGAGCTAAGCTGGATATTCAATTCTCTTCTAGGTGCTACAGATACAGCTGAGAAAAGGACAAAGTCCCCGTCCTCAAGGATGTACATGATGAGAAGGAAACATGCAGGTTAGTAGGGAACTCAAGAAGGCAGCAGAAGATTATTTAGGACATGCCCATACCTCTAATAGTGAAGGGATAGATAACAAGTGGGCACAATGTGGAGAGGAAGGGACAGGGTAGAGAGACCCTTCATTCGCTCACTCATTCATTCATTCAATCAATAAACTATCTTGAGTATCTTCTTTCTTCCTGGTGCATCCTTGGATCATGGGGAACAAATGAATCCCAGCACCCAGTGGATGAATCATCTGGGTCCCTGGCAGAGGGGTGGGGGGAGGGCCCTTTCTGGCCACCCCAGTCTGCTGCTGGTGACTAACTTGGAAGTCTGGGTTAGGGGCTGCTGCTCAAAGTCTGATTACACAGACTGTGAGAAATCTTAGATTAGAAGAGGTTCAGACTCTTTGAATCAGGGTCAGAATTGGAGAGAACTTGAATCCTGAAGTGACCATCATAGAAGGTGATATCTTACTTGAACCCCCATGGAATCTTTGAATCCATCTAAGGAATCTTAGAGTGTTAAATCTCATAGTCAGAGAATCTTAGAAGAAAAGAAGCAGGGGCTCTGGGCTGCAAGGCATCTCAGAGGTCGTGGATTCCTGGGCACAGCCCCAGGCAGAAGCCTCTCAACAGTATCCCAAAGGCAAGCACACAGCACCTCCAGGAACAGGGAGTCCCACAGAGGCAGCTCAGTATTCTTTCTTAGGATAGGTCTGATCATTAACAAAATTGCTCCTCTATAGAGTGGTGTCCGTTTCCTTGGAGTGGCTGTCATGGTTCTCACGTGCTTTCCTGCCTTAATTGTGTATTGCTTTTAAGGATAAGTCTTTGCTATCCAAGGAAACTGCCTGGGTCACAGGCCATACCCCGCCCTCCACCCCACCCCCACGCCCAGCTTGGTCCTCAGATGGCAATCAGCCCATGCACTAAGAGTCCGTCAAAGCTGGCGGAATAAACGAAAGGTTGGTCTTGGTTTCCAGTAGGTCTAGATTGTCAAAATCGAACAGATTCCCTTTCTTCCTCACTGTTCCATCTCTTAGCTCTCTGAGGCCTCGCCAACACTTTTAGGGGTAAGCTGAATGCTGTGACTCTCAGTGACTGCCCTGAGGGGGAAGAGTAAGCCGAGGCTCCTGCCCTTAGATAAACCTAGAATCCTAGAAGGTCAGAGTAGAAAGGACTAATACCCCCATTCACAGAGAGAGAATCTCCTGATGCCTAAGGAAAAGGGACCCTCTGGCAGTCTTACCAGATCGCTACTGTAGCTCAAACTGGGTCAGAAGCCTCCTCTATGGCAGGATTGATGTGTCATCACCCTGTATTGTCACTGAGTGTCACTGGAGACCCCGGCCTCCTACTCAGAGTCCCCGGTACCCAGCATAGCGCATGCCCAGAAGAGGAACTTGGTAAGCACAGTGAGTGAGTGAGTGATGGGAGGTGGCTGCCTGAGTCGTTGGAGCTCCAAGCACCACCTCCGTGAAGAAAGACAACGGCTCCTTTAAATTTCCAAGATCAGCAAAAAAAAAAAATGTTGAGAGACTTTGCCACATTATTCTTAGCTCTGAGCCTAGCCCAGGCCTGGCTGTGGCCCTTCCCCCACACTCCCGGGCTGCACTTTCTGGAAAAAGCACTCTTTTTGGAGGGAGGAAACACTCTTGCATTGCAGAGAGACTCTCCAGCATTTCAGGTCTGGATTCCTTCAGTGCCTTCGGCTGCCTGCAGGAGCTGTTCCTGCCCCCCACATCTATCCCATCCCAGGGAGGGGTGGAAATTTGCCCAAGATCACACAGCAAGTCTGAGATCGAGCTGGGCCAGAGCCCAGACATTGGACCCCGAGTCCTCCTTCCCCCAAACCAGCTAGCTTCTAATTGACCCAGCCAGATGGGCAGGCCCCGGTTCACCAGGGGTTACAGGAACAGCTTGCTCTGGCCCCAGTGGCTAGATTCACACGTCCTTGCCCCCACAGAATCCTAGGACAAAAAATAAAAGATTATTTGAGTGTTCACCGTACTCATATCACATTTAACTGTTTCAGGGTAAGTAGGAATGTCACCATCTTAAAACTGAGGAAACTGAGACTGAGGGAGGCTAAGTGGAGTATGTTAGAGCACAATGAGTTGCATTCAGCCCTGAGACTTAAACTAAGTATTTGTCCAAGGGAAGGTAGGGAAAGGGGAGGACAGAAAAATGGCGTTTATGGGGCACTTTGCTACGGCTGGCCTCGCTGGGCACCTAACTGGTATCTCACTCTTAATTATAGGACGTTAATTGGAAGGAAGTGTAATGCTTTTATCCTTTTTTACATGGGATAAAACTGGAGCCAAAGAAGCCTCTGGAAACCAATCCGTTGTGGGCCCTTTCCCTCAGAGGGCCAGGGCCACCACAGGCAGTTCTTTGAGATGCTGTCCAGGAGCCAAGAATATGCTCGCAGCCCAAAGCATGAGTCAGGGAAACGCAATTTCTGCAATTTCGGGTTCTCTCGGTGGAGTGTGGGGCCTTGCGACTGAAAGGGCGTTCCTGCTAGCTGCCACGTCGAAGGGTGGGAGGCCCGTGTGGGGGTGAGGAGGGCGGGCATGGGATCTCTCCCCTCCTCCTCCCAAAGCAGGCCTGCCCCACCCCCCACCCCTCTGCCGTCCTGGCGTGGAGGGAAGTCACACGGGAAGTCCAATGCCCTCGCTCACATGCCTGACACAACACCCAGGAGACACAACACGCCCACCGACACGACACCGCGGATGCACGTGTGTCCATCCGCCCACTGTGGCCCCTTCGTGCAATCCGCGTACAGCCGCAGCACCCATGCGCACGTGTCTGCATATTCTCCAGCAACACGGAAGCACCACACATAGCACACATGCCTAATAGGAACCTGTGTACAGGCACAGGCGAAAGGGCACAGCCAGGAAGTCTGGAATTCTACTCTCATCTCTCCACCCCTTCACGCCTTGGCGAAGTTACTTCTTAGTCTCTGAGTTTCAGTTTCCATTTGTCAAATGACAGGGTGCGATTTCTTCTTGCCACCCTACTCCCTGCCAGCTGACAAACACAGGCACAGAGCTCCTGACCCCAGCCGGGGGCTCCGTCCATTGTACCAGCTCTTCCGTGGCTCCCACTGGTCCCTGGAGAAAGTCCAAGCCCCTTCTTTGCCCTCATCACCTTGCATCAGGAGTGCCAGTTTGCAAAGACAGGTCCTTGGTGCCCCTGGGCAGAGATGCTCTGCCTTTTCAGAGCCAGAGCAAGGGAGGACGCTCTTAAGAAAGCTCAGCTTTAGGAGTGGGGGAGCACATTTTATTTTGAGTGGATCGGTAGGTCCCTCTCTTCCCCCAGCCTCTCCCTCCGAGGCTTCCTCTGGCAGCCCCATGGAAATAGCTCCAGCTGCCTGCAAGGCTGGGGGGCTGGTAGGGTGGTAGAGGCTTGTTAAATACTGCCTGGCCCTTTCTTCACCCCCACCGTCTCCCTCACCCCTCACCCAGCTCCCAGCTCTCTTCCTCTCCTCTAGGTGACACCAGCAGCTGTAATGGTAGTGATGCCCACCTCACCCACAGGGCTGACCGCCCTGTCTTACCATCTCTGACACTCGGAAAAGGGACCCCTGAATCCTGACCACCCAACCACACCCCAGCCCTAATCTACTTCAGCCCAGTGCAGCCTCTTCTGTGTTATGAATACAGGAAGCCCTGGCTTGGATCCTATCCCAGCTCTGCTACGTTTTAGCCTTGTGCCCGTGATCTAGAGCCCCCTCTGTAAACTGGCAATGATAATCTCGAAGATAATGAGAAGCACAGATGAAACAAGGACCTGGAGAGCACTCTGAGAACTCCGAATGACATTGGGCTCTCCACTCCACACTCTGCTTGCCTCTTCTCGGCCTGGTCCAGTCCTTCCAGGCCACTCCTGCTGTGTCCTCTGAGGGCCATCCTGTTGGTGTCACTCACACCTGGCCTTGCACACACACAAGAGGATAGCAAAGCGTTGTGAGTGGCATGGCGGCTTGCCTGGGGAGGCCCAGGCAGAGGACGGCAGCCCGTAGAGGGGCAGGAGCCCAACCTGGGAGTTGTTAGGAAGTCTGGGTGCTACCTCTCATTGAGTGATCTTGGAAAGTCACCTCTCTGTGCCTCACTTTCCTCATCTGTAACATGGGGATATGAGCAGGATCTAGAAGGCTCTGAGGGATTTCATTTTAAACAGGAAGAAGTGTTCTTGCAGGAGGAGAAATTGGCACACCCTTTCTAAATTGTTTTAATATTTATTAATTTTTGAGAGAGAGAGAGAGAGAGAGAGAGAGAGAGAGGGAGGCACACCCTTTCTAGAAGGCAGTTTGCATTGGGAGCTTTAAAGACCTGTTACTGAGTAATTCCCTGCAACATTGTTTGTGAGAGCAAAAATTGGAAACAACCTATCTATTGGTAGGGAGTAGGAATACCAAGAAGCTGGAAAAAACAAAAAGTAGGAAGTTCTTTATGTCCTGATTCTGATATGGAAGGGCAAAGTGACGGATAATGTGACGGTTCACTGCTGTTAGATGCACACACAGACCATCTCTGCAGGTGGGTGAGGAAGGAAGGCAACATTCCTTCCATTGGGTGGGGGGGGAAGGACTGGAGGGACAGGAGAAAGGGGGAGGGGTGAGACTTATTTTTGGACTACAGCTGACCCAGAATGACGTGGGTTTGAACTGCGTGGGTGCACTTATATGCAGACATTTTTTTGATAAATACGGTACAATACTATAAGTGTATTTTTTCTTCCTTACGATGTTCTTAAAAACATTTTCCTTACTTTACTGTAAGGATACAGTATATAATACATATATCATACAAATAAGTGTTAATTGACTTTATGTTATCAGTAAGGCTCTTGGTCAACGGGAGACTATTAACAGTTAAGTTCCGAGGAAGTCAAAAGTTATATGTGGATTTCGGGACTCTGTGGGGGTGGGGGGGTCAGCACCCCTAATCCTTGTGTTGTTTTAGGGTCAACTGTATATGAATGCATTCCGTATTCACACATTTTTTAAATTTTAAGTTATTTGTATTCTTTTTGAAAAAAAAGATCAGGTGTTTTTTTTTTTTTAATTTAGCTGAAGGAAATTATTTTTGAAAATATGAGCATAGGTACAGGTACAAGAATGGTCATTACAGCCTCGTAAGGGCTGAAAATTGGAGAATGTCAGTAAGGGAGGGACCATGGGCAGCCATCATAAAGGAGGAAGCTGTTTCAGTTCTCAGTGAAAGACAGCTCAATGGATTGGTGAATAAAAAATAGAGCAGTTTATAGGGGTACCTGGGTGGCTCAATTGGTTAAGCGTCTGACTTCAGCTCAGGTCGTGATCTCATGGTTTGTGAGTTTGTGCCCCGCCTTGGGCCCTGTGCTGACAGCTCAGAGCCTGGAGCCTGTTTCTGATTCTGTGTCTCTCTCTCTGCCCCTTGACTGCTCACAGTCTGTCTCTGTCTCTCAAAAATAAATAAGCATTAAAAATTTTTTTTTCAAATAGAGCAGCTTATAAAACAGCATATCTATGAAAATGCTATGTGCAGAGGCACAGATGAATGGAAGTATGTTCATACCTCACCAAAAAGCCCACTCTTGTTGTTAGATGATTTTCCACTTAATTTTTAAAACATGTCTGCTGTTTGAAGTTGTTTTATTTATTTTTTATTCTTTATTTTTAAAGATTTTATTTTTTTAAGTAATCTCTATATCCAGCGTGGGGTCAAACTCACGACCCGAGATCAAGAGTCATCTGCTCTACCAACTGAGCCAGCCAGGTGCCCCTGAAATTGTTTTATTTTTTCAATGAATGTGTACTAATAACAGACATAGAGAAATGTGTATAATATTCATAGAAAAAGGCCGGAAGGAAATACTCTTAAGGGGTTTAATGCTATTTATCTTTGGAGATAGAAACTCGTCTTATTTCTATTTTCTCCTCTCTGCTTCTCTGAAATTTTTCAATAGCATATATTACTTTTATAATCAGTTTTTAAAAATCAATGAAGTGAATGGGAAAAGAACATCCAATGGGAGGTCAAGCCAGGCCTGAAGGACCTTTGTCTGAGTGGGGGGTAGGGAAGGGCAAGCCAATGGGGCCTGGGGCTCAGAGGCCCTCACTGCAGCTCTGGGGAGGTTGGGAGGCTGGGGCTCGATCGCATCTGGCCAGGCCTGTCATTTTCCACTACCACAAGCCTGCTGGCTTTAGGCCTCAGGCTAAAATGAGTTAGGTCCTGACAGCATTTCATGGGAAGCCGCCAGGGCAGGCAGGGAGGGTCCCAACAAAGGTCACCACATGAGGGGGTAGGAGTATGTGTGGGTAAAGCTGCAGAGGATGGCCAGCCAGGGGTCTCCCAGGAGCTCTGGGGGCTGGGAAGCTTGGAGCTTCTCCCTGATGACAATTTAGCAGGGAACGGACAAGGTCACATTGGTGTTTTTCAAGTAGTTCTCTGCCTGCTGAGTGGAGAGTGATAGAAGCCAGAGAGGAGACTGTCACAATAACCCAGAGCAAGATGCTAGCGCCTGGACCCAGACAGGAACCATGGGGCTAGAGAGGTCCTAGTGGTGGACTGAGCACGAAGGGCCCAGGAACAGGGGGAAGGAGGACTCTGGGATGTCGGGCCTGGGTGATGGCACTTTGTCCTCTTCCTGAGATGGACCCTGGGAGGGAAGGTGGTTGTAGCTTGTAGACATCCAGGAGAAGGCAGCATCCCTTACTTAGCCTGGCACTCGAGAGAGAGAGAAGGCCAGGCCGGAGAGGACGACTTGGGAGCATAGTGGAGTAAGGGACACGGTGGGCTGGAAGGTGTGGGTGAGAGCAGATACAGAGCGTGAGAAAAACAGGCTGGGGAGAATCAGGCCCAGTCCAGGCGGAGGGGGCATCTCTGCCACCGCCAGGAAGGAGAATCAGGGTGGAGCTGGCAGGTGGGGCTGGGGGCAGAGGAAGAAGGCCATGCTGGATGCTGTGCAGAGAGGGCCCCCTCCTCCCTCGCTGTGAATGCGGAGGGAGGACCAGCTTGCCCTGATTCCGTGGTGGGTGGGGTGGGTCCAAGCCGGGATCTGTACACTCGGCCAGGCCCCATTGGCTGGCGGGCGGGGGCCGGCGCAGAGACAGGCCACGCTGATGCAACGTGGGCCTATCGTTGCAGGCCCGGCTGAGGGGCTGCAGCTGTGCAGGCCGCTGCCCAGAGGTTCCAGCAGGGAGGGAGGACCGGCGCAGGCTCGAGCCCTGGGACTGCAGCCCAGCCACGCCCCAAAGCTGTCTGTTCTGACTCAGGAGGGAAACACGCCTTTCATGGAAGCACCCAGAGCCCTCCGCTCTGTGCATGTGCGTGTGGGCGCGAGGCGGGGGAGGGGCCCGCGAATGCTGCGCCGGCTCAGCGGTTCCCCTCAAGCCCAGCCTGCCGGAGGCCAGGCCGGGAAGCAGGAGGGGAGGAGTTGAGCACCTGCAGAGCTGGGGCTGAGCATCCTGGGTCCTGGGTTCCCCGCTGTGCTTAGCCTCTGACTCTGTATGCGACTCTGGGCAAATCCCTGATCCCTCTGAGCCTGTTTATCCGTCTCTTAATCTGGGACAGAGACTTGCGGGAAAGAGCTCAGAGATTGGGGACTGGCGCGGGAAGCGGCACAGCTGACCAGTCTGAGCCCCCAGACCAAGCGCAGAGGAAAGGAACTAGTATTTATGATGCCCACCCTGTGCATTCTTTGTTAAGTCCCATAACCCTGCTGGAGGTAGGTATTTTAATTCCCATTTTGCAATGGGAAAACTGAGCCTCAAACAGCCCAGGAATGACAGAGCCTGGATTTGAATGAAGCCAGGTTTTCCCGCTTGGGGTCTGGGGTTCTGTCCATTGCAGCAAACGGGCCATACCTGAGGGCATCAGGAGGCTGACGCTGGCATCACTGATGGCCAGAACTCAGAGTTGCCCAAATCTTGGGCACTACCCCTACATAGTCCCCTTTCTGTTCTTAAGCAACAGGTCTCACAGGAGATACTTGGAGGTGTGACCAGGGGAGGAGGAAGAGGGCTGCAGAGCCCAAAAGTGCCTGACACCTTGCCGGTGTGGAGGGGTGAGTGGGGAAGACTTCTTGGAGGAGACTGCCTGGGGTTGATAAGGAGCTAACGCCAAGTAGAGAAGACGTGGAGAGGGTGAGGAAAGCGAGGTGCTCTCCTCAGGTGCACAATCAATGGCAACACTCAAACCCACAGGAATCAAGAGAAGTAATATTTTCAAAAATCAAAACCAATGCAAAAGGAAAAACCCAAGACGAACAAAATATAAAAATTTTAAATAAAGTCAGGATCCAGGCTCACTTCATGGGTGTATAACCTGTGTGACCTCCCAAGGGCCCCACACTTGGGTAAATGTCCTGCTGTTGCCATCTTGAAATTCTGAATAATTTTTGAGGAAGGAGCCCCATGCATCACGTAGCCGGTCTGGGCAAGATCAGTAAAACAGTACTGTGTCAAGCCATATTGGAGCCTGAGCCAAAAGAGAAATATATATATAGTTGAGATTGTGGTATTTTGTTCATTGTGGATTTCTTTTTGCATTACCTTTGATTCAAAAAAAAAAAAAAATGGGACACCCAGGTGGCTCAGTCTGTTAAACATCTGACTCTTGATTTCAACTCGGGTCATGATCTTACGGTTTGTGAATTTGAGCCCTGCCTTGGGCTCTGCATTCACAGTGTGGAACCTGCTTGGGATTCTCTCTCTCTCCGTCTCTTTCTGCCCCTCCCCCACTCACGCTGTCTCTCTTTCTCTCTCAAAATAAATAAGTAAACGTTAAAAATGGTTATTAAAATATTGCAGATGTTATTTCTCTTGATTACTGAGGTTTTGATGCCCCTTTTAATTTGCACCCAAGTGAATGCCTCCCTGGCCTCACCCTAGACCCAGCCTGGGGAGGGAAGGGGAGGGGAGGGGAGGGGAGGGGAGGAGAGGAGAGGAGAGGAGAGGAGAGGAGAGGAGAGGAGAAGAGAGGAGAAGAGAGGCGAGGCAGCGGGGGAAGAGGGAACGGCAGGGCAATGGCTGGAAGATGGCCTGGCCAGCAGAACTAGCCTGCGAGGAGGTATTGGCAAGGCTGGGGGCAGGTGAACCTTCAGGCACCTCCCACGTCCCACGGAGTCCTTGCAAGAGAGGTGCCTGGATGTCTCTCCACCTTCTGATCACTGTCCAGAGCCTCAGTGCCCTATCTGTGAAGTGAGAACAAGGATATCTGTTCTGAGGGACAAAAGAAAAAAAAGTTGCTGAGTTTGAAACTGGAAAGCCCTATAAATGGGAACATACGTGCACAGCGTCTGTGTTAGGTGCCATCTGCTCCCACAGGCACGCACGTGGCCATCTCCCTCACCCCCCACGCCTCTGTCCCTCCATTCTGCTTTCTCACGGCCTGGAGGCCTCCCCCGGCCCACCAAAGCCTCTCCCTTCCCTTGCCTTCTGTGTGCATGGGACAGAGACCATATTCTTGGTATTCCTTCCTTCTTTCTCTTGTGGAACAAATATTTATGGAGAATCCTCTATGCACCTGTGTTCACTATGTGACCACAGCAAGGCCTTTGCTCTCAAGGAGCCTCACAGCACAGGCTGGGGGAGACAGGCTATACACTAAGAACCAAGTATGATAACTTCGGGTCACGATAAGGCCTATGCAGAAATGAAAACAGGTGGGTGGAGGTGGGGGGCCAGCTACTTTACATGGGGTGGCCCGAGACCCAAATGATAAGCTGTATTTGTTTCCTGTTGCTGCTATAACAAGTTACTATGAATGTAGTGGCTTAAAATAATGTATTATCTTACAGTTCTAGATGTCAGAAGACTAAAATGGGTCCACGGGGCTGTGTATCTTCTGGGGCCTCTAGGCGCAAATCTGTTTCCTTGCCCTTTGGAGCTTCTGGAAGCCGCCTGCATGGCTTGACCTGTGGCCCCTTCCTCCATCTTCAAAGGTATCATCATATCTCCCCCTTCCTCTGACCCCTGTTGTACCATCATGTCTCTTTCTCTGACTCTGAACCCCTCTCCCCACCTCCCTCTTACAAGGACTCTTGTGATTCCCTTGGGCCACGAGGGTCATCTCCCCATCTTCATATTCGTAATTTAATCTCCTTTACCTTGTGAATGAACACATCCAGGATTAGGACACAGACATCTTTCGGGGGCCGTTATTCTGCCTACCACAGAAGCCAACCCTGTGAAGGCCTTAGAGTGGAGGAGAGCAAGCAGAAAGAATTGCATGTGCAAAGCCCTCAAGGCTAGAATGAACTCGGCATGTTCTCGGAGGAGCAAGAAGGCCACCTTTCTAGAAAGTAATGCTCCAGTTAGCTTGATTTTAACGAACTCTACTCATGGAGCCAATCCCACCTCTGCGGATGAATGAGGTACGCTCCGGGACAGCCTCACAGAGCATCTCCTTGGCACTTAAGGTCATCTCCTCCATCTCCTCAACTTTGAGCTGGCCCACACTTCACATGCTTAGGAAGAGAGCCCCGGATGTTCGGAGAAGGTGCCTGCCTGGGCAGTCGCCTGGAGCTGGAGGCCAGACTGACTCTGGTGGAGGAGTGGGCCCAGCTCCTGGCACCTGCATATAATCCTTCTTTCTTCCTTGCTAAAGGCCAGGGTTGTGTGGCTAAGGGAGGCCGGGGGCAGGAAAGGCTGGACCTCCAGCAGTGGCAGCAGCCTTCAAAGACCATATTGTTAGCTCTGAACTGCAGTGGGGAAGGTGCCAGGGTCTGGCTGAATGAAGCATCTGTGATCTCTGGGTCAGGGACTCTCCTGGGTCATACCTCCCACCCTCACCTCTGCCTGTACGTTTGGCTTCCTTAGCATCCCTTGTACTGTCCCCAGAGACCACAGCTGCCTCACTGTGCCATTGGCTGTTGGATGGTGGCCTCTCCTGTTAGAGTCTAAGCTCTGAGAAGGCCAGAAGCTGTCTGTCTTGAGCACCACCAAGGCCCAGAACCCAGCCCAGGGCTCGGCTCAGAGAAGTTGTTCCATAATTGCGTGGAATGAATGAATGAATGAAGAAACGAATGAATAAATGAGAGACTGTTGCCATTCTTGCTTCATCTGGTCACCTTTTCCCCCAGACCCTTGCACCAGCTTCCTCACTAGTTTTCCTGCCTCTGGTCCCTCCACCACACCCTCCCCTAGCATCTAGTTAAAACCCTCCAGAAGCTCCCTGAGACTCTCAGGATCCAGCCAAGCTGCTACCAGCCTCATTAGGCATTCACCCACCCATTCTCTTCCCTGCTCCTGCACTACCCCCTTGAACATACCAAATACCTCCCAGCCTGTGTGCCCTGCATCGAGGGTTCCTAAGCCCAGATTGTCCTTTCTCCTCTTCTCCCCAACTGGGTGACTTCTATTCATGGTTCAGGAGACAAGCTCCTCCAGGAAGCCTGCCTGACTACCCCCAGCCTCCTCTGGGCTCCCAGAGCCTCCCCACTCCACTCCACGCTTCTCACCACCTCAGCACCAATTGTATTTGCCCGTTAACACCTCTGTCTCCTTCTCCAGACCTTGAGCTCCTCAAAAGCAGGCACTGACTCTGACCCATGTTTTTGTCATAGCAAGAGCCCCTGGACGTGGTCAGGCCAAAGCAAATGCTCAGCAAAGGTATAAACTCAGACCCAAGACAGTGAGGGGCCTGAGGCCAAACTAGTGGGGCGTTTCTGCCCTCTTGTGGCCATTTTGGATCACTGTGCTTTACTGTATCCTGTTCATGAGTTTCTCTAGGGTAATGGACTGAGTCCGGGAACAGTGGTTTTCAGAATGTGGCCCCAAGACCACAGCATCAGTATCACCCTGGAACTTGTTAGAAATGAAAGTTTTTAACTGGGGCGCCTGGATGTCTCAGTCAATGAAGCATGCGACTCTTGATCCCCATGTTGGGCATAAAGTTTAAAGAAAGAAAGAAGGGAAGGAAGGAAGGAAGGAAGGAAGGAAGGAAGGAAGGAAGGAAGGAAGAAAGAAAGAAGGAAAGAAAGAAAGATTGATTCTTGGACTCTACCCCAGACTTATGAATCAGAAACTCTGGGTGCGAGACCCAGAAATCTGTTTTAACAAGCTCTCCAGGTAATTCTGATGCAAGCTGGTTTGAGAATGCTTCTCCAGGAGCCCCAGGTGATCAAGGAGACAGCAAGACCCACCTAGGGTTGCTAGCTAAAACACAGGACTCCCAGTCAAAGGTGAATTTCAGATAAACAACAAAAGATTTTTATTACAAATATTTCACCACACACATTTATACTAAAGCATCATTTGTTGTGCACCTGATGCACACAGGAGAGCCGCTGCCTGGAATAGCAACAGAGGAACAGATAGAATGAGAGGCTCCAGAATAATTTATTGAGCACCTACTACGTGCCTGGCACTGTCCTGAGTAGTGGGCATGATATCCAAAAAATAGAAATGGAAGGAAAACTTATGAAGCCAGCATTACCTTGATTCCACAACCTGAGTAGTGGGCACGATGACAAAAGAAGCAGATACGAGCCCCACCTTCAGTGTAAGGACTCCATGGGTCCTGCCGGCTTTGATTCCAGGTTTACACCCTAAATTGAGAGCCCTAATCAAACAGTAGAGGATGTTGACTTTTTTTATTTTTCATTTTTCAGAGGCAAGCAGGAAGTTGTTCTACTCTTCCTCATAGATTTGATTCAAAATTACATTAGAGGCAGTGGGCTGAGGGTGGAGATGAAACAAGATTGGTATGAGCTGATTATCGTTGCAGTGGAATGATGGGTAATGGGGGCTGCTTATACTAATCTGTCTAATTTTATGTACGTCATCCACACATTTATTTATTTATTTATTTAAAAAAAATTTTTTTAATGTTTATTTATTTTTGAGACAGAGAGACAGAGCATGAACGGGGGAGGGGCAGAGAGAGAGGGAGACACAGAATCGGAAGCAGGCTCCAGGCTCTGAGCCATCAGCCCAGAGCCCGACGCGGGGCTCGAACTCACGGACCACGAGATCGTGACCTGAGCTGAAGTCGGACGCTTAACCGACTGAGCCACCCAGGCGCCCCTATTTTTTTTTTTAACACAGCTCAAAGTAATATTAAAACTCTGAAATCTTCCCAGTCTAGAATGAGACCCTTCTTTCAAGCTAGTCCTGCCTCAGAAAATGGAAACCTGAAGAGGGCGCTGCTCTCCCTCCATGACCATCACCGGCTGCTGGCTGTGGCCCCTCCAGAGTGCAGTGCAGAGCAGGAAAGAGGGCAGAAAAGGCCCTCCTTGCCTGATACGGTTGTAACCCAGCCTGGGGACACTCTGGCCCTGGCGGATGTCCCAAGTTGATCTTAATTCATGGGATTCTCCCGGAGATTTTTCAGGAAACCTCCTCCTCTGGGGATCTCTCACCTGGATTTCCCCTGATGAGGCAGGGCCTCTTCTGGTTTGCAACTTCCCTGTTGCTTTCCAGCTGTCCCCGTTCTGTTGGGATCTCCTCACCGCCCCCAAAGTGGTCCTCGGGCAGAGGGACACCAACTCAGACAGGCAGGCCCCCATCAGGTCCCCCGGATAATCAGGCATCCTCTGTCCAGTCTACCCAGGCAGCAAGCCGTTCCCAGCGGGGCCCCGGCCCTCCCCGCTCTGCCGCCATGCACAGCCGCTTGCTGTGAGAGACTGTGTGTGAGAGCACTTCTGGTCCCCGTGTCTCCCAGAGTCAAGGCTCATGTGTCAAGCTCTCCGAACAGTGCTCCGGAAATCCTCCTCACTTGACTTCAAGGAGAGAAGAGAAACAGAGCGGAATGACAAGTTTCTCTTGTAGGTGGGTGAGGGCCAGAGGCTGGCAGGACACGTCTGGGAGAATACCCTCTGCTGGTCCTACAGGGTGGGCTGATCCTCCATTGAGGAATCTGGGTACCAGGACCCTCTCGTCCACAGCTTTTGGGGCCCTGGTTAGACACTGGCCACAGGACGAGCCTCGTTCCCACCCCCACCCTATCACAGGACTACAGAACCGCAGACAGAGAGCTGCTCCTTCATCACCTGGATTTGCCTGGTAAAAACTTGCTCCTCGGCAAGCCTCCACGCAGGCTCTGCCGGCTCCGGGATGACCTCCCGGATTGCCCCATGGAGCGCCCGGAGTGCTCCCACTGTATCTCCCTGGTGCTCCCACTGTATCTTGTTCTCTCCTCCATTAGAACGTTTTTTTTTTTTACTTTTGAAAGCTGTCTGTTGCCATGGTTCCTCATCGGATTGTGAGTTCCTTGAAGAACCCCTGTTATTCGAGTTTATCACTGGGTCCCTGGGACCCTGGGTCCCTGGGTCACTGTGTCCCGAGTTTATCACTGGGTCCAGCACAAAGGCTGCCTGACACAAACAAGGGGTGATGCAAGAACAGCAGCGATGACAACCTTCGCTGAGTGTTACCTGTGTGCCAGGCCCTGTGCCAGGCTTCATGGTGCATTGTCACATTAATCCTGCTACATTCTTATGTGGTAGGTACCGTTCTCCCTATTTGTCAGATGGGAAAACTGAGGCTCCGAAGGTGAAATCACTGGCCAAGCTCACGTGGGTAGCAAGCAGGAGAGCCAGGGTTTGACACAAGTCCCCCTGAGTATGGAGCCCCTTGTCCTGTACTGATTCGGAGCTCACCATGTCTGACAGGTACCTGGGTGGGGGCAGGGGTGGGTGGGCACCCTTAGGTTAGCCTGAGCCTGATTGCTCTGGCCCCAGCAAGCTAGGACTCTGCGATTTCTTGGGGTCGTAGGATGTTCAGAGAGTCAGGGGAGACAGGAAGGTCAAGACAGGAGTGGGAGGTCCTGACATGTGAGGCCAGGGCAAGGTCAGGCCAAGACGCAATTTGGGCTATCACTTCTTGCCAGCGTTGACGGGCCTCATTTCCTTAATCTCTTAGCCCTGCTCCAGCCTTTCACCAGACCCCAGGGGCTGGCAGCCAAGGCCCCGGCTCAGAAAGCTCCCAGGGCTCCGGGAAGGGAGGAAACAAATCCCGGGAAATTTGGCAGGTCGCAACGGCTCAGTGTCTGGATGTCCCCAGGGCAGCGACGGGTCCTGGCTCGGCCACGGGTCTGTGGTGACCACCGGTCCGGGTGTGCCCACCGCTGAGGGATGTGGGGCTGCCAGTGGTAAAGCTGCCCCGGAAGCAGTTGTCATCTAGTGTCACCCATGTCATTAGATGCCTCTGGGCCCTGTATGAAGGACTGTTGGGAAGACCAGGCGGTATCAGGGCACACAGGTGGGTCAGCCCGGGTGTGGCCCCGAGGGCTGCTGGCGAGAGCAGGGCCAGGAGTCAGAGCGAGCACTTCACTTCACTTCAGTCTTACACTGGCCGGAGGGCCCCAGGCCACTTGCCTAAATAAGATCCCTAAACCTCCTTTCTCTTCTCTACAATGAGGGGGGTGACACCCGCTTGACAGGGCTCTCGTGAGAGTGAAAATGAGGTGAGTCAGCAGAAGGAAGGCATCACTACAGGATTAGGTTCCGCGATTAGTAACAAACCCCCAGAGTTGTTCTGGCTTAAATGAGACTTTGTTTCTCTCCCAGTTGCACAGTTGGAAATCGATGGTCCAGGGGTGGTGGGGGGGGCTCTGCTTTGTTAAGTCCTTGGGCATTCAGGCTGCTTCTGGCTCATGGCTCCTCCGACCCTAGGGTGTGGCCCTTGTCTTCAAAGACCAAGATGGCAGCTAGAGCCCCACCCATCACATTACATGTTCCAGGTGGCAGATAAGAGATGGACCAAAGAAGTGCATGGCACTCCCTTTAAGGGTGCTTCCCAGAAGTCCTAGGCAGCAATTTTGCTTACATTCTGTTGGCTGTAACTTTAGTCCCAGGGCCACAGCAAGAGAGTCCTGAAAGGCGCTTTTGATGCCAAAGGGCCACCGTCCAGGTGAAAATCAGGAGTGCTACTACTGTGGAAGACTGAGGGCACAGATACTGGGGAATTAGCAGAAGTGCCGGCCACACATGCCTGGCACAGTGCCTGATGTGCATCAGAAGCATTCAGCAAATGTGAGCACCTTCTTCCCGGCCTGAGCAAGGTTATGGCCCTGGCTCCCGGGCTGGCACAGGGCCTCCCGGGGTGCCTTGATGGGACAGGCAGGAAGAGGACGGAGTTGGGACCGGCTGGGATGTAAGAGGCAGGGACATCCCTGGACGGGCCTGGCCAGCTGGTCACAGCACCACGAGGCTCAGCATGTGCCAGCCCGCACCCAAAGGCCAGCACCCCAAGAACCCAGGAGTGGGGTCCTGGGTGGCAAGGAGTCCTCGGGAACCAGGCCAGAAGCTGGAGGCAGAAGACGCTCCAGGAAGGGGAAAGGGCTTGACAGGTATAGGCGGGACACCAAAGCCCACCTGTGAGCGGGCATGACATCCGGGTGGAAAAGCACCGCGAAGGGTCCCGGACAGCCGGGCCTGTACTGACAGCCACCACAGAGGAAGAGAAAACATCGAAGTCAGACTTGCCCGCTTTTATTTTAGAAGCAAGCTAACAGATGTTAAGTAATCTAGGAAAAGCAGCCTCTGCCAAAAAAACAGACCCAAAAATATGAAACAATGAAACCAGGCAGGGTGGCCAAGCACCAGCTCTTGTCAGGGAGATGGGGTTCTCATTCCTAAGGACATGACAGTGACAGGATCTGCTTTATGGGTACATTAGGGTCGGTGGCATAGGGGACCTTGTAAGACCACCCCAGAGGGATGCTGCTGAACGTCCCGCTACCCCCTCCCCCCACCTCCCACTGTTTAAATTTGGAAGCAGAGGAACTTGCCTAAATATGTAAACCTGGTCTTGGAGCCTTGAGATTTGCCAGGCATGTTCCTTCTCCCAGTCCCTGATCTGTGGCATGCTGTTAAGTCCCCTAGTTGCACGTCCACACTGCATTGCCTGGCCCACCAACCGATGTGGAAGGAAAGGAGCTTCAGTGTAAGCGCCAGGGGTCTGGGCCCTCCAGGCTGCCTGATGCTGAATGCGTCGGCTGACAGCAGGGGGCCTGAAGGCTTCCACTGCAAGCATACCAAGGTCTCCTGTCCTGCCCTCCTAGGCGACAGCTGCATAGCTTCTCCTCTGCCCTCCCATCTCCAAGACCCTTTCCCACCTCCATCCCAGCTGATGATCTTGCCTCCTGAGTCACTGAGAAAATGAAAGCAAACGGAAAAGAGCGCCCCACCTCAGGCTCCCTCCACATCTTGTGGGTAATACAAGTCCTCAAGCTCAAGCCAGCCCCTCCTCCGGTGTGCCCCCCCCCCCCTCCGCCCCAGGCAGTCTGCTCTCTCCGAAGCCTTCAGCTCTTCTGTCCTCTCTTCTTCCCTTGGGTATACACATGTCTCACGTGCTCTATGTCACGAAAACCTCAGTTTCCCTCTCTGTCCCTTGTCTTCCCTTCTTTTACATCAGAACCCCTCAGAGGATGGAGGCTGATCTCTGCCCCCAGGTCCAGCCTCCTGTGGTTCCTTAGCCCCGCCCTACCCCTGGGTTTCGGCCTGCTCTTCTCCCGGACTCCCCCTCTGTCTCTCTTGCCCAGTCCTCCTCTTCCCCAGATGCAGGAGGCTGAGGCTCGGTCCTGGTCTTGTCTTCTTCAGCAACCATTTCTTTATTGGTCTCATCCAAGCACGAGACTTTAAACACCGTCCCTGTGCCCCAACGCCCATGTTTCTGGACCTCTCTCAGACCCCAGATTCGGACACCCAACTGTTGGCCCGCCATGTCTGCTTGGATGTCTGAGAGACAGCTGAGAATCAGCACATCCAATCCCAAATTCTGATCTGCCCCCCAAAACCTCTCGCTCCTGTCACCTTCCTCGTGACAGATCAGGGCACTGCCATCCCTCTAGGTGCTCAGGCGGGGCCAGCCTTGACTCCTCTCTCTCACAACCTACATTCAGTTCATCAGGAAATCCTGTGGCTCCACCTTCCAAAGACTTATGGAATCTGACCACCTCTCACACCGCCCTGCTGTTGCCCTCCCCTCGGCTGCCACCACCTCCCCTCTGGTTGCTGCATTCCACTGTCCCTGCTTTGAACCCACCCCCCCACCCTTGGTCTATTTAACTCCTGAGGCAAACACCGAACCCCTCTGCTTTGAACTCGGAGGTGCTTCCCCATTTCGACGGAAGCAAAAATTCAATTCCTTACCGTGGGCTCTGGGCCCACCAATCCGCTCTCTGTGACCTCATGGATCCATCTTTTACCTTCCTCCTCCACCCCACCCCCTCCATCACCCCCTTCACTCAAGCCACATTGGCCTCCCGGCTTGAACATACTAGGTGTGCTCCACCTCAGGGCCTTTGCACCTGTGGTCTGCTTCAGGGTTTTGTTTTGTTTTTTGTTTTTTTTTTTAACTCAGATGTCCCCTTTCTTGACCACTCCATTTAAAATAGTAATTCCCCTGCTGACACTCCATGTTCTCCTCTGTCTGTGGCGCTCTTTCCCTTCTCTGCGGCACGTATCTCAACTAATATCCTGTTCTTGTTTGTTTGTTTGTTTATTGTCTACCTCCCTCCACTAGAAACTAAATTTCATGATGGCAGAGATTTTCACTGCTGTATCCCCAGCACTAAAACAATGCTGAGCACAAAGCAATCGCTCAGTATACATGTATTTAAAGAATGAAGAAAGGAAAGAAGCAATGACTGCGTGAAGGAATTGCTCTCCCTACCCAGGAGGACTGGGCTGCCCACAGGGGGCAGTAGAACAATGGTCATTGTTGCGAGTACCAGGCCCCATGCTGGGTGCTGGGGTGTGTGTGGCCTGGTAGAAGCAGACGCATAAGCTGATGTTCACAGAAGTGACTGGTAAATGAGAGGACAGAGGGAAGCCCAAGGGCCTGTGGCAGCCCAGAGGAGCGCTGACCCAGGAAGCCTTCTGTGAGGAGGTGAGCCCTGCCCGAAGTCCTACCTCGCCACTCTCTCTCCACCTATGCCATTTTGTTCTCCATTCTCCCTCCTATCATTGCCATGGTCCACTGAGGGTAGAGTGTACTTCCTTGGTCTGTTGACTTTGGACTTGGGCCTGTGTCCCACTTTGGCCAGTGGAATGTGGTCAGAAGAGACTGTGTGATTGTTCTGAGCCCAGGCCTTAAGAGGCATCACGTGTTTCTGCTTGCACCCTGACAGTTGCGTGAAGAAAGCATGAGTTGGGCAGCCATTGATCTCAGAATGAGAGGCAGGTGGAACAGACCTGAGCCTGAAAGCCTGAAGCAGAGCATTTCCTGCCACGCCAGCCTACCTGCAGACTGTGAGCAAGACAGAGAGATACTGTTTATAAGCCGTCAAGATTTTTAGTTGTTTGTTATGCAGCATCATTATGGCAGTAGCTGACCAGTGCACCAAGGTAAGAGAAATCATCACGAAAAGTCACATTAGAAGTCACAATGTGTGAATCCTCTTGTTGCTATCCATGCAGAATTGCTCAGTAAAACAAAAGTTCAAAATATTACAAACAAACATCATTGAGACTGAAAAGGCCTGTTTGTGTATTGATCAATGTGGGAGAAGCTGGGAAGATTGTCTGCCAAGCACCTTTTTTTCCCCCAAGAATTGCCTCTGCCCACCATCCATGTTTGCAAACACGGATACCACATTCCTTTGCTCTCAACCTCTATGATGAAGACTGAGGACCATGGTCATTCTAGGCCGAATGCCTTCTTTCCAAGAATTTTGCAACTAGGACAGAGATAGAAAACTCGGTTTCTCTTTGGGTGGATGGACCATAATATTCATTTGGGACCTGTTGGATGGCCCTGTTTTTTGCCTCATCCAGAGGCGTGACCCTATCCCTGCCCTTAGAAGTTGGGGGACTCCCCCATATCCTTTCACTGAATTCCCCCTTATGCTGAAACTTGTTCTGTTACAGAAACTGAATAAGAAGAGAAGTCTGTGGGTTCTGGCATAGGCTGGGTGCTCAGCAAAGTTTCCTTGAATTGAGTTATTATAGGAAGCCACAGTTAGTATCACCTTTCCTGAGGTGTTGGCTGGTTGGGGTATTTCCAATTTTCTACCCTGATTGCCTCTTAGGTGCATGATGCTCGAGACAGGACATCAACTGAGTGACTCTCCTGTTTCTTCCCCCATCCCTGCTGCTCCTGGAGATAAAGGATGCCCTTCCGTTCTCGGGCACAAGAGAAAGGCATGGTGAAAAAGAACACCAGATTATCTTTACCCCGGATTTACCCCTTCCTAGCTGTGTGACTGTGGGCGTGCTACTTAACCTCCATGTTGGTTTTCTCACGTCGGTAAGTGACAACCATAACAGTCTACCCTCTAGGGCTGTGATGAGGCTTAAGAGCAAAATGCTTGTCAACAAGCAAAAACAACCTGATTCAAAAACAAGCAAAGAACTGGAGTAGACATTTCTTCAAAGAACATAAACAGATGACCAATAAGCACATGAAAAGATGCTTAACATCACTAACCATTAGAGAATTGCAAATCGAAACCACAAAGCTGGGGCGCCTGGGTGGCTCAGTCAGTTAAGTGTCTGACTTTTGCTCAGGTCATGATCTCGCGGGTTTTGAGTTCACACCCCACATCGAGCTCTCTGCTATCTGTACAGAGCCCACTTCCGATCCTATGTCCCCCACTCTCTCTCTCTCTCTCTGCCCCTCCCCTGCTAGATCTCTTTCTCTCTCTCTCAAAATAAATAAATAAACTTAAAAAAAAAAAAGAAGATAATACTTCGTACCCACTGGGGTGGCTGTTATCAAAAAACATAAAAATAACAAGTGTTGGAGAGGATGTGGAAACACTGGAACCCTTGTGCACTGTTGGTGGGAAGGTAAAATGTTGCAGCCACTGTGGCAAACAGTATTTAACACTTAAAATTTTTCATTTTTAAAATTTTAATTAAAACATATTGAAAATAGAGCGACCGTATAACCCAGCAATTCCACTAATGGGGATCTACCCAACAGAATTGATACCCGCACGCCCAAGTCCACAGCAGCACTTTTCATAGCAGCCAAGAGATGGAAGCAACTCCAGGGCCCATTGACGGATGGAGAAACAAAATATGTGACATATCCATACAACGCACTATTATCCGGCCTCCAAAAGGAAGGAAATCCTGGCACATGCTACAACATGGACGAACCTTGAAGACATTACGCTGAGTGAATAAGTCTGTATGGTTTCGCTTGTATGAGGTAACAAATTCATGAAGACAGAAAGTAGAATGCTGGTTGCCGGGGGGCTGGGGGATGAGGGAATGGGAAGTTATTGGGTAATGGGCGTGACTTTCAGTTTCATAAGATGAAAAAAGTCCTGGAGATGAGCAGTGCTGATGGTTGCATGACAGTGTGCATGGGCTTTATGCCACTGAACTCTACACTAAAAATGGTGAGGGGCACCTGGGTGGCTCCATCGGTTGGGCATCTGTCTTCGGCTCAGGTCGTGATCTCGCGGTTCCTGAGTTCGAGCCCCGCGTCGGGCTCTGTGCTGACAGCTCAGAGCCTGGAGCCTGCTTCACATTCTGTGTCTCCCCCTCTCTCCACCCCTCCCCCACTCTCACACACACACACACACACACACACACACACACACTCTCTCTCTCTCTCTCTCATTCTCTCTCAAAAATAAATAAACACAAAAAATTAAAAATTAAACAGTGGTGAAAACATGGCCACATGGGTGGCTCAGTTGAGTGACCAACTCTTGATTTGGACTCAGGTCATGATCTCAAGGTTTGCGAGTTTGAGCCCCACGTTGGGCACCACACTGATGGTGCAGAGCCTGCTTGGGATTCTCTCTCTCTCTCTCTCTCTCTCTCCCTCTCTCTGTTCCTCCCCCACTTGTGTGCATTCTCTCTCTCCCTCTCTCTCAAAATAAATAAACTGTAAAAAATGGTGAAAATATAAATTTTATGTCATGTATATTTTACCACATTTTTTTTTTAAAGAGTAAAATGCTCGAACCAGTGCCTAGTACAAAATACACATTCCAGGGGCGCCTGCGTGGCTCAGTCGGTTGAGTGCCGACTTCGGCTCAGGTCACAATCTCGCGGTCCGTGAGTTCGAGCCCCGCATCGGGCCCCTGTGCTGACAGCTCAGAGCCCGAGCCTGTTTCAGATTCTGTGTCTCCCTCTCTCTGCCCCTCCCCCGTTCATGCTCTGTCTCTCTCTGTCTCAAAAGTAAATAAACGTTAAAAAAAAAATTTTTTTTTTAAATTCAAAATACACATTCCAGAGCAGACACTAGACCCTTTTAGGTCCAAACCCTTTGCATAGCGATACTAAGCATCCCTTGCCTTTTCCACTGGGGTGATGTTTCACAGATGATGCAGCCACTGGTGCCTCCATACCAATTGGAGCTCCAAACTGTCCTAGAAATAATCATATTCTTTGCTGCCATGCCCTCGCAGGAAAACACTGCCAATATCACTCAAGAAAGCAATAAAATTATCTTATTGATGAAACAAGAAAACGTATTCAATTCATTCTTTATTGACCCTTGAATACACACCTTTTTAATATTCCTTGTGATGAAACGGAAAGTATCCTGAAGCACTTCTGCTGTAGACAGAAGCATCGTGGTTGCCTCCAGGAAAAGCATTTGTGCAACTGCTTGAACTGTGAGCTACCCTAGCCACTTTTTTCATGGAACGCTATTTTTACTCGAAAGAAAAATTGACAGGCAAATTATGGTTATGCAGACTTGAATATCTGGCAGGCATTTTCTCAAAACTGAAGAAATGAGCCTGTCATTTCAGGGTAGACTGACATAGTTTGTGGCTAAGGATAAAAATTCAAGCTTTCAAGTGAAAATTAGAATTTTGGAAGACTCGTGTTCACCACTGTAAGCTTGACAGCTTCTCAATACTGAAAGATTTCTCTGATGTGATCAGTAGTGATATTAGTGAATTCGATTTTTTAAGCTAGTGTGTGCCAAAATTTATCAGCATTTGAAAGGTAACTTGGCGAATTAATTTTTTCCCTAATGGCCACTGCATGCTGTTACAAAATCAGGCATGGGTAAAAGATGTATTTAACAGTGCAAAGGAGACCAATGGACGTTAATGGAACTGAGTAAGAAAATTTCACTGATGTGATTTCAGATTCTAATAGCAACTGACTGTTGCTGTGTCCGCAATTATTTGAAAAGGCCATTAAAATACCCCTTCTTTTCTAACTACGTATCAGCATAAGCCTCCATTTTCTTTGTCAGCTTCAAACAAAACAGCATATTGTGCTTGATCGAATGCAGAAACAGATAGGAGAATCCAGCTGTCTTTTGTTAAGCCAGGCATTAAGAAACTTGTAAATCTGTGAAACAATGCCACTCTTCACCCTCGTTTTTTTCTTTAGGAAAAGACATTTTTCATAAAGATGTTTAAACGTAGGAAGGTTGTTATTTTAAATTAATTACATGAACATTTTTAAGAGTCTGTTTTAATTTATAACACTGTAAAGGCCAATATAAACCATATAAGCAAAAGTTCTGTGGCGTCCTCAATAATTTTTAGGCGTGAAACAGTGTCTGGAGACCCACAAATTGGAGAGTCAGAGCTGTAGCGTTAGCACTTAGAACCATTGTTCTGCACCAACCCATATCAGACAGCAGGGGGCAGCAGAGGCGGTCAAATAAAGTTCTCCCCTTTGCTTCGCTTTGAAGGTATTAGGCACCTATTGGGTGTGACCCGCGCCCCCGTGCTGCTGAAGACAGGGAAGAAATCCAACAAGGAGTTCATGGTCCCGGGGGGAATGCAATTGACAATGGTGGGTCCAAGATTCCCCCTCTTACGAACATCAGGAAGTGCCGGTAAGCTGATAATGATCGCTGTTATTCCCACTGACCGGTAGGAAGGCTTGGTGGAGGGGAGGGAGTCGCAGGATGGGGGGTCAGGGAGGATCCTGAAGCTGCCCATCCTTTCAAGACTGGAGCCAAGGATCCAGCAGAATGAGAAGCAGGCCAGGTATAAATTCTTCTTTACTTGATACAGACGTTCCCCGAAGCCATCACCAATCCCTCCACCATATGAAAGGAGCCAACACAGATTTATGGCTCTCACCTTGGTCTCCCTTCCACTTTCCACGGCCACGCCCCCCAGCTTCCTGCCTGGAGGCCTGCTCCACTTGGCCCTCTCCTTGGAGGGCAGACACCTTGGCTCCTGCTTCACTGAGGCCTTCAGGCCTGATCTTCCTCACCTGCCCTGTCCCCACTCCGGTCCCCTCACCACCCGGAAGCCGGAAGTGCTGCCTCTCCTCAGACTCTGGTCGGCACCTTGTCTCTCCAGCCCACTAATTGGCTACCTCCTCTCCTGCACAGGGCTGTAGGCTTTACGTTCCCCTCCAAAAACAAAAACCCAAAGCCTCCAACTCTGCCTCCTCCCCCAGCTGCCACTCAAGCGTGCACCCTTTGCCATCGACCTGGGAAAGGCTACCCACAAAGTCTCCACATGCACACACCCCTGTTCCTGCCTCCACCTCTCCAGAGAACCACCCTCAGAACCCAGATGCTGACCCCAAGCATTCAGTCCCAATGCTCCTGGCCCACCCCCTCTCCCGCTTTATCTCTTTCCTGCTGCATCCCTGTGAACCGCACACTCCCTCCCTGGGAATGGTCCCCTCTCACCCTAAAGACTGTCCCAGGCCCAAACATCTCAGATCCTCTATCTCCCTTACCCCACATAGACACAATCAGTAGCTTGTCTCTTTCCCCCTAAATGTCCTTGACCCCCCACGCCCACCCCTGGAGCCCAGGTTCAGAACCTCACCTTTCCTTGTCCTCTGGATTCTCAAAACAGGCCCGAGCTGCCCTCTCTGCCTCAGTCTTCTCCAAAGACTGACCAGAACAAGCTCTGAAAAGCAGATCTGACATCGTCTCCTGCTTAAACTCTCCCCAGACTCCCCTCTGCTGGCAACACAGAAACCAAACTCTGTGACAAAGACCTGAGGGACAGGGCCTCCTGCCTACCTCTTCAGGCACAGGCTTTCTCGACCTTCCCGCCTTGGTACCATGGAACCGAGTAGATCTCCCCCGCCACACCATGCTGCCTCAGGCCTGGCTGACCAAGCGCTTTAGTCCTCACCACCTTTGAGGGGCCATTTTCGTCTCCATTTTACTCACGAGGAAACTGAGGCAGAGAGAAGGGAGGTGACTAGGCCAGGATGCGCCTCTGGCTCCCCAGCCCAAACATCACGCCCCAAGTGTCCCACATCCTACTTTGTCTCCAGGTCAGGTAAGTGACTTTGCTGCCTTTCCAACACCCCCATCCACTCCCCACTCAACACACACTCTTACCGCGTCCCACCATCCTTCAGGGCCGGCCAGGGTTCAGATGCTCTTCCTTCCCAGATGCCCAGACCCCCTCGGGGCCCCTCCCTGACCTCCTCTGGCAACAAATTGGGCCATACACTTGCCTTGGGTATGCCGGGGCGGGGGGGGGGGGGGGGTGGGGGGGGGTGGGGTGGGGATGTGGCCCCAGCCCCTGCAGTCCCACTATGTATTGTATGTATTGACTGATGCCACTAGAGGCTCCGAGGGCGGGGGAGGGGGAGGGGGAGGGGGCCTGCAGTTCCTGGGTGGGAGGAGGGAGGCTGGATCCCTTCCTCCTTGTTAAAGTTCTGGTGCCTCCAGGTAAAAGTCCAAACTCAAAGCCTTGCCTAATATGGCCTCTGCCTGCCCCTCCAGCACCACCTTATTTATCACTCGCAGTGGGCTTACCATGCGCCAACATCACCCTAAACTCTTACAAAATGGACTTCATTTAATCCTTATAAACAATACCCCGTGAGATAGGTACTGGTATTATCCACACTTTATAGAGGAGACAGGCACAGGGCCATGACAGAGCTCATAAAGGCAGAGCCAGTATGCGAACCCGGGCCATGTGGGTTCAGAGTCTGTGCTCTAGCTGTGCCATTGTGTGTCCTCAAGCTCTCCCTCCCCTCGTCATTGCCCTTCCCTCAAACACACCACAGTTCTCACCTGTCACCTGCCTGTTCCCACTTCTGGGCCTTTGTACTCTGGGTTCTGTCTGCCTAGACTTCTCTCCTTATCTGACAACTTCTACTTAGCCTTAGATAGCCAACTCAAATGTCACCTTTCTGCGAAACTGCCCTTGACCCCGCCCTGCCCCCCCCCCTTGCCAAAGCAGGCACCCTCCTCTGTGTTCACAGAGCACTCTGTACATATAGCCGCTGCACACAGCCCTGGGACTGGAGCACCTTGATGTCAAGGGCTGTCTCCTCCCCAGTTGTCCCATCCCTGGATGCCCAATGTGTAGTCTAGGACTTCATCCAGCTCAGGAATTATTGGTAAATGTGGGATGGGCTAGGGGTACAGACAAGACTCCATCCCTTGCCCTCTAAAAACTGACCCACAAGTAGCCCAAGAGCCAAGGGGATCAGTGTCCCCAGAAGGGCACAAAAAGCTTGCATTGTCAGCTGCTTCGATGGACAATGCTGTGCTTCCCACCGGGGGGGTCGGGCAGGCTTCTCAGTGGGTCCTTGAAGCCACGGGGGTTGCATGCGGGCAGCACGAGTTGGGGACGGATTCCAGGCTGGAGAGGCAGACAGGTAGGAAAGCAGCACGTACTGTGAGTTCAGTTGAGCCCATCAGCCCCACCAGGAGGAGGTTAGTGCAGAAGCTGCCTCGTTCTCCGTGCTGTCCCCTGCCGGCACCTAGCACAGTGCCTGCATATCATGGGTGCACCCTAATGATTTGTTGGAAGCAGATCTCACAGGGCGTACAGCCTTATACAATTTGGAGTTCCTGTTTAAGGAAAAGAATGCAGGGGCACCTAGGTGGCTCAGTCGGTTAAGCGTCCGACTTTGGCTCAGGTCGTGATCTCACGGGTCATGGGTTCGAGCCCTGCGTCGGGCCCTGTGCTGTCATCCCAGAGCCTGGATCCTGCTTTGGATTCTGTGTCTCCCTCTCTCTGCCCCTCCCCCCTCTCAAAAATAAACATAAAAAAGAAAAAGAATGCAAAATTCCTACCGTACATGGAGGCACAAAAGTGAATCTTTGCCACAAGAATAAAAAGGAACGTGTGACAGAGCTGAAGCTGCAACAGGCCCACTGTTAATCCTCCTCTGGTCATATAAGGAGGATATGACCTCCTCTGGTCACATAAGGAGGATATAAGGAGGATGCCAGGCTCTGGGATGGTGGGCATGAGACCGACAAGGTCAGCCTTCTCTGTCAGCCCCAGAGGCCCAGGTTCAGAGCCTTCCCCTGAGCCCTCGGTCACCCTCCCAGGCAAACTGCCATGCTTTGTGGGCCTCTCTGGTGGCAAAAAGGCCGGATTCTCCCAGGTCAGGAGACTTCCTCCCCGCCCCCCACCGCCCCCCCCCCCCAGCCCCGGGGAGGGTAGCCAGAGGGCGAATGTGGGTGTCTGAGAACTATTTGCTGGTCACCTCCTGGTGACCTTGGGCCCTCTTCCCCCAGGCCTCAGAGGTGATGGGGGTCTGTTCTGAAAGCCTCCTTTTCATTCTGGCATTCTGCTCATCTGAACCGCCTAGGAGGCTCTCTCAGCAGGGGCGGCCAGAGAACTGCTCTCTGAGAGCCTCATTCATTGCTCTATGTTGAGGTCTTACAAGGCCGTGGGGTGCTGGTGGGTGGGGGCGCACTGCCCACAGACATGCTCCCACAGCCCAGTGGGGCCAACTAGACACCAAATACATAATTACAGAGCCTTCAAGCCAAGAGGTCTCATACCGAAGGCAGACTTCCTGGGAGAGTCCAAGAAGGCTTCTCAGTGAGGAGACACTTGATTTGCGAGATGGAACATTCATTCAACGGTTACTCACTGAGCACCTGCTATGTGCTGGGCTCTGAAGATATAGCAGTAAAGAGGGCAGATGGGCATTTGCCCCAGAGTTTCTTCTCTTCAGTTCAGCAGGGAAGTAGAAATCACTCGGGAGAGAAAGGGAACACGGTACCCCAGGCAAGGACAATTGTGAGAGCAACCACAGGGAAGGGACAGACTGTATCCTGCTCATGGATAGAGCTGAGAGAAGTCTGGTACAAGGGGAGAGGAAAGTGATTGGAAGAGGAGGCTGGTGAGGCTGGGAGAGAGCAGTAATGGAGGCCTTGAAACACCGGACTAGATATTTAGGACCTGATCGTGCTGGCAACGGGGAGCCATATGAAGGTTCCGGGCAGTGGGAGAAGTCGAAGTTTTCTTAGCAAAAGTGCCCCCTCCCAGCCCTCCTGCCACATCCACCAATGCAAGCTTCCTGGAGACAACCTCCAAACTCCCAACCCCTGGGCTTGGCTAAGAGAGGGTGCTCCCCTGGACTTCAGCCTCGAGCTCACCCTCTTCCTTGTTCTTCCAACCAGACCGTAAGGCTGCTGCACTCTCAAGAGGGGATGGGCCAGAGCCTCAGGGTCCAGACCTCATTGAAGACTCCAACCTTCACTGTGCAGGCCCATGGCATTTGCCTCCTGTGGCTTTTAACTGTTTTCGTGCTACCTGGTTTCCCTACAAAGCTCTCTTTCCCCTATCAATGCCTGGCTTAAACATTTCCAGGCCACCCTTCTGACAACCAGTGAGTCCAGGCTGGGGCCTCGGAATAACCCTGCTGGGTTCAGGGTCATGAGCAAGACCCCAACAGAGTTCTTGGTCCTCAGAATAAAGTCTGAACTCCCTCCTGTCTGGCTCTGTCATGCTCTTGTCTTACCATCAGTTCTGCTGTTCCTTCCCTGGGAGCTGTCCAACCACTCTGAACTTGTCTTCAACAAAGGAATGTCCTCCCTAACCTCCACGGTTTTGCCCAGGCTGGCCTCTCTGCCCAGAGCACTGTCCATTCCCTGAGGTTCCCTCCTAATCTAGCTACCCCCTACTTCTGGCCTGAGCCTGCCTTTTACTCCCTCAGGGAAGCCTAGCCTAACCCTCCAGAATAGACCAGGGGTCCCCAGGAGTGTTCTTTCAGACTCCATGCCTTTACATATGCGGTTTCCTCTGCCAGGAATACCCTTCCTTCCATTTTTTGAAGTCTGGTGCCTGCCAGTCCCCGCCAAGTAGCAGCATCTTTATTTCCCTTTTACAGATGAGGAACCAGAGGCTCAGAAAGGTCAAGTAACCTGGTCACAGCCACACAGCTATGCCCTAGAAAGCGATAGTGATGAGTGGATAGAATCCTGTGCCAGCTATATGATCTTGAGAATATCACTTGGCCTCTCTGTGCTTTGGTGTCATCAGGGAAATGGGGCACCTATTGTGTGAGGCTTACTGAAAAGCCTTACTGTGCAGCCGCCATTCCTTTGCTCCCCAGGCCAATTAGTGACTTTTACATGACCCAGCAGCACATCAACCCTCATTCATTCATACATCAAAACCCTCTAACGTCTGCCCTGTGCCCTGCCCTGTGCAGTTGGCAGGGGACTCTTGGAAATAATCAGATAATCAGACACAGCTCCCCCGACCCAAGGCGCTGGGGGAGGGGAGGGCAGGGAGCCGAGCGCAAATGCTGCCTTACTCGAGGGGAGGGAGAGAGAGAAAGAGACAGAGAGATTGAGAGAGAGAGGAATTGAGACAGAGGGAGTGCGTGTGTGTGATCCTCACACACTGCTCTTGATTTAGTGTATCTATAACTGGCAAGGACGCTCCTCCTCGAAGATGGGCGCTGGGAAGGGGAAAATGTTGAAGGAAGGAAGGAAAGAAGGAAGGGAGGGGGGGAGGATGGAAGGGAGGAAGGAAGGAAGGAAGATAGGTAGGTAGGTAGATACGATCTTTATTTTCAAAAACATTTTTCACCGCTTCGTGAAATCTGAATGTTTCACGGCTTCCAATGCTCACCTCCGCGCGCTGAGCCCTTGAACTGGGGAAGGGGGAAGAGTACTGTGGAGGCGGTGTCCCACCACCCCGGAAAGCTCCCCTATCCCTGGGGACTCCGCTATCCCCGAATACCTTACCTCACCTCCACCCTGCTTCTTTTCCTACCTCCTGACCCCCCACTCCCCAACACACGGCAGCCTCCGCGCCCCCATCCCACACACAGCAGTCATCACCTCTCCCTCCATCTGGGTCCCCAGGCGACTCTGTATCCCGTTCCACTCTTTAAAACCCCCCACCCCTCCATTGTCCTCTCCCCAGCCGCAAAGTCTCCACTGTCTGCCCCGCCCTCTTCGGGGTAGAGTACACGTTCCGCAGAGCTCCGCTCTTTTCCCGTCTTCCCATTGGCTCCCGCTGTCCGACTGCGCGGGGCCGGAGGAGGGTCTCTGGGGCGCGCCCCGCCCCTTGCCAAAGGCCCGGCGGGGGGCGGGGCCTCGCTTCACCCCGCCCCGCTCGGACGGAGCCGCGCCAGCTGGCGCTCTGGCGCTGGGCGGCGCTGCCTGGGCTGGGCTCGGCTCCGGCTCCGGCTCCGGCTCCGGCTGCAGCTCTTGTGGGGGTGGGCGGCGGGGATGACAGCAGCGGGGGTGGCTGCGGCTGCCGCGCAGGGCTGAGCGAGCCGCGAGCGAGCCGGGGGAAGAGGAGGAAGTGGAGCCGTGGCCCCGAGCTCCGGAGTCAGCCGACGCGCGGAGGTCCGCCCCATTTTGCAGAGCGAGCCGAGTCCGGACCTGGGAAGACTTCTCCGCCGGGCTTCGGCCGCCGCGGCTCTGCGCGTCCTCGCCTGCGCCCTGCCCCGCCTGCCCCAGCCCGGGGTTCTGTGCCGGGACGCTCCCAGCCCCGCGATCCGGGGCGTCGCGGCTGGGACGCCCTGAGCTCCCGACCCGATCCAGTGCCCTGGGGCGGGAAGCTCCTGGCCCACCGTACTGGTCTATGGTTGCGGGCTTGTACCCTGCCTTTCTGTAGTGTGTGTCGGAGCCCCCGGACCCGGGTTAAGACGGGTGCCCACAGCCTCCCGACCGAGTGCAACGGAGCCCAGAAGCCCCCAGACTCTGGCTCCCGAGACCCAAACCTTCAGCTGCCTTCCGCCCGGTGCTTCGGACTTGGGACCGTGCGAACGCCCAGGAAACCTCGGCCCGGGTCCAAGCACCCCGTGAGGGGTCCCAAGCCTGCTGGGCAGTTGGACTGAGCCGGACCGAGCTGGTGCTGCGAGCCGAAGCTGTCACCTTTCTGCCGCCCCAGGCGAGGGCTCAGCGTTTGCCCCGAAGAAGGGATCACAGGCCACCCCACCACCACCACCCCTGCCCGGCGGCCGGCGAGAGCCGAGAGCCGAGAGCTGCAGGTGAGAGAGCCCCGGATGCCAGGCAAGGGCGGCCTTCGACCCCTACCGGGCAGCGCGGGGCCAGCTGCGGGCGTGTACCGGGCACTAGCTGGGGCTGGAGCTAGGAGAGGGCGCCTGGAAGGGAGAAAACGGGCACTTATTGAGCGCCCATTGTGTGCGGGTCCGCGCCCCACCCTTGCGCAAATGGTCCCTCATTTAAGGCTCACTACTATTCCATGAGATAAAAGGTGTTGTGCATTGTTATGGGCTCTTACAGATGGGGACGCAGAGGCTCAGCGGGGTTGAGTGACCCTGATGTTTTCACTCTGGGGGATGAGACTGGGGTGGAGGGTTAGGGTGGAGAGGGAAAGAAGTGGAGAACGAAGAAAGGAAGTGGATAGCCGCCAGGCAGGAGGTGGCGGGGAGGGGTCAAAGCAGGGCCACTGGGGCATCCAAGAGCTGATCCTGAGGCTGGGGAGGTGGCTTCCCCTGGCCGCCTTCCCTCCCACTCCACGGCCAGGTCACGTCCCAGGAAAGGTGACCCAGAGTTGAGGGTAGAGATGGGAAGCTTCCCAGTTCCACAGCTTCCCTCCCTGTGGACCCCAGACCAGGGAGCAGTGGCTCCTGGCCCCTGTGTGCCAGGCTCTGGGGTCTCTAAGACACCATGGCATCCTGAGATGCTGCTTGCTTGTTGGGAAAACTCACTCTAGAGGTCCCCAAGTCAGAGCCCATCAGAGCTGGAAGAGGTGAGGGCTCTCAGCACTCACCAGCTCCCCTCCTTCACATTAGTAATGGGACACAGGAGGCTGGGGGGGGGGGGCCTGGGGGGGGTGCCAGTTGTCCTAGGGGCTAAAGTAAGTAAGTGGTTGAGGCAGCAGTACACTTGAGAAAATCTTCCCAAAGATCTTTCAAGGTATCTGCTCCCAGTTAGCATCTTCTGGGTGGGTGGCTGGGGTTTTCTCACCCCTGATGGGAGGTCAGGGTGACCACTTATGAGGCTGCTTTGAGAGTCTGTGTGGTGGTTGCTGGGGCCCAAGACGAGCCAGCAGTCCCATAGCCTTTGGCCCAGACTGAAGGTCTGACCCCAGCTTCTCCTGGGCAAGGGAACCTGCCAGACACCTCTGGCCCAGAAGGGGAGGGGAGGGGAGGGGCTTGCTTAGGGTCTCTAGGCTGGGGCTGCCAGGGCTAGGGGCACAGTCCCAGGTGTCTGGATTCCCAGGCAGGGGCTCCTTCTGTTGCCCCCTGGGGCCATGCAGAAAGAGGGGTGTTGTGAAAGATAGCTTGGCGTGAGCTCTGTAGGTTCTTGTTCTGAGTGGGGAGGGGGAGGGGACGTGGCCTTGGTCTGAGCCCTGTGGCCTTGGCTGGGAGTAGTTAACCCCTGCTGTGCCCAGCTTCCTGGTGTCTGGGGAAACCCCCTTGGAAAGCCCCTGGGAGGTGGAGGAGGGTGGAGAGGTCAGATGAAGGCTAGAAGCTCAGTCCCTGGGGGTGGAGGGGTTGGGGGGCACCGAAAGAGAGGGTTACAGAAGGGCTTGGCATCCCCCCCCCAACTCCCATCCATGGGGATTCAAATTCTCATTATAATCCCTACATCTAAACAAAGCTCCCCTTTGATGAGATAATTTCACACCTGTGATCTCATTTCATGGTGTGGTGGAAAGAACCTGGAACCTGGAGTATGAGGCAGGATGGGGGTTGGGGGGCCACCTGGGACCTCTCAGATGCATGCATGTCTCCAAGCCTCACCTGTAAAATGGGGTCAAGGCAGGCTGTGTGTTACCTGCTCAGATAATGGGGCCATCACATCTGGCAAACTGTCAAGTGCTAAAGAGATTTTTGTGTTTGCCAGGACTGGGCTTGTTACTAATGGCTGCCATGTGGGGGAAACGGAGGCCCAGAGAGATGAAGCCACATACTTGCCCAGGGCCTTGGAGTTTAATTCAGGAACTGAGCGTCAATTCATACCAGGTGCTCTGGAAGTCACCCAGATGGAAAAGGCAGTGGGACGACTAGCTCCCAGTTGGGTGGGCTAAACAGCGCAGGCAGACAGCGCTAAGTCAGACCAGGTGGGCTGAATCTGCTCTGCTTCCCGCTGGGCACTTTACTCTGGGCCACATGCACTTTACTCAAGAGCACTGGCTTCCCTGTAAATTGGAATTTCGCTTTTACAAGGTTGTTGTGAGAATTAAATAAGATGCAAATATATAGTGCTTGGCCAGATATCTATTTCCTTCTCTATAAAGAAAGGAAGCTTGAATTTTGACCAGGAAAATTCTCAGATCTGCCTTAGATTAGAAGGTAGGCTACTGTTGCAGGCTCACAGACTGGGGTTTGCTCAGCTGGGACTCCTGTATGGGTCATGCTCCCCTGGCTGCTTCCCTGTTCCACAGCCCTCCGGAATCTGCTTCGAGACCCTGGCTAGGGGCTCCGGATTCTGACCTCCCACCCCCACCCCAGGGCTGTTGGCTTGTGGTGTTGGGAGGAGCTGGTGTTCATTCCCTCTGGCCCCTTGTCTGGCCTTCCTAGGCACAAAGGTGCAGTGAATAATTTATGGCTCCCCTCATGAAATGGGAGGCAGGCTCAGGGAAATTGCCCTGTGCTCAGCTGAACTTCTGAATCCTACCAGAGCAGGTGTGTGGTTCCTATCAGTGCTATTAGACATCTTGGATATGGAGGGAGGGGACAGCACGGGAAGAAAGTGACCTATCATCAACCATGGCTCTTTTCCTGTTGGGGGTGGGAGCAAGATAGACGTGCAGGAAACAATGAAAAGCAAGCTAGGTGTGCTAGGATCCAGTCGTGGGCCTCTGATTCCAAATGAGTGCTAGGGGCTGGCAGGGAGAGGCTTTGAGGCTGGAGTAACCCAGAAGGCTTCAGAAGGCTCTGTGGGCTGGGTCAAGAGGCAGTTTGCTATAGTGAGTAGGGGTCTTGACATCAGTTCAAAATTGAATCCTGGCTGTGCCACGTACTATGAGACAGCGAGTGAGACACCATCCTGCCAGGCTTCTGTTTCGTCCTCTGTAAAATCAGAGACCAGAGACGTTATGGGTGACTGTGAGGTGATATATGTAAAGCACATGGTACGATGGGTAGTTGGTAGAAGGGTGCTTCATTGTGAACTTGAAGCATGGGGTGGGCTAGTAGCAGGGCAGATGGGATGGTGTAGAAGGCAGAGAGGTGGGGAGAACTCTGGAGTAGGAATACTGGGGTTGGTGGGGTCAGTGAGGCATGTGGGAAAAAAGGGATGGGTGGCCAGATGGTAGAAGGCCTTGAATGCCCGACAAACTTCACACTTCAGAAAGCATACGGAGTCCTCACTGAGAACCCTCTGTGGCTCTTTCTTGACTGTAAAAGGAAGACCAGGCCCCTTTGTTGTGCATTCAAGGCCTTGCCCACCGCAGCCGCTGCACAGACCTCTGGTTTGTTGTTTCTCACAGTCTCCCGAACCTGTCACGTGCTGCCCTCTGCTTATGGGGTTCCTCTCAGCATCCCTACCATCCCTGCTTCTCTGCTCACCTCCCATTTGTGTAGGCCTAACTCAGGTCATAAATTCCCCCCAGAAACATTCCTGGATTACCTAACCCTCCGGTCACATCTCCTCTGAATTTGTAACACTTCACAGTAATAGTAATAAATAATACCTACCGCTGCATCACATTCTACAGTCAGTGAAATGTGCCTGCATACTCATTTAATAAAACTATGCTGGTGATATTAACAGTAGCTAATGCCCTTGAGTACTTCTGAACCGCTGTGCCAAGTACTTTGTAGATACTCTCATTCACAACTCTGGGAAGTAGCTCCTGTTATCACCCAGAAACTGGGGCTCAGAGAGGTACGCGGTCGTCTTGTTCAAGGTCGCACAGCTAGACAGTGGGGAGTGAGGAATCAAGCTCCTCTCAGTGGCTGAACAGGCCGCCTGTCTCCTCCACTCTACCTGAGTACCTGGAGAGCATACTTTGCATATAAAAAGCCTGGAAAGAAACTTTCTTCTCAAAGCTAAGGAAGGGCCAGGTATCCAGACCCTGGCTATGCGACTTGAGGTGAATCAGCCCCCCTCGGTGGTCCTGTTTTGCCATGTCTGTGGTGAGTGGGGTGGTGTCCGAGCCCCCGGAGCCGCAGCCTTCTGCAGTGTCCTCTGTGACTCTAGAAGGTGGAGGAGGAGACCACAGTAATCAGGGCCAGAGGATGTGGTATGACGGGCAGCTGTGATTTTTGGCCTGGCCACCGTCTGGGCCAGCAGGCTCTGTAGTTAGCTGCTGCCTCCACTGAAGGGGGTGGCGGCCTGAGCTGCTGGCAGCATGGTCATTAGCTGGGCAGAGAAGACCCTGTGATTGGGAGCCGACCGGGCCAGGCCAGGTTGGCAGGGCTAGGGCCCGGCTGGCCCAGCCACAGTGGGGTCATTGGCAGGGCACCTCCTTCTCTCCTTCCTTCGCAGCCTCCCAGGTGGTGGCAAGTCCTCACTGGGCACCAGAACTTTGTAGGCCGAGGCCGGCCCTTCTTCCTGTTGTGGTGGTCATGGGGGTAGAGCAGCGAGGATTCTAGCCACGCCTGAAGATGCCTCCTCCTAGAAGCTTCCACGACTCCTCCCAAGCAGGCAGAATCTAAGCCTCCTTCTGGGCAGATCTGCACGCTCACTCGCTGACTGTGGTCTGTGGAGAGGGGTTGTGTGGGCCCGCTTCCCTTGCCAGCCTGTCAGAACTAGATTCTCGGCCACCCCGGTCCTCCCCTCCTGACCGAGTGCCTGGCACAAAGCAGCATTCCCCTGGTTGGCAGTTCAAGCTGCCCCTTGGGCAAGCCGCTCAACCTTTGTACCTCTGCGTCCTTCCCTGTAACGTGGGGCTGATAATAATAGTGTTGTGGGGGTTCAGTGAGATGAGAGGGGTGAGGTGCCCGGCCAGACCCGGCACACAGGCAGGTACTCTGTTGGCCTGAGACCACTTGCCTGTCCCCTCAGCAGCCCTGTGAGGAAGTGGCTCGGGAAGAAGCTGATTAAAGGGTCCAGCCAGTGGTGCCAGGCGGGAGGGTGTGCCAGGTGGCAGGGAGACTTGCCGGAGGAGGACACTTTGCTGCCTGAGGAGGACTCTGTCAGAGAGCTGAGATTCCCACGCCTTCCCAGGGAGCAGGCAGCTGTCAGACACGGAAGGCTCGGAGCTAAGTTCCGGGCACGGGGCAGCACCAGGGTATCTGGGGACCTGATTCTTCTCAGGCTTCAGCAGCAGGAATGGCCCAATTGGGAGGGGCCATCTGAGTCCAGGTAGGAGATGCCCGGCAGAAAGTGAGCTCTTCTTAAAGGCAAGCAGTGTTCATTTGGTCTCTCTGTTTTCCTGTCTCTCTGTCTGGTTGTCCATGTGTATGTTTCTCTCTCAATCTCATACAGACACATGCAAAATGTAGCTTGAGGGGCGCCTGGTGGCTCAGTTGGTTGAGCGCCCAACTGTTCATTTTGGCTCAGGTCATGATCTCATGGTTCGTGAGGTCGCGTCCCAAGTTGGGCTCTGCACTGACACCGTGGAGCCTGCTCAGGATTCTCTCTCTCTCTCTCTCTCTCTCTCTCTCTCTCTCTCTCTCTCTCTCTGTCTCCCCCCTCCCTCCTCCCTCCCTCTCTGTCTCTCCCCCTCCCTCTCTCCATTTGTCTCCCTCCCCCTCTCTCTGCCTCCCTCTCTCCCTCTGTCTCCCTCCCTCTCTCTCTCCCTCCGTCTCTCTCCCCCTCCCTCTCTCTCTCCCTCCCCCTTCACCCTCTCCCATTCTCTCACTCTCAAAATAAATAAATATTTTCAAACAAATAAACAAAAAAACCCAAAATGTAGTTTGATTGGAGATTTTGGTCTATGGCGGGGAAAACAGACATTAAACAAGTAAGCACACAGATACAAAACTTCCAGATTGTGAAGAGTGAGCTCCTGGGGTGGGGCCAGTCCCATCAACGTTTAGGGATGGTGATATAGAGTCATGCTGAGACCACAGCCGAGTGCACATACTTATTAGACATGTGACTTGGGCAAGTGATTTAATCTCTCTGGGCCACAGTTTCCCTGTCTGTAAAATGGTGACAATTACAGCATCTGGTGCATAAGGTTGTAGTGAGGAGTAAATGAATTATACATGCAAAGCACTCAGAAAATACCTAGCACACAATAAGCACTCGATGCATGCCAGCTGTCATTAGCTCTGTCTCCAGCACCTAGCACGGAGTTTGGCAGAGAGCCGGTGCTCAGGAAGGGCCTATGGAATGAGTCCCAGGCTAAGGGCAGCTGCTCTGTGTAATGAATGGATGGCCTGGTAGGGAGGGGAGGGTTCAGAAGCAGCGACAACACCACATGTGACAGAATGTGGCAGGGAAGGCGTGGGGGGGTGGGGTGGGTGCGGCTGGGGTTGTCCAGTGCTGGGTGAGGAGGGTGTCAGGAAAGGCTTCCTGCAGGTGGTGTTCCCAGAGCTGAGTGTGAAGATATCACTTAACATACACATGTGTGTCTGCTGGACCCCACAGGTTTCCCTCTTCCCCCCCCCAACCACACGCTGTCTCACCATCTGTGACATTGTGCTGTGAGGGCACAAGGGAGGCAGGTAGGGAGGAAATGTGGGCTGAGGTCTGAGAGTCTCAGCCCTTCCCAGGCCTGGGACCAAATCTCCTAGAGAAAAGAACAACCAGGCCTTGCTCGCACCCAGTAGAGGTGTCTTCCAGCATTAATCCTGTAGCTTTTAGGTTTTTAAATAAGTGGACTCAGTTAAAAAAAAAAAATGCTGTGAAGAATTTGTCTCATCCTCGCACCCAAGAGGCTCCAAGAGAAAGTTTTCTTCCACTGACAAGAGCCAGGATCCCCAAGTATCTTGAAGGAGTTTGCCTCTGAGACACCCTGAAGTCAGAGATCCCTTGCTGCCTGCACTTGTGGTTGGCTGTGGGGCCTTGGGGACGTGACCTCATCCGTTGTGTTTTGCCCATTTTTGTGTCCCTCTTGTAAAATAGGCTCAGAGTAATAAACCTTTCTCCAAGAGGTGGGTAGGGAGCCTTTAGGGTAGAAGATGCTCTAGTGGGCACATCTGGGCCCATGACTCTCAAATTTTTCTGCACACTAGAATCGTTAGGGAACTTTTTTAAAATTTATTTATTTTTTAACATTTATTTATTTTTGAGACAGAGACAGAGCATGAATGGGGGAGGGTCAGAGAGAGAGGGAGACACAGAATCCGAAGCAGGCTCCAGGCTCTAAGCTGTCAGCACAGAGCCCGATGCAGGGCTCAAACTCACGGACTGCGAGATCATGACCTGAGCCAAAGTCGGATGCTCAACCGACTGAGCCACCCAGGCGCCCCAAGAATCGTTAGGGAACTTTTAATAGTCCTGCCTGGGCCGACAACCAAGGCCTCAGCAGTTTTTAAAGCTTCCTAGGTGATGTCAGCTCCCCAGGATTGACAACCACCCACCACCCTCTGTGGGATGCATCTTCAGTATCCTCAGGATGATACCTGCACAGCCCCATGATAAGGAGCGCATTGCTTCCAGGCTGCTCCCTCCTTTGGGGTACCGCTCTTCCCGGGACCTCCCCGCCTGGAGAAACAGGGGAGTGGAAAGACTTTGCAGTCTGAGAAGCCTGGGTTCCAACCCTCCTCTGCTGCCTAGCTGGGTGTCTTCTCTGAGCCTCGGTGTCCTCATTTGAAAATAGGAATAGCAATCATCTTTCTCTGAAATGGCTGTGGAGACCACACGAGGCCATGCACAGAAAGCGTCAGCACTGGTGCAGCAGAAGGTCACAGACAGTGGCAGAGCAGGGCTACACCTAGACTCTGGACTCTCCCCCCTCCCCCCCCCCCCCCCCCCCCCCGTGGTGCTCTTTCCTACTGCTGCCACCACGGAGACCGGGTCTCTTAGATGGAGGCTGGTATGGGGAGGTATCGACACCCTGTCTTGGAGCCCTTTCCTGCCCCCCTTCTGTAAGAGATAAGATAAGGCAGCAGGCATTTTGTTTTGCTGGGATTTGTTTTAATGGCCAAAGCATCTGGCCCTCCTTCACAATGAAGCTTTGTCTGAATCTGCTTGTTTTTCCAACCTGGACACCCGTTGGCACCGCCCGCTTGGGGCCCCGTCCCACCTGGGAGAATGGAAGAATGTGAGATTTTTTTTTTTCCCTTCCATCTAGGGGAGGGTATGGGGGAGACATTGAAGGCCTACTGTCTGGCCCTCACCAATAACTGACCCCATTTAAGTCAGCTGCCTCTGTTGGAAGCCAGTTCAATGAAATTATTTCAAGGCAGTTACCAGCATGGGTTTTGCCGGCGGAAAAGCTTGCATTTGAGTCCTGTCTTTGTCACTTCCCGGCAGTATGACCCTGGGTGAGTCATTTCAGCTTTTTGAGCCCCAGTTTTCTCTTCTGTAAAATGCATGAATAGGATGCACTTCGTGGGCTGTTGTGAGAAGTAAATGAAGTGCTTAGTGTATAAAGCTTAGTGCCTGCTGTATACACTCAGCAACCGTCGTCGATTGTCCTCCATAAGAGCCAAACTCTGCCTCCTGCTCCTTCCTTCCCTGGTCTGGTCCTGCCCTGGCCTCCAGCCTGCTCTGTGTGCTGGGCCAGGCCCAGGCTGAGACAACGGAGGCCTGTGTATGTAGTAACAGTAACGGCACCCCTGTAAACTGCTCTGCTTTAATCATTTGTTCCATGGTTATTTAGAAGAGATTCCGAGGGCTGTTTGGGGAGAAGGCTGCAGAAAGGGGGTCATTGGTGGTGGTAGTGCTTGATCTCCCCTGCTCTGGCCCAGCCAGAGAGAGAGTATCAGCCCAAGATGAACTGCTCCAGCAATAAATAGGGGTGTGGCAAACCAACAAAGGAGTGTGCAGCACCCAGAGCTCACAGCCCCTGGGAGCCATTCAGGGCTGAAGGGGGCTGAAGTTGCAAGGGGAGGAAGTGGTCAGTGATATGGACCAGGGCCGTGGCCTGCAGTAAAGGGAACCGGTCAGCTCAGGAGACCCAGGGGGGAGAAACCTCAACTCTCTCTCTTCCCTCCTCCAGTCTCCCACTGGGGCTTCCCACTGGGTGAACCTACCCAGAATCCCGTGGCACGGAGCCCAATGCAGTCCACTAAGATCAGCCTTCCGGGCCCCCAGCAGGGCGGGGAGTGGACCCAGAGTGGCAAACAGGACGTATTCCTCATTCCATCGATCAACAGCCGTGGAGTCTGGTAGCCATCCGCCTTAGGATTCAGTTGAAGGATCATCTCTTGTTACTTGGGCATATCCCTTATGAAGGGGGTGTTGGCCCCTACACCGGAGACAAACCAAAGCATTCCAGTGCCTTAGTACCCCTTGGAGATTGGTGCCCAGGCCCCTGCCCACCGAGCCTGCCACTGTGTCCAGTTCCATCCCTACGGGTCCTGAGAGGACCTGGCTCTGAGTTTTCTCCAGCCCGATCACCCGAACAACCTGTGTCTCTGTCCGTCTTTGTCAGGCAGTGTGGGGTAGTGGTTAGAACACAGGCTCCAAAACCAGACTTTCTCCTAAAATCCTGACTCTGCCATAGAGGCGGGGGAACTAGACAATGTGCCCCTAGTCTCTTGGGCCTTGATTTCCTCATCTATGAAATGGGGATAACGGAGAGTACTCAGAGGGTTGTTGTGATGAGCAAATGAGCGAACAAATGTGAAGTACCAGGAATAGTCCCTGGCGAGCAGGGAGCAGCCAGCAAATGACAGCCTTTACCGTGATCACAAATAATATAGTGGGAGCCCAGAACTCACAGCGTGGCTGGACCATCAGTATGGGGCAGGGACTGTCACCACCCTCAGTCTAGACTCTGTTCCAGTGACAAGGTTATAATAGTGTCGTGCAGCCTTGCCACACTGCGGACCCTCACCTGTCAGCCATCTGCCCCTCCCCCCGCCCCAGTCCTCTGCTGCAAACCATGTCCTGGGAGAAATGGCTTCTCGTTCTGTCAAGCCTCAGTTTCCCCATCTGTGGACTGAGGTAAGTACTCACAGGGCTGGGGCCGTGACATGCAAAGTGCTGAGTGTGGCTGGAGGAGTCAGGCTTCTCCTCCACCCTGTTGCCGCAGAGAAGTCAGGGACCCAAGAGGCCTGCCTTGGTCCACGTCTCATCCCCCAAATCAGGCTGTGGGTAGCTTCCAGAGTGGCCTTGCCAGGGAGAGCCTAATCTGTGGAGTGAGGCAAAGGTTATGGGTAGGTTGGTGTCAGGTGAGCTCAGGTGGCTCTGGGGTAGCCACTTTACATGCTGTCCTTAGAGCTGGGCGGCCAATAGTGGCTCTGACATCAGCCTTTAATACCCAGAATGAGCCACACCACCCGGAGCTCAGGTGGCTCTAGAGAGCCTATGTAGACCAGGTGAGAGGAGTGTGGGGCCAGGCAGGCCTGGGACAGATGATGCAGGGGGTGCTGGGCCAACACTACAAGGCCCTGTGAAGGGGTGCCTGGATGTGGGATCTGGGGAGAGCGTGAGGTTCCTGCCAAGCAGGGCGCTGGAGGCATGGGCAGATGGAAAATCTGTCGGGGTCCATTGCATGGAAAGCACCCATGAGGCCCCCAGCGATGGTGTCTTGGGGACAGCTGGGCAGACCTAGAACGCAGAGCCCTTTCTTTGCAGCTGGCCGCCTCTGAGCACTCCCTCGCCTCCCTGACGGGAATGCTGTGCATCACCCATAACATACCCCTGGGCGTCTGAGGAGGCTCGGGCATAGAGGCCCAAGGTGGATGTGGCAATGAGGGGAGGTGTGCAGGTTTCCAAGTCAGTCCTGGCTTTGAAGCCCAGCTCTGCCTCTCTTGACCAGAACTTTGAAGACACTGGGCAGGTCACTTAACCTCTCTGAGCCTCAGTTGCTCACCTGTAAAATGAGGGCCGTAGCACTTCCCTTCCAGATCTGTTTCGAAGCGAAAATGACGTAACGGACGAGATTGCATCTTCTACTTTGGAGGAGACTCCACAGTCATCCTCATCCTGCTGTCTTTGTCCCTTTTTAATGCTGCCTCAGGAAGTTCTTTCTTGTGTTCAACTGAGATCCATTGTGCTGTAACTAGAACCTCCTCCCTGTTGAGGGCTCTGCAGAGGCCCGAGTCCGTGCTCTATACAAATGTGCCCCGTCAGTACCTGCACTGAGGCTGCGTGTTGGTGTTCACCCTGTGGCTTGGGGGCCGAGCTGTCAATGGCCAGCGCCTCCTGACCACTGTGCAGTGGGGGTGGGTGCATCATCCTGACTGTTCACACTACTCTTCCTTTCTGTGCTCAATCCATGTTCCCAAAGGGATGACTCTGGGGCAGTGGAGAGAGCCCTGAGCTGGGCCTAGAAGGCCTGGGTCCTGGTACCCACTTGGCCCGTCTTGCTGTGTGGCCTGAAGCCAGTTAGCAGCCTCTCTGGGCCACAGTGAGCTCTGTGCCTGGGGCTCAGCTCTCTCCGGTGAAGATGTATGCGGTTCTGCCTAAAGACCATTTCCTCCCTCTCCCCGACCTGGGCCCCAGCTAACCTGGGAAGCCAGCAGATTAGGGTCCTGCTGGTGGCTGGTGGTGTTAAGAGCCAAGTCCACTCTCCGACCAGGGCTCCCAAGGACAGGCAGTGATTTCAAGGTTAGATGGGGGATTTCTGGTGGATGGGGTAAGTACCCTCCTCTTCGGGGATTCTGAGAGCCTGAATCTCTTCCTACCCACCCCACTGCACTCACCCAGCTAAAGGTCAGTCACGTTTCTTGAGTCCCACCTTGGAGAATATCTTTTCCCACATGAAGTCTGCTTTAATCCCTCATGGTGTGGGGGGAACCCGAGGCTCAGAGAGACGAGGAGACTGGCCCCGAGGCCCCACAGCCTGTCTGCGGGGAGTGGTGAAGGAGCCTGGAGCTCCTGATTCTGCGGAGCCCCCGTGGCAGAATGTGCCCTCTAGGCCTCATGTGCCCTCTAGGTCCTCGGCAGCGTGGAGCGCAGGGGAGCCAGGTGGTCTGAGCAAGGCTGTTTGCAGCCTGGGATGGGGCTCTGGGAAGAAGTTGGCCAAGGAACGGAGGAGGCAGAGGGGTTAGGAGCCCGGGAGCCCTGAGTTCTGAATGCCCCTGTGAACTTCAGCGTTTGGTTTCACAGAGGAATCAAGACTCATTTCTTGGTGGCTTTGGACACCTAATAGTTTACCTTTATAAAGCACTTTGATATCCACAATGTCACTGAATCCTCACGGCAATCAGTGAGAGGCAGCGTGGGACTCGTCTGGGAGGGCAGGAGAGGGTGAGCTCTGGAATCTGACAAACCCAGGTTTAAATTCCAGCTCCCACCAACTCTCTGCTTTCGAGCAAGTGAGTAACCAGCTGAGCCTCAGTTTGCTTATCTGTGGAAGGGACACTCATTCCCCACAACAAATAGCAACGGCTGTCTTGCTGGCTGTGCACACTAGGTGAGATAAAGTCTATGACCACTGGCCCAGTGCCTGGTGCAATATAGTAGTTTTCGTGATATTTATCATCAGCCCCACTTTATAGATGGGAAAATGGAGGCTCAGAGAAGGAAGGTGATTCGCCTGAGGTCACACGGTGATCTAGCCTGGTCCTCCAGACTTCCTGTGTGTGGCTTTTTCCTCCAGCACTTCCCTTTCTGTCCTCAAGTGACCCAACACCTTGTTTATCCAGTCTTCAACGTGTGATGCTGTCTGCTGCTGTCTGATGAGGCCCTGAGTATACCCTCCCCCGCCCAACTGCCTACCAGCACTTGCCTGGCACGCAGCGGGCACTTTAAAAATGTTTGTCCTGTGCATGACTATGTTGATAAGTTTGTATAAAAATGTAAGTGTTTTTCCAGGCAGCCAAGTCTTGTGTCCCTAAAGCTTCCTTCTCCCTCATCCCCTTTAAAAACAACCCTTTCATAGTTTGGGTTGGAAACCTTGTGAAAAGGATTGATCACTTCCTTTCCCTGCACAATGCCGACATGGCTAACCTCTCCGGGAAGGGCCTTGCGAGCACTCACTGTGGTGCTGGGAGCACTGAACCCTGCTGGCCCTGAGCCGAGTGACCCTGGGCTGCTGCGCCTGCTGGACTGCCGTAGGGTCTGCTTTTGCAGGTTTCTGACTCTTCTCACCTTGACCTTCATTCTGCTGCCTCCAGCAGTCCACCACCTTTCTTCCCTCGCGTACCATGTGTCTTTCCTGATTTACTGCTTCTACCAGTTAGGGTAGGGGCTAAGAAATGGGACAACCGAACTTATTGGAATTGGTTTGTTCGTTCATTCATTCAGTCATTCAACAGCCATTGTTGATTCTGGGTCTTGCTAGGGATTCCATCCATCCATCCGTCCATCCGTCCTGATGGAGGACTTCTGCAGTGGCTTGTGATCAGTCAAGACATGACCACACCCTCCTGGCAGTGCACGCAGGGAAATAATGATGTGTACATAGCAAATGCCAGTACAGGACCTACAGTTTATGATCTGCCTCTGAGTGCATTACCACACCGAGTCTTTACAACAGCCCTGAGAATGGCCTTAGCCCGGTTCTGCGGATGATTAAAGCAAAGCTCAGCAAGATGAGGTCTCCTGCCCAGTAGCCAGCAGTGAGCACGGAATTGCAATGGGAACTCAGGTCTCCAGCCTGGCCTGTCACCTGTTCCCTCTCCTCTGTCCTCCATCTGTAAGCTGTATGATGCCCCATTCATTTTCTGCTTCTGTCACAAAAGATCACTGGTGATGGCTTAGGCCAGACCTGTGCCTCTGTACAATGGTCAGCACGAGGAAATGTGGCCTTGGCTGTATGCCAGACACAAACACCCTTCCAGCACACATACCTCGGCCTGCAGTGGACCTGCTCACACCATCCAGTCCACACTCCCCAAACTGCTCTGAGGAGCCCTAGTTCCCGGCAAGGGTAAGGGTCCCGGGACGCATGAGCATACAAATTCGAGAAATGCTAGGTCACATAAATCGAAACAGGACTTCTCAGGGCTTTTAATGTGTTGATGTAAATTAGTCTCCCAACAGGTGGTGCGGTAGGCAGCCAGCCTTTCCCAACTCCCAGGCTTGCTTCAGCATGCAACTCCTTTGTCACCAAGCAGGGTCTGGGACTAATAGCCTAGAGAGAACACTTTGGGAAGAGCCAGATCAGCAAACCCGTACTTTCTCATTTTGTACCGGAAGCCTCCAGCTAGAGCTCCTTTCTTGCCCACAGCTGTTTGCATTTTGAAAGAGGATCACAGGGAACATGGTTTAGCCCCAGGACAGAATTGATAATAATGGCGGAGGTTCAGGCAGCGGGAGGAAGTGCAAGGTGGAGATATTTTTATTCTTTCGTCCACCACGCGACCGTATCTCAGACATCTACTGTGTGCCAGGCACAGAGCCAGCATTTGGAAATGCCAAGATGCGTCTGACTAAGAACCTTCCATTTCATTTCCCCGTGCCCACGAAGGGTTTTTAAAGAAAGACAAATACAAGCCTTAAAAGGAATAAGTGGTTCTTCTGAACGGTTCAGGGTCTTTGTGGTGGGTGGGTGTGTGAAGTTCATTTCGTCGGGGGCTTTAGTCCCAGGTCCTGAGGGGTGTGAGTGAGCCAGTTCCAGGAACAGTTACCCTGGGCAGAGTGAACAGATGTTGTCAGGGAGGTCAGGAGTGTGGGGAGGCTCAGAGGAGGCAAGGAGGGAGGGAGTGGGCAAGGGCAGCTGGGAGATCTTGAGTGAGGCTCTGCAAAGAAGCACAGAGGTTATAGTGGGACGTGCGGGGGTGGGCAAGCATCCTGGGAAGACAGGAGCCTGAGCAAAGGTATAAAGGTGGCAACGGGTGGGTTACGTCTTTGGGGTGCTGTAAGGAGCCAGGGTGGTGGGGGAAGAGGGAGGAAAGGCGGTTTGTTGGAGATGGGGCTGGAGAAGCTACCTGAGGCAGATCATGAGGGTCCGAACACCAGCAGAGTATGTCGCATTCATCCCAGTGTGTCTGGCACCCGGCGGTGCCCAGTTTGTGGACTGGCCAGACTCTTCTACTGCGGGACCTTGAACAAGTGGTTCCCCCTCTCTGGACCTTGAGGGGCTCGTGCTCATGTCAGTCAACGTCACCTAGCACTTCCCCTCCAGCCTTGAAGGACTCTCAGGGATTCTTGATGTGTGTGCAGGGCAAGACCCAGAGCATTTCCCCTCTAGCCTGAGGTCCGCTGGGCTGCCCTAGCTGGGCAGGGGCCAGAGGCTCCCTGGACAGGGGGCAGCCCGTTGGCCGGGGCGGAGGTCAAGCTGGCTCTACTGCTGGAATTCACTCCTCGCTGTCTTTCTTCAGCAGTTGGGCACTGGGCTCAGGATGAAGTGCCTCAGTGTCCTCATTGCTTGCTGGCTCTTCTAAGGCTCCAGGCTGTAATTGGGGGGTAAGGGGAGTCGAGCCAGCCTATGGTTGCGGGTTGTGTACCTGAAGCTGTTTGGTGCAGGGTAGGAAGTTCTGCTTCTTCCTTCTTTGGGAAAATGGGTAAGTTACTTAACCCCCTGAGCCTCAGTTTCCTCATCTGTAAAATGGGAATCATAGTAATTTCCACACTGACCTTTTGTGAAGATTCATTGAGCTGTAGTCTGTGAAAGCGTGTAGGAAACTAACTTACCCCACACATGTGGAAACCAGTCTTGTAAATAACGTTTATTTGCCCACTATAATCTCCCAGGCCTCTGGCCTGCTCACTCCTTTCCTGGAAGTGCTCCCTGGGCACCGCATACCATTTTCCATGCAGGTTTCTCCTGCTGAGTACATTTTATCCAGGCCAAAGCCATAGGAGCCCATGAATTATGTACAAGGAGCACATGCAGGCCAGGGCTGTGTTTACACTCCAGTGTCTGCGAGCATTCCGATAGGAGGAGAGACAGCACCGCCCGTCCTGTCTGCTGGGGGCTGGACCAGATACCGCCCCCTCCCCAGCTGCTTCCCAGACGCCTGCAGGGCTTTGGGTCCTGGTCTCTAGCGAAGGGTGGGGAACACATGTGAGGAACTCCCCCCTCCCCAGCTTACCTGTCCTGTTCACAGGGCTGGGGTCCAACAGGGCCTGCCCACCTACAAGCCTGTGTCCTTGGGTAGCTGGTGGGGAGGGGAGTGGTTGGGGCCCGTGGGCAGAACAAGACAGTCCCCCTCCCCTCACCCTCCCCTTCCCCCCGCCCCCCGCCCATCCCCTCCACTTCCCAGCTGGTGCCAGGACGTGTCAGTCGGGACGACTCAGATCTCTGGTGGTGTGGATGCTGCTTTGTTTCAGCAGGGCTTAGTTGCTTGCTCTCGGGGGGGGCCTACACCTTGTCACGCATAATCCTTGGTCACGGCCACTGTGCCCATGATGAGGCGCAGGGGGACAGGACTGGGCTCTGCCCAGCATCTCTTCTCCCAGAGTTCTGAGGGTCCCTCTCAATGCCCGTGTTCCTGAGAGGCTCCCAGATGGTGTCCCAGCCCCAGCAGGGGCGCTCCCGGCAGGCAGCTGGACTCAGCCAGCACCCAGAGGGATCACAGATGCTGGCTCTGCTTGGGCTGGCACGGGGGCAGGGCAGAGGGGGCCGGCAGGGGGAAGGATGTCGTGGAACGGGAACGTAAACTTAAGCAGTTTACTGAAAGAAGAGCCAGTAAGCACAAGCAGCATCTTAAAAAGGCCTGACACACCCCGGCTTCTGTCCAGCTCCGTGCAGGGCTCGTGCAACCTTAGATCTGTGACACGGCCTCGTCTGTAAAATGCTGACGACAAGGCCAACCTCACGAGGCTACCGTAAGGTCAGATCAAAACACCCAGCAGGTGGGACATCCAGGAAGGTGCCGGGCACATAGTAGGCCACCGATTTTCAGGGAGGATCTAATTATAGCCCAGAGCAAAGAAATCAGGACTTTGGAGGCATGATGTGGTGTCTAAGCAGGAGAAAGAAAACTTCTGTTCAGCTCCTTGAAAAGGTCAGTGCAGCTTAGACGTGTTCTCACACCGACGACCCCAGCAGAGGAGCTTCTGGGTCAGCAGGTGTGGGGGACCTGCCTGTTGGGACAGGCGACGCTCTGCAGCCAGGCAGCCCTGGGTGTGAGGTGTGATTCTGCGTATTTGCCAGTGGCCCAGGGTGAGTCCCCAGTCTCCCCGTCCCCGTAAAAGGGAGGTCATGGATACCTAACTCTCAGGGTTGTGAGACTCTGGTGAGAAATGCCCTATAAAACTCTACTGGGGAAAAAAAGCACAAGTGACACATAGTGGGTGCTTGGGGGCTCTGCAGGAGGGTGGCCTGGGGTGCAGGCCAGTGTTCCAGGGCAGAGAACCCAGCCTCACCTTCCTTTCCAGCCTCAGGGCTGTGCTCTGCAGCCCCCCTCATGCAAGCCTCAGGCTTCAGGAAGGTCAAGGGCCGCCTGACACCTCCTTGTGGTCACGATTGACCCCCGGGCCTGCACCACGAGGCTGACAGAGCTGACCGGCAGCTGGCAAGGAACTAGGCCCCTGCTCAGCTAAGAATAGAAGGCTTTGTGTGATTTAAGTAGCAGCCGGATCGCATCAGGCCTCCCAGCCTGGCCCAGGGGCCTATTAAGCGGGATCTGGGGCCATTGTGGGTCCTCCTGGGTGGAGGAGGGAGAAGGTGGGTGAAGGGTGCTGGGGCCACCACGGGCTTCCCCAGGACTTCTCTCTTGTTTCCACGTGATGATGATTTGATTTTTTTCCATCAGTGAGGCTCATTGCTCCTCCCGTCTCGTCCCTGGGGCTGGCTAGGGAGCATCACCCAGTGTTCCTGGGGGAAAAAGCTCTCTGGGAAGTGTTCAAACAAACAAACTGGCCTCTGAGAGGAGCAAACAGAGCCACGAAAATGGCTTTGTCTTCAAGGAGAGAGCTGTCGATGGTGGCCATTTATTGAGTGCCTACTGTATGCCAGACCCTGCTGGGCTCTGTGTTTGTGCCTGTGCCTCATCAACCCTCAGAGGGGTGCAGCTGGGAGGTGTCTTCATGGACATCATACGGATGATGTCCAGCTCGTACTTGGCAGAGCTGAGATTGGAACCAAGGACTGTCCCACCTCATTCCTTCTGCGGGCAAAAGATTCCTGAGTTGGGGGAGAGGTGAGAGTCTCAATTCCTGGAGAAAGCCCTAGGCATGGAGGACTTGTCTTGGTGCACTGAATTGTGCTTTACTTTTTTTTTTTTCATTTTTATTTTAATGATTATTTTTGAGAGAGAGAGAGAGAGAGAAAGAGAGACAGAGCACAGCAGGGAAGGGGCAGAGAGAAACGGAGACACAGAATCCTAAGCAGGCTCCAGGCTCTGAGCTGTCAGCACAGAGCCCCGTCGCGGGGCTCGAACTCATGAACTGTGAGATCATAGTCTGAGCTGAAGTCATACGCTTAACTGACTGAGCCGCCCAGGTGCCACTAACTGTGCTTTCCTTTATGTTACTCCAGGACTGGATTGGGAAGAGGAATTGTGATCCTGTCACAAACAGAGTAGGTGCAGGCACCTGTTTGTTGAGTTGGAACAAAACCAGATCCCATTGGGGCTCAGATTCCCCTTCTGTGAAGTGGACAGAAGCTGCTTGGGGCAGGATCACGAGGCCACAGCACCAGATTCCTGGACTTTTGAACAGTGAGTGTCCTGGTCCCCCTCTCTGCAGGTCCTTGGTGCCTCCCACCTCCCTCTCCCCTCAGAGATTATTGCCAGTGTGAGAACTGGGAGGAATCCTGGGTCACCCTTCGGTTGTACAGATGGGAAGACTGTGCCCCAGAAGGATAGGGGTCATGAAGCAAGTGGGCTGGGAGCACATAGTAGGTATTTAAGAAATCCCTTCTTTCTTCCTGTGCCTGCTCCCCTTTGGGCACTGCTTTGGTGTGCAGATCTGAAGGGTTGTTGTGGGCTGGGGGACGGAGTCAGCCAGGTCCTAGGAGAGAAGGAGGGAAGCAGGGGCCAAAGGTGGGAGCCTGTAGTGTCCCAGAACCATCTGCACTTACCCAAATCAAATCCTGCCCAACTCAAAGCCCCACCCCCCCTTCTGTGGAGCCTGCCTGGACTCCCCTCCCTAAAGCCCTTGTAATCTCCCTCTCTACCCCAAGAGTGGGGGATTTTTTTTTCAGCTGTGCTAAAATACACATGACTTAAAATTTACCATCTTAATAATTTTTTTTAAGTTTATTTTGAGAGAGAGAGAGTGAGCGAGCAGGGGAGGGGCAGACAGAGAAGGAGAGAGAGAGAATCCCAAGCAGGCTCCATGCTGCCAGTGCAGAGCCCGATATGGGGCTCAAACCCATAAACCGTGAGATCATGACCTGAACCAAAATCAAGGCTTGGACACTTCACCAACTAAACCACCCAGGCCCCCCAGCATCTTAATAACTTTCAAGGGTACAGCTTAGTAGTGTTCACTTTATTCACATTGTTGCACAACAGATCTCCAGAACTTTTCAACTAGCAAGACTGAAATACCCAGGAAACTGCCACTCTCCCTTCCGCCCCCGCCCCCCAGTCGCCAGCCCCCAGCCCCTGGCAACCTGCATCCCACTAGGAATTTGACTACTCTAAATACCTCATATACGTGAGATCACACTGTGTTTGTCTTTTTGCAACTGGCTTATTTCACTCGGCGTAATGTCCTCATGGTTTGTCCATGTTGTAGCATGTGACAAGGTTTCCTTCCCTTTTTAGCGGCTGAATAATATTACAGGGTGCATGCATACCGCACGTTTATCCATTTGTTTGCCACTGGACATGTGGGTTGCGTCACCTCTTGCTACTGTGAAGAGTGGGGGTTTGGGAGGTGAGCGGGCCTGGTTTGGACCCTGGCTTCTAGCATCACTTGAGCTGTGGGTCTGAGTCCTTCGCCCCTTACTGCTGTGCCTGTGGGGGGAGGGGCTGCAGGGATTAGAAATTGTGCGTGTAGAAATGCACGGCAAGACAGTGAAGCGGGGGTGGGGGGATTCATTCTCATCATGCACTTTCCATCTTGGGACAGATACCTTTTGGGGTTTAGGGGATCCACATGCCAAGCCCACCTTAACCCCCTTCTACGAGGCCAGCTCAGCATCTGGTGAATCTTACAGCAGTGGAGCGGGAGAGCACCTGGGCCCACAGAGGGGCAGAGACTTGCCCACGTCTGCACAATCAGACAGTGGCCATGGCAGGATTAAACTAAGGTCTCCAGCCTTCCGGCCCAGGGACTTTCCTGCTGTGGTCTCCAGGATCCATAGGCCTGGTCCTCAGGTGGGACTGGCTCTTCAGGGGCCTGTGTGTAATCCTGTGGCATGCAGGTCTGGGGGAGGCAGGGAGCAGGGAGATGAGCATCTCAGGCTCCTCTGTACAGGGCCAGAGGCAGGTAGCATCAGCTGGGCTTCTCTGATGGCCACCTTCTCCCAGGGTTGTGGACAGCAGCACTGCCCCAGCGATGAGGGGCTCGTGTCGGACTCCTTTGCATGGTTCCTGCCTTGTCTGAGGTCCTGCCTTGCACCTGGGAGCTCACACTCTGCTTTCACGCACCTGTTCATTTGCTTATTCCTTCCCTAGTCATCTATTCAGCAAACACTCCCCGAGGCCTGCTGTGGGCCTGGAGACCAAGCTGACCTCGAAGGCAGTTAGTGTGGTGTAGCAGTAAATAGTGTGGATTCTGGGGCTAAACTGCCTGTGTTCCAATCCTGACTCTGCCTATTGCCTGACTCTGCTCTGTGATCTTGGCCAAATTGCTTAACCTGTCTGCCTCTGATTCTTTTTCCCTACAGTGGGGATAACGATGTTCCAGTGACTGTTATTACAAATCGCCTTGCAATTCAGTGACTTTATATAAGAACAACCATTTTATTATCTCAGTTTGTATAGCTTGGCAATCTAAAATGGGCTCAGCTGAGGGGCACCTGGGTGGCGCAGTCGGTTAAGCGTCCAACTTCAGCTCAGGTCATGATCTCACGGTTTGTGAGTTCGAGCCCCGTGTTGGGCTCTGTGCTGACAGCTCAGAGCCTGGAACCTGCTTCGGATTCTGTATCTCCCTCTCTCTCTGCCCTTCCGCCGCTCACACTCTGTCTCTCTCTCTCTTAAAAATAACATTAAAAAAAATTGTTTTAATGGGCTCACCCAAGTGGTTCTGGCTCAGTGTTTCTGACATGGTTATAAGCCAGATGATGGCTACAGCACTGAGGAGCTGGGGCAGCTGGAGGTTGGCTGGGCCTCTCTTGATCTTTATGTAGTCTCCAGGCTTCGTTTCCATCTGTGAGCTCCTCTGGGAGCCTCGGAGCAGTCAGGCTGTCTACATGGTGGCCCAACACTCCAGCAGGGGTACCCCAGTGAACTCCACAGAAGCTGCATCACATTCGATGAACTGGCCTTGGGAGTCTCGTAGGGTCACTTCTGCCATTACTCTCAAGCACCCCCCAGATTCAAGTGGGGGTAGCCTAAACCCTACCTCTCCCTAGGAACATTGTAGGAGGCGCATGTGGGGTGAAAGCTACTGTTGCAGTTGTCTTTGAAAATACAGTCTGCCACAGTTGTGAGAGTTAGGTAAGTCAAAACACGGGAGCTGTCTAGAATGGTGACTAGGCATTGTATATAAGCGATAGCTATATATAGTCAAGGGTGACCGTATGCAATTTACTCATGATGTGCTGATTTTAAGACCTGATTCCCAATGCGGAAGCCAATTCGATGAACTGTAGCATTTCTCATTTGGGTATTGAGGGATCTATAGGAATTCAACAAGCAGGGGCAAGCGGGAGGGCCCTCTGTGCAAAGGGAACGAGCTGTGTAAAGGTGTGGAGCGTAAAGTTCCTGAGGCCTGGACTTAGCTCCTGGTGGCTGGGGCTCCCCTGAGGTGAGGTGGGGGAGGGGGGCTGGGAAAGTGAATGGAGGCCAGGCTGAGAAAAGTTTTGCGGATGGGATTTGATCCTGTGGCTCCCAGGGAGTTCTTGGCTGTTTCTCAGGCAGAGATATGAAGGGCTGGAGTACCCTAATGAGGGAGCCACTTCTGAGGTGTGACCAGCAGAACTGGGGGAGGTACTGGACTTAGGGGGTATGGGGAGAGGGCAGGAATGATGGGACTCGTGCCCGCGTGTTTGCCCAGGGCGTTTGCATCAGTTTTGCATGTGATGAGCATAACCACACTCACTTGCCTTTTCTCCCCTTCTAGTATATTGGACACTTTGCAATTTTTCTCTGCTGCAAGGGGAGATGGAAGGGTGGGAGGGTGCCTGCCTTGGCAGAGGGGTCTGGAAGAGCCTAGCAGACAACCCTAGGGAAGCTGGCAGGGCCAGAGAACTCTCGATGGCCTCCTCCTCATGCCTCAGCCCCATCTGCGGGGGACGCCCCCCCCCCCGCCACCCTCATGGTCTCCCCTTCCAACACCCCTGCCTAGTGTGCAGCTTCACAGGGTCCAAATGGAACAGATCCCGGGGGTTGTAGTGTCCACCCCGCTCACATTACAGATTGGGAAACTGAGGCCCAGTGACTTGCTCCAAATGCCACAGCAAGTTAACAAAGGATCCAGCCTCAAGCTGGCCACATGGCTGCAGCAGGTGCAGTGGCACTGAGGGCTGCCTCTGATTCAGTTTGACAGGAACAGGTGCTCTTCGGGTGCAGGGCTCCTCCCTACGAGATCCTCCACCCTCCACCCCCGAAGCCTCCCCCCAGCCACTCTCTAAGGCCAGTGCTCCCTCCTGAGGGAGGTCATGGATTTGGAGGTCAGGAACCTGATTTCAAGGAAAGAGAAGAAGGGGCTCTTTAGCAGCTATGTGGTCTTGGGAAAGTCACCTTGTCTCTCACCTGTAAAAGGAGCAGGAGCGCACCAACCCCAGCAGGGCTCTCCTGAGGATTAGATGGGCCCTCCGGTGCTGAGCGATAATCTCTGATGCTGGTGCTGCATCTGGGAAAGGGATCCGCCAAGGATTACTCGGGAGAGGGATTTGAGCTGCTATGTGGAGGCAAGGCTGGACTAGCGCTGGGAAAAGGGAGTTGGTCTTGACCCTAAAAGCTCTGAGCTTGTGATGGGGCCGGTCCAGCCCTTCCCTTACACGTGAGAAGGGGCCCAAGGGAACGATTGGGGTGGGATCCAGGCAGGATCCCCTTCGGGGGCAACCTCCCCACCTAACACTGAGAGCGAGGGCTTCCCAGAGGAAGAGTTTATGGAAACTGAGAGGGAAGGAATGGTCAAAACAGCACAGCAAGTACGGTTGCTGTCTCCTCCCGCCCCAGCCCCTGCCCTGCATGCAGCTGTGAGAGACAACCCTGAGCTCCAGCCAAGCTGACCTTGACTCCTGGCACCCATGGTGTCCGTGAGGGAAGCAGAAGCCCAAGACCACACTGCTTCCAGAGTGCTACAGCTATGGGCCTGTCTACACCTGCGTGTGCCTCCATGAGCCTGTGTGTATTCACGTGTCCATGTGTATTGCCTGGGTCTGCCTGTGAATATGTGCTCTAAGTTTGTGTATGTCTGCCTCTGTGTGTTTGTGCATGTGCTAGCACATGTATGAGAGGGGGCCCTTGGTTTCCTGCAGGCCCCATGGGGTCTCTCCTTATAAATGGCAGACAGGTTAGAATGTGTCCACAAGGGGCCAAGTGCTCATGTGTTTTAAGCCCCGAGGAGGGGTGGAGCAGAGACAGCCCTTGCTCTGGCAGGTGTGTGGGCTGAGGGAAGGTCCAGATCTCACCAGTGGGGCAAATTCAGCAGAAAGACGAGTTCCCCAGATTTGGAAAGCCTCTCCCAGGGGCTCCTCTGTGCAAAACTTGGACCCAGAATCAAATCAGGCACCACCTCTACTCTTGGAGCCAGCCAGGGGCATCAGTGTGCAGCTGAACACGAGCATGGCTGCTGAACCGGGCTGTGCAGGGCCCATGGAAACAGGAAAAGGCATGCCCAAGTCTACCAGGAGAGTCAAGGAAGTCTTCCTGCGGAAGGAGTTTGAGCCAAGACTGCAGGGCTATTTGGTGGGAGGGGAGGGGAGGGGAGGTGGAGAACAGATGCCAGGTGGGCCTGGGGGCTTGAGGAAGATGGGTGGGAAGGGTGATTCTCATCTGCCGGGCCTGGAAGACCAGAGAATGGAGGTGCCTTGAGATAAGGCACAGGGGTGGAGCAGGTTTGGGGGAATGTGATGAGTCATCATTGGGCCACTGGGGGTGTGAGGTTCCTGTTGGGGTGTCCAGGCCGGGATGACCAGGGGTCCCTGGATACTCCAGACTTGAGCGTGGTCCAGGCAGAGACAGCGGTGCTAGGTGATCTTGCACAAGGAGAGTGTGAAGGGCAAGGGAGGACAAAGGGCGTAGGAGAAAGTGCAGCACGAGGCTCTGGGCAGAGAGGGGGACCTGGAGGCAATGAGGGAAACCAGAGCAAGTGGTGTCCTGGACACCAGGGTCCAGAAGGTTTCTGGAAGGAGGGTGAGGCCCACAGTGTCAGGGAGGAATGAGAGCTGCACGGTGAGCTCACTCATGTGGAGGTCATGGTTGAACTTGGCGGGAGCACAGGGCTGTGGGTTTAGCAGCAGGTGGGAGGGAGGCAGTGGAGACATGAGTGTAGACAACTCTTTCAGAGATTTGGATGAGAAGGAAGGAAATAAGGGGTGTGCTAGCTGGTCTGGGGTGGAGGGGGACAGACCGAGTGAGACTCAGGGCCTATTCTTTGCCGCCTGCAAGGAGCCAGCCCAGAGGAGGTGCTGAGGGAGGAGGAGCAGGGTGAGGCTGCTGTGGACACCTGTACCGGTTCTCTGCTGGGGCCCCGGGAAGGGCGCCTGGAGGGGGCGGATTTTCCTGGAGGGATGGTTGTGCAGAGCAGGGGAGGAGGAGGTGGCATGGTGGCGGCCCTCAGTCCTGCCCTGAGCTCTGCCAGGCTCCAGGGTATCTGGCCACCCTGGGGGTGGGAGGACCTTACATGCAGAGGCTTTTGACGTCCTAGGAGGCAGAGCATCACAAACTCAGAGCATCCTCCTAAAGCAGGTTGCAAGTCAGTGGTTGAAGCTCAGGACTGGGCAGAGTTGGCCTCCGTTGGTTTTGGGTCTGCAGGGCTCTAGGGGTGCCTTCATAGCTACTTCAAACAAGAAAAGCCTGGGAAGGTCAGGGCACGGATCCTCAGGCTTCCAAGGAGGCCGCGCCCAGCTCCCTCGGGTTAGGGGGTGGCTGTCTGCCGAACTGGAGCAGGTGTTCACAGCCGTCTCGCCCTGCTCCCCTTCTGGGCTGGCTCCTTCCCTGAACAAGCCCGAGTCTCACCCAGTCTGTCCCCCTCCCCCCCCCTTTCCAGCTAGCACTCCCTATCTTCCCAATTACTGGGAAGTTCTTCCTCTGGGTCTAGCCGAAGTCTCTCCTGCTGTGCGTTCCCTTCTGGTGAACTTGTTCAACCCTGCTCTGCGGAGCCAAGCTGATCAGCCGGCCACTTTGAGTGGCGGCCAGTGTTTTTACAACTTGTTTTCATGAAGTTGGTTTGAAGTCTCCCTGCATTCCCAGAATGTCAGACCCGCCCTGATTCACAAGGATTGACCAAAACAGGATCTGAGCCAACGAGAAGAATCTGAGGACTTAGTCATCCCCCTTGGATGATCTGCAGATTCTCCTGCTTTCCTTCTAATAAAAAAAAAGACAAAAGGAAAAAAAGTAAGTTAGCTCAGATGGCCAGGAGGGTAGAGTGTGGGAGGGATGTACATAGGCTCAGATGATGCCGGCCCAGGCTTTCCTCAGGGGGCCCACCTCAAGTCAAGTTCGTTCTGCCGCTTGCCACATGGGGGAGCTTGAACAACTCCGAGTCTCGGCCTCAGTTTCCTTGTCTCTGAAATGGGAAAATTAATGGCACTGACCTCCTAGCTGTCTGAGGTGGGGCGATCTCGAAGCAGACCCTGAGACAAGGGTTCACGTGAGAGTGATTTATTAGGAAGTTTTCCAGAAAAGAAGCTGCTAAAGTAATAGGGAAAGTAGAACCAGAAAGAGGAGGAGAAGCAAGCTCTGGGGACATGAGGCCAGAGCTGACCAAGGGCAAGGATGCTAGAGAACTTAGACCTTTACCCAGGTGGTCACCGGTAAAGGGGGGCCCTGGGGACCGGCCATGACCGCAGGCAAAGGGATTCCAACAGCCTCAGGCCAGTCCACCCACACACCTCCACAGATGTTGGCTGCTGGGAGGGACCACCAAGAGGCAGAACCTTCCTTGTGCTTCCACTGTTCCCCCAGGGCCAGTGCTGGCTCACGCTCTCTCAGCTTCCAGAAGCAGAAACTCACAGAGCTCCTCAGCTGGCAGACGTGGCCCCAGCCCCCAAGGTTCTCCCTGATGACTCGGCTTCATGCAGCCTTTCCACCTTCGCCAGGTTGCCTTGCTGTAGTCCCTTCTGGAGAAGTCTGCCTCTGTGCCACTTACATCTCCAGCCCTGCCTGCACAGCCTAGGGGGCATCTGTGAAGAGCAGGACATGGCAGAGGGCCCAGGGGCAGTGGTTAGACTAGGGCCATGGAAGCATTGAGCACCACAGAGGAAATCAAGGCCCTTGGGGCCCATCCCCACCTGAACTGAATTTGACTTTTCTTCTCGGCCCACGGCACCCCACCCCACCATGTCTATGGGCAAAGCCCAGGCGTTCAAGTATTGCTTCTGGGACTCATGTTGGTCAGCATGTCCCAGAAACAAACAAGCAGGAGTTAGGCTCTCAGGACTCTGACGATGATGACTTTAACTGGTGGTGTCCTCCTGGGGTAGCCCAGATGGAATCTGCCCCAACCCTTCTCCCACCCCTGTGATGTCACTCACAATCTGGCCTCCCCACTAAGGCCTTTGGGAGTCCAGCGCTGTAGAGCATGACAGGCCTGGGTCCTAGTTCAGACTCTTGTGCCTGCTGTGTGACCTTGGCCAAGTCAGCTCCCCTCTCTGAGCCTCAGTGCCCCATGTTTCTCACCAAAGCGTTGTATCCACCCACCTCAGGTCTGGTGATTTCAACATGGTGTTAATCCCTGTTTGATACCCAGAGAGGCAAAGTGACTTGCCCAGGATCACACAGCAAAAGGGTGGAGGTGACAGGGCCAGGAATTGCTCCCTGCCCCCTGGCTGGTTAGGGAAGCACCTTACCATTTATCAGCTCTGCTCTGGCTCCCAGCCCTGTCTGATTTGGAACCTGCACTAAGTTCTTAATGAACACGATGGACTGAGGTAGGGACCCCAGTGGTCAGTGCGTGCTGTTTATCACTAGTTCCTCTGGCAACCATTTATGGACGTACTGTGGAAAGGGTTCGTTCTGTGCTCAGATGGACGGGGTCCTGCTTTCCCCAGGCTTAATGTCTAGCACACGTATCCCAAGGCCTGGGCTCCTCCCTGCCTACCCTTCCTTCCAAGGAGCGGGCAGGGAGCGGCTGGCTGGGGTGGTGGATGCAGAGGAAACAAGCTTGTTCAGTCGTGGCTATTCGTTGCTGCCCCCAGTGGATCCAGTGCTGGGCTAGGTTGGGGTGAGGCTAGGAGAAAGCGCCGATCCGCCAACAAGGCCCCCCTGCACCCCACCCCCAGCTCATGCCTCCTTTGTTCGGAGGGCACTCGGTGCCTTTCTCTATACCATTAGACAGCGGGCTCCCCCACCAGGGCTCGGAGCCTCTCCTGGCACACAGAAGAGCTCAGTTATGGTTGTGTAGACTGGCTTGGGAGTCCGAGTACGAATCCTGGCTCTGCCATTCACATAGCTGTGCCCTCGAACAAGGGACCCAGAGCCCTTGAGCTGTTCTGCCGTCTGCAGAGTGCAGGTGCAATGGGAGGCTGAGGGAGACAAACGAGAGAGTGGACAGACTCTCTGCCCCTTTCAAGGCTACGGCCGGCCCCCCGCATGTGGTCGGCGGTGCTGCAGTAGATGGACCGGCATGCACCAGGCCAGTGGGAAACACGAGACGGATGGCGTTAGGTCCTATCACATCGGTTCTCCCTGTCCACTGGGTTCCCCCAATCCTCCCATGGGGAATCTGGGCTGGTGGCTATAACCCATTTGAGGAACGAAGACCTGAGCCTAGAGAGGAGGCTGACCTGCCGGCCAGTGGCCAAGCCAGGCTCAGAGCCCAGGTCTCCTGGCTTAGTCTCCTACTCTCCCCTACCCTGTCCCCCTCCGGAACCTGGCTCCTGCTCTCTGGAAGCGCTCTGTGAAAGATGCTAGGAAGGGTGGTGGGCCGGGATCGTGGAGGTTTCTCAGGAGTGTGCATTCTGGTGGCTTTATTCCAAGGGGATCAGTGTGACCAGTAGGCGCGGAGTAAGTGAGCCGAAGGCGGGCATGGGTAGAGGTGGACTGAGAAGGGGTGCAAAGGAGAAAACCAGTTGTGGGGACCAGAGGTCGCTGGGTCCATCCGCTCAGCCTGATGGCCAGGGGGCTGCCAGACACTTCTAGGCCCCCTGGGCCAGGTCCCTTCCCAGATGGTGCTGGAAGGTAAGGGACTTTAAGGAGCAGCAGGTCTGAGGGAGATGCTAGTCAAGTCACGGTCACTGTCCTTGAAGGAACCCCAGTCGGCTCTAGAAATAAGGCCCACATCTAAGCATGAGGACCTTTCATGGGTACAGCGCTTTCTAAAAGGCAGACTCCAGGGAAGACAGGGCTGGCTGGCAGCCCGGCAGATGCTCAGGTGAAGTGACCAGGGCAGGTGGCCTGGGCCCCACAGAAGTGAGAGCTGGTGGGCAGGGAGTAGACAGGCAGGCCCAGGGCAGAGTTTGCTGGGCCTGGGGGGGGCGGGGGTGGGGAATGCAAATGGAGGCCCATATACTTTGTCAGATATTTGAAGGTGATACCACAACTCAGAAACTGCTCAATGAAATAATTTGATTTTCTCTTCTTGACAGATATATCTTCATAATACAAATTGAAATGTACACATAAAGGTTTTATACAACTGAGAGTGACTGAATAGCAAAGGAGACTGAATGTAGTTATTAGTACACATCCGGGGGCTTTGTTGGTGATGTTCGGATGCATTGCTACTTATTTTGTAAAATATATTGTCTTCATTTTTACAAGATCACTGTAGTTGTATTGTTGTAATCAAGATTTTCACATCATTTAAAAATTGGATATTGACGGTAATCATCTGAAGGATCGAAAATAAAATGCGATTGTATTTCAAGTGTATAGAATGTATTTCCATCAAAAACGTAAATTTTTTTTTAACGTTTGTTTATTTTTGGGACAGAGAGAGACAGAGCATGAACAGGGGAGGGGCAGAGAGAGAGGGAGACACAGAATCGGAAGCAGGCTCCAGGCTCTGAGCCATCAGCCCAGAGCCTGACGCGGGGCTCGAACTCACGGACCGCGAGATCGTGACCTGAGCTGAAGCCGGACGCCTAACCGACTGCGCCACCCAGGCGCCCCCAAAAACGTAAATTGAAGTAAATGTAAAGAAAGGAGAACTTACATCCTCAAAACTTGTTTTCATTCCTTGAAATTATCTATGGATATTAAAACTATATACATTGTGAGGCGCCTGGGTGGCTCAGTCGGTTGGGCAACTGACTTCGGCTCGGGTCATGATCTCACGGTTCGTGGGTTCAAGCCCCGTGTCGGGCTCTCTGCTGACAGCTCAGAGCCTGGAGCCTGCTTCCGATTCTGTGTCTCCCTCTCTCTGTACCTCCCCTGCTCATGCTCTGTCTCTCTCTGACTCTCAAAAAATAAATAGATGTTAATAAAAAAATTTTTTTTAAAAACTATATACATTGTGATCAACGAATATCAGATTTTAAAGTAAAATTATTTAGAGATGAAATATCCACATTTTTGAACATTTGTAACTGTGAACCTATTCACAGTCCCAGGTGTCCATGTGGTTGCCAGTGTGAAGGATTAGCATCACACTTCATGTTACATTAATTTGAGTAATATGAATTCTTAGATGCTGAAAGATGTTCTTCAGCTGCCTTGTGTATTTATTGTGGATACCGCACTAATTCATGAGTACTTTTAGAACCACAGATTGGAACAGGGAGAAAAGCCAAATAAAAAGAAAATGTTGCTCAGCATTACTGGGAAAGACACTTTGTTATGCAAGAAGCTATGGCTAGTCGCTGTCTGAAAGGATTTGACAAGTTTAATTTGCCTCTGGAATGTTTCCTGCTACTTCGTCCCCTCCTCCACCACCACTCCTAGTGTCCCCCTCCCTCATCCGCAACAACGCAACCCACAGACCTTTATCTGGACAGAATCATCTTTTGTTCTTCACGCCAAGAAATGGAGAAGGGTTTCAGCGGAACCTGAGTGGTGTTAGGGGAGTGGATGAGGCTCCCGGGTCCCACGGATGTCCTGTGGTGGGGGCTCCTGTATGTTCTCTACTACGTTCGTTTGTGAGCATGTGTCTGTGATGTGTGGGGCTCAGGGCAGTGGCCTTTCTGCCCTGCGCCTAAGGGTGATTCAGGGGATGGGATGAGATCTCATCAGTGAGATCTCTATCGTACAGTTTAACGAGAGATAAATGATGGAACTTGTGCCATGGCTGGTGTCTAAACCTCTGTGTCTGCGTTCATTCATTCATTTCACTCGTGTGTGCGTTTACTCATTTATTTAAAACCTGTATTCACTTCCTCCAACCCTTCATTTCATTGTGGAATGCCAGGCCATAGGCAGTCTTGTGATGCAGCCCCAGATCCTACAGATGAGGGAATCAAGGCTCAGAGAAGTGCACTGGTGTACCTAAGGTCACACAGCAGGAAAGCCCCTGGCAGGTTTCACAGTAGAGGATGGACGCCACGTTTGAGTTTCAGGTAAAATCTGAATAGGTATTACTGTATCCCAATCGGCTTTTGGGGCTCTGCCACCCAGCCACCTGCCTCGGGGCCCTTTTCAGCTTGAAGAGCCACTTCCTGTTTGGGGCCAAACACTTCCTTCAAGTGACTCACAGGCTCCCACTGGTCTCGTGCTGGGAAGCCAGCGTGGGGGTGGAGATAGGCCCAGGCCACGTCACCTTCTGCCTGTGACCCCAGTTGGGTGACCCTGAGACCAAGCAGTGCCACAGATTAGAGGTAGGAGATGGAAAAGGAAGGAGGATGTCAGACGGTTCTCACCCGGCCTGGTGGGCAGGACTCTGAGGGAGCAGGGGGACCTGAACCCGGGCCACGGTGGGCAAGGGGGCAGCCTCCACATCCCGCCCTTCCCACATCTGGCTTCCAGGGTAGCCACTGCCTATGTAGCCGCTGAAGCAGAGACGGGGACGGGGCCCTCAGGGAGAACTTGCGACACTTTCTCTTCAGTGCAGAAGGACAGTTAAGTGGAAAGAACATGAGGCCGGGAGTCATGAACTTGAATTTCTGACACCAACTTTCTCATGAACTTGTCACTCCCTATCCTTCTCTGGGCCTCGATATCCATGCCTGGGGGAGGGCTCGCTGGCTGTGACCTTTTGTGGTAACTTGGTATCTCGGGATTTATGCGAAGAGATTTGGGGTTGAATTCTGACTCTGCTACCTTGCTGGCTGCGCCCACGTCTCAGAGCCTTCATTTTAAATTTCGAAATAATAATCGCTTTCAAGCATTTTACGTAATTTAATCCCCACATCAACCCTGTGAGTCAGGTTTACTATTATTGCTGTCATTGTAACTATTTTATAATACGGAGATTGAGGCACAGAGAGGTTAAGTAACTTGCCCGAGGTTACACAGTAAGAACCAAGATTCTGATGTGGACAGTTTGACCCCAGTGCCCATGCTGTTAACCACTATGTGCTTGCTACTCAAACTGTGGTCCTTGGACCTGAGCCCCAGCATCACCTGGGAGCTGGTCAGAAATGAAGGATCTCAGGCCCCCTTGTAGACCTACTGTGTCGGACTGTTTTAACAGGGTCTCCAGGTGATTTGTTTGCACACTGAAGTTTGAGAATGTTTCTATTGAGAGTGTTTATATTCCACCCATCACTTAGGGTCATAATGAATGGGAGGCAAAGGAAATAAGTATGTTTTGTAAACTGTAAAGTGCAGTGCGTTTAGAGCATGGTGAGAAACCTGGGGACTGCAGGTAGAGGGAGGCAGGGTTAGGGTGCCCCGGGGGTCTCTCAGTAGCCGGATGTCCTCTCTAAGCTGTCTCTGAGTCCAGTTCTGTCCCCCTCCGGTCTGAGGCCGAGCTTGGCTGTGTGTTTCTTGCTGGGGTGTGGCTCCAGGGCCTGATCGGGTTGGAGAGTTCTCATGTTGGCATGGGCTTGAGCCACCCCTGTCCTGGGGCTGCAGGGCACCAAGAGGCCCGGGTCCCAGCCCTGGCTCTGTCTACAACTCTCTGGGAAGGCCAGGCCAGCTCCCGGCCCTGCCAACCTCGCTCTGCCCTGGTGGGCAACGCGGCAGCATCCCTTGCAAGCCCGCAGTGCTGCCCCAGAGCTGTGTCCCTTCTCCATTTCTCTCCAAGGCCTGTCGGAACCAACTCTCCTCCCAGTTCCTGGGCAGGAGGGCTGCCCTGCCGGCTGTAGGAGCTGGTGGTAGGGGAGCCAGTACATGAGTCAGAAGTTAGCCACATAATTGCGGTGCCCCAGATCCCGCCTCCAGCCCACCGCCCTCCCCCATCGGCTGCATTAGAAGAGCAGCTGGTTTGGCGGCTACCTCCAGAGGAGCAGGTCTCTGGGCAGCACAAAAGGGCCTCTGCTCCCCCAGGAGCCACACGCAGCCCCAATTTCTCCCCAGAGTGGCTGGAACTTGGATTGCATGTACGTGGGTTCTGGAGCGGGCAAGAGTGGTTCAGGGTACTGGTTGTCCTGTGTTTGGGGTTGGGGCTGGTCTGTGGGCAGCATGTGTGGAGGTAGGATTGCTTGTGGGGTGTCTGGTGGCCCATAGCTGGACCACCCGCCGCCTTAGCAGCTTCCCTGGGCGGGGACAAGGCGTGACCCATCCCTGGGCCCCACACCCAGCATGGGGTGGGCACGGCATGGGGACTGGCTAAGGGTCAGGTGGGAGAGGAGAAGGTAGGGTGGACCGATGAGTGATCTGACTGGGTTTGTCCCCTTGTCCCCTCAGCTGTCCCAAGGAAGTGACAACACCACCTCCGTGGACAGGACATCCTCAAGAGCCCTGCTCACAGCCGCTGCTACCTTCTTCCAGGTAAAGAAAAGAGAAAGGAAGGGTGGGGGGTGGGGGGAGAAAGGAGGTAGGGACAAGCCACAGAGAGCCGTGCTCTGGCTTCTAAAACAGTATCTACCTCTCCTAGGGAGACAGCACCTTGCAATTTACAAAAACCAAAGAACAAAAAAGCCAATCAAGGGGGACAGGGATTGTTGTCCCATTTGATGGGCGAGTAAAGAACTGGAGTATTCTTAGACAACTTATTCCAGTGTACTGGATACTTGTCTAAGCACCTGACCTGTATTAGCTCATTTAATCCCCTCAACAGCCCATGAGGTGGGTGCTATTATCCCCGCTTTATGGATAAGGAGACTGAGGTATAGTGGTATCCTACCAATTAGTAGGTGGTAGGACTGGGTTTCAAACCCAGGCAGACTGACTCTCATTGCACATTCTCAATCCCTGTGATTTACTGCCTCTAGAACCATGTATTAAACGAAGTTTCCTTGACATCCAATTTGGGGGTTTAAAGAGCTCCCATTCCCAGAGGAGATCTGTATTTTCAAAGATAATCCTGGCGAAGGTGATGCTTCAGCCAGAGGAATGAAGAGCAAATGGTGGAATTAGAGGTCTTGAATCACGGAATTGGCATGAACCTTCAAGGTGTGCCAGGCCAGCAAATTCCTGTGACTTTCTTCCTCAGCATTCTAGTAAATCCAGTTTTCTTTGGTTACCGGATGGAGACCAAGAAATCTGAGAGGAGGGAAGAAAAGGTTAGGCCCCAGGTTCTCAGACGTGCCTAGAAGTAGAGGGGCTTCTGTTTTTCACAGGACACCACAGTGAAGAGAGATGAAGGGACAGTGAGGAAATCAGTATTCTGTGCTAATTCTGAGGTCACCTTATACTAGACCCGGAACAGATATGTGCAAACAGATATCAAGGGGTTAAGCAAAAATTGTGGGAGAAGATGCTTAATGGAGACTTTTTTTATAGTAACTTTTTTTTCTGTAAATTGGGAAAGGCTAATTATTATTCAGGAGCAGAACTGGGATCGGGCTCGGAAGTGGCTCTGCAGTCGCATGGTTTAAGAGGCTGTGATCTCCTTTCCTTCCACTGCACGTGTAAGCAGCTTTTCTGACTCACAAATAAACAGGTGCCTGCTTGGTGCCAGGCCCAGTGCAGAGGCACAGGTCCCCTGCAAAGTGACTCCTCTAGCAGGGATGGGGCCTGGGGTATCTTGTGTCCCCGTGGCCTGGTGCAGGGTCTTCAGAAAAACTTGGCCAAACGGATTAAAAATCTCTGCCTGGGGAAGCTCTCAGTCTGGTGGGCAAGGCAGCTACGGAAGCAGATAATTACCGGGCACGGAGGCCTGTGATCATGTCTCGAGAGCTCTGCCAGATGACAGGAACACAAAGAGAGGAGGCAGTGGGCTTCTGGGGTGAGGGGGGGGGAATCAGACCAGGCTTTGCACAGGGTCCATTTGTTAAGGTGGATAGGATTTGAATTGGGGTGGTGGGGAGAGCTTTCCTGGCAGAGGGCCCAGCATGAGCAAAGGCGTGGAGGTGGGGAGGCCGGATAATGTGGTGTGCTTGGAGCAGAATGGTGTGAGGAGGGGCAGGGGGAGGTAAGGCTAGACAGGTAGGTGTAAGGGGAGGGAAGCCAGAGAAAGATTCCTTAAATGGTAGGCCTTGCTTTTCTTCCCATCCCCAAGGGCCTGCTTGGGAAGCCTGTTTGTATGATAACTCTGCTATTTTACATAAATAAATAAAATAAATCATTGCTCTCTGTTCCCTCCGGGGGTAAAAACCGGGCAGGGACGAGTTTGTTCAGTGCAAGTCTCTGCCAGACTCAGCTTTCTCCTTTTCCTCCTTTTCGGGTGGCTCCTCCTTCCCGGGGACCCAGGGAGAGGCATCGGAAAAAGCCAGCCTGGTCCCTGTGACTGAATCACTGGGCTCCTGGGAGGCTGGGGTGTCAACCGAGGTGAGAGAATAGTGAAAGCCAACCCCACCAGGCCCCCAGGCTGACCCTTGAGGCCCTGCCAGAAACCCTGAGAATATTTGCTCACTCTGCCTGCTCCAGGGAGAACCTGTCAGTGCCAGTGGGGGAGGGGGGTGATAGGGGTCCCGGCAGCTTAAAGACGGAAGCACTCAGCCCTCCAGGGAGGGAGGGGGCTGTGGGTGGGGGGGCGGGATGCAAGCCTACACAGGCCACTCCGCTGGGGAACCACCCTAGGAACTAACTGTACAGGGGATTTCTGCATGGGAAGGGAGGCCGGATGGAATGACTGCAGATCTTCCCTGGTGCCGCGACATTGAGGACTTGGATAGCCTGAAATCCAAGGATAGTTCTTAGATCCCTGTTGGATTGCGCCAGGACTCATTGACCATAGGAGTCTTGAGTGAGGTGATTCTGAGACCCCGGTTTAGAGAGTCTGTAACGAGAGATTTTGAGTTTTGAGATGCTAAGCTCTGTATCCCAGGCAAGGCAAGGTCACACTCTTGGTGACTACTCAGCCCACGCTCATACCCCTGACTGGGGAAAGAGAGGTCCTTCCTAGGCCAAGAGAAGCCAGGTCCCCTGGGCAGGGTCCATTCCTGGCTCCTGTCCAGCCTGTAGCCCCAGACATACCTCAGACATGCAGGTCTGTCCCCCTAGGGCCTCAACGGCAGGCGCAGCTCAGGAGACCTATCCTGACCTCTGCTAGCCTCCCCTCCTCACCCATAAAACGGGGATCTGGTACTTACCTCTGGAATCAGCCAGATGCTTCCATGAGCCGATATGCATGGAGGCTCCTGGGCACTAGAAAACACTGCACGTGGCCGTGATCCCAGCTGCTGTTGCTGCAGTGTGTTGTCTCCTTGAAAGGAAGGTTCGTGTCCGATTCTCTGTGAATCCTGCTTGGCTCCCAGCAGTGCCTGGTACTGAGCAGAGGCTTAAACATTCACTGAGTGACCTCAAGAGCTTTAGGTAGGGAATAAGTCCTCCCAGAGGCCACCGTTCCAAGGAAGCCATCCCTTCCCAAGGGAGGAGCAGGGAGAACTTTCTGCAGGGGGGGCGGGGGGCAAAAGGGGCGGAAGAACTAGGGAAGCCACTGCCAGGGTTGGGAGCAAGTCTGCCTGGAATATAGTCCAGCTTGGCCTGCTCAGAGGGGAAGGGAAATCAGAGGTCTCCTGGCACGGAAGTGTTGGATAAACAGGCTGCCTGGCACCATTGTGGAAAGAGATTAATAACGACCCTAATTATGGCCTGATTGATCTTTTGAGGGCTCCTGCAGAGCCCCGGCCTTGGCCACTGAGCAGCTGTTCCCCAAAGAACCAGCAGGCATGACGGGGGACTGGGGCTGCTGGCCTGCCTCGTCTTTTCACCTCTGAGGCCTCCCTCCTGGCACCTCTCCCAGCCTCTCCCCACTGGCAGCTGCCTCCTTGACAGACTTCCTTCCTTCCCTACATCTGGCTACCTTCTCTGTTGGTTTCGTTAAATCTAGAGCTTTCCGTGAGGCCCACAGAAGTGGACTGACTTGCCCAAGGCCACACAGTGAGATGGTGGCAGCCAGATCTCTCCATTCTAGCCATCTGACGAGGCTCAGGGACAGGAAGGTGGTAACTGTGGGAGCACTCCTCAGAAGCCAACTGCCGAAAGCTGTGCCTCAGGGCAGTGGGGTAGGGTCTGGGATTGGCTGATCCCATTATCAGCCCTGTCTCCCCACTGCCAGCCCCAGCCCTGGGGCCAAGGATTTGTCTCGTGGGTTTGGGTTTGCTTGTTTGGTGAGCTTCCTGGAGGTGCCCTGCTGCTCCTGGGCTCCCAGAGGATGAAGAGTCTCCTTTTGGCAACAGCCTCACCATCATGGAACCCACATGGGCTTCACCTGCTGGCTGGGACCTGGGGGTGCCCTCAGCTCTGAGAGAGGCCCTGCTCATGCCTCCCTGTCACCAGGCTTTCCTTGTGCTGTCCCCTACCTAGAGCCCCTGCTTCCCCCACTTTGTGCCACAAATCCTTCCTTATTTCTGAATTCCGCTTAGATCCACCCTCTCCAAGAAGCCAGCCTTCAGTGATCCGTGCTGGGAACCGCGGAGGCACAGGAGTTATGGGACCCAGAAGAGACCCTGACCCAGGCAGGGAAAGTTTCCCAGAAGAGGGGCTGCTGAGTTGAGACCAAGAGGAGTTTTCCAGGCCTTGAAGATAGGCAGAGGGGCCCAGAGCTAAGTCTGTTTCACGGGCACACCTGCACTGGAAGCAGGGGATGACAAGGCAGTGAGGAGGAACCCCAGGGAGGTCCTGGTCTACCTTCAAGGCCATGTTTCCTGAGCGCTATGGGGAGGAGTCCTCATAGCCCTGTGCCTTTTATGCCTTGGGTTTTACTCCAAGGGAATGTTGGGGTCATTGCTGTACCTTGGTCTCTGTCAAAGATGGTGAAGGCACCTGGGCAGGGGCAGAGCCCTGGCCTGGGGCTCAGGATGACTAGGCCTCTAACCTTGTCTCAGGCCTTCCTGCAGCTCTCAACCTCATCTTGACTGTTCTAGGCAGGGGCAGGCTCAGGGCTCCCAGCATTAGTCCTGGGAAGGTAAGGGGTTCTTCCCCTCATACTGGGCGAGGACTGTGGGGCTTGTCCTTCCCTCCTCCCTGTGCAGCCCCATCTCTGCTTTCCTCCTGGTGATGAAGACAGAACAGGTGGTTAAAAGGTTTTGGGGGGTGTGCCAGAAAGGCCCTTGAGGACCATCTGGTGGCATGTATCCCATGATACAGATAGGAAAGCTGAGGCCAGAGGCTTACGGAGGTCACCCAAGGCTGAGCTGGGGTTGAGGACCGTGAGGCCAGCCATGGCCAACAAGAAGTGGGGACTTCTCCTTGTCCACACCCGTGCTCTGCCTCCCTCCCTGGGGCCCTGGCAGGCTCCTGGAGAAGGTCAGGTCTCCTCCTCCTCCAGCCCTACACTTGTCAGGGGTTTTCTTTTCCCTCCCCCTGGGTTCTTGGTGCTGTTCATGCCCCTGCTCCCCGAGTGCCAACCAAATAATTGGGCTTGGCCCTTTGATATGCATTTTGCAGTGACACAGGCGTTGTGGCCGGTACAGCCATGGAAGGCAGCAGGAATGTGGGCAGACCTTCCCTCTGGGGCTGGTGCCATGGAAGGACTCAGCAGTCCTGGGTTCAAATCCTCCCTTCTCCCCAGTCAGCTGTTTGGTCTTGGGTGAATCACTTAATCTCTCCAGCCTGCCTATCTGTCTGTTGATCAATCCGCTGATAGAGATACCAAAGTTGAATCCATATATATTTAATGAATATACTTTTGGGGTTTTTTTTTAAGTTTGTTTATTTTGAGAGACAGAGATAGCGAGTGCACATGAGAGCAAGCACATGCACGCAGGGGAAGGGCAAAGAGAGAGGAGAGAGAGAGAATCCCAAGCAGGCTCCCCACTGTCAGCATGGAGCCGGACGTGCGGCTTGAACTCGTGAACTGTGAGATCATGACCTGAGCCAAAATCAAGGGTCTGATGCTTAACTAACTGAACCACCCAGGTGCCCCTAGGCTTTTTTCTTTTTTTGGAGGTATCTAAGTTTACAGAAGAATCGATCCAAAGGAAAGAGAGCTGCTACCATACTCTCCCTCCCCACCTCACAGTGGCCCTTATTGTCACCATCCTATATTAGGGTGGCGCATGTGTTACCGTGGGAGACAATGTTGACACGGTGTTACCTAAAGTCATAGTTACGCTAGGGCTCGCTCTTGGTGTGGTGCATTCTGTGGGGTTTGACAAAGGTATGGTGACATGTGTCCGTCACTGTGGTGTCCTATAGAACAGTTTCATTGCCCTAGAAATCTTCTGCTCTTCTCCTGCCCCCCACCCCTGACACCCGCTGATCTCTCTACCACTCCCATGGTTTTATCTTTACCAGCATGTCACAGAGCTGGAATCATATAGTCTGGAGCCTTTTCAGGCTTCCGTCACTTAACGATAGGCTTTTGAAGGTCTCTTCGGGTGCTCGTGTGGCTTGATGGCACATGTCGCTCTATCACAGAGTACTCTTCCATTGTCTGGGTGGATCACGGTTTGTTCATCTGTTCACCCTGGGGCCAGTATTTCTAGACTGTAAAAGAAGGCTGTCGAGCTCTACTTTGGTACAATCCCTGTCACTTTCTGTAATAACTGGCTTCTTTCACTTTGCATCATGTTTTCGAGATTTATTCATGTTGTAACATGTATCTATGTTTGATTCCTTTTTTTTGCAGCCTTGGGTACTTTTTTATGTCACTCCATCTAGTCCCCGTTTCTCGGGTGGTTACAGTAAGGCTCAGAGAGAGCTAGTGACCTGTCCAAGGTTACACGGCAAGTACGTTGAAGACCGGGCTGGAACCTGGGCACTGACATCTGGCCTGAAATTCTTTCCACTCTCAGGAAAGAGAACAGGCTTGGGGGGCTACAGCCAGCACCGTTCAGGGCGGTGAGGATGGTCGTGTGAGGTAGAAGCAGGAAGGAGGGTCAGGTCCGTGCCCAGGATGTCAGGATGGGAGAGGACCCTAATAGTGCCAATATCCTGCTCTGTAGCAGGTGCTCACTCCATCCCGGGTCTGACCCCTTGAAGACCCTCCCCTGTGTAAAACAGGAGGCTATGAAAGTTCAGGGCAGGGGCCAGGAATTCAGGCAGAAAACAGAACTTTGGACCGAGGGGCGCCCTTGAACATCAGGCTCAGAAGTGAGGGCTTTCTCTTATCCCAGGGCCAGGAGGAGCTCCCTGCTAGGGATTTCTTGGGAACTTGGCTGATACCGGCAGTCCTGGAGGTGGCTTGGAGAAATCGATCGATCCTAAGTAATACCATTAGCTCTGGTGGGAAAAGGAAGTGGCAGGGGAGGCTGGGGAGAGTCTGGTTTCTGGGAGCTTGCTTGAGTGCTCAGTGTCTGAGCAGCACGTCTCTGTTAGCAAGACTTCTGGGCCTCCTCAGAAGTACCTTCCGGGAAGCCCTCAGTGCCTCCTCCTTTTATGGCTGGTCCCTGGGGATGTGGGAATAATTCAAGCCATCCCATGGGGGAGACAGGCCCATCAATGGTGCTCATGCAAGATGTCTGGGGAAGACTGAGGGCTATGGGAAGCTGGGAAACCCTCTAACCAACCTGGATCTCAGGGGAGGAGATAATGTCTCCTCCCTGGAGGAGATAATGTCTGAGCTGAGACTTGAAGGATGGGTAGGTATTAGTCAGCTGAAGGGACAGCAAGTTCTGGAGGATAAGGCTAGAGAAATCAGAAACCATTTGTTCAAGAGCTTGCTCTGGCCACAGGTGAGGGCTTGGGTTGGTGGGATGTGATCCCCGGAGGGAAGCCAGAGGATTTCCTACCTAGGGGAGAGATGAGACCTGAGCCAGGCCAAGGGGATGGTGAGAAGAGTTTGTGAGGGATGTTAGAAGCAGGTTGGGGGGGGGGGGGGCGGGGTGCCTGGGTGGCTCAGTTGGTTAAGCATCCAACTTTGGCTCAGGTCATGATCTCACGGACCATGAGTTTGAGCCCTGCATTGGGCTCTGTGCTGACAACTCAGAGCCTGGAGCCTGCTTCACATTCTGGGTCTCCCTCTCTCTCTGCCCTCCCCCACTCACACTCTGTCTCTCTCTCTCAAAAATAAATAAACATTAAAAAATTAAAAAAATAAAAAGCCTTGGGGTGCCTGGGTGGCTCACTTAGTTGGGCATTGGGCTGCTGCTCAGGTCGTGATCTCGCGTTTCACGGGTTCGGGCCCCGTGTCGGGCTCTGTGCTGGTAGCTCGGAGCCTGGAGCCTGCTTCGGATTCTGTGTCTTCCTCTCTCTGCCCCTCTCTCTCTCTCTCAAAATAAATAAACATTTAAAAAAATTAAAAAAAAAAAAAGCAGGTTGAAGAGGTCAGTGTGGCCTGTGCTGGGTCTGCAGGGCCTGAGTGACTCGCCGGGGACAGGCAGTTGCTTCTGGCTGTCTCAATCAGGACACAGCCACCAGGTGGGCTTTGCCACACCTAGTAACTGAAGCCGTGGGAAGGGACAAAAGGCCCCAGGAGAATATGCAGAGGAGAGAGAAGAGGTTTGCCTCCCCAAGATGCCCCTATAGTTATGAATGGTGTGAAAATTCATCAAGCAGGGGGAAGGGGGGAGATGATTCCAAGAGCCACAATCAGCTGAGCCCTGGGCTGAGGCCCTAGGGCAGGCAGTTCTGCTTTCCTGATTTGAAGTGCAATTTCCATTCCTGGTGCCTTATAATGCTCATTTGGGGGGGGGGGCAGGGCAGAGGACATGTGGGACTCAGTCCCAGGCTCCAGGAGTCCTGGGAAAGGCTTGTGAGAGCAGGGGGACCTGGGCGTGCGCTCCTGTTCACAGAACGCCCACCTGCTATACCTCAGTCACTGCAGTGATGTGCCCTCTCGGCACCCGCCCCCCAGTCTGGTCTCCTATGGGTGTCAAGGCAAAGGCTGTTACCCCATTTTACAGATTCAGAAACCAAGGCTCAGGGAAGAACCCTAGAGGCCCCAGCCACAGAGCAAAGGTGGGGACAGATGTGATGGATCTGACCAGCAGAGAGAGGCCCTACTCTTGGGGTAAGATCTGGCCTTCTACCCCCTCTGGAAGGCTGCGAATGTGGGAATACATTTGTATGCTCCTTCTAGAGTGGAATGAAGTAAAGCTGAGAGCCTTCTCCCCCAACTGCCCCTCCCGCTCTACAACCCCACAGGACCTAAGTCACCAGACTACAACAGCACCCCACTGCACACTGTTCCCTAAGCCCTGGGCTCAGCTTGGCTCAGAGAGCCCTCAGCAGCTGCATCCTATTCCACATACCTCCCCGGGGAGCCACGGGCACAGAGGCTATGCCAGACAATTCCCAGCAATTAGGAGGCTCCTGGTCAGTCAATATTCCCAGCAAGGCCCTAATGCATCTCCCCCCTCCTAACAGACCAGAGGCTGTAATCCTTGTGCTGAGGTTAGCATTTGGTCGGGTGGGGCAGGGGAGCAGGGGTAGGTCAAGGCCCTGAGTGCCACCGAGGTGGAAGCTGTGGGTAGGCCCGAAGCCCAGACCGACCGCCCCTCTGGAGCAGCCCCTGGGCACTTAGGCCTCAGCTCAGTGCTGCCTCCAGGAAGCATGCCCCATCGCTCCCCCTCCCCCTGCCACCATGCACAATGTTAAGTGCCCACAGGTCCCCCTTACTCTCTCCAAAATATCAGCTCCTGGGCCATTATAGCCGGCCCAGGGGTTGAGGTCAGCAAACTGCCCCCGTAAAAGGGCTGGGCAGTATGTATTCTAGTCTTTGTTGGCCATTCAGTCTCTCTTACAATCACCCACCTCTGCAGTTATAGTTATGGAAGCCATAGACAATACATAAGCAAATGATTGAGGCTGCATCCAATAAATCTTTATTTATGGACACGGAAATCTGAGTCTCGTATAATTTTCATGTGTCACAAAATATTCTTGTTTTCATTTGTTCCCCCAAACTGTGAAAATATAGAAAAACCATTCTTAGCTTGTGGGTTATATAAAAATAGGTGGCTGGTTGGATTGAGTTACATGAGTTACAATTTGCCAACCCTGGGCCTAGAGCAAGGCCCCTTGGAGCCAGACTGACTGGCTCTGCTGTGTGACCTTTGGCAAATGGCTAAACCTTTCTGTGCTTCAGATTTCTCATCTGTAGAATGGGGGTGATAATGATAATACGTGGGGAATGTCAAATGCTGCGGCTGCTTTGTTGTTCTTGCAAAGCAGCTTTTGGCCATTTTCAAAGGTTAAACATGGAGGGGCGCCTGGGTGGCTCAGTCGGTTAAGCATCCAACTCTTGATTTCAGCTCAGGTCATGATCTCTCATGGTTCATGAGATTGAGCCCTGCATCAGGCTCCACACTGAGTATGGAGGCTGCTTGGGGTTCTCTCCCCGCCCCCTCTCTCTGCCCCTCCCCTGCTTGCACACTCTGTCTCCCAAAAATAAATAAACGTTGAAAAAATTTTTTTAAGAATAAAGGGTGAAATTTTTGGCTTGTGAGTTTGATCTCATAGGGCTGCTATAAGAGTTAATGCAGAATAAATGACTGACTTTGCCTTTCACGGGTCCTACGGGGGCCCTGAGGGCATCGGTATGCCTGTCCTGTTCACATTGTCTCCAGGACCTAGGATAGGACCCGACACATAACATGTGGCTTCGAGTTTCTAGAGTCCCACAGATGGGGGGGTTGCATCCTGACTCCTTGGGTAAATTATTTGGCTGCTCTGGGCCCCAGGACCCTCGTCGGTCAATGGAATGATAATGACAGTGGTGATAAGGATCAGATGATGTTTGACATCGGGGCGTGTGAGGGGCCCAGGCCGGCGGCCACTTGACCACATTTGGCCCTTGCTGGCCCCAAGAGGCTGAACCCCCCCCCCCCCCCATAGGTGTCTCCTGGGCGCCAGGCAGGGTCGGGCAGTTGCCCTGATGGCAGCAACTCGACCCACAGGCCACCATTCATTGTTCCACCCACCACGGGCAGAACTCCCTGAGCGGGCAGCCCCCTGAGCCCAAAGGAGCAAACACTTTGGGGGCACCAGAGCAGTTTCCCAGCTTGACCGCAGCCGGGTATCAGACTGCACGCCAGACGCCATCCCGTCCTTTCTCCGAGCCTCAGCTTGTCCAGTTATCAAATGGGTTTGGGACGTAGGCCCTGCCACCTGAGGGGCAAAGTGTTCACCCAGTGCCTGCTGTATTTCAAATAAAATACATTGGGGGACACGATTGAGAAAATAAAGCTGAGAACGGCTGAGGGAGGATGGGAAGGGGTTGCAGTTTGACAGGAGGTGGCCTGGGAAAGTCTGGTTGAGAAGAGAACATTTGAGCAAAGACCTGAGGAGAGGAGGGGAGGAGGGAGCCCCGTGGAGCTCTAAGGGAAAAGCAGTCCCGGCACAGGAAGCAGCAGCAGGGACAGAGCAGGTGTGGCTGGGGGGATCGGGTCGGGGGTGAGGGGCAGGAGACTGCCGGGGAGCCGGCAAGGGTGTGGGCCTTACCGCGGGGCCCTGTGCGGGACTGGCACCTTCTGCTGGGGCTGGGGCTGGCTGCCTGCACCTCCCCTGCCTCACGCCCCTGTGCTTCCTCCTGCAGGACCGGCCAGGGGCCTCATGGGTGCCTGAGGGCCGGGCGCCAGGGCTGCACGCAAGAGCATGGTGAGACACCAGCCCCTGCAGTACTATGAGCCACAGCTGTGCCTCTCCTGCCTCACGGGCATCTACGGCTGCCGCTGGAAGCGCTACCAGAGATCCCACGATGACACCACACCGGTGAGCCAGGCTGGGATGGGGTCAGAGGACTAGGGAGCCCCAGGGCCTCGGGGAAGCGTCTCAGCTCCATCACTCTGCTGTGTGGCTCTGGACAGGTCAATGCCCCTCTGGGTTTCAGTGTCTCCTTCTATAAAATGGGCCCGTGGTCACTCCTAAATCTACATGACCAGGTGGGAAAGGAAGTAGGCCACCCTGTCACAGATGAGGCTGGTGAGCTCTCCTCTGACACACGGGACCTGGGCTGCTCCTGAGGTCTTGGCAGAAAGGGACGCTCCAGGAGAGACACTCCAAGAGAAAGGGCTCACCCCAAGGTGAACAGAAGTTTTCAGCTTCCTGGCAGATCCAGACAGGCCGGCAAGCAGGTGAGTGGTTGGAGGGAAGGGTGAGGAGGTGGTGCCAGGCCCTTCTGGAGCTTGGGAGCTGGCAGGGCCATGGCCTGGCACCAGGACTCTGTCACCTGAGCCACAGGCCTGTCGGAGCTGGCAGCAGGTGCCCAGCCAGATAAAGAAAGCCTCCTTCAATGGCCAGCACCCCAGGCCAGACCCAGAGCCGAGCCACGCTTCCGTCCCTGGGTCTCTGTCAGCCCATGGATCTAGTTTCTTCTCTGAAGGAACCCAACTCCTTCAGGAGGGAAGAGAGGGAGGTCAAAGGAGTTTATCTAAAAGGTTTGCTGCCCGGTAAACAGCTTTCCTCCTCTGTCCTGTTTGTCGGAACAAAGAAGCCAGCCTCCAAATTCAGCCAGCCTTGTAATAGGCTGGAGTGACCAAAGGTGTGGGTGGTCAGCTGAGGTCAGAGGCCAAGTATCACCAGGCTCTCTGGATGGGGAGGATGGGGAAGCCCATCCACCATCCTGACCTCCTTCTCTGCCTGTGCTGGTGACCGACAGAGCACTAGCCTGAGTCAGGAGCCAGGGTTCATGACTCCCAAATGGTAAGAAGCAGGTGCCACATGGCCTGATGTATTGCCACTCCCAGCCCAGAGGAGGCCACATGCTAAGCTGAGGCAAGGAAGAGGGAGGGGCCTGCCCAAGGCCCCAGGGCAGGTCCCTGCAGTGCTGGGGTGGCAGCCTCAGTCAACCCTTGGCCCTGCCTGGGACAGCCTTTCCCTCTTAGGTGTTTGTGGGATCTCCCCAACAGTGATGTGGGCCATGAGATCGGAAGTCAGGGAGGCTTAAGTCCAAATAGCGCTCAGTTGTACCAAATTGCACAAAATTGTACCCAGTTGACTCTGGGCTTTCTCACCTGTGCAATAACATCCCCACTGAGGGAGCTGCCGGTGGCACTAATGGCACCAAGGGACGGGCACAGTGCTGGCTGTGACTAGTCGTTAAGTCATTCCCGACTCCAGGGCCTCGGCCTCTCCATCTGTGAAATGGAACAGGGGTTGGGTCAAGACTTGAGAATTCCTTTTCCACTGTGATCTGCTCTGAGCTGCGTTCTCCCCAGGGACTCGGGGCAGGCAGCAGGGCCTCCCCGTGTCGGGAAAGGCAGCAGCTTGGCAGGCAGCTGGCATCTGGGTGTCTGTGCCAGGAGCGGTGCTGAGCGCTGACACACGGCTACTCGTTCCTCCCAACGAGCCCTCGAGCTAGATGTCGCGGCCACCATTTCACATGGGGAAGCAGAAGCCAGGGATGCCAGTGAGGGGCAGAGTTGGGAGCTGGCCCCGGGCAGCGTAGGTCCAACAGTTCCGGGTGGGAAGACAGCGGAAGCTGAGGGAGGAGGATGGCTGGGCTCCCCAGCGGCAAGCCCCTTGGCTGTCAGAGTAGCCGCTGGAGGAAGGCGTGGCTCCCAGGACATCCCACACCCCTCAGTGCGCCCAGGGCAGGCCCATCCCAGGCTTCAGAGTCAGGAAGTGACTGGGCTTGGCTGTGACCAGCACGGGGCCCCGGGGTGGAGGAAGTGGTGAGCTGAGGCCAGTTCTGGACTGACTCAGAGCCCAAGTGGTGCCGGCTCCACAGATGCCAAGATCTGGGGTGCCAGGTATGGCACAAAGAGAGTAGGGGCTGCAGGGGCCACAAGCCAGCTTGGCCTGGAGAGGGTTTTGCCACAGCTCTGGGTGTCAGAGCCTCGGGGCCTCCACAGGAAGGGCTGAGCTCACCTCAGGCGACCCACGAACCACGGAGACTCCCCCTTCCCTGTCACTCACCTCATTCCGCTTCCCCGCCCACTTCCCTGGGTTCCAGCCTCAGCCTGCTCACCCTTTTTCTCTCTTTCCCCTTTGTTCTTTCTCCCCAGTCCCTCCTTAGATGGCTGGGTGAGGACCGAGGGCGAGGCCTGTGATGTCCCCGGGGGGGCTGGGCCCTCTAGCCTGACACAGTGAGGGGAGTAGTGATGGCGTCAGAGCTGGTGGAGCAAACTCCCTAAGTTTTGCTGAATGAACAGGCCCTGGGGTGAGCTCTGGAAGCACAGGTTGGGGGGAAAGAGCACTGTCAGGGCCTCCAAAAGGCGTGGGGGCTCCAACTTTGGGCCTGTGCCTCTTCTCGTCCCCAACTTCCCCTCAGACTTTGGGGGCCCCTCCCTCTGCCCAGGTACTGCCGCCCCTCAAGTCCCCTTGGGGGAGCCTCCCCCAGCCTTTCCCAACTCAGACAAGCCCTGGCTCAAGTTCTTCTGTGAAGCCAGACCTCTCTGGTCCTCATCTGTGAAATGGGGTGACAGACTGGGGGTGAGTCGCAGAAGCATTTCACTCTTGATCTTGCTCAGCCTGGGAAATAAAGCATGAGAGTAACAGTTAACATTTATTGGATACCTATTGTATGCTGGGATCCCAGAGCTTACCTGCATTGCCCTGTTGATTTGTTAGGTCGCCCCTGTGGGGCAGTTAACTGTCATGCCGATGGAGAACTCAAGGCTTAAAGCCGCATCACACATCACACTGGAGAGAGTCCACGATAGATTTGCAACAGGAGCCTCAGGAAGATGAAGGGGGTTGGGGGCTGGGGGGCACGCATGGTTGGAGTAGGAGATTAAATGAAAACTTGCAAGAAGGGGAAGAAAGCAGGGCCTGGAGGATCACTTGGGAAGTTGCCTGGGGAGGAGGAAGAAGATCGTGAGACCAGGAGTGTGCGGGGCAAGAATGGGAGTGCTTGAATGCCAGACCTGGAGCCTTCCGTGGCTCTGGGATCAAGAGCTGGCCCTGCAGTACAGGAGTGGATCCTGGGGAGCCGGGAGGAGCCCCCTCCTCTGGGTCCCAGCTGGCAGCCTCCTTCCTGCCCCACCAGCCTATCCTTCCTGTCCCCCCAGCCTGACGCATTCCCACCTCCTCCGATCCTTTGCTCGTACTGTCCCCCACCCCCAGGACACACACTGGACAAATAAGGAAGCAGGAAACTGAGGACCAGAGAGGTGGAATGACCTATTCTGCCCCCAGCCCCTAGGGAGTGGAGGAGCCTGGCAGCAGGAGGCCGGCTCACTCGACAGCTAGGAAGGGGAAGTGAAGCTTTTTATAACTGGGGATAATTAATTGGTTGTTGTCTGTGACTCATTACTCTAATGCCGCCAATTAAGGACTTGCTAGGACAGAAGACAGTTCTCAGGCTGTCCCCCAGGGCCCCCTGAAGACTGTGTGTCTGTGGGAGGCAGCATAGTGTCAAAACCAGCTTCTCTGTAGCAAGAGGCATATAGGTCAGACACCTGAAGGAACTTCCCAGCCCAAGACAGACAGCGACTGTCACCTCTCTCGTGTTTCTATAGCACATTTGCCTTTTGAGGGCTGTTTTTTAAAAAGCTCGTTTGGCCCCTCTGTCTCACAGAGGAGGCTCCAGGAAGAATGAGTGGTTTATTCAAGCCACGGGGGTTGAAGGCACAGCCTGCATTGCCCCCTGCTTGCATCCCCAGTCCAGACTGTTCCACACCCACAGTCTTGTTTGGGATGCACTAATTACTTATTTAATCAACACACCCGTCCGTCCCGATACTTGCTCTGGGCCCTGGGGTCAGGGAGGGGTATCTGACCCGGCTCCCCCCCTCCCTTGAAGGGCTCCCAGGCTGGTGGGGGAGCATACAAGATCCAACATACCCAGGCCACCCAGGATGATCCCTGCTGAGGCCCAGGAAAACCCCAGGCAGGAGAGCTGGCCTGACCTGATGTCTGGGAGTTAGTCCTGTCTCGCCGGCTGGGGAAGTGTTCAAGGCACGGGGAGCCATGCGGACCAGAGCTTCCTTGTGTACTGGAGTTTCTTGTGTTTGGGAACCGAAAGCAATCTGGCCTCAGTGTGGCTCCGCGTGAGGAGGGAAGGTGGTGGCCACATGGCCTGGGCCTGAGGCTGTGCCAAGGAGCCTGTTCCCCCTCCTGGGTGGAGGCAGCCCAGTCAGACTCAGGCTGTGCGAGGACCAGTCTGGTTAAATTGTGGAGGATGCGCCGAGGGGGCTGGGGTGGAGGTGGGGAGAGCCGGGAACTAGAGAGAGAGAGAGAGGTGGAGGCCGCTTTGCATACCCCAGGGAGGGGTATGCCGGTTCCGTGCAAAGGGAGGGATTCTAGAGACACTTGGAAGGTATAATCAACAGACTGGCTGTGGAAGAGATTGAGGGAGTCCTTTATGATGCCTCCCACCATCCCCTGATTTCTAGCCTAGCCGGATGAGGCCATTCCAGGGATGGAAATGGTGCTGTGTCCAGGGGCAAGTGGGAGGGGAGAGTGGTCTCTGTAGAGTCCAGGAAGAGCACAGTGCAGGTGGGACACAGACAGCTAAGTCTCTCTTCCCCCAAGACCTACTTCCTACGACAGGAGCCCCTGCAGCCATACAAGAAGACCCCCACTGGGGGATGTTCATCAGACCTCCACCCCCCACCCCTTACCCCTCCCAGGAGAACCTCACCCCTTCATAGCATCCTGCTTTTGCTCAGGCTGTCCCCTCACTTGGAATGTCCCTTCTCTCTTTTACATCTCAAGGCTCGTCACAAACGCCTACCCTTCTAAGAATTACCCCCCTCGAACAAAAAGAGAATCAGGCCTCCCTCCCTCGGGCTCCCACAACACCTCAGGCCTGGGCTGCCCCTTCGGACTGTGACTTTCTGTGTTTCCCAAGGGACTCAGTGTTGTGAGAGTGGAGCCTGGGCCTCGGAGGAGGGGCCTGGACCAGGCTGGGAGGATGGTTGAGGCAGGGCCCTGAAGAATGGTGAGCAAGCCAGTTAGGGGCCGTGCCCGCCACCCTGCTGACTGGGCCTGGAGAGGCAGGACCACTGACGAGTTCTCAGATACTGGGTGTCTGGAGAGGGCCAGCATACACGTATGGACAGGTGCATGCTGTCTTCCGGTGCCCCCAGCTGTGGTTGGCAGATGAGGGCGCTGACTTCGCAGGACCTCCCAGGCCACGCTCGGAGCCGGATTGGGCTCTGCCGGTGGGCAGGAGCCCAGGGGTGGAGAGTGTCCCAGCTGGTTCCCCACATCCCTGTCCTGTCGCCACCAAGTGGGCCTTGACAGGGGAGTGGATCCCACCTGGGAGTCAAGCTGGGCTCCCTGGATGAAGCAGCCTTTGCCCTGGGCTTCAGGGTGTGATTAGAGTCAGCCAGAAGTGCTTGGGTATTCCCTGCCAGGGAGCTGTGGCCTGAACTCTGCCCTGTCTACATCGTGACTTAGTGTGCGACCCTCAGGCAAGGCCAGACCTTCTCTGGGCCTCAGCTTGCTTACGGGTTAGATGGAGGTTCAGATTCACGCCGCAAGGGTCCAGTTAGACGACGGGTACCAATGCACATCACGTGTGGTGCAAGAGAGACCGCCGTCCCAACCCTGGGGAAAGTGTGTTCTCCCTATAAACTTTCAAAGGGGTGGCTGTTCCCTTCTCCAGCACTTTGGCTGAAAGGGGCCCAGCAGGTCAGAGGGGCGCCCTCTGATCCCCAGTTTTCCCACTCCTAAAATGGGGATAAGACCCCATGTTATCCTTTAAGCCTTGCAGGGCTGACATGACAATAAGAAAACGGGAGATGATGTTATTGCATCCATGAGAGACAGAGGAGAGTCTGGCAGAGCGCTGGTTTGTTGCGGTACAAACGGCTGAGGATTTATCGCTGCAATAAAGCCAGGCCATCTCTGGCCTTCAGGAACCCCTGTACTCCACCTAGCTCCTCCCTGAATGGTGCCGAGGGTGCCTGGCCCTCCCTGGGAAGCAGCTAACGCTCCGTGACTGCCTTGAGTGTCTGCTTAGGGAGCCTGGGTGGGACAGGAGATGGAGCATCAGCATTGCAGCCACCCACCACCCTGTGGCCTTGGCAGGGCCCTCTGAGGGCCTGGGATGATCCCTCCTGAGCCCCCCTTCCCCCCCCACCAGCTCCTCTGCTCCTGTCTCCCCATGGGCTGATGCAACCCCTAGGGTGGGTGGGGAGAGGCGGGGTGTTCCAGGCTGGGCTTGGTTTAATTCTACTGTCTAATGAGCCGCTCTGAGTGCACCCCAGCAGAAGCAAGGGCAGACAGAGGCCTAATTGCCCAGCTCTCTGTAGCCCAGAAAAATAAATCCGGCCTCTTAGGCTGTCAGGAGCTGGCTGGGGGTGGGGACTCTAATCCCTCTCCCTGCTTGGCCCTAATGCTGTAATACATCTCAAACCTCCCCGGGCCACCCCCTCCCCCAAATCTCCTGGGTCAGGGCCAAAGTAATCCTGCCAGGGCCTGCCTGCCTCTCCCCTCCCAGAGCTCCCCACACCCTTCCCAGCTGACATTTCCCAGACTTTTTCCGGTGCATCAGTCCCCCCATTTGGCATGTGGCAAGGGTGAAAACAGGCTGATGAGTGGAGGAGGAGCTGGCATGCCCGAGATCCAGCCTGCAGGAGGGCAGACTGGCCCTCTGTGGGTAGGCACCCCTCAAGCTCTCCAGTCTTTGCAGGGCTGTGTGGTGCTGAGGGCACAGCTGAACTCTGCAAACTTCTTTTTTTTTAAATGTTTATTTATTTTTGAGAAAGAAAGAGCAAGAGTGTGAGCAGGGGAGGGGCAGAGAGAGAGGGAGACACAGAATCCAAAGCAGGCTCCAGGCTCTGAGCTGTCAGCACAGAGCCCAGCGCGGGACTCAGACCCACAAACTGTGAAATCATGACCTGAGCCCAAGTCAGACAGACGCTCAACCGACTCAGCCACCCAGGTGCCCCACTGGACTCTAGGACCTTAAAGCAGAGTGGGGACCCCAGGGGTGGCACAGGGAGCAGGGCTCAGCCCTGTGGAAGGAGCCGTGCCCAGCAGCACCCACACACGGGGAAAGGGCTGCCGTGGGGCCGACTAGAAAGCCTAGAAGCAGTGCACACGCATGTGAGGATATTCTGTGTGGTGAACGAACGTGGAAATGACGGCAGATTTCACAAACCGTGTAGAGACAGCTGAAGTATCCATTTGGTGGAAATAAAATTAGATCTCTGCCTCTTACCTCAAACCAAAATAAATTCCAGATGGATTAAAATGTATTTTTTTTCTATCTTTAAATTCCTTTTCTCTATTGAGGAAGTGCACATTTGTTGAGAAAATTCAAACAACTTGGAAAGATGTAAAGTAGATGGAATTCTAATCTTAACGCTTGAGAGAAATGGCTTTCCAACCTCTATCCGTGCACGTGTATATACATCCGTGTGGAGCGATAGACAGATGAATATAGAGAGCTGGGTGGATTACAGGTTTGAATGTAAACCGCAAAGCCAAGAAATTACCACTATAAAATGTGAATCAAATATATACTCTTGGGCTACCTGTCTTAAACATGGTTCCAAAGGCAAAAACCTATAAAGGAAAAGAAGGGTAGATTAGACTACATGAAAATTTAAATTTTTATGCAGAAAGCATAATAAACCAAATTAAAGTAAAACGATGAAATAAGAAAAAATACACAATAGGAGCGCCTGGGTGGCTCAGTTGGTTAAGCATCTGACTTCGGCTCAGCTCATGATCTCACGGCTCATGAGTTCGAGCCCCACATCAGGCTCTGTGCTGACAGTGTGGACCCTGCTTTGGATCCTCTGTCTCCCTCTTTCTCTGCCCACGCCTCCCACCACCCCACCCACTGCCGCCTGAAAAAAAAAAAAAAAAAAAGACATTGAAAAAAAGAAAAAGGGGCACCCGGGTGGCTCAGCCGGTTAAACATCCAGCTTCAGTTCAGGTCATGATCTCACAGTTCATTAGTTCGAGCCTTGTGTCAGGCTCTGTGCTGACAGCTCAGAGCCTGGAGCCTGCTTCGGATTCTGTGTCTCTCTGCCCCTCCCCCACTCATGCTCTGTCTGTCTCTTTCTCTCTCTCAAAAATAAGTAAATATTAAAAAATTAAAAAAAGAAAAAATATACAGCACATATGAAGGTTAATACTCCTACATAGAGCTTTTATATGCCCATAGCAAAGGAAGCCAGTTCTCCCAAACAAAAGCTGCTGAGCTCTGTGCCTTTATACCTTCTGCTCTCTCCCTCTGCCCCAGTCCGGGCTCCCTAACCTGTCATCCCAGCAGGCCCATTCCTTCCAGCTTTGCTGCATGCATCCCCTCCTCCGGGAAGCCCTCCAGACCATTTCTCCTCCCGTAACTGGCCGTAGGATGGGAATTGCCTGCTGGCTTCTCAGTCACCTGTGGGGGTTGCTCAGAGGGGAATCCAGGCCTCATTCATCTCCCTGTGCAGGGCACAGCACATATATCTAGGATGACTGGAAGAGAGAGGTGGCAAGGGTGTGGAGGGGAGGTGCTGGAGGGGATTTGCTTTGGTATGGGGTGTGAGGTAGGGGTATAATTTTTTACCAATAGATGTCCCCATTCCATCTGTCGAATTCTGTATCCTTTCTGTACTAATTTACTATCTATTAATCTGTGTCCTTGCTTCCAGGCTCTTCCCCTTCTTTCGGTCTGTTTCTCCATCTCTGAATTGGATCTGTAGAGGATGAGGCAAGATGATCTCTGAACTCTTGTCTAAGTCTGAAATTCCAGGGTTCCTGGCCTGGCACTGCCTATGACTCACTGTGTGACCTTGGGCCAGGCCTGGCCCCTCTGAGCCAATTTCCTCCTTGGTCAGACAAGGACAATTACATGTCTTGCTCATTGTTGCTCTGGGACAGTTGGAGATGCTGAAGGCACCCAGACCTGGCTGTGAATTCTGGCTCCACTATTACATTTGCCCTTTGTGGCCTTGGGCAAGCCACTTCCCCTGGCTGACCTCTGCTTTCCTCCAACTATACCACCTGCTTTGCAGAGCTGCGGGGAGGACGAGAGGAGTTGGGGCATGTGGAGGACTCCTAGGGGCACCTCGCCCCAACTCTGTGAAGAGCCCACGCAGGGCTGTGTCCTCCACAGCCAGCGATGCGGGGCTGGGAGGGGGCACGGGACAGGTGCTATGCCAGGGTCTCCTTCCTTCATCTGTGCCAGCTCCTAGGACAGCAGCCTCCAGAGCTGGCCTGCCCTCTGCGTCCCACCAACGGTGACACCCACCCTGGGCTGGGAGCAGGTGAGCTGCTGGCTGTCCTCAGCAGCTGGAAGAAATTGGGTGTAGGGCAGGGGGCGAGGGGAACGTCTTGATCACTGTCTTCGCATAATTAAAGGGCTGTCAGATGCGAAACGATAATTATAGGAACCATCGTGGATTTGGTGACTTACAGCTTACATCTATATCTGGCAGCCCTCCCGTGAGGTAGAGGTGATGTCACCCCTGTGAATGGAGGAGGAAGCTGAGGCTTGGTCCTGAGCGGCCCATGGCATGCGGCTACTGGGGAGGAGGGCTGAGAATTAAGATTCAACTCTTGTTTACACCCCCCGCAGTGCCCTGGTCCTGTGACCCCCAGAATTTCTTGCCCTTTTACTGGACTTGTTGTGTGTAGAATCCGAGAACCAGCTTCAGGGTGGCAGCCGAGGATGTCAGTGGCGCCTGAGGGAGGGACGGAGGGACTCACTGTAGGTCCTGCTGGTCTCTGCAGCATGCCGACCTGCTGGCCCCATTTTACAGAGCAGGAAGCTGGTGCCCGAGAGGATAAATAAATGTCTCCCCCAAGGTCACCCATTTAGTAGGAGGCGGCCAGTCTTGGGTTCAAAGCCAGTGTTGCTGGGCTCCCAAAGGCAGCCTGCCTCTATCTGGCTGCTGTCTTAGAAGGAAGAGGCAGGCAGCACCAGAGGGAGAGCGCCCGTCCCTGCAGCTAAGGAGCCGAAGCAGGGTGGGCTCCTCCCCTGGGGGCTGCAGAGGCAGGGACTGGCGGGGAACAGGAGTCCAGCGAAACAGCACTGTCCCCGCCATCCTGTGAATCTGAAGTCTGTGGCCGTGTCAAAGACGGATGGCTCCTGCTGCCTATGCGGAACTCAGGCTCCGGGGTCCGTTTGGGGGTCCAGGGCAGGGTCCCCAGGAGGGGAAGCGGTGTCTGCGTGCATCCTGGCCTGGGGTGGAGGTGTGGGGTGGGCCGGGCCCCCAGGCGAGTGGTACAACACGCTGTCACAGCCAGGCCTGTGCGGGCGTTTCCTGTGGAGGGCTGGCTTTGTGCGGCAGCCAGGCTTGGCGACTGTGCGAGCCCCCGCTGCTCATAAGCTCTTTCAGCACGTTTTTCTCTGAATGCAGAAGGCTCTGGGGTGGGCGGGACGGAGACAAAGAGGGACCGGAGACGACTCCACGATCATCAGGAGGCGGTGAGGAGGAGCGGTGGCGTCTGGGAAATTGGCACAGTGTCGCCTGGCACGGGATGGAGGGACCCGTCTTCTGGAGGGTGGGGACAAGAACGGGAGGAGATGAGGCAGGGGGTGCAGGGCTGAATGCCCTGGCCTCTGGGGCTGGGTCTCCCCGCCTCTCCATCACCCCCAGCTCCCGGCACAGGGATGGAGCGGCCCCCGCAGCTCGCGGCCGGGCCTGTGCCCCTCTCCCCAGCTGCTCTCAGCCTCTCCCTGTGCCTGCTGCTGCCCAGCCAGCTCAGGAGCTCCCTGACCCTTGTCCCGCTCAGGTGGCTACAAGGCTCTGAACGGAAGGAGGCTGGGTATCACAGGAGCTCCTTCTCCTGGTCCCTCAGCCAGAGGATATGTCTGGGTTGGATGATGGCCCCATCCACTGGGGGACCTGAAGCCTCCCCGCGTCACAGTCAGGTTCACGCCTTCACACCGTGTCTGAGCATCACCTTGCGCTCTGCAGGATGTGAGCCCAGGGTACGTGGATGTATCTCAGCCACCCCTGCCCTGAAGGAGTCCACAGCCCAGGGAACCGTCCCTTATTATGTGCCTACTGTATGCCACTTGATGTATATCACCTCATTTAACAGCAATCCTCCAAGGTAGGGGGTTCTTCTCCCTGTTTTACAGGTGAGGAAACTGAGGCTCGGAGGAGTTAACTTGCCCAAGAGGCAGAGACCGGTCCATCTGCCTCCTGAGCCCAGGTTATTTTCATCTCCACATTTCAGAATGTGATTGAGGGTCAAATTGGCGGGCACCACGACTCTGTGCAGAAGTACTCAGGGAAAGGAGGGCTTCAAGGCCTGGAGAGATGCAGGTGTTTCCTGAGGGAGAAGGAGGTTTGGCCTGGGGTAGAGCCCCGAGAGAGAGGAGCGAGAATCGCAGGGGGCCAGGCTGGGCCTGGGACTACCATCCTGGGTCCCAGACGGCAAGGGCGGGTTTTGGGGAGAACGCACAGGGCTGGCTCTCATGGGGGTGTCTGTCAGGATACCGAGTTCAATCCCACATCTATCCTCCCCCACTTGGTGACCTCGGGTATGTTCCTCAACCTCTGACTCCCCCCTACGCATCCATACTGAGCCTTTGTGCAAATGAGCAAAAGTCTCCCCTTCTCCAGGACTCATGCCCAGCATGTACTGGAAAACAATCATGGCAAATATGTGTACTGATGGTAACCATGACGTGAGTGCCACTTCTTAGTGATGAGGTCCACAGCTCGCTCAGCTGAGTGTGCTGGCCCTTCTCTGAGGCTTGGGGGTTTTCCTCATTTGCTCTCGGATGGAGATAAAACCCCACAAAGAGAGAGTCCCAGGCCCTGGGCAGACTGAGAGGTGATGGAGGGCTGGTGGGTCCACCATCCCTCCCAGCTGGCAGTGACCTCAGCGCCCACACCACCTGGGAGCAGGCCCAGGCCTTTCTCCTGTAGTGGCCCTGACAAGGACCCTTAATGCCATTTGCAGCCTCTTTGTTGATGGAGCCACTTCCTCTGCCAGTTCCTGGCCTGTCCCTCCCCTTTCTTCCAGCCCCCCCCCCCCCCCATCCAGGTTTTTCCTCTGATTGTTCTTACAGTGACCTGCCGCTTCCCTGCTGGGGTCGGGTCTCTTCATCCCCGTCTACAGGCTCCCTGTGGCCATGGGGCCACCAGCTTCTAGCTCCCAGGATTTTCATCTCCAGGTGGCCCCCGACCCCAGCTCGTGCCAGTTCTGATGGTGGGGTTCCTCATTCCTTAATGCCACGGCCTTGCCCCCGTATCTGCTGTGCCCTCGGTGTCTCATCCACCTGCCGGCTGTAATCTTACCTGGTATCCAGGGCTGGGGCAGGGGAGCCCCTCATTCTCACCCAGTCTTTCCTGCCCCACCCTCAGGATCTGGTCAAGTGGGGACAGTGGCCCTTAGTGCACAGGGCCCGTCTGCTGTGGGTCCCCCAACGCCTGTGGTATTCCCAGCAAACCTGTCAGAATTGCCCCTCGGTTATGCATCATAACTCACCGTAGGACATCCCCCAGCACGTGTAGCAGCTTTTCTAACCTGCCACTGTCCCTACAGCTAGCCCCCTGGTCCCACCATCTATTGAATTCCAGGCTGCTTGCCTGGGACAGGACCCATCATAGGCTGAGGCTCACCCCTCACCCAGGCCCCTCTCAGAACCCTGTCTAGTGGCCAGAGGTGCAGCAGCTTGCCCCTGCCGAAGTGGAGGGATCTCTGTGGACAGATGGCCATTCACTGCTGCCAGCCGGGGGTCCGCAGAAGACCACGGGCCCCTCTGCGGGGGCGGGATGGTAAGCCCCCGGTGAAATGTCTCCTGGGTGGGCATCTTCGTGGCAGAGTAAGAGAAAGGGTCTTTTCTCACCTATCATTATCAAATTCTTCTTAAGTTCCCACCCCATGCCAGGAATAGGAAGATCACCTAGATCTCGAAGGTGCTTACAGTATAACAGAGGTAACTGACATATAAAGACAGTTCTAGAACTGCAGGGTCTATGCTGGAACAGACCTGGGGTCAGGGCTATGGAAGCTCTGTGGACAGGAGATTGACCTGATGGGACAGGGAAGGCCTCAGGGAGGAGGAGGGCCGCCCCGTGAACCAGAGAGGTGTTGCCTTCTAAATGGAGGGTATGGCTTGTGCAGAGGTACGGGGCTTGAAGAAGCCTGTTGAGGGTCTGTGGGCAGTTCAGAGCGTGGCCTGTAAAGTGCCTGTGTAAGGGCAGAGGTGAGGGCTGAAGCCAGTGATATTCTCAGGCTGGGGCATGACATGACCAGAGAAGGATCAGGCTTCGAAGACCTATGTTTAAGCTGGCCTGGAAGCAGCCAGCTATGCTCTGCAGGAAGTAGGGGCGAATGAATTCTTACTTGTGAGCAAATGAGAATTGGAGGCAGCAAGAGGGACTCGGAGAAAGCTGAGACCCGGGCGATGCTAGGCCAGCCGGGCTGGGGTTGCTGGCTCAGACGGGGTACCCCCCAGCCCTCAGCCCCGTGGCTGAGCTACAGCCCTTCTCTGCTCCCCCAGACAGTCCCAGCCATTCTTGGGTTCCAGTGCTCCAGAAAGGCACATGGCTCACCCTGCTCCTATCTGGGGTTTCTCAATTCCTGAGCAAGGCTGTACCTCATGGGCCCAGGGCTGGGGCTCATGCCATTCTCTGTCCAGGTGGGACAGACACGGGTGGTCCGGTCTCTAAGAAACCACCCACCGCCAGCTGCTGGAAAGATGGTTTCATCTCCGCCTCTCTGCTTATGTACAAAGAGGGGCTAAGCAAGGCTGCCTGGTTCTGTACATGACAGCGAGCGGAGGAGGCTGCTTTCACTGTCACCCAAGCTCAGACCCTCCTGCCCAGGGCTAGGCACGGAGTGGGTGCTCAGTGTGGACCTTCGCCGGGGTTTGAGGGCCTGTCCTGCGTGCTGGGCATGGCAGAGCATGCCTGAAGCCGTGCTACCAGGCTACTGGCTGCTTGCCAGTCCTGGCTCCGAGCACTTGGCTTGTATTATCTCATTTAATGCTCACGTCAACCCCGTGGTGGAAGTACTAGTATTGTCCTCACGTCACACGGGAATACACTGAGGCACAGAAGGGTTATGTCAGCTTGTGATGCCTGAGGCTAAATGGCTTGTAAGCTCCAGACACTGTGTGCATAGCCGCTCCACTGTGGTGTCTTCTTGATGGCACAGGATGGAGGTGTCCCGGGCAGTGAGTGAACTTTCTCTCCTCTTGTACTTGCGTCCCTGCCTGCAGTCATAAATGCTAAGGGAGTGTCCTTGCAGAACCTGCAGTCGCTTGTGAGACACAGTCACGTGAGCCGATCACGGTGCACAGGGCGTGAGTTTAAAGTCGGGGGCACTGAGGCTGTGGCAGCACCGTGGGCTGGGCGGCAGAGGTGAAGTCCAGGAAGACTTCACAGAGGAGGTGACATTTGAGCTGACTTGAAAGGTGAATGGGAATGTGAGACAAATAAACCAGGAGGGATGGCTCTTCCGGGGTGAGGGAATTGGTTGGGGAAGGGGATGAAGGCAGAGAGGTGGAGAGAACACCCCCAGAGGGGCTCCCCTGCTTGGCTACGCAGTGAGGAGCCATCAAGAGGCTACGCTGAGGTTTGAGCCATGGCTCTGGGCTGGAAGGATCAAAGAAGCCTAAGGGAGCTGCAGGGAGCCCGCAAGCCTTCTGGGCAACGGTCAGGCAAGAGATACCCAGGCTGCCCAAGCCCTGCAACCCCTCAAGGTGGGGGTGGTCTTTGTTCTCTTCTATGCTGACTTCCCCTCAAACGCCGTTTGTTCGTCCTGATGATCTCAGCGGTTTCCCAGAGAGCAGGATGTTCCCAGCTTGCTGTGCTTCTGAGATAAGGCGACAGACGAAAGCAGGGATAAACCTGAGGGCCCAGCTGGAAGTGCCTGCGGACCTCTCTGGAAGCAGCAGTGTCGGGGGCCCCCACCCCCCTCCCTGCAGGAGACAGAGGGGCTATGTGGCCCAGCCCCGAGGGGCCGGTGCCTGGTACGGGTGGCAGAAGGCTACACTTCGAGGCCAGAGACTGGGACACTGGTCTTTAATGCTCCACTCACTTGCTGTGTGACTAGGACAAGTCGCTTCACCTCTCCGGGCCTCAGTGTATTTATCAGTAGCATGGGGCAGGTGTGGGAAAGAATACCTACACTGTAAGTGTGTGCGAGAAGGGAAGGAGGTAAGCGATGTGGCCTCACAGACTGCAGATGACCATGCCGGTAAAAAGGCTTAGGGCAGACACGGCCTTTGCTCCTGGGAGCCATCGCCAATATGGGGAGAACGGTGCACCCTGGAAAGGCCTCAGCCCAAGGGGGTGGATCCCTGACCCCGCTCCTAGCTCCCTACCATTTTGTGACTTTGAGCTCTGTGGTGTTGGGCAGGTCGCTTCCCCCTCTGAGCCTCAGGGTCCCCACCAGTATGAAGAGGCCAGTAATCCCTGCCTGGCAGGTTTGGCTATAAAGTGAGAGCAGGAAGAACATTCTAGATGGGAGGTGGCCCCAGGATCCAGCCCCTGACCTCACCTGACCCCTTTCCCCGCTCTGTTCTTCCAGTGGGAACGCCTCTGGTTCCTGCTCCTCACCTTCACCTTTGGCCTCACACTCACCTGGCTCTACTTCTGGTGGGAAGTCCACAATGACTACGATGAATTCAACTGGTGAGTGGGTGTGGGGTAAGCAGGGGACATGGGGGCCTGGGCCCCGGGCTGGAACTGCGGGGCTTGGGTTGGAGCCTCTCTCCCAGGCTGGCCCTCAGGGCTCTCCGTGTGGCTTTTGGGGAGCAGGGTCCTCTGGAAAGAACAAAGGCTGGGCAGGAGCTGAGACCAGCCGGGAGGAACAGGGAACTCCTTCCTGGTGCTGCTCTCATGGAAAACAGGAACATAAGATGGGCAGGGCTCAGCCAGGGTCCGGGGCCCCTGAACCTCTTTGTAGGCAAGAACCCCAAGGCCCAGAAAGACCAGGGCCTCAGCAGAGGAGGTGACCCCAGACCGCAGGCCTCCTCAGTCCCTGAGCAGGACTTTGGGCAGCGTGGCAGATGCTATGGTTCTGGGACAGTTCAGGGTCCTTTATGGGCACCAGCCTCAGGTCCAAGGGCAGGGCTGTCTGAGGCTGGGACCTGGGTATGCAAGGGTACCTGTTTCTTCTTCACCCGCCTCCGTTGCCTGCCTTTGCCAGACAGTGAAAGGCATGGGATCGGGGTAAGTTCCCTGGGTTCTCATGGAGACTCCTCCATTGACAAGTGTGGAAACTGAGGCCCAAGATCACATAGCCGCTTAGGAGCAGAGTTGGGGCTTGGAAGCCAGGCCTCCTCACTCCCTATCCAGTGCTGTCTTTTCCTTCTGGTTAGAAGTTCAGCTCAGTTCAGTGTGACCATGAGCACACTAAGGTGAGCCTCTCAGGCTCAGTTTCCTCTCCCGTAAAATGGGATAATTCCAATCTCATCAGGTCTTTCTGAGGATGAAACGAGATGATGGCCATGGGAGGGCTTAGAGCTCCATGTCACCCTCAGGGCTGCTTCCCAGGAGGCCGGATCTCCAGCTGGAAGGTGGCCATGATGTTAGAATTGGGGATTTCTAGGACTCTGGGCTTCTGACAGGCTGTGGTTCTAGGATTCTGGGATGATCCTAAGACTCCATTAATGGAGTCTGGGCATCCACTCCCCTCTGCATGGCACAAGGCTGTGCCTCTGTTATTAATGAGCACAATAAAGGATGTGCTGCTGTCCCCCTACAGCCCAGCAAGATGAGCTTGAGTCCCAGAGGTGCCCTCTGGCCTTTATTAAATGCCATAAATCAATTATTCATCCTCACAGGTATCCAAAGCGCCGGCACTGTTGTGCGTAAATGGGAACATTCCCTGCTGGCCCTCCACTGCAGTCATTGGACACTTCTGCTGAAGGTCTGCTGCCTGGGAGATCCTCAGGTCCCCCCGCATCGTGTACAGATGGGGAAACTAAGGCGCAGAGAGGGCAGGACTCACCCACAACCACAAAACCACTTAGTGCCAAAACATATATTGAGGACAGTCTGAGGAGACTGGAGTTCAGAGAGGTTAAGTAGACTTTTCACAGTCACACAGCGAGGTGCCGGCAGATGTAGGACAGGGACTTGAGCATGGCTGACTGTATCACGCTGTCCAAGAACTACCTCAGTCTGCCCAGAGACTGAGCGTCCTGTCACTGGGCAGCTCACGCAGAGGATGGGTGCCTACCCTGCTGGGGAGTCTGCAGGGGGAAGGCCTGCCTGCGACTTAGGGATGGCCTGAAGGCCTGTAGCTCCATCAGCCTGTCACTGTCACCTCGGTTTCTTGGAGTCAGTGCTGGGGTTCACAGACCCTGGCCCCGCCCTCCTAGTCCCGACAGCCTCTGGGGATAGTTCACGCAGCGAGGGGTTGCGAGCGAGAAGCAGGCGGTCAGGGCTGGCCCACCCAGGGAGGGGCCACGTGGGCTGTTGCTGTCCAGGAGGGCTCCCTGCCAAAAGTGGGAGACAAGTGGAACTAAAACATCTTTCAGGACCAGTTCCTAAGAAGCGAGTCCCGCCCTTCTTTGGGCCTCAGTTTCTCCACCTGTAGGAGGGTGCATTCAGTGATCTTCTAAGCAGTAGATTTCTCCCTGCAATCTGAAGATGAGGGCCAGGGTGCCCCATAGTGTCCTAGTGTCCCTTCCCATCACCCCTGCCCATGCCCGAGATGGCAGTAGGCCTGAAACTGCCTGGTGCCGGCTCAGAGTCTCTGACCACCTTGAGTAAATTGCTGCCTTCTCTGAGCCTCAGTTTCCTCAGTTGTACAGGGAGGATGTGGATGCCTCAGTCTTTCTGGAGAGCAACTAAGCAGTATCTATCAGGAGCCTTAAAGTCCATTGCCTTTGGCTCTATAATTCTATTCGTAGGAGTCTATCCTAAGAAAATAATTAATAATACAGAAAGCTATGTGCAACATTTTCTTTTTTGTGTTAATTTATAAGAGTGAATAATTAGAAACTGTTTTCATCAGTAGGAAGTTGGCTACGTATGGTACATTAATTCAACAGACCACAGAGCTGTCAAAAAATCAAATTTCTTCAGGATTTTTACTGACCTCAGTAAATTCTTGTGTTAATAACAAGAAGAGAATTGATTACTTATCACGTGCCTTGCCTCACTTCATCCTCAGGAAACCCTGTGAAGGGCACTTTGTTATCTCCATCCTGTAGATGAGAAAACTAAGGCCGAGATAAGTCAGGTATTATGTCGTATCAACCCTAAGACCCCACATTTTCACACTCTAGCATCGAAATTGAGACGCGTGTCACAATCGATGGCATCTTAGAATCGGGGAAGCCTGTCACCTCCACAGGATCCTGCAAGCCAGTGAGAGGCAGAGTGGGGATTTGAACCCAGTGCACCTCCTTCCAAAGCCCAAACTGAGCATATGCTAGATGTGACAGGGTCCTGGCTTTGCTGCTTTACAAATATATAAGCCTGGCAGGGAAACCCAGCAGAAGAAAGGTCTGCAAAGTCTCGGCAGCGGTTACTTCTGGGCAGTGGAATTATGGGGAACTGTTTTCTTTATGCTTCTTGGCATGCCCGGGTGTCCCCTGTGAGCCCTGGACAAGCCTGACCGGTGAGCACGGGAACCGTGACATCATTACTGACTGGTCCAAGGCCTGGTCACTGAGCCTGGCTGTGTGAGAGCTGACAGCCTGCTGTCCCAAGGGAACCTCCTGGTTCCCTGGTGCAGGTCTGACCCCTTCTCCTCCCGGCAGGTACCTCTACAACCGCATGGGCTACTGGAGCGACTGGTCTGTGCCCATCCTCATGACCACAGCTGCTGCCTTCACCTACATCGCGGGCCTCCTGGTACGTGGGGCGTCTCAGAGGGCAGGTGGCCCTGCTCCCAGGGGGTGGGAGACTTGGCTTACATGGGCCGATGGAGGACCACCCTGGCCTGAAAAGGGAAGCTGGCTTTTCCCGGGTCCTCCTAGCCTGCTGCCCCTCTGGGGCTCGGCTTCCTCCAAGGTGGGAGGTCATCTTTTGCCCCATCCTGGAATGTTTTCCTCCTGACCCAGTGACGGGGGCCATCTTGCTGTTAGGGTCCACTGCAGACTGTCTCTTCCAGAAACTTCTGCCTTGGGTCTTGCTACCAATTCTCTACTCCCTCAGACTCAGGTCGATCCCCATGCTAGACTGGGAGCTCCCTGGGGACTAGGCTCAAGTCTGCTTCAGAATCCTGGGGCCCTGAACTCTCAAAACATTAACTGGGCAGCCCAAGCGCAGCAGGGCCCAGTGACCTGCAGAGGGAGAAACTGTAGAGGAGGAGGAGTCTAGCGGCCTAGAATAACCGGGGAGGAGGCCAGGCTTAGGCCGGGCTGGGCACTCCCATCGCCTACGGGGAGGGTTTGTTGACTGCTCTGACCAAGGTCCAGAGCAGCAGTGGGCAGAAGGGTGTCTGGGGAGCTAGCAGAAGCCTTTGGGTCACACACGGTGCCCGACCGTCACCTCGTGGGCCCCCTCTTCAGGTCCTGGCACTATGTCACATCGCCGTGGGGCAGCAGATGAACCTACACTGGCTGCACAAGGTAAGGGCTGCCTCCCTGGGGGGTGGGGGAGGGGCAGGGAGGCCGCAGCACCGGAGGAAGAGCTCGGACACGCCATCCTTCCTCTGCATCATGATGACAGCCGTTCCAGTGGCTAAGGGAGTGCTCACCATACACCTGGCACTGTTCTCATCGTCTAGCCTATATTAACTCATTTAACCCTCACCGGTAGCCCTGTGCGGTAGGTACTAATATCTTCCCATTTTGCAGTTGGGCAAACTGAGGTACGAAGAGGTTAGAGAACTTGCCCAGGGTCTCCCACTTAATAAGAATCTAGCTCTGTGGCTGCTGCTTGCCCAACGCAGGTCACAGCCCTGGCCCCCTCTCCTCTTCATCGGTGAGCTCATTGTAAACCTGGTGATGTTATTCCCAACTCAAAGCCCTTCCCACCTCTCTCCCCCTTGCTCCCGGGGCGATCCCAGCTCCCCCACTACAGCCCTGTATGACTTGGGTCCTGCTAACACCTCCCAACTGCTGGCTTGGGACAGCCACCCTCGGCTTCTGCTGCAGGAGACATCCCAGGCCCTGCCAGCATGGCTACCTTTCCTCTCCTCTCCCTCTTCCCTCTTGCCCTCCCTTTCTCTCTCCTTTGGACTCCTTCCTTAGTTTGCTTCCCCCACCTACAGGCTGCTCAGATTCCCCCAGCCCTGGCAGGCTCCCTTGCCATAGTCCTGAGCCTCTGTGCTGTCCATTTCTGCCTCGCTCCCCCACCCTGGCCCACCCCAGTCTGGGAGCTCCTTGCAGGCCAGATTGGCTTTGCCCATCTCTGTGTCCCCAGTGCCCCACTCAGGGCTGGGCCCAAAGTGGGGAGGCTCCACACATTCTGAGCCTCAGCACTCTGAGCATTTATTGCATGCATGGTGCTGAATGTATGTGGCCCACGCTTGCCCCTTCTCGAGGCCCCAGTGGGCATGGGGTGGTACAAAGCCAATCAGGAGAGCCCCTCCTTCCTGGGATGCCTGGGCCTTGGCAGGAGGCTAGGCACCTCTTTCTCCCCAGAGCCTGGCTCGGAGTGAGCATGCCATTTAGGAAGGGACAGAAATGTCCAGAAGTAACCATGAGCCCACGAGATGGGTGAGGAGTGACAGGGGCAGGGGCTCACTTCCTGCTAGAAGGGGGACAGGGCAAATCCAGCTGGGCTGTGTGGAGTAGCAGGTGCCAGTGGGCATCCAGGGGCCTCCGAGGTCAGGTGCTGGGGGAGTCAGATCCCGGGGACTGAAGTCTGAGAGGAGTGAAGACCAGCCAGCAGCCCTCCCTGCTTCCTCCTGCTTGTCACTGTATCCTGAGGTGTCCCCTGGGCTTCTGAAGTCCCCTCTTGAAGCACTTTCTTCTCTCTGTTGGGCAGCCGACTTGAAAGAGCTGCACCAGCTGGCACCCCGGGTGGGGCTGGCACCCACCGTGGTTACCTCCTTGGGCTCGTGCCTGGTTCTCAGCAGGCCAGGTCACACTTGCCTGATCCTAGTGGAGAGGCCTCCGGAGGCACTCAGCCAGCCGGGGTTGCAGACCAGTACCCGGGGCTGCGAGGACCCGAGCCCATCATCTGCACCAGTGCCAGCTCCTGGGTGCCAGTCCTGCCTTCCTCTCCTCTCTGTCCCCTCCCGGGAGGCCTCAGCACGAGGAAGGTCTTTCCAGGCAGAGCTGATCCATAGCTGGAGCCACGGCATCTGGAGCGAGGGAGTTCCCGGGGGCCAGGAGTATTCAAGTAGGGGCTCGAGTTCTATTCTGTTTCTAGGACTCTAAAGAATCCTTATTCTTTTTTGTTTTAACCAATTTTTGACCATCTACTATATGGATGTGTTCAAAATTAAAAAGGTACTAAAAAGTAGGCAATGTTAATCTCCCTCCTATCCTTCCAGCGATATTTTAAGTACCTGCAAATACACATCTGGTTTCTTCGTTTCCTTCTTCTCTGAACACAAGTACCGGCCTGCTACCTCTGCGCCCTGACAAAATGGGAGCTCTTTGCCCTTCAGTGCATTGAGAACATTCCCATCGCGTCCATCCCCTGCTCCTGCCCCGCTGTCTCATCCCTGGTTCCCGAGGCTGGTGGGCCCGCCCGATGTCCCAGTGCACGTGGCACAATGCGGCAGCGCCCCAGGCGGGGAGGTGCGAGGTAAAGAGCACCCACTTTCACTAGCTCCTGCCAAACTGCCTCCTTGCCACGGCCCACCAACCCATGCCTCTGTGCTTAGAGAGCACACTCGCCATCAAGTGTTCACAGATTTCTTGACTTCGGCCAACGTGATGGGTGAGGATGAGCCTCGGTGTAGCTTTAATCCGCATTTCCCTTGTGATGACTTAGACTCAGCATCTTCCCCAAGCTTGAGTCATTTGCGTTTCCTTTTTCATAAACTGGCTCTTCGTCTCTTTTGCCCTTTTTGCTGTGGGATGTGCTTTTTGCGTAGTAGTTTGTAGGAGCTCTTTCTAGATTCAGAAAATTAGCCCTTTGGCCAGTGAACTGCAGACGATTCTTCCTAATTCATCTTTCGATTGGGCTTGTGTTTTTGCCAGAGGAATTTTTTTATTTTTCCGGATGTGAATCTGTCATCTCTTTTATGTCTCCTGGATTTTGTGTCCGACTTAGGAAAGTCTTTCCCTAGGGACAGCTGGGTGGCTCAGTCAGTTAAGCGTCTGACTTTTTTTTTTTTTTTTAACATTTATTTATTTTTGGGACAGAGAGAGACAGAGCATGAACGGGGGAGGGGCAGAGAGAGAGGGAGACACAGAATCGGAAACAGGCTCCAGGCTCTGAGCCATCAGCCCAGAGCCTGACGCGGGGCTCGAACTCACGGACCGCGAGATCGTGACCTGGCTGAAGTCGGACGCTTAACCGACTGCGCCACCCAGGCGCCCCGCGTCTGACTCTTGATTTCAGTTCGGGTCATGATCTCTCTCTCTCTCTGTGAGATCTCTGAGATCTCTTTCTCTCTGAGAGCCCTGCATCGGACTCTGTACTCACAGTGCAGAAACTGCTTGAGATTCTCTGTCTCTCTCTCTCTCTCCTCTGTCTGCCCATCTCCCTCTGTCTCTCTCTCTCTCCCCTGCCCTCTCAAAATTAAATAAACTTAAAAAAAAGAAAGAAAGAAAGAAAAGTCTTTCCCACTCCAAGATGATAAAAAAATGTCTCTGTTGGTATCATTTGGTGATTATAGGTTTCTGGGTTTCTAATTTTTTTTTTAACATTTATTTGTTTTATCTTTTTGGAAGTTTATTTGGGAGTATAGTGTGATCTTTGTTCTTTTTTAGATGGCTTCCCAGGTCCCTACTCTCTATTCAGTAATCCATTCTCCCCCTCTAATTTGAGATGCCACTTTTATAGTAGACTAGTTTTGTTTTTTTTTTAATGTATTTAGATCTGTTCCTCGTTGTTGTTGTTGTTTTTTATTTACTTTCACTTACCTCTCTGGTCTCATGCCTATATAATACTGCTTTAAGAACTGTAATTTTAGATTATGTTTTAATCATGATCTTTATTTTGAGAGTCTCTGGTTCCCTAGGGTCATGGTTAAGGGTGGGCTGCAGAACAGAGGGGCCCAGGACAATGCTGGGGGGGGGGGGGGCGCTTGGGACAGGCAGGGTAGCGTGAGCAGATCTGGGTGTCTACTTGGGGACCTTCCCCATCCACCCTAGTCCTCCCAAAGGTCCTGTTTCCCAGAAACAGGAGACAAGTCCAGAGGCCCAGAAGATGAGAAGTGTGGGGCTTTCCAGTAAACAGGAGGTTGTTTCCCCGAGATGTCCCCTTCCTGCCCCACCTACCCACAATGCCAGAATCCATCCAGACACCACTGCTGTGAGGGGCTCTCACCACAGCCCCCACCTCCCCAGGGTGCCCCCCACCAGTCCCGGCACTGATCACACCCCACGGCCCCCGTCTGCGACCTTGCCTGACTCCCCTGCCAGAGTGGCGGCAGTCCCCAGCCCAGGGCCTGTGTGGAGGATGTGTCTGCCAGTGACCCAACCTGAGGCCCAGGGAAGAGGACTGGGTGCCACAGTCATGCGGCAGTACTGACTGAGCTGGGGCAGGGCCTGTGCGTCTGCCCCCCCAACCCGGCCCCATTGGTGCCTGTGTACCATCTGACCACGTTCCCTTCATCAGCGCTCCCCATGAATTCAGACTCCCTCCAAACCACCGGCCCAGGCTCCCCAGTTCTTCCCAGCCGTCTAGCCTCTCCCCCTCCAGCTGCAGCGTATGTAGGAAGGCACATCCACGCCGGGCCCCGCTCATCACGATAGCCGATGGCCGTAGCCATCCTTTAATGGGCGCTTACTCTGTGTGTCAGACACTTTCCACAGTGTTTCAGTCACTCCTGGTAATCATCTTGGTCATTGGATATTATGCCCACGTTTTCAAATCACACCACTAACATTTGGTAAGCCTTTACTATTTGGGTACCAACCCTGTGCTTAGCACGCCATTGCTCTCTCTCCCTCATCCCCAAACCCCTGGCTGGTGGGCACTCATCCCCCGCATTGCACCACCCAGGAAACATGATTCCGGAGGTCAGCCTCTCCCATTAGGCCGAGGGGCTGGGATCTGACTGAAGGGTGTGGCTCGTGCAGCACCGAGCCCTGGCCCGTCACCTGCCATTTGGATCGTAGAACCCAGATTCCAGCCGCCCCCAGGAGGCCGACCTGCTGCCCCCTCTGCCAGGCTGGCTTCCAGCTCCTCCTGGGCGCCAGCATGCAGGCGAGGCTCACTGCACGGAGGTGCCTCCTGTGTCCTCAGTCCCTTCCACTGTCCCCTCAAGCCAGCATCCCACCTGCACAGAAGACCAAAGACCGCTTTCAGGGGAGGACAGTGGGCCATCTCTGGGCCTTCTGGGTGGGCTTTATCCTTTCCGGTCCGATATGAGGAACGATGGTTCCCAGCGTTGCTGGGGATCAGTGCTGGTAATGTGTCTTAAGGATACAGCGTGGGGTGGGGGGGTCCCACAGACACTAAACACTGCGGTAATGCTGCCGAGCATAATGGTTGCCATGACAGCAGCTGCAAAGCTCAGAATAAAAATTTTAATTGCATTATGATTATGGGAAATCAGTTTTATTGCAAGTATTTCCCCTAGCAGTTAAATGCAATAAGACTGTCAGGAACAACCCTTCAGAGACATTTGCTGTGCCCGGGACCTGTCTGCAGGGGGCAGCAGGGGGCAGGGAGCCTGTGTGTTGAGGAGGATTCTCTGGGACCCTCAGGACACTCCTTGGCCTCCCTCTACTGCAGCGTGACTTCCCAGAAAGAGCATGACCTCTGGGACAGACCATGGAGTTTGCTTCAGTATCTGCCCCCTCAGAGCTACATGGCAAGCCGGCCTTATGCTGAGCTGTTTCCCTATGTGTGATATCAAGGTGATAATGACCTCACCTGGGACCTTACAAGAGTAAACATGAGGAAAACAGGATGTCCCTGCCCCAGGCACACAGGCCCTCCCTCCTCTGTGTCCCTGCGTTTCTCCCCTTCTCGTGCCCTGTCCCCCCCGCCCCAGGCCAGTACGTTACAGTCCATAAAGGCCCCTACCCATCTCCGCCTTATTACTGTTTCTTATTGGAACATTCGTTTTGGGCTGATGGACCCGAATGACAAAGCTCCAAAGGGAAACTTAATCCCAGGCCAGAATGAATCTTCTCTGCCTGGCAGGGAGGGAAGATGGAGCAGCCAGTGTCTGCCCTCACCATCCTATCTTGTTCAGTTCCGTTTGGGAGGGCTCTCACAACACAGCCGCCTCCGCCTCCGGGAAAGGCACAGCAGGAAGGGAAGGGGGGCAGTGGGGAAACAGCTTGCAGCGGCAGTAGGAAGTCAGTGAAGGCAGGGGACGGTGGCCTTGACTTGGCCCATTATGGAGAGGGGCGTGGGGGCTTTGGGGTAGAGATGTGACCTGAGCCTTAAGTTGCCAGGCTTGGCGGTGAGCGGAAGGTGGCTGGAATGAGTGCCGAGCAGGGGGGTAGAGGGTGGGGCTGGGGGCTGAGTAGCCAGAAACCAGGCTTCAGGCTCCACTTAGTCTGGGGAGCATCTTGTGCTGCGTGAGAGGTTTCAGATCCCAACTGTCCCCAAAGCTCTCTGTCCCTTGAAGCTTCCATCTTGTCTGCCCTCCAACGTGTGCTCCTTGTTTCCTCTAGGAGGCAGCTGAGAGGGCAGCCCCCGTAAACACAGTAGAAGCTGGAAGCTCAGGGGCAGGAGCGGGGAGCCCCGGCTGTGGGGCCAGTGGGCCAGAGCTCTGCCTCACTTCCGCCCGCTCCAGCCTGAGGGGTATCGGCTCCTGTAGGGGACCCGGCTCCCCAGCCTCCTGCCCCTGCGGCCTAGATAAGTCACCCTTCACCTCAAGGGCTGCTGGCAGGGCTAAGTGAGGCCTTCAACATGACTGGCTGGGCCCATGAGAGGCCCCCACGGGCCAAGAGTCTCCCCTCCTCACACCCTCAGTGGGGCTGAACCTTGGGCTGCGCCTATGCCTCCCCCCAGCTTCCTCCCACTGTCTCTCCTCCTCAGCCTCCCTTCTGTTCTCTGGAGGTCCCCCGGCCTCCTCCTGCCTCTGTCTCTCACTGTCATTTCTGGCTAGCCATCTCTGGCTTTCTCTCCGTTGTGCCTGGCTCTCTTCTGCTTCCCCCCTTCCCTTTGTTGGTCTCTCTCGCACTCCCCGTTTCTCCCTGTGCCTCTTCCGCAGTCTCTGCTTCCCTGCCCCTCTCTCGGATGCACTGGGGATGCTCAGGCTGTCCAGACACACCTGCTCTGACCTCCTGTCTGGTGACTCTTCCCCTTCCAGATGGGGCTGGTGGTCATCCTGGTGTCCACGGTGGTGGCCATGTCGGCCGTGGCCCAGCTGTGGAAGGACGAGTGGGAGGTGCTGCTGATCTCCCTGCAGGTGAGGGGGTGAGGGAGGGCTGGGCAGCCACTTTCCCAGGACCTTCAACACAAGGCAGTGCCTTTTCATCACTCACGTCTTTTCAGACGAAGGCCCAGAGGGGGCAGGGAGGGGCCCAGATCACAGAGCAAGTCAGAGCAGGGAGGGTGCTACACCTTGGGGTTTCTGCAGAGATGAGAGTTGCCCACCCCACGGACAGAGATAGGCTGGCTGTGAGGGTGTTGGTGACCAGAGGGTCTAGGCATGGCTGGGAGCTCATGGTTCCTCTTGCCCCTTCCCGCACACAAGGGCACAGCGCCATTCCTGCATGTGGGGGCCCTGGCCGCCATCACCGCGCTCTCCTGGATTGTGGCAGGACAGTTCGCCCGTGCAGAGCGGTCCTGTAAGTATGACTGCCTCCCAAGTACCAAAACCAGCTTGTCCTGCCCCCACCTGGACATCACCTAGGTGGCCACTCTCAGCATGGAGGTCCTGGTTCGGAGTGGCCCACAGGGTCCACTGAGGGTCGCAGCCTCGGTCAGCCTTGCACGTTTCCTCCTCTGTGTGTCTGTGTGTGAGTTAGAAGTCCAGCTTGCCTTCCTAGCCAGATGGGGGCTGGCCGTGGTGTAGGGTCCCCTCAAAGCATTGGGTCCTGACAGGTAGAGGGAAGAGGGGCCCCCACCCCAACCCCAGCCTGCTCAGGATTCACGGGTGGGCCCTGTGGAAAGCCAAACAGCTCACCAGGTAGCCTGACTCACGGCCGATGTCTGCAGCCTCCCAGGTGGCCATTCTCTGTATCTTCTTTGCCATGGTATTTGCCTTCTACCTGGCCCCTCTCACCATCTCATCTCCCTGCATCATGGAGAAAAAGGACCTGGGCCCCAAGCCTGCCCTCATTGGCCACCGTGGGGCTCCTATGGTGAGTACCACCTGAGGGTCCTAACAGAGCAGAGAGGGGGGTGGGCAGTTCTGCCATTCTAGGGGAGACAGGCCTAAGGACCTATCTCCTTGTAGGGAAGATATAATATGTGTAATATGGTAATAGCAGGAATCTTTAGCTCTTTTGGGGGGCATATGGGAAGGGTTGGTGAAAAAGCTGGGGAGCTCAGATGGGACTGAATCCTGAAGAGTCCTGAAGGCATCTCGCTAAAAAGATTTAAGTTTTTATCCTGAGGGCCCTGGAAAGATACAGGCAGGCTAGGTTGTGGGTTGGGAAGGCCCAGGAGAGAGGGGGAGCTGGGTGTGGGGAGGACAGCCGGTCCCCGGGTTGTAGGAGAACCCTCTGGGCTGTGGGGTGCAGAAGGGAACAGGTACAACTCAGAGCCCACTGCTAGAGGGAAGGTACTTGAAGAGGGTTGAATTAGAGACAGAAGGGAGTCAAAGTCAGAGCCCTCTGACCCAGCAGTAGTTTAGAGGGTGGCTCCAGAGCCATGCTTCCTCAGCCCTTTGGCAGCTGTGGGAGCCTGGACCAATCCGTGTCTGCTCTGTGCCAGTTTCCTCATCTTGTGTCTTGGGATAACAAGAGTGCCTGCACCGGTGGGCCATGTGAAGTACCCAGCTATGAGCCTAGCACACAGAGAGTGAGAGATAGATATTTCTGGCTTCTGGGGCAGGCTGTCTCCCTTCTCTGGACCAGGGGGTTCTCCTGCACCAACACCTTGACTTTGTGGTTCTTAACAGAGGCAGTACCTATTATCACCACCAGGAGGCGCTTGGGGCCTGCGTGAGAGTTTCTTTCTCTCTTTTTTTTTTTTTTTTTTTTTTTTTTTGCAGTGATTGAGAGTTCCATGTATCATTGCATTTCAGGGCAGTCAAGGCAGCCTCACAAAGTAACTTTTAAAAGGAGGTGTTAAGTCTGGTGGGGCTGTGAATCACCCTTAGGTTTTTCCCCACTTCCTGTGTTGAGTGTTACTGTGCCCGTTTTGTAGGTAAGATTCAGATACCTGTGCCTGAACCGGCCCCTGGTACCCTCCCAACACACCCTTCGCTGGTCCCAGTACCTCCAGGAGGCAAACAGCTGGAAAGACCATGGCTCTGGAGCCAGAGGGATCTGGATTTGGGGTCCAGTTTTGTCCCATATTGCCTGTGGGTCTCGGGGGGTCACCAGTCCCCTCTGAGCCTCATGCTGCTGACCATTGTGAGGATAATTTAGAAGCATAGCCTTTGCAGGTGGGCAGGGCCCAAGGTTACAGCACCTCTTCCATCCATGACCCAGATTACCCACCCACCTGTTCTGGAGGCCAGGGGACAAGTAGGTGTGCCGAGGGGGGTGGGCACTCAGCCAAGGGGAAGGAACCAGGTGGCCCCAGCATGGATCATTTTTTTAGTAGGAAAAAGTAACATTCACAGAAGTGGCAAGAATTGTATAAGGAATCATATAATGAAGAATAATATAAGGAATCCAAGACCACCTTCAATATTTATCAATGTTCTTGCCATCCTTTGTTTCACCTGTCTCCCTACTTTTTCTTTTCTGATGTAAAATTTTAAAACAAATCCCAAACATCCTATCATTTTGCCCATATATACTTCATATATATGTATCTCTAATACATAAGGACTTTTTTCTTTTAAACATAGCCAAAACTACAATGCTGCTGTCACACCCAACAAAATAATAATTCTTTAATATTATCTAATACTGAATCCATGTTCAGTTTTCCTTTGTTGTCTCAAAAATACCTTTTTACAGTTGTTGAAAATCAGGATCCACATGGAGAACACGTAGTGCATCTGGTTGACATGTCTTCCAAGTATCTCTTAGTATAGAACAGTCCCCCTCCCTTTTTCCCATATGCTGTTTATTTGTCAAAGAAACGGAGTCATTTGTCCTGTAGAATTTCCCACATTGTGCATCTGGCTGATTGCATCCTCTTGGTGGTTTTTGAGGGGCCAGCACGAGTGTCTGACACGGCTCCATGTGTCACTGTGCATGCACATGTATCGGTGTCTACAGCTGTGTGTATCATTGGGTCTGGATCCACACATCTGTGTGTGATAAGCCCAAGTGCACATTGCTGTCTCGGTGTGTCCGTGTGCCCTTGGGTGTATGGTTCCTCTGTGGGTGCAGCTGGATGTGTGTATGTGTGTGTTCTTTAATATTTGGTCAGACTAACTCCAAAGTCGGGACTTTTAACCACAGTGGCCTGCCCACCTGAGTTTGTGACAGCCACCCCTCACATACACACTCGAGAAAAGAACCCCACTTGGGCTCAGGCATGAGACAGGTAGGGATTAAGAATTCACCCTGAAATCCCACATGTTTCTAAGAGCCCTCCTGGAGTCCCAAGGCTGGCCAAGGAGGGCTAGGTTTCCATGCCTCCCTCTCCCGGAGGCAGCACCTATCCCTGGGAGACCCGACTAAAAAGCCTCTGGAGAAGAGACTCTGCCCCTCCCAGTCACTTCCTCTGTTCCCCAAGGGTCTTTATAGACCCCACTGTGCTCCTTTGTGTTCTTCACACAGTCAACCTCCTGCAGCCTCAGCCCCCAGAAGAGCAATGGCACCTCTTGTGAGAGGCCTGGCCGCAGGACATTTAGAGGCGAGCTGGGCAGGAACTCCACCGAGTCCATGCCTGTCTCTAGATGCCTCTGTGGCCTTGTTCTGCCTCTCGCTGGGGCCACACACAGCCCACCTGACTGGGAGAAGGTAGCCACGTCCCCCAAAGCTGCTCTGCCCCAAGAAAAGTGGAAGAAAGGAACTCAGTTATAGAGACTGCTGATGCCCCTTATTTCATCTGTGAGCTTGATAACACTAGCCTATTTTATAGCTAAAGAAACCAAGGTGCAGAAGGTGAACAACTGGGAAGTCGGATTGCTCCTTCTCAGTCCCCACAGCCCTTGCCGTGCCAGGCTGCCTCCCAGAGGAGGGTAATGTGTTACATGTTGGAGCAGCATGGCCAGAGGGAGAGAAGATGGGCATGTGTCTTGGTGGGAAGTGAGATCAGTCACAGGAACCCCTTCCACCCCATTCCTTCACTGCCAGGAGTCCTCACTCCCCTCCCTGTTCCAGCCCGCACTGCGCTGCGTTCTAGCCCACTCCTTGATGTGGTGGTGACCCCCAGTGGCAACAAAGGGTATGACAGGGTCTTCAGGCAAGACAGAATTAGGGAGGGAGACTTCAAACTCCAACTCTCCCAACTGGAAGGACCCTCAGAGAACAGTGAATATATACCCCAAGGGGAAAATGGGGAAACTGAGGTCCATAGGAGAAAGAGATGCACCAGCGGTTACAAAGTTACTTTATGGCAGGGCCAGGGCTAGAACCAGATCTTCTGACGTGTATGCTATAGGATTAAGAGTCATTTATTAAGCATTTATTGTACGTCAGGCAGCATGGTTGGGGGCTTTTAATCCATGTAACAGCCTGGGGGATGGCCTTGTCATGGCTTAAACGGTGCCATCCTGTGTCCCCTCCCCTCTCCCTCTGGGATCTCCACCCAGACTCCGGGTATAATTGGGAGGAAACATGGCTTGCACCCCAGCCCAAGACTGTGACGAGACAGAGGACTGTATAAAAACCCTCACACCCCCATATATACATCAACACTAACCACCTTGCCTCCTCCCCACCCCACCCCCAAAAAAACCTGTGAGGCAGGCATGATTTCACAGATGAAGAGACCGAGCCTCTGAGAAGCTGCATGGGTGTCCAGGGTCCCACAGCCACTGCTTGGAGGAGTTGGAATTAGAACCAGACTTACTCCAGCCTCCCAACATGGAAGGTTCTAGATTGGCTGGGGAGGTGTACATCAGCTAAATCTCGGCTCTCCCTTCCTGCCCAGCTGGCCCCAGAGCACACATTGATGTCCTTCCGGAAGGCCCTGGAGCAGAAGCTGTATGGGCTACAGGCTGATGTCACCATCAGGTAGGTGTGGGGGTCAAGAGGACCACAAGGCCTCTCATCCCTGCCGCATCCGGGACCCTGCTGGAGAAACCTCGGGTCCCAGAGCCTCAGAGATGGGGCTTGGGGCTTGGATGATCCGCCACAGGGCTGACACCCTGTTTGTGCCTAATGCCAGGATATAAAATAGGGAAATAAACACATGCTCTTGGTTCAAGCAGGGGTGAGTGTTTGGGACCTGGAGTCCTGCCACAGATCTACTTGAAGGAAAGACTAGATCTGTGTGGCTCAGCAAGATGGCTCAAACACCAATGGGTGGAATGAGCACACTGCAGAGTGATATATTCACTGTGATGTCAATTATATTTAGAAGACGCAGAAAATGATTTGTACGTTTTCAACGTGTAGATTTTAAAAGTATGTCTTAACATGAAAGGTCAAGAAGAACTCATACCAATTTCACAACAGATTATCTCTGAGAGGGGAAGGAGGCGGGGCTGCCATGTTTAGCTACACAGGTTGTGTAGTGAACAAGACACCACATACGTGAGGGGCCAAGCATAGATATCATTGTTAGATAACCCACTGGTCCCAGTGTAGATACTACAGAATTGTGTGTGTATCGAAACTTTCTAGCAGACGGAGGTAAAATGCCTTGAGGCAGGGGGGCACAGGTGCTTTTTACTATTTCACACTATGACATCATATGTGGTATCGGCAGCCCCAAACGGGTAGACTAGGATGGTGGGAAGGGGGAATTTGTCAAAGGGGCCTGCATTTGTACTGTTCTAGTATGGCATCACATGGCCCGGGTTCTAAGTAAGGTTATACCATTTACTGGCTAATGGGTCTTGAGCTAGGTACTTCCCTCTCAGCCTCAGTTTCCCCATTATCAAACGAGGCAGCACTATCTGCTAGGGCTGCTGAAAAAATAGACCCAGCCCTCCATCCTCAGCAGTCCCTAACCCCGTCTGACCCTCACAGAGAGCCAGAAGGAGTCACCTGTGAGTCCACTGCCCTCCCGGTGCAGACAGGGAACCTGAGGTCCACAGAGGCAAAGCCTGCCTGGATGTCATGGGGGTTGTATAAGTGGATGGGAAGGAGCCTATGTGTGTTGGTGGGGGGATGACTGGTGGGCAGGTGAGGGACCTGGGTGGACAGTGATTTGGGGACCCCACCTTTCCGTAGCCTGGATGGCGTGCCCTTCCTCATGCATGACACCACCCTGCGGCGCACCACCAACGTGGAGGAGGAGTTTCCGGAGCTCGCCCGCAGGCCCGCCTCCATGCTGAACTGGACCATCCTGCAGAGGCTCAATGCCGGCCAGTGGTTCCTGAAGGTCTGGCTGTACCTGTCCCAGTCCTAGGCATGGAAAGCACAGGCGGGGACCCCATGGAGTGAGAGGGCCGGGAGTGGTCATCAGCTCAGATGACCCCTAGTCCCCTAGCATCAATGACTCACAGCCAGGTTGGTTAGTAGCCTGCTTCGGCTCCAGCCACTGAAGTCCAGATCTCATGGTTGTCACTGCTTCTTCTGGTTCTGTCTCCCACATCAGAAAAAGTTGGCGGTGATGATAAGAGTTAACAGGTAAAACTATTAACTATGTCAAACTCTAGAGGGAAATTGGTTCTCTGGTGTGAAATGCTACTAAAGGAGAAATGTGCTGGGGTCTGGGATAAGTTCCAAGCAGGTGATTCTTTCAGGAAAACAGGTGTGGCCCAGAGAAGTTAGGGTTGGGGTCTTCTAAAAGCCCCACAGGGCCACAGTTATCAATTTACCTGACCCACACACCAGCAGACACTGGCAGCTCAGGGGTCTCCGTGCTTAGTGGCCAAGAAGGCACACGGAGGCCCCAAAGGGCTGGCGAGGCAGCCATGTGTGTTCCTATCTCTGCCAGACGGATCCCTTCTGGACGGCCAGCTCTCTGTCACCCTCCGACCACAGGGAGGCCCAGAACCAGTCCATCTGCAGCTTAGCAGAGCTCCTGGAGCTGGCCAAGGGCAATGCCACGCTGCTGCTCAACCTGCGTGACCCACCACGGGAGCACCCCTACCGTGGCAGCTTCCTCAATGTCACGCTGGAGGCCTTGCTGCGCTCTGGGTTCCCCCAGCACCAGGTGAGGCCCTGCTCAGCAGCCCTGCCCTGCCCCCCCGGAAACCCAGGCCTGGCTGGAACAGGACTCCAGCGTAACTTCACTATGCCTCCTGTCCAGACCTCAGTTTCCACATTTGTAGAATGGGGGTAATATGCCCCTTGCCTTCCTGACAGGGTAGTCGTGGAGACAAGAGGGAAACAAGAAAGTCCTTTAAAATGTACAAAGGGCAGGAGCAGGTTCTCTGGGACACTGCTATTTCCACGAAGCACTGCCCGCATCCTTGTGCTGTAATACCTGGGGGTCAGAGGAATTCGAAACGAATTTATGGCAGCACACTAAACTGGTGGCATCCTATAGAGTGACTGACGCTTGGGTTATCAGTCTTGTCATGACAGGGGTCTACAGGGGAAGCTCCCTGAGTTGTTGCCAGAGCAATTGCACAGCCTTGGCTGGGACCAGGTTGACCCCTGTAGATAATGATTACACATAAGCTCCACTGTGTGCCAGGTCCCAGCTCTCTGAAACCTTCCAGGGGCTTCAGGCTTCTTTAACAGAAGAGAAAGCTGAGGCTGCCCCCTCTCCTGCCTGCAGGTCATGTGGCTGCCTAACAGGCAGAGGCCCTTTGTGCGGAAGGTGGCTCCTGGCTTCCAGCAGACATCAGGTTCCAAGGAGGCGGCCGCCAGCCTGCGGAGAGGCCACATCCAGAGGCTGAACCTGCGCTACACTCAGGTGTCCCGCCAGGAGCTCAGGTGCCTGCCCCAGCTCACCAGGGGGAGGCTGGATGCACAGAGTTCCTGGTTCAGAGTGGAGGTGGAGAGCATCAGGCAGATCCAGGTTTTGTCTGAGTTTGGTCCTCTGGGAGTGGAGATTCCTTTCTCCAGGGCCAGTTGTGGGTGTTCCTTTCTCCAGGGCCAGGAGGTTCGTGAAGGGGGCATGCTTTACAGGCCCGGAGGCCCCAGTCTGAGGGCTGACCAGCCTCCGTCCCCCTGCCCCACAGGGACTATGCGTCCTGGAACTTGAGTGTGAACCTCTACACGGTCAATGCACCGTGGCTCTTCTCTTTGCTGTGGTGTGCAGGAGTCCCATCTGTCACCTCCGACAACTCCCATACCCTGTCCCAGGTGCCTTCCCCTCTCTGGATCATGGTAAGTTGGGAAATTGTTGGGGGGGGGGTGTGCAGGAGGGCACCTGGGGGTGTAGAGGGAGCCTGTGATACAGGGTGGGGGGGAGGCTCGATGCTCAGGGCTCTCTGGTGAGGTCTCAAGGGTGGGGGCAGCACATGGTGGGGGGTATAGGCTTGAGGCAAGAGGAAGATCTTCATGGCCTCTGGAGTCTGCACTAAGGTGCTGGGGGGTGGGAAGAACCTGGGCCCAACCCACAGGGAGAAAAACATCATTTAAGGGACCCAGAGGAGTCAATTACTACTTGGGGGTTGGGTTTCGGGAGTTTCTTATATTTTGTTTTGAAGGAGAAGGCATTAGAAAAAGAGGGTAACAACAGGACAAAGATAGGGAACATTTAAAAGCTGCTCTGAGAATACACCAAATAAAACCAGTTTTCAGCTGGTTGATTGGGTCCCTATAGACTGGCCTGGGCTCCCATCCCAGCTCTGTCACTGGGGGAGCCCCCCACTCCTATGCTCCCCCTGGCTCCCCACTGCCATCTCCGTGAGGACAGGACAGCCAGTCTGAGGGTCTTGTTATGGCTGAGACAGTGTCAGGGTCAAGTAACCAGAGCTAGGTTATGGATGGTTGTGTCTGTCCACCTACCAGAGGTCCTTGCAAACCTCCAGAGGCTCTGCTGGGAACCAGCAGTGCGCACACTCGGAGGTTCAGGCGACAGCAGCTGACCAGCAGCAAGAAGTGCTCCTTTGTCCAGGCCCCGTCCCTCCTCCACAGCTCACCTGACATCAAGGCCTGGCTACACTGGAGGCTTTGCCCTCCCTGGTCCCGGGAGCGGGCAGGCCTTCACTCAACACCCTACAGTGACACACGTAATCTCACACCTGCACAGATGCCACACACACCCCTGCATACGTACTAGTCACACCCCCATATTCAGCAATTTTTTTTTTGTTACTCAGCTTCTGCTTGGAGCCCCCCTTAAGCACACAAACCCACCAGGCTTATTCACAAATGCCACCTCTACCCTGAATACCACACAGATCTTTTTTTTTTTTTTTTTTTGAGTGAGAAAGAGGGGAGGGGTACAAGTGAGTGAGGGGCAGAGAGAGAAGTGGGGCTCACTGAAGCGGGGTTCGTGCTCACCTGATGTGGGACTCAAACTCACAAACTGTGAGATCATGACCTGAGCCGAAGTCAGATGCTTAATGACTGAGCCACCAGACACCCCACACAGATCTTTTTTATCCTACACACACACACACACACACACACACAGGCTTACAGTGTTCAGAGCCTACTCCTACAAAATATCATCTCAAGCCCCGAAGCCCCCTCTGGATCCTCCCAGCCCATCCCTGATAGTGACGTGGGGTCCCCCTGCCCATATGGACCCTCGGTCTGGGGCCCCGGTATGGACTGGCCAGGACTGAAAACTGGCCACTGGCCATCTGTCCACAGCCCCCGGACGAGTACTGTCTCATGTGGGTCACTGCAGACCTGGTCTCCTTCAGCCTCATCATTGGCATCTTCGTGCTCCAGAAGTGAGTAGGCTTGGACGCCCTTCCACAGCCTTCCCTGCCCCACAGCAGGCGAGCCCCCACCTCAGCCAGTCAAACCTCCCCAAGTCCTGGGCCAGGAGAAGCCCTGACCAGGCAGCGTGTTCAGGGTAGGAGGAGGACTGCCCAGTGGCCTGCAGCCCGTCCTCCTCAGCCAGAGCTGAGTGGCTTCGGGAACAGGTACCCGGCTAGGAGCCCATAGCCAACCAAGCTCTGACATGATTTGCTATGTGGACTTTGGCTTGTGTCCTGACCTGTTCCCCGGGGCCTGGGTTGTCACCGGCACTCAGGTGTGCCATGCTGGAGACCTCCTGCCTGTCAGGGTAGCAGCTGAGCTGGTGGCTGCAGTGGGGAAGTGGGGTTGGTCTGGGGGAGGGTTTAGGGCCAGGCAGGGGCCCCAAACCAGCCACAGACAACAACTGGCCGTTCTATTCCTGACTGACGTTCTCTCTCTGTCACACACCGCTCTGATCCGGCGCATGTCCCTCCTCTCTCTCCCCACCCCCCTCTCTGCTGCACTCTGGCATCTCACAGCTATCACTTGATCAGGTAATTCTGGTGTGGTCTTCCTCTCTTGTCCCTCTTTCTCCCTCTTCCTTGCCATTCCCTTCTCCAGTTCCCTCTGAAAACCTGCCGTGCACTGAGCCGGTGCCTGGGTCAGGGTCCCTCGCGGGTCACCCTCCCAGACACCTCCCCTCGCCTGAAGCCTCCTGCTGTCCCCTGCCCTCCTTCTCTCCCCCACAATCCTCCTTCTCTCCCCATCTTGCCATGTGTGTCCCTCTGCCCTTTGTTCCTCCTCGCTGTCTCTGTGGATGGGAACCCATGCTTCCCTGCAGGTTTGCTGACCTGGCCTCTCTTAGCACCAAAGCGGCTCCCCTCGGGGGAGGGGCTGTGCCTGGCTGTCCCTCCCCTGCCACCAACTCTAGCACTAGCAGGGGCCTTCGCCACTACCCTACCAAGTTCTGTTCCCCCCTTCCCACTTTTGGCTTTGCCTCTGTTTATCTTTCTCTGTGTCTCTCACTTTGTGACTCCTGCCCCCCCCTTATACACACAGCCTCCCTGCTTTCCCCTGGGGGCACCCCACAGTGGTTGAGCTTCCTGTCCTAGATGTGCCTGGCTGCAGAGACCCTGGCCTGACACTTTCCTCCTGGGTTCGATGTTAATTTCCAACAGGAGTCCTAGGTCCTGGGGTCCAAGCCCTCACCTTAGCTAAGTGCCTTGGGCCCTCCTGCTTTATACAGCCTCACTAACCAGCTTCCAGAGGACCCTCCCTGGCTGAGGGGCTGAGTGCAGCAAAGGGACATGTACCTGGTCCTTCATTTGCAGCCAGCAGACATCCGCATGTGCTGGTGCTGTGCTGGGCCTGCAGCGGGGAGCCAGGCCTTCGCTCTCGGAGCTCCGGTGTGCTGGGTGGGGGCCAGCCAAGGTGGCCTAGGTGCTGGGATGGACATGTCCAGCCAGGGTCGTGTCACTGTCTTCCTGGGGGTCAGCAGAGGACTGATGGAAGAGGGGACCCTGAGGGAGAATATCATTCCCTGCGGGCCCCCTTCCTCCATTCACTCACTGAACCAATACTATGGGTACCTGCCACACAGCAGACATTGAGGTTGGTGCCAGGGACACAGTGGCAGATAAAGAGACCTATCGCTGCCCTCAAGGACATGTAGGGCAGCCAGCCCAGCCAGAGCACAAGCTGCCTTCCCCTCTGCTTCCTGCTTCCCCATTGTCTGTCTGTTCTTTTCATTCACCCATCTGCCTGTCCATCTGTCTGTCCATTTCTGCTGTGCTGACCCCATCTGGAAACAACTGATTTCTCATGGAGTCCGGGCTGCCCGCACCACCCCCGCAGGGCTCAATGTCCGAGGGGTTGGGTTCTTGTTTCCAAGCTGACCCCTGCTTCTCTTGGTGGGAATGGGGACAGGGGTTCAGTCAATCTTTCTGTCTAGTTTGCAGGACAAGTCATAAGTTCAGAGACCAGAGATTTGGGGCTGGTTCAGAGGTACTGCAATAGCAAAAACTGCTGTGGGCTAGGTACAGGAGCCCAAGTTCCCCAGCTCTTCCTGGCCCCTGCACGCCCCGTACAGCCCCACCTCTTGCCCATTGGCTTAATTTTATCCCCCACCTCATCCCTGCCTCAGCTGTCAGAGGGATTAATGCTGTATCTAGCCTGTGCCTCACCGTGAGGAAACAGGTCACTCTCCTAGGGTTGTTGGAACAGACCCGAGTCACTGACACCCTTGTCTCTGAACCTGTGAAGACAAGCTCCCCACTTGTCTTCACAGCTCCTCCCTTCACTCCCTCCCCTCTTTCACTTCCACTCCGGGGTTTCCCCACTGGCTTCACTCAGCCTGGTCCTGATGGTGGAGCTGGATGACACATCAGCCAGGACTCCCTGAGATTGGTGTGTACCCCACAGATGGCTCATCAGAGTCAGGTCTGCTAAGCTCCCCCACCCCAATTTACCCCAGAAGTCAGCGTGCAACTGCAAGCACCCGAAACAGAACTCACCAACCCCAAACAAACTATCTTCCTGGGCAAGGAGGGCTGACCTAGGGTTCCGGGGACAAGAGAGAGGCAGGAAAGCCCTGGCTGAGTCAGGGGACTCTGACGCAAGCCCTTCTCTGGGCCTCAGTTTCCCCATCTCTAGTCAGACAAGAGTCCTGCTGGCCTCTCAGGCCCAATCCGGACAGGTTCTGGAATTGGGCAGGATCCTCGCTCCAAGGAAGGGTGGGGAAGGACCTGTGCCCATGGGGCCGTCTCTGCAGGTGGCGCCTGGGTGGCATTCGGAGCTACAACCCCGAGCAGATCATGCTGAGCGCTGCGGTGCGCCGGACCAGCCGGGATGTCAGCATCATGAAGGAGAAGCTCATCTTCTCAGGTGTGCAGCCCTGCAGGTTGAGACGGGTGGTGGGCTCAGTTACCACCCCACGCATGTACTCGAGTATGTGTACACACATTCACCCACAGCACGTACAGCCAGGAACACAGCACGGACATACATGTACCCACCCAGCTTCACATACACATACAGAAACATGTACCCCTCCACATGCTGTCATCCACTCCAAGCCCTGGGGCAGTCAGCCCCATGGGTGGTGGACAAAGGACAAAAGTGTGGGGGTGGGGGAGTCTGCTTTTAAGGCTTACCCTCCTTTGCCTGGTTTATACACCACAGATATTGATTTTTTTCCCTTCTGCTTGCTGCCAGCCCATCGATGGCATTCCCAGTCTGATGGAGGAGGCAGCCGTAAGAAAAAATACATAGAAACTTGGGTGTCACTAGAGCTCCAACAGGTGTGCTGAGCCAGAGTGGGGTGCAGAGAAGAGTGGTCAGAGCTCTCTGGGACAGTGAGGGTCTTGGGGCCCACTTTGCAAGGAGGTGACCTAGTGGGAATGGGAAAGATGAGTAGGAGGGGTCTGGGTTTGAGGTGAGGACTGACCAAGCAGAGGGAAGGAAGGGTATTCAGGCAGGAACAGCATATGTTCAGAGGTAGTGAGGGGGCATGGCTTACTGGGGTACCAAGAATTATCATTCCATATGGTGTGGGGGGGGGGCTCAGGTTCACTTACCCTGAGGTGGCACTGAGGGGGGCACTTGGGCCTCGAGTGTGTGGTCAGGAGCTTGGGCTTCAGTTTGAAAGCAGAGTATGGTCACAGGCAGATCTGTCCCTGTTACAGGAGGGCTGTAACAAAGCACCCCAAACTGGTGGTGTAAACAATAGAAATTTATGGTCTCAGTTCTGGAGGCCAGAAGTCCAAAATCAAGGTGTTGGCAAGGTTGATTCACTCTGAGGACTGTGGGCGAAGGATCTGGTCCAGGCCTCTCTCCTTGACTTGTAGGTGGTCATATCTGTGTTTACGTGGTTCTCCCAGTATGCATCTCTGTGTACAAATTTCATCTCTTCCTAAGGACACCAGGCATATTGGACTAGGGCCCACCTTGATGACTTCATCTTAACTAACATCTGCAACAACCTTATTTTCAAATGAAGTCACATCATGAAGTACTGGGGGCTAGAACTTTCAACATACGAATTGGGGGGGCAGAGCACAATTCCACCTCTAACAAGCATGGAGGGTGAACTAGAGAGGGGGAAGGTGGAGATGAGGAAGCCAGAAATTCAGGTGAGAGATTAGGCATGGGAACACGGAGGAGAGGAGAGATTTGAGGGATATTTAGGAGCCAGATGGACTGGGGTTCAAATCCCAGCTCTGTCCCCAACTAGAGTGTGAACCAGAGCACATTGGCACCAGACCCTTCCTGTATAAAACGGACTGGCACCTCCTGCCCCTCACAGGGTGCTTGTGGAGTTAGCACCATGCATGACCCAGCAGTGTGCTTGGTAAACACGGCCTGAATGAACGATACCCCAGTGGGGGTGACTGGTTTGGGAGCTGGTTCCTAGGATTGTGTGAACGTCCATTCATTCACTCTCCCCTTTATTCATTCATTCCTTCAACAGATAATTGCCAGGCACTGTTTTAGGTGCTTAGGATTTACAGATTCTTGCCTATGGGACACTTACATTCCTCCTCCCTTGGCTCAAAAGACCGCCCTCTCCTGGGAGCCTTCTCTGAGCACCAAGGCTGGGTTGGAGGGCCTCTCCTGGTGGTTCTCAGCCCTCTAGCCACACTGGGGAGCTCCTGTAAGGGCCAAAGGCACCCGGGGTCCCCAGGCTCCTACAGCCTGGCCCAGGGAAATCAGAAGGGGCGGGTGGAGTGAATGGAGAGCCTCTAGGCCTGGAAGATTCTGCCCACGCAGGCCCCCACCTCTCCTTCAGTGCCAAAGGCCATTCATTGAGCACCTTCGGATACAGACTCTGAGGCAGCCAGCCACAGCCCTCAGGCCACCCTGCCCACTCCGGGTTGAGAGGTCCTTTCCAGAGACCCTCAACCTCACCAAGGCACCCTGGGTCCCCTCAGGGTGGGCTCAGCTCCACTCAGCAGACACTTCCTGAGCCTCTGCTCTATGTTCGGTGCTGTGCCAGGCAGTAGGGACACAGATGCACCCAGACCTCATCCCTGTGATTGAAGTACTCCAGTTGGTGGGGGCCACAGATAGTGACAGTACAGGATGCGATGGGGCAGGGGGAAGCAGGGGCTAAGGTGGACATGAGGAGGGCTAAGGTGGACATGAGGAGGCCCCATCCCAGCTTGGGGGGCTCAGGGGAGGCTTTTAGGGAACCATAATAACAGAGATGAGAAAAATTGAGCCATATTTTAAGAAATAAAGTACCGATGGGGAAGTCACTCCCAGGAGAGGGACCAGTGCGTGCAAAGGCCCTGAGTAAACACATGAGCACCAAGCCCAGGAGGGCGCAGATGGTTTTCTGTGGCTGGGAGGTGGAGTTCCAGGGGAGAGGTGAATGGGGTGTGGCCAGAGTGTTTGCAGAGTCCAAGGAGGGCCTTGAATACCAACCTCAATAGCAAACCTGAACCCAGTGATTTCATCAGCCTCCAAGTGCCTGAACAGGAGCTGTGTGTTGCAAGTTACCCTTCCCCCTCATCTCCCAGCCATCCTCACTGAACTCTCTTCTCCCTACTCACGTTCTGCCTCCCTCTGGCCCAGCAGAGATCAGCGATGGCATGGAGGTTTCCGATGAGCTCTCTGTATGTTCAGACAACAGCTATGACACGTATGCCAACAGCGCTCCCACCCCTAAGGACAACCGAGGGAGTGGCAGCCGCACCAAGACTCTCACAGACCGGAGTGGGCGTTAGCCGAACCCTGTTTGTCCCAGCCTGTACCTGTACGTGGAGACCAGGGGACCCAAGAGAGCGGGCAGAAGCATGTCTGGACCTGGAGTGCTCTGGGAGCTGGCTCCACGGCCTCCTCGTTGGCTCCGGCCCCCGTCAGCCATGGCCCCCCTTGAAGGGGACTCCCCTCTCTCCTGAGGCCCAGCCAGGTCAGAACTCCAGCCTCGCAGAGGCCCCTGCTGGCCTGGGGCCCCTTCTGGGAAGTCTGGGGCCCAGGGCCTGGTCCTCCCCCGGAGGCCTTCCCTTGCATCCTGATCTGGAAGCTCTGATGGCTCGCTGCTGGGCCATGTGGCAGTTGAGGATGTGGATGTCCACATGTGTCCATCCTCCCTTCTATGCTGAGGTAGCCGACTTCTTCGGTGTCTCCTGCCTTGAGGGCCTGGGCTGGGCCTCTGCCCCCAGCAGCTGTTCTTCACATCAGTCTCAAAGCACAAGGAGGTTCAGCCCAAGAAGAAAGTCTGCTGTGGTGGAGACACTCCTCCCTGACCAGCCTCCTACCACCACTGGCCCTGCCTCAGGAGAGGGACTGAGCCACGTCCCCAGGAACAGCTGGAGATGGCCAGGAGAATAGGCCTAAGGCTGCTTTATCCCTCACCCTCGTGTCCAACAGACTTCTAGGGCAGAGTGGCACAGAGGCCCAAGAGATCTGCAGACTGATACAACCTCAGGTTTCCACATCAGTGGCCACAGGGCATTGGCCACCTAGGAAGAATGTCCTAGGCATGGCCAAGGAGGCCTACAGCAGAGCAAGCCTGACAGCCTTGGCCAATATGATTAAAGCTGCCATCCTGACACGTGCTGTCTCTGAATGGTCTGTGGGAGGACGGGGAGAGAACTTGCTGGGTTTGGGATTCAGTTTTGGCCAAAGGAGGAAGCATTTTCAGAGATGAGTAGAAGAGTGGCAGGGTACTTGGGCCCCTACCCAGTATCACCATGACACCAGGGTTCCTTAATAACCCTGGGGTTGGGGACCAGCATCCCATACTGTGGTGGGGAGATGGTCTTGGAGAGATAAAGTGACCATCCAAAGCCACATAGCTTAGAATGGGCAGAGGCAGAATCCTGCCCAAGCTCTGGCCCCAGAGCCTATGCGTGCGCGCCTTCCATAACCAGCCAGGAATGGCAAGGCAGATGGGGAGACCTCCTGGGTCCAGTGCAGGGCTGGGTGGTGGAACTAGCAGGTCCCCTCACAGCCATATGGAGGTGCTTCTAGGAGCCAAGGGATGTACCTCTTCTGGATAGAATTATTGGGGTCTAAGCAATTCTGGTACCTTCTTGGAAGAAAGGAAAAGAAACCCCTCCCAAATTCTGAAATCCAGACTGTGCCCCCCACATTAACCTCTAGGACCACCCTCTGGGAACTGTGAGGGGATTCACACTCCTTCCCTCCTACTGAACATATACCAAGTGCATCCCTTTCAGGGACAGAGGTCAGCTCCCACCTTTCCCTGGGCACAACGTATAAGAGAAATCCTGAACAGCCAGGTCAGGGATGGGCTGCACTGCTCTACACAAAATGCCCCCGTAACCTCTCCAGCCTCTGGCAGGCCCACCCAGGAAAGTGGATCTGACCTTTCATTGCAGCCCCTTCCTGTCCAGCCAGTGCCCCTGGCCAGGATGTCCCAGGTTCATGGCCACACTTAGGCAACTTGAGACCTCCCAAAGTCTTCAGGAGCAGGTAGAGGGGGCTGGGAGTTCAGAGTGGAACAGCTAGTCAGCATCCCTCACCAGGGCCCTACACTGTACCCACCTCCCCAGTGCACAGGCAGTCCAGCTGCCTCCCCTCATCCCCCAAAGCAGAGGGAGCATGGAGACCATTCCCTAGGTGGGCAGAGGGCCAGTCCTGTCTCCACCCTCAGCTGAACCTGCAGCCTGTGGTCAATGCTGGCTCCTGTCCCTTGACTGAAGAATTACTAAGAACCCAACCTTCCTGATGCCATCCCCACACCCTCCCCTGGTCTGTGGAGGACAGACTGACTGCCCTGTTCACAGAGAAACCAGAGACAGGGTCCCTCCCCGTCCCACTCCTTCCCTTGGACCTCAGGGGCACAGCCTCCCCTGGGTGAGCCTGCTCCAGGGCCATCCTTCCCAAGTACAGATAAAAAGTGACCAAGGGGCACCTGAGTGGCTCAGTTAAGTGTCCGACTCTTGGTTTCGGCTCAGTTCACCATCTAAGAGATGTGGGATCGAGCCCCACGTCAAGCCCCACGTCAAGAATCTGCTTGAGATTCTTTCTCCTCTCTCTCTCTCTCTGCCCCTACCCCCTGCTCATGTTCTCTCTCTCAAAATAAATAAACTTAAAAAAAGAATCTCTCATAACCTATGACACATCGCAACACATACTCCTTTCTTGGGAGGAAGGGAGATAGACCATTCCCTGGCATGGGGTTCTGGGAATAGACTCTGCCCCCCAGGACGCCTACTTGGCCAGCATCATGGTGACCCCTGCCATCCCAGCTCCTTCCACAAACTCAGCCCCAGGCCTCACTGACTCCACATGGCATGTGGCTTTCACTTACAGACCCCCTCTTGAGTGTCACAGCAACCCAGTAAGAGTGGCAGAGCAGGAACTGTGAGCATCCCTACTGCCAAGATGAAGAGCTGGGCCAAGGGATGAGCAGGAGTCTGCCCCAGGCTGCATGGCAAGTCACAGCAGTTCCAGGACCAGACCCCAAGTGCCCTGGGCCTATCCGGGTTCTTGTCAAAGCAACCTCCTCCCAGTTGCTGACCTCTTCCATGAAGGCAAATCTCCTCACCTGCCTCTCAAACACTAGGCCCGGCGGTCCTTTGTGGAGGCAGCAAACGATCTGGGACCAGCCTATGGGGTTGCCTCCTCGGGGTCCAGGAGGCCAGGCCAGCCCAAAGCTGCCTCCTCTTGTCCATGCCAACCAGGCTTGCTCAGTACCACCACGCCCCACCTCACTGGGTCCCCTCTGAGGCAGGTACATTGCTGAAAACTACCTCAACTCATACCGTGCCACAGATATAGGACACACACAGTCCACGAGGCACAGCTTCCTGTCCTTTACAGACAGACCCATGTAAAACACAGAAACAACCACTTAGAGATGGACACTAAGAGGGACACACCAGGCAGACAACCAGACACATGCAGTCCTATAAGACAAAGTCTGCTGTCAAATAGGAACACAGATAAAGCAGAGCCACAAAGAAGCAGGAGGGAAACGGGAGACCTCTAAGCTATGCAGTCACATTCTTAGTCACACCTACAGCTATACAATCACACCCACTCCGGTGCTACATAGTCACCAGGTCCCCATGCACTCCCACACTCACAGGGACCCTGGAACACCTGTACACTCACAACCACCCGATTACACCCCAACTCCCTAGGGCAATCTCCCCTACACCTTCACATCCTTGCATTTATTCAGGGGTACAACCAGTGCCAGATCACCCCCAACCCAGGTACAACATTCCCTGAGATGTATGCACAGTCAATGCCAGGCTTACTCCCGCCTCCTTCCTTCCCCCCGTCCCTCCCAGTGCTGGTCCAGGAATGGAACAAAAGCCCAGCATCCCCTCCTCCCCTTTTCCCCCTCTCCTCTCCCCTCCCCCCTGGCGTCCAGCCCCTTTGTCCTCCTGTAGCTGAGCCGGAGCGGGAGTCCAGGCAGAGCCGCAAGGACATTGGAGCCAGGACTGCCAGGGGTGCGGCAGCAGGACAGAGAGGAGTGGTCAGTGCCAGCGCAGCAGCCACAGAGCACCTGGGTGAGGGCATGGCCAGGTAAGTTCCAGGTACATCCGGGACTTAGACCCTCACACGGCAAGACTGTGTGGTGTCTACAAGTCTGAATGTGTATTTGTGTGAGTGGCTGTGGATGTGAACAAGAAACAGGGTAGCATGTCAACTTCTAGAGGCTGGATTCCCCAGTTTGCATCAGGACCCTCGGCTGGAGGTGCCTAGATTCTTAGCTGGGATGGGAGAATGCCCAGCAGGGTCCTCCCTGGGAATCCCTACCTTCCATGTTGCAACCGGGTGTCCTCCGGCCCCCAGACTGGGAATCTCCAGGGTGGAAACTGAGTCTGATGTCCCAGCATGACCACAGTGCCCAGTGCACTAGACAGCAGTTAGAACGAATGAAAAAGTGAAAAAGTATTGGTGCACTTCCAGGAGAAGACTCCCTCCCTGCCCCGCCAAGCAGCCCCTGTGCTGCAGGGACAAGCCCCTCTTTACCCTGAGGAGGCCTGCCCTCTTGGATCTCAGCTCAGGAGGTGGCTGCTTTCTTAGCAAACAGCCTGCAGAGAATGGAATGGGGGCCGCATGCTCTGCTGACCTCTCTCACCTCCCTCTGCTGATCCTGGGCTGCTCCTTAGAACATCCCCTAACCCTGGCAAGTGTGGCTGAGCAGCTAGGCATGCAGAGTCGGGAGCCAGGTGGGTTCAGGGCCCAGCCCCTCTACTTGGGCACAGTTAGCTTCCTGGGACGCTGCCCACCGGGGAGCACATTTCTGTCATCCTGAGACAGGACGATCCAGCGCCAAGGATGACCGGAGCATGAGCAATGAAAGCCAGACTAACACTGGGCAAGATCTGACCTCCAGGGCAATGCAACCTCATGCAGTGAGCTCCCAGTCCCTGGAGGTGTGCAAGCGGAGACTGTATGTTCATAATGGCCAAATCGCAGCCAGCCCAGTACCGCCCTTCAGTCTCTAGAGTGCTTTCACGAACACCTTTCTTTTCATCCTCACAGCAACCACTGAAAGGCGGATTCCCTGTGTGCTTTTGCTTCCTTATGACAGACTCAAAGAAGGGCAGGGGCATCTAAAGAAATGTTCAGGGTTGTGAGGATCAAATGAAATTATGTACATAAAAGCAACTAACACACCTGGTGCGCTTCCTTCCTCTCGTGTAAAAACATGTAAAGAAATGTTAGCTGAGTTTGTACTATGTACCTAGCACTTTTCAAATTCCACTTGATAGTCCCAAAGTCACAACAACCCTTCTTCAGAGGAAGAAACTGAAGGGGAGTGACTTGTACAGCTCACACAGAGACTCAGTGACAGAGTCAGGGTTAGAACCCAGATCAGTCCTTAGAACTAACTCCATTTCCCCATCGTGCTTCTTGAAAACGCAGAGAGAACTCACTAGAGAGAGGGCCAACTACCGTCTCAGCGGGACTCTAGCCTCCTGCACTCTTTCTCTCTGGGCCTTAGCAAAAGTTCTTCTCTAAATGGTGACAAGCTCCCTGCATTGCCTTCCCTTCCTCTGGCTAAGTCCACCTATGCTTCTCAGTCTGCACACCCCTCCTCAGGAACACCTTCCCTGACTCCCCTCCAACTGGGTTTAGTTGGCTATCGGCTCCCACACTCCCCCCGTGGGACCCCCACCAAGCTGTGAGATCCAGGAGGGCAGGGTCTATGACTATCTTGCTCACTGCCTGTCACAGAAAAGGCCCTAAATACATGCTAGCTTAATACATTCGCTCAATCTTAAATAGGTATTAACTGAGCACCTACCACGGGCCAGATCCTGTACTGATGGGGGAAACGTGGATATTAAATAGAAAAATCAAGGCCTGGGGACACTTGGGTGGCTCAGTTGGTTGAGCATCTGACTCTTGATTTTGGCTCAGGTCATGGTCCCAGGGTCATGGGATGGAGCCCCAAGTCAGGCTCTGTGCTGAGCATGGAGCCTGCTAAGATTCTGTCCCTCTCCCTCTCTCTCTCTCTCTCCCCCTCCGCCCCATTCATGTGTGTTCTCTCTCTAAAAGAAAGAAAAAGAGAAAAATCAGGGTTTAGTCAGTGTGGAGCACCCACAGGAAATCAGGAGACAGGATGGGGTGACAAGTGGGAGCAGAGTTATACCTCCCTACACCACACTGGGTCTGTGTGGGGCAGTCTGAATCCCTTCTACAGCTCCTGTCAGGGGACCCCCCCCCTAACACACACACAGATATTTTGTGCAGGTTCCAGTAACCTCCCAGCCGTCCTGTTCCAGACCTTGGAGAGTTAAAGACTCCCTGCTGTTGGCAGCCACGTGGCACTGCTTCACCCCTTGTGAGAGGCCCTAAACACGATGTGTTTGTAAACCGTTCCCTTATTAGACTCTCCTCCAATTATCCCATTTGAGAGCTTACCATCTGTCTCCTGCTGTTATTAAGAAAAAGTTTAGTGGTGCCTGCGTGGCTCAGTCAGTTGAGCATCTGACTTCTGCCCAGGTCATGCTCTCACAGTTTATGAGTTCAAGCCCCACATCGGGCTCACCGCTGTCAGCACAGAGCCCACTTTAGATCCTCTGTTCCCCTCTCTCTCTCGGCTCCTCCCCTGCTCGCTCTCTCTCAAAAATAAACATTAAAAAAAGAAAGAAAAAGCTTAACGAGTTTGAAGAAGAGAAAGAGTAAAATGGCTTAAGTGGGTAAGCGAGGGAGAGGTAATACAGCCGAGGCAGGGCCTAGCCCTTCAGGTAGGCAAGGACTAGATCACTATAAGCCATTAGGGCTCTGGGTGGAGGAATGGAATGACGAGCAGCTGGATAAATGAAAGCACACGCATTACATTCATGCACACCTGTGTGAGCAAACCAGACAAGGAACCAAGGATGAACGGACGAGGGGCCTCTGGCCCTCTCGCCAGGCCCAGCCCGGTGGATTTCTGACGCCGTTTGTGCTCTTTACCTGGCAGGATGCTGGAGGGCCCGGTGCCGGAGGAGTCGGAGCACAGGTCCCAAGGGCCGTGCGCTGGGTCTTGCCACGCGCAGCGCCTTCTGCAAACCCTCAATGCGTACCGACTGAGCGGCACCTTCACCGACGTGGTGCTGCGCGCCGGTGGCCGAGACTTCCCGTGCCACCGCGCGGCACTCAGCGCGGGCAGCGCCTACTTCCGCAGCCTGTTCGCCGCGGGGCAGCCGGAGCGCGGCCTGGCCGTAGTGCCCGTGGTGCCCGTGGCCTCGGAAGCGCCGGGTGCGGGGCCTGGCGTGGCGGCGGCGGCTCTGGCCGTGGTGCTTGACTACGTGTACGGGGCGGGCGTGCGGCTGCGCGCTGAGGACGAGGCGGCCGCCGTGCTGGCGCTCGCCGAGCGGCTGGGCGTGGCGGGCCTGCGCGAGGCCTGCGCCAGCTTCCTCGAGGGTCGCCTGCGCGCCGCCAACAGCCTGGCGCTGCGTCGCGTGGCCGCCGCCTTCTCGCTCGCCCCTCTGGCCGAACGCTGCGGCCGCGTGCTGCGCCAGGCGTTCGTCGAGGTGGTGCGCCACGCCGACTTCCTGGAGCTGGCGCCCGACGAGGTGGCGGCGCTGCTGGCCGACCCGGCCCTGGGCGTGGCACGCGAGGAGGCCGTGTTCGAGGCGGCCATGCGCTGGGTGCGCCACGACGCGCCGGCCCGCAGCGGGCAGCTGAGGCGCCTGCTGGAGCACGTGCGGCTGCCCCTGCTGGCGCCCGCCTACTTCCTGGAGAAGGTGGAGGCCGACGAGCTGCTGCAGGCCAACCGCGAGTGCCGCCCGCTGCTGCTCGAGGCCCGCGCCTGCTTCATCCTCGGCCCCGAAGCTGGTGCGCTGCGGGCCCGGCCGCGGAGGTACGGCCCCCATTCCCTTGCCTTCCACCCTTCCGCATCCCCGGTTCTTCACTCATCCCTGTGGCATCCTTTAGTCCAATCACTTAATCGTGCCTCCGGAATGAGATGCGGTCATGCATTCGGCACACATTTCATGGACTTGGTACTGGGAATGCTGCCCTTGAGTTCAGGATCCAGTGAGGGAGGGGTGGGGATCTCACACCTTACACATATCCTTTGCCTTGCCCATCCAACCATCCATCCATAATTCTGAGTGCTTGTCTGCGTGCAGGTCTTGTACTGGGTGCCTGGGACTTGGGAATAATTGGAAATAGCATTTACCTCCGAGAGCTCAGTTTAGTAAAGGCTATAAATAGGCAGGTCCTGGAAAAAAATGAGAGGCTTAGGGCCAAACCAGGAGACTTTGCATGGAGTAGTCCAAGATTGTCTGTCACCCTCCCAAGGATAGAAGACAGGACGCCTCTGTCTTCCCACACTGTGTCTCCCAACACTAAGCTCAGGGCCTGGTTCAAAGAAGATGCTCAATATTTGTCAAAGGAATTAGGTACGAAGCCGGTGGCTTGGCTTGGGAATTCTGGTATGGTCAAAAGCCTGAGGGGTTGGTTAGTGGAAGGGGAGAATGCTTTTCTGAAAGGGTGATGGAATTAGTAATTAGGGAATGGGTTTAGGAGATGATTACAGTAGGAGGGAGGCAGCAGAATTAGGCAGTCTTCATTAGGGAGGAAGGGCAGAAAACGGTGAAGAGAATGAGTTAGTGGCACCCAACCTGGGCTTGCATTCCAGCTCTCTCACTTATTGGCTCCATGACTTCTGGCAAGCCAAAGTCTGTGAGCCTCAGTTTCCTCCTCTGCCAAAGGAGTAGTAATCCCTGCCTAATAATCATAAGGATTAAACAAGGTGACTTTTCTAGGCAAAGGCTCTGTAAAGATTCTTTCTCTGTAATTCAGAGGTCAGTAGATTGGGGTTAAGGATTAGTGTGACACTCTTCCCATCAAGAGCTGGAAAGGAGGTTGGAGGTGTCAGAGTCCAGCACGGGACTGGAGGACAAAAAGGCATGGAAGGGCAGCAAGTCAGTACAGTCTGGTCATCGAGAGGGTGAGGAGGGCCAAAAGTTGTGTGCGGGTTAACAGGCATTGGGCTTATCACCATGCCAGATTCATGGACCTAGCTGAAGTGATCGTGGTCATCGGCGGTTGTGACCGCAAGGGGCTCCTGAAGCTGCCCTTCACTGATGCCTACCATCCAGAGAGCCGGCGCTGGACCCCACTGCCCAGCCTCCCAGGATACATGCGCTCAGAGTTCGCCGCCTGTGCTCTGCGCAATGACATCTATGTTTCCGGTGAGGGCAGGTCCGCAGGGGGAGCCCCACAGGATTGGCTCTTTGCCTCTCTCGTGCAGGTCCCTTGTTTTAATCTTCAGTTTTGAAATGGGGGTGGGATATTCTTGATGACCTGTGGTTATTGGCTGAAGTGGCATGTAGTCCTGCAGAGCCCATCACTAGTGTGATTCCGACCTTTATTCACCAAAGTCCACTTCAGTTTGTAGTACTATTAATCACTTCTATTTAGCAGACCACATGCAGGATATTATGCTGGGCAGCTTACATTACTCAATTTCCCCTCTAGCCCCATTTCACAGAGAGGTTAAGAATTTTCCCATTATCTCAAAAATGGCAAAGCTAGGAAGAACACAGATTGTTTTGATTGTGTTGGATTGTGTTGATTGTGATGGATTGTGCCCTGAGAGTTGGGCCCCAGAGATGTAAATAAAATAGTCCCTGCCTCCCCAGGGGTGCCCTGGAGAGGCACTGAAGACAGAGACACTTCACTTTACCACCAGACTTTTCAGCTGGATCTTGAAAATCTGGAGGGAACAGCATAGGACAGGAATGTGCAGAAAGGAACCCCAGGTACTCAGGTCTCCAAAGTGCAGATTGAGTGCATCTGGGAGAAGAAGGGAAGTATTGTGGATGAGGCAGGAAAGGGAGTCGAGTCAGGTCAGGGAAGCTTTGATTCCACGTCTAGGCAGACAGCACTGTGGTAGGGAGCTATGGGTGTCTAGGAAGGATAAGGAGAATGAACCAGAAAGGCCTCAGGGACAATCCAGGCCACACTTTATTAGTGGATAACTTCTCTAAGGCTCCTGATGGCCTGTGAGCAACCACATGTTGCTGGGCCTCTGCTGGGAATACACAGAAGCAAGAGCTATAAAACAGAGTTGGGGCTTGAGTCATGGGCTCAGGCTAAGGGATGCAGTCAGGGTTGTCCCTGGGAAGGGTGCTCCTGACAGGTGAGTCCCTGGTCAGTAACCCCGGGAGGAACGGGGAAGGAGAGTCCACGGCCTGCATTCCAGGGCCTGGCCTCATAGGCCATACCAGTGCCCAGCTTCAGGGACTAGAAGTTCTGGATCTGGTCACTGATCTGGAGTGAAAGGCCATATGTGGTCTTCAGCGGTGCATTCTTGGTTTCTAAGCTGCATCTGAGTTTCCTATCTCTAAACTGGGTACAGTAACACTAACACCTCATGGAGGGATAACAGACATGAAATTGTGAAGGTAAAGGCAGAAATGAGGCAGGGTTCCTAGGTCACTCTCTACCTTTACCCATTCTAGAGCAGGTGGCTCTGCTTTCCCTTTGCCCCCATCACCTTCCTGATGCTTGTCTTGGGCACGCTTTGCACTCTTATATCTAGTTGAGTTCTAAGTGCCCCCCACTTTGCTTCCCTGAGCACAGAGCCTGGCATACCACCATAAGGCACCCAGTGAAGATCAGCTTCTTCTCCCTGAGTCTTTCAGGCCTCTCTCCTCAAAACTCCTGCCCCTTGTCCTAACTCACACCTTCCCACCATTCAATCAAAGCACACTGTCCAGCTGACAGGCCTAGAGCCTCACACCAGCACAGTGGGGGGAGTCTTTCCTGCTTAACACTTCCTTTGCATCTGGGGGCCCTTATTTCTGGGTCTTGAGGGGTGCCAGGGTTAGCAAGAGGGCCTGGGGTCAACAGCTGCTTCTCTTTCCCTAGGAGGCCACATCAACAGCCATGACGTTTGGATGTTTAGCTCCCCTCTGCACACCTGGATCAAGGTGGCCTCGCTGCTCAAGGGCAGGTGGAGGCATAAGATGGCAGTCATGCAGGGGCAGGTAAGCACACCCAGCAGCTGCTGCCCTGTGAACCAAGGTACAGATCAATGGACTTACTGGGGGAAGGCCCTCTAAGACACTGTCTTTGAAAGAAGAGATCTTAGGCACCAAAAAGCAAAGCTACTTGCCTGAAGTTAAAAATAATGCTAGTGCTAATACCAATCACCATAATAGTACAGTCTAGCAGTCAGGGGTCAAAGGTGTGGGTTCTGGGCCAAACAGACTAGTTTGAATTTTGACTCTGCCACTTAAAAAAAAAAAAAAAAAAAAATTTGCTCATTATCTCTATAAACTACATCCCGAACTCAGAAAATAGAAGTACTTCTTAGGACCACTGAAGTGAACTGATAAACTCTCAATAAATTACTAGCTATTATTATTAAGCATCAGCCTGGTGCCAGATATTTTACAGACAGATTTAATACCCACCCCAGAGACCGATATCATTATCCCCAGTTAACAGAGGAAACATGTTCAGGGAGGTTTGGTAAGTGGATGGAGGCCACCCAGGCACTGGCAGTGCCGAGATGCACGTGGTCTAGGTCTGGAGAAAGTTTCTCTGCACAGAGTGGAGCCCATGGGGCTGGCACACACATGGCTCTGACTCCCGCTGGAAGTCACCGCCACACCTCATCCTTGCCTGTCCTCACCCGCAGCTGTTCGCGGTGGGCGGCTTTGATGGCCTTCGGCGCCTGCGCAGCGTAGAACGCTATGACCCCTTCTCCAACACCTGGGTGGCAGCAACACCTCTCCCAGAGGCTGTGAGCTCAGCTGCAGTGGTGGCCTGTGCCGGCAGGATCTACGTGATCGGGGGCGCTGGGCAGGACGGTGTCAGCATCAACAAGGTGGGCACAGACAGGGCATTAGAGGTCTGCTGTGTGCTAGGCGCAGAACTGGCACCTTCATGTCCTCGTCCATTTTCTCACTCTCAACAACCCTGAAAATGACCTCCTGGTTGCAGGCAAGGAAGTGAGTTCAGAGAGATAGATGACCCCAAGGTCACACGGTGGGTCTGACGTGAATATTTTACCTGGTGCCATAGGGGTTTCAAATACATTTTAAAAATTAAGTGAGGGCAAGGATGGGATTACTTAAAATGTTTTTCCTCCATTTAAACAACCACCACCACGCAGTACTGAAAATTTAGAAAGCAGAAACAGAAAAATATCACCCATGACCCCACCACCAAAGGATAACTACTATTAATATTTTGGTACATTGCCTTCCAAGCTTCTTCTGAATCTTTTGTGTTTAAGTTTTGTGTTTACCCTTAGTAAAATTTTGCATTCTTTTTATTCTCATCTAAATGTAAGCAACTTTCCACATGCTTACAAACTATTCACAGCCATCATTTCAATAGTTCTCTGGGTGGGTGAACCATAGTCTATCAACCAAATTTTCAGTTGTTGAACATTTAAGCTGTGAATAAAAATTATTCTTGATAGTAAATTCCTCCCTCTCCTGATGGCCTCACAAGTCTGTGGTCCTGGGACCCGAATCTTTCAAAAACTAGGATCCCTCACCCCTCCTTATTCCGACCCCATTCCCCCCCCCCCCACACACACACCTTCCTGGGGCTGGTTGGGGGAACTGCCCTTTAATACCCTTTTGTGCAGCACTGATGTATTATAGGCCATTCCAGGGGTCTCCAAGGAAACAACTGAAGAAACAGAGTAAGGGTGAACACAGAGGTAGGATAAGCCCTCAGAAATTGTGGAAGGTGTTGTAAACACTGGTGGGGCTGGGAAGCCTGTGGGTAGCTGTAGGAATGGGGACTACAAGACAGCCCAGCTGGAATCTTGTCATGAGCTCAGAGCACCAAGAGGAGGGAAGAGGGTTGACAACGTATGCAACAAGAAATGCATCTCTATTTGGGGGGCCTGCTCTCTGAGACCTTCTCTAGCACTAATGAAGATGGTACTTCCATCTTCTGGGACACAGACCTTTCCCAGACCTTGAAGGATGAGGAGGCTTTGGACAAAGGGAGTAGTCCAGAGCTGGGGCTAGAATATGGAACCAGACTCAGCACACTTGAGGGCAGGGATAGGGGGTCTCCTCTATTCTTGCAGATGCTAGCTCAGGCCTGGTGGACACAGGTAAATGTGTCAAAGGAGTCCCCCCCAGCCGGAGAGATGGGAGGATGTGGGTAGCAGGGCAGTTGGGGGGTGAAGCTTCACCACAGCCCCTCCTCCTGCCCCTCAGGTGCAGTGCTTTGACCCTGAGGAGGACCGGTGGAGCCTGCGATCACCGGCGCCCTTCTCACAGTGCTGTCTCGAGGCTGTCTCCCTTGAGGGCACCATCTATGTGGTTGGAGGCCTCATGAGCAAAATCTTCACTTATGACCCTGGCACAGATGTCTGGGGGGAGGCAGCTGTCCTCCCCAGCCCTGTGGTAAGTAGATGCTCCTGGGCACAGCCTTGGTACTGGTGGCAATCAGGAGAACAAGGTGCCATGTCTAAGGATGTGAATCTCAGAGTTTGGGAGTCTTATCTCTGACTCCATGCTAGGCAGTTATATATAATTCCTTAGCTTTGTCCTCGTTATGATAATCAGCCACGTGTTCCACAGATGAGGAGACCAGCCTTAGAGAGGTTGAGGCCTCATCCAAGGCCACCAGTTAGGCCATATTAAGGCAGAGCATGGAACCTTAGTCCCAAGTGCTTTAGCCTTGAATGAGGGTCTTGGTCTAAATGACTCTGCAGTCTCTTCTGTTCTGAAGGCCACCAGCTGGTAGCCTATTGTGGGGAGATCGGGGTGAAGGGACTTGGTAAGTTCCCCTGCCCTAGTAATATTAGAGGAAGGAGGTCCAGGCTCTAGATGTTCTGGCCCCTGCATTCCTTGTCTCCCCCATCTCCTGTCCCCTTCCCTGAAACTCCAAAGATACTACATAGGGGTGTGGTTGGATTGCTGCTCCCTGCCAGTTCTGACCTTCAGTGCTTCTAAAAGCCTGAGATTTCTGGCCTGAGTCTGAGATCCTAGAGCGGTCGTGGTGGTTGTGATTGTTATCACTGTTACTGAAGTTCTTACTGTCTTCCTGGAACTATGTAAAATGTTTTAATTGCTTAACCCCATTAACTGTTGAGGCAACCCTTAGTAAGGGTCAAGCCAGAGCTTGAACTCCGATTCATCCAGTCCCTGCCTTCCTGCCGTCTAGACTGCCTGCTCATATTCTGTGGATCGGGGTTTTACTGTCTGGCCTGGCCAGCTAGGGACAGAGGGAGCTCCAGGCTGGACCCCATAGCTGATTATCTTTCTGTTTGTCCACCCAGGAGAGCTGTGGCTTGACTGCGTGTGATGGGAAGGTCCACATCCTTGGTGGGCGGGACGATCTTGGGGAGAGCACCGACAAGGTCTTCACCTTTGATCCCAGCAGTGGGCAGGTGGAGGCCCAGCCATCCCTACAGCGCTGTACCAGCTCCCATGGTTGCATCACCATCATTCAGAGCCTGAGCAGGTGACACAGACTTGAACAGCCTGAGCCAGGAAACAGAGAAAGGAAGGAGAACTTGGGTTCACCACTGCTCCCCTCATGGCTCCTCCATGTAAATAGCCCCTTAACTTATTGCTGCCCTCCCTTCTCATAGAAATAAAACCTTCAAAGGTTGGGTCTGTGTTCCAGCTCAAGCCTGCTTTGCCTGGAGAAGTAATGCCCAACATCTACTCCCTGATTTGACTCTTTACAAAGCACCTTCATATATCCACCTTCATATATCCACCTTCATGATGGCAGTATGGACATATTAAAAAAATTATGAAACACTTCATGCATAAAAAGAATATATTTTTATACAGCTTAAGAATTATAATAAAATAAATATCTGTGTTTCCACCATCTAGCTTAAGAAACAGATCTTTACAAATGCCTTTGTAGGCACCTCCATTCCTAAACCCATTCCTTCCCACATCTATCCCAAAGGTAATCACTGTCTTTACATTTGAGATTATTGGCATTTTTGAAACTTTTAATAAGCTAGTTATTAAAATTTGTATTTGACAGAGAAGGAACTACATTAAAAAGATGAGAATCACCCAAGATCATATACTTAGTAAGTGGCGGAGTCCATGACTCAAGGTTTCATGAAGCTTCAGGAATCCATGAAGCAGTTCTGGTCAGGATGGTTCTTTCTAAACTACCTTCTCCAATTCAAACACTTAGCAATGACAGATAAATGCCAGACAACTAAAAAGACAGAGGCTTAATTGTTGGTGGGAATGCAAACTGGTGCAGCTATTCTGGAAAACATTGTGGAAGGTCTTCAAAAAATTAAAAATAGAATTACCCTAAGACCCAGCAGTAGCACTGCTAGGAATTTATCCAAAGGATACAGGAATGCTGATTCATAGGGGCACATGTACCCTAATGTTTAATAGCGCTATCAATAATAGCCAAATTACAGAAAAAGCCCAAATGTCCACCAACTGATGAATAGATAAAGAAGATGTATATATATACAGTGGAATACTACCATTTGCAACAATGTGGATGGAACTGGACAGTATTATGCTAAATGAAATCAGTCAGAGAAAGACAGATATCATGATTTCACTCACATGTGGAATTTGAGAAACTTAACAGATGATTATAGGGGAAGGGAAGGAAAAATAAGATAAAAAAGAGAGGGAGGCAAACCATAAGAGACTCTTAAATACAGAGAACAAACAGGGTTGATGGGGGTGGGGGGTTGGGAAAATGGGTTGTGGGCATTGAGGGTGGGGAAAATGGGTGATGGGCACTGAGGAGGGTACTTGTTGGGATGAGCACTGGGTGTTGTATGTAAGTGATGAATCATGGGAATCTACTCCTGAAGCCAAGATTACACTGTATGTTAGCTAACTTGACAATAAATAAACAAGTAAACAAATAAATGTAAAATAAAATAAAGACAGAGGCTTAGGCTTATAAGTAAGTAAACATGTCTGAGGATCAGAAACAGAATTATAAAACCATGAGGAAGGGAGAAGCTTCAGTTTTAGGGTTCAGACTCTGGGATAAAGCTCTAAAAAGGATAACAAATAAGGCTGTTAGATGCTAGGGCCAAGGTGGGGTGCCCCAACTCACAAACGCAGCAGAAACAGAACAAAAACCATCATGGGACCCTGAGCAGCTCTGAGGCCAAGCTCACAGCAAACCGCAGGCTCAGGGTGGCAGGTACCAGGGCCCCAGCCTGAGAACCCAGCCAGCCCAGCTCCACACCTGGACTTCCGAGTTCCCCAATGTCAACAGAGGGCACAAGCTCCTCGTACCATCATAAGCACCTGGGTGGCCTGGGGCTCTATGGGCAGCAAAATAAAACTGCTGGAGGGGGAAGGATGAGCTCAGAGCACAGACAGGGGACAAAAGATGTCACATACTCTGTGAGGCAGAGACCCAGTGGTTCTGGTCCTATGCCTGTGTTTCTGAGGCCCAGAGGAGCTGGCCAGGCCCCATCTGGGGCTCCCTCTCTTGTGCACTTAGATTGCCTTTTGAAGAGCTATCATCTGCTCTTTGCATCCCTTCCGGCACAGGGCCAGCCCCATTCCCCTCCCCATCTTCCAAAGCCCCAGGGCCCTATCTGTGGGGTCTCTCCAGCTGGGACTGGCCCATCACAAAGCCCTGGGTTCCAACTGAGCTGCTACCCTCTTATTATCCCAGATTAGGAAGCCTGTGACCATCTGGACACAGCTGATAATGGCAGAGGGGAGGGGAGGAGAATGGAGGCCCAGCCTCTCAGAGCCTGCTGGTCCCTACCCCACAGATAATACCCAGAACAAAGCAAAAAAGGTGCTGTACTGCTTGCCCACCCAGGCAAAAGTCTGAGTGGAAAAGGTAAGATCTTGACATGGGCACCTCACCTGGGCTGGACAGTTCCTGTATGCCAAGCAGACTGCCCCATTTCCCCAACAATGACCCTTCATGCCCCCAGTGCTCTCCTGTGTAAGCGCAATGCCCTTTCCTGCCCTCTCTGCCTGGGCAGATCTGATACCCTCCATTCCAGAGCTGATCACTCTCCTTATGCCCCTTCCTTATCGGCCCCTCTTTTTTATCACCAGGCATATAGCCAGGCCTATATATGTGACGTCTCTAGTCTCCCTTGACATACCCACAGAATGCTTCTTGAGGCAGGAAAAGTGTCAGCTTTACCTCTGTATCCCCCAATGCTTGGAACAAGACCTTCCACTCAGTACACTATACAAAGTTTCCTGGATTTCTATATCATAACACCTATGAGGTAGTACTATTTCCTCCCTTACCAATCAGGAAAGAGAGACTCAGAGTTATGAAGTGATTTATCTATTAATGTCACTGGCCTGGTGAGTGGTGACAGAGGCAGGATTCCACCCTGGGTCCAGCCATCTACAAAGCATGCTCTCTCCATGCAGCCTTGCCCAGGCTCTGCTAAAACAGTGTTGAGTGTAGCACAGGAGTTGTTTAGAAGTGGAAGATACAATAGTCCCCCCTTATCTGTTGGGGGATACATCCCAAGTTCCCCAGCAGATGCCTAAAACCACAGTTGGTACCAAACTCTATGTATGCTATGTTTTTCCTATACATACATACCTATGATAAAGTTTAATTTATAAATTAGGCACAAGTAATAGATTTAAAATTAACTAATAAAGTATAAGATTATAATACACTATAACAAAAGTTGTGTGAATGTAGGCTCTTTTTGTACTAACTTACCTGTCTTGTGATGATGTGAGATGATAAAATGCCTACAGGATGAGAGGAAGTGAAGTGAATGACACAGACATTATGATGCAGCATTAGGCTACTATCGACCTAAATCAGAAGGAGAATCTGCTTCCAGAATACAGCTGGTCTTGGGTAACTGAAATCGCAGAAAGTGAAACCATGGATAAGCGGGGGTGGGGGGGGGGGGGGACTATTGTGCATCATTTCCACCATGGGAAACCCCAGCCTGATGCGATACTGTCCCTGCCCTTAGGGGCTCCCAGTTGGATGAGGGGAGACATGGTTCATCTCCCTGGTGAGTCAGGCTCACCAGAATACAAGCAAAAGATTTTACACTAGTGTCCTAATTTTCTAGGACTGCAGGTTAGACCAAGACCATATACAGAGGGCCTCCCTGGCTCCTAGCCCACTGCTTTTTGTGCCCCGCCCCCCACCCCAGGCTGCCTGCTGAATGGGGCTGTTACTGCCCAGGAGGAAGCCAGACCAGGAGTCCTGACTATGACTCCTTAGGTAAATGGGTTTGCCATCCTCTCCCCAGCTGAGAACAGACTTAACTTTCTGTATACCATCAGAAGCCACTGGACCCAGATTTAGTTTTTGAGTTTCGTTTTTTAAAAGTTCTAACTATTTGTAAGACTTAGTATTTTATGACTGTTATTCTTTCTTAGTGGGCTTCCAAAGAACAATGAGAAATTTACTTACTTTTTAAAAACAATAAAACTCATTCTATCTTGCACTGACCATACAGATTCATTAGATTCATCTATAAATCTAAAATACATTATGAGATCATGATGAATTTATTTTTCCTGTATCTTGAAAAACTTTGCTGTTTAATCATCCTAAAAATTATTTCACATTACTCATCAGTTATTCCCAAACAAGACTACAATGATCAAATGGAAGAATGATGGTATTGCCTAGAAGGAGGACACAGTAGTGAATAAATCATTACTATTACATCATCTTTCAGTTTCCATACTAAATTTCCTATAGTGCATATCATCTTTCAAGAAGGTATAAAAGAAGTTGAGACGTCAGCTGAGAACTCAGGATCTTTCATTCTCTACCCATAATGACAGAATGCCCAAGAGAAGGAAACTAACAGAGGACATTTCACACTTAATACAGACAAACCAGAAAGTAAATGCAGGGACACGGCAGCACTCTCATTTCTGGGGATGCAAACTGGTCAGTCACATAAGCAAAACCCCGCGTAGATGAATTTTCTCAAACCCAAGAATTGGTGAGTGAACAACCTATTTCTAAAAACAGAAAGGATATATGGCATTTTAAGTCAATCAACAAGAAGGATTTCATCACACAGTATTTGACAAAGACCTGTACCATCCTATTTTGTACAATACTCATCTTTTATGATGCCTGTGCCCCAACATTTACTTGATATAGTTTGTTACAGTTTGTTAAGTGGAGACATGCTGAGGCAGTTGTGTACTAAGGTGACTACAGGGAAACAGATGCTGTAGATGTTTTAAAAATTCATTAGATTGGTCCTTCAAATTGATCTTTATAAACCTAAAATCAAAAATGTTTTAAAATTATGGAGCAAAGAAAATGTCTTTTCAACATTATGAGCCATCAAAAAATTGTAAAGTATTCCATGTAGACAATGCAAGTGCAAAACTGAACAAAACGTAAACCAAAAACCCAGAAGCAAGAAGCTAGAGCCTACTAGAGATAGATTTGAAATCTGGGATCAGTAGTTACAAGATGAATACATTCCAGCTTCACACAGGGTGGTTGACGAGCATTTAACCACGTTTAAGAGATGGTGCTCATTTGGGGTATGTGGTCTCCCAGGCAAGGAAAATACAAAATTGTTTAATTCATTTATGTATATACATACATACACATAAATATCTATTTTCATGAATATATGAATGAGTTTTATTGACATGTAATTCACATCCCATAAATTCCACCCATTTGAAGGGTAGAACTCAATGGTTTTCAGTATATTCAGAATTGTGCTAATACTTGCTAAAATTTTAGTATTTTTAGAGCCACCTGGGTGGCTCAGTTGATTAAGTGTCTGATTCTTGATTTCAGCTCAGGTCTATATCACTATTCTTGGGTTCAAGCCCTACACCAGGCTCCTTGCTGACAGTGCAGAGCCTGCTTGAGATTCTCTCCTCTCAAAAAGAAACTTTAAAATTTTAGTAAACACTTCAATACTTGTAAAATATATAACTGTTTCCCACTTTCCCTTTATTCTTCCGTAAATTATTTGTAAAGTGACTTAAAATTTAAAAGATACGGTGTCTATTGGACCTAGATGGTAAATAGCGATGGCTAGTCTTCCTGTCGTATTGAGGGAAAACCAGTGAGGAAAGCTCCATCACCTCTGTTCCTCTGTCCCTGACGGGAAAGTGGTCCCATTGCTGGGTCTATGCTCTCCCTCTAAAGAGCAAAAATATTCTCAAAGACAAGGGAAGCCCTCTACACGGTCAACAACTTACAACTCAACACTCCAGCTCCTCTGATTCACCACACAAGACTGGCAGGTACAGGCTGGTCATAGGGGCAGTCCATGGCCAGCCAGTGAGGGTGGAGGGTGAGATGAACCCATCACAGCAGCACTCCTCCAACAGTGGACAAAGGCCCAGCTGCACCTGGCTGGCTGAGCTGCTAGTACAATACAGGACTGAGCAGCAAAGTTGTGGTCTCATTTCAATTTCAGAGCCACTGGAGCCTCTTACTTGTAAAAATTTGAGTTTAGAGTAAGTTGTTCCCAATCTAGGGCTTCATGTCACTTGTCAAACCCTAAGTAGGATCTTGAGATAGCCTAAGAATTTTCCAAAGCCTAAGAGAAATCATACATTCCTTCCTCTAATATGTATCATGTGGGCTAAAGTTGCTATAAAATGAAGTTAGTGACAGAACTAGCCCATTGTAGGGATGTTCAGATTAATGGAATGTTTACAGCAAGCTCAGGGAATATAACAATTTTCTCACCAGTCATGCTGCTTAACAAGTTATTCATGTAGTTTTTGATCAATAACAAATAGGGAAATGGTTTGTTTCATGGATAAAATAACATCAAAATCTCATGTCCCTGAGGAGGAAAAAATAGTAAGAAAAACTATTTTTTTAGGTTGAAAATGTTGACTCTAAATGATATTTAAATGACTTACTGCTCTGGTGTTGGCAGGCCCTAAAACAGAACAGCTACATTTACACATAGCAAACTCAGGGCTCAGAAACAACCAGTAGGTGGGATGTGGCATGGTAAAAGGCCAATTTCAGCACCTGCAGAATGTGGTAACACCTGATCAGCTATGCCCACTTCCCAGCAGAAGCAGAAAGCCGTCTCTATGGTCAAGGCCCTTAGGATGGGGAGAATCCAATACCATGAAGTTAAGCTACTAATCATTTCTAAGAGGATTTGCTTAAGTACTAATAGTAACAACATCCAGTACACTCACAGGACTTCCTATGGGTCAGGCACTGTGCTATGAAATCACATGCTCAAGGCTGAGATGACATTGATGGGCCCATGCTCATACTAAGAAGTTAACCTGGTTTTGAATGACTGTGGCTGGAAGGCCTGGGCTCTCAGCTGTTGTCTCTAGAGATAGTACACTAGATGATATGCTACAGACAGGTATTGTTAGATCTTCAACTCCAACACACTGGAGAGATACTGATGGGAAAGATTCACCAGTGCCTGTGTCAAATTTGAATCCAAGTCTGACTGCAAAGCCCAGCATCTTCCCACGTCTCCTTTTTAAAGCACTCTGCAGAAAAAGGTTACCCCCATCCCCACCAGGCTTGTACATTCCTGTAAGCCTTTGTCTAATTTCCCAATTAGAGGAGACTGGCTGACTGGAAGTAGGGGCTGAAGGTAACAGACTCCACACATTATCACTCTGCTGTGGGATAGAGCAGCCTGTGACATGACCTTTCTGTCTGGATGCTGACCCCACCCCCCCGCCACCACCACCAAGAAACCCCTTACCCATTGTCCTCTGGTGCCAACAGTTTTTGTACTTTCCCTGGTTCTCCATATTGAGTGTTGTCCATTGATCTGGGACCCTTGCTTGGCCCCTGGGCCTATTCTCAAATTCTCACATTCCAGCTTTCAGCCTCCCTTTCTTCACCTGAGTAACTCAAGCTTTACACATGCACACTAATAACCTGCTACTTTATTCAAGGCATTTTATTCTTACCCAAGCATCTACTTTGGTACTTATTTCCTGTTACAGCACCCCCTGGCGGAGGGCTACATAACAGTATGACTGAACCCCACACACCAACTTTCAGTTTTAAGTGGATTGGAAGTTAAGGAATTTAATCACCCCATCTAATATACAAAGACCTGTGACTGGCTGTGCCAGTACTAGATACTGAGGTCTTAGATGACCAGGACTGCCTTAATCTGTTTCTAGCACCAAATATTCTGGATGCTTATATTAGCTGAACTAGTTTCACAACAAAAATCCCCTCACAACCAAATTACAGAAGTCCAAAAATACAAGAATAGCCTGGCTCAAAATTTTCAGTAAAATTGCAAAATGCCATTAGTTTTACGCATAAAGGATAAATAAGACTTTATGATAGCTGCCTATACTGCATTAGATTTGGGGGTGGGCACAGACTCACTTAATCAAGGCACTCAAATCTCACTTTACTTGTATATAGTTACTGAGGAGGCCCAATACCAGGCTTGCCTGCTCATAACCACCTCACCCTCAGCCCTTCCCAGAAAACTTTCATCAGCTTGAGAAATTGTCACCTCAAGTTGAGAAGCATGGGGAAATAAACATTCATTTTTGTATTTAGGCTCTGCTTCCTAATGATACAATACATTCCACTCCCTAGAACACAGTAAGCAGTCATTAGCACATTAGCTATCCTAGGTTAGAGACTTCCAAAGGGGAGTGTCTCTACTAAAAACTGAAAAAACAATGAGAGGTTACTTCTAGATAAAGTAAGGATAAACATCAAAGGCCCCTGAAAGGGGGAGGGCAGAGACACATTTGTCACTGCGTTCCCAATGTAACTCATGCACTAGTCACATAGGATTTTCCTGCCAGCCTGTCCTGCACTAGTTTCACCTGAAGAAACTAGGAGAACTCAATTTCTTAAAGCCCATCAACAGAAAACACTTCAAATATGACAAACTGTAGACATGTAAATGTTCTTCTAGAGTGTAACAGCTCAGAGGACTGAGCATAGAAATGTGGATTCTAATCACAGCTCTATGCTCCTTAGGAAAATGTATTTCAGCATTTTAGGCTCTTCAGTAGCACAAGCAAATTCCCTTTACACTTTAGAGATACTCAGGATTAAATGAGAATAATGCAGAACACTACCTATAGTGTATAATCACCCAAAATATAATGGAATGGGCAAAATAAAACACACTCATTTTCTATATGCAATACAGATTCCCTTATACATCAGAGGAAAAAAAAGCCATCTTAAACATATCCCTCTTCTAAACCTGTAACACCAAACTGCAGGTGAATGAATCAAAGTGCTGTCCTATTAACCATCAGCCTTCAGCTTTCACCAGATTTATGGGATATTGGGTCTGGTTAACTCTGCTTGGCTCCTCCTGTTCTGGCTCCTGCCTCATAAGCACAGCTGAAACCAAGGATTTCCTGGCAGCCGAAAGAATCAATCAAGGAATATTCCCTTGGGGCAATAGAATTATCAGTCCAAATAGTGGACCTACAGTCCATTCAGGCCATGCGTCTTTTTTAAAGATTTTATTAGAGGTCTTTAGAGAGCAAAATCCAAACTCCAGATCCAGCTGCCAAGAAGACCCTGAAACAGAATAAAGCACAATAAGAACAGAATCTTCACCTGAATATTGGGTTCTTTCATTTCCCATTTAGGGTTTGTGTGAATATATACACAGAGAACACCTAGAACACACAAGAGGTGCTGGGCATAGAAGAGGCTTGATGTTACTATTTTAACTGAAGAGGCTGCTGAAGAACAGGCAACTAATAACTAACAAGAGAGCCTTGATGATTTTAAGCAAATAAAGGAAAACTTATTTCAAACACAGTAAACATAGGAATTTTTTGAGAGACCATGAGCAGGGGAGAGGGGCAGAGGGAGAAAGAGAATCTTAAGCAGGCTCCATGCTCAGCATGGAGCCCAACACGGGGCTCGATCCCACAACCCTGGGATCATGACCTGAGCTAAAACCAAGAGTCAGACACTCAAATGACTGAGGCTCCCAGGCACCCCAACAGAGGAACTTCGTTAAGAGATGAAAGGCAAATACTCCTTCCAACAGAATCCCTGGGTAAATAGGCCTCTGGATCCAACCTGTGTCGTAAAGCAAGTATAATCTAATTTTTATGTATCAAGTGCTTACCACAGTGTGGGATATAGAATTATTAATAGGAAGACAGGGAATAGGGTCTTACTCTACCCCAAGAGGTCCCTGGAGACATACCTATTATGCTGTGGGTACTGGTTGAGGCATGGCAGGCGGCTCGGGTTTCCCACCTTTCTGTTCTGAGATGGGGGTGGTGGGAAGGATCTCATCTTTGGGTTCCACAATGCTCACATGATCTGGCAGGGGCTTCTTAGGGCCAATCTTACCACTTGGGTCCCAGGGAAGCATGATCTTCACTTTGATGCCCAGCACACCTAGAAGATGCCATAGTTAGAATCTAGCTGGGGCTGCACCGATCCCATGATAAGACAGGACAGAAGAGGACAGGTTACTCAAGCACCCCTGGGTCTGGTCCCTTCTCAGACAAATGCCTCTAATCAATCAATGAACAGGACACTTTTGCAAAAGGAACCCATGTGCAACACCACAGAACGTGGCACTGACAAGGACCAAGAGCAGGATGTGACCTTTCTGACTCGTCATCGTATCATCACCGAAGGGTACACAGGTGGCTAAGAGCAAACCAACTCTCGGATCTGACTGATCTCGGTAATTCTCACAGTTCAATACAGCACATTAATCAGTAAACCCAAGGAGTATCAACATGCTCCACTACTCCCAAAATGAACTCCCCAAACACTACGGTGTGCGTGGAAAGCACATCTATCTGCTAAAAGCCCTTTGCCCCAAGCACTCCCAGCTGCTTACCCTGTCTGAGCAGCACATGGCGCACAGCAGTATCAACATAGTAGTTAACAGGGTCCCCACTGTGAATCATCAGGCCATCCACAAACTTCATGGATTTAGCCCTCTGTCCTCGGAGTTTCCCAGACACCACGACCTCACAGCCTTTGGCCCCACTCTCCATGATGAACCGCAGCACACCATAGCAGGCCCTTTGGGAGAACAAGAGACAGATACCCACCTATCATCACCAAAGATAGGGATTGTTCAAGCCCACCACACCCCACCATGTTAAAAAAGATACAAAAAGCACAAGACTTATTAGTCTGCACTATCTTCAACGTTCCTTTAATGGAGAATAAGTTTGGCCAGAGCCTGGCAATTCTCCTTCATTCCCATCACACCTCATCTTAGGCTAATTCCTTAGGGAATATTTACCAACTCCTTCTAACCACATGCTTCCCAGCCTTGGTTGCACATTAGGATCATCTCAACAAGATTAAAATAGAACAAAAAAACCTGTGACGTCTAGACCTCACTCCAGGCCAATTAAACGGTGAGGGTGGTAAAACTCAGCATTTCACAATCGGGTAAGCACTCAGTTTAAGAACCCAGAAATACCCCAGTCATTGAGTGGCCCCTTATCTCCAGAATTCACATTCATTAGGAACCCTAACTACTAATGTGGGTTCCTAGCCACCTTGACTAGAGTGCTGGAAAAAGAGGTTTCTAGGCCTATACATTGACAGCCTTAAAATATCATGCCCCCAACTCGTTTATCACCGCATACCCTGGGAAATACTAATTGGGAGAGCTAGATGCCACTTTAGACAGAGAAGGGAAGGTAGGACCCGGCACTCTAGGATCTAGGCCCCTTTGCATCATCTCATGTAATCACCACAAAAAGGAGAGGTGGATGTAATGACCTCCATTTACAAATAGGAGATCCGAGGGTCAGAAACTCAGTAAGAGGCTCAGGTCTCAGAACTTCCAAGTCAAACTTCTCTGTGTACAAAAATTACCTGGACCATGTTGCTGGGCCACACCCCCACTTTCCACTTCAGTGGGTGGAGACTGACAAGTTTTATTTCTAACAGGTCCTCTGATGATGACAGTGACGCTGGCCCAGGGACCAAGCTTTTGAGGACCACGGTTCCAAGCGGCGTGGCTGGTACTCAAACCAGGCGGGCAGCCTTTTTTAGAAGTCCTGCCTACAGCCTTTCCTGCTACCTATTTCCCCATCAGGTCAACGTTCCTAAAGCTCAGCTCTCATGTCCTTCCCCTGCTGAAAAACCTGCCAGGGCTCTGCATGACGTACTGACTGAATTTCAAACACCCAAGCAAGGCATTCCGATAACTTCACAAATAGTGAAACTACACAAAGAACTCCTACTGAAATCTTACCAGTAGGCCCAGCTCCAGAGCCATCTAGCCACCTCATGGCTTTACAGTCCATCCCTCCTCACAGCACTATCTACATACATACATACAGATAAGCTCTCCCATCAGGACTATGTCTCACCTCTTTATAATCCCTGCACTTAATGGATCTGAGTAACTTCAACAAGAATCCTAACTTCCTCTCCCTGGAGTTCCCTAATCATTAAAAGGTTCAAGACACTTACCTCCGCACAGCGAGGCCTCCTAGGAGTTTGTAACGCAGAGACTCTGCCTGGGCAATAGCACACAGACCTCTTGTGGCCACTTTTTCAGCATAAAGCTTTAAGAAGGAAACAAGTCACAGCCTTAAACCAGTGTTTTCTACAAAAACCGAGTTCATTCATCATGCCAGCATTTTATCACTGTTGGCATCCCTCAAGTACTCAACACTTCTGCTACCCACGAGTAACATGCACTGTGATATAGTTCGAACCTTTCCTTATTGCCCTCCCACCCCAGCTCCTTCTACGGCTACACCAACTGACGAGGTAGCCAATCCATTATACCATTATCATACCCAAACTGAATGTAAAAATCCCTTAACCACCAGAAATGAGAACAGGCCTATAAACTGAAGCCCGCTGCTTATTAAGAGACCTTCAACAAAATACCACTCCATTTATAAAATTTAGTGATCATAACTAAGATCTACATGACGTTAAGAGTTTATAGAAGTACCACCCTAAATAACCATTTCCAGGACCACAGTTATCTCTGGCATAAGCCAAGATCACTCACCTCTACACTGCCCTCAGGAAAACCAAATCTCTTCTGAACCACAGCGGTCAATTCTCGGATCCGCCGGCCCTTCTCACCCAGAACATTCTGCGTCCTTAGGAAAATAAAGAGGGAGAATTTATAACTCTCACAAAATTCCGGACATGACTTTAAATCTTATATGCACATGGTAGTAAAGTCTCATTCATCTGACATGAGGATATATAAATTCTAGATAACAAGAACTAGAATTAGACTTAAAATGCCGTTAATAAAAACCGTACGTTTACTACGGCCAATTCACTGGTTGTCCCCTTAAACGTATAGAATACACCGTCCTCGCATATACAACTACAGGTGATAACCAGGAAAACTTGAGTTTTCACCTGGTGGCCAAGATGATGATTTCTGTCCTGGTTGGTGTAACTCGGACCTCAACCCCAGAGTAGCCATCTTCAGCCAGCTCCCGCGTGAGAAACTCGTTCAGTTCGGCTTTGAAGATGCCATCAGCGACAAACTAACCAAAAGATAAAACTTGCAATTAAGAACATGGATGCAGGGTCACTTTTTCCTGCCTAGTCCTTCTGCCAGGGCCCCTCTCATCAAAATTCCACACCTCTAACAACCAGCCCATCACCTATTACCCTTGTTCCATCTGGAACAGGGCAACCCTTCTCAGACAAATGCCTCTAGGTCGTCCTTTGGAAGTTACTTTAACCGGAAGGCCCTTAACACTGCCACAGAACGCGGCACCAAGTAGGGGCCCCCCGGACAAAGAGAAAACCTCCAGTCAGACTCGTCATCTTCTCTTCATTGAAGGGTTTTTAAGACGTGTTTATGTGGATGTACGTATACATGCTGAACGGAAAGCTGCCCCGAAAGGGCACATTTACCACTCACTCACTCGGAACAGCAGAGACACTAACTACCCTCGGAACTGGTGAAAATAGTGACTTAAGCAGTCCCACATAGACACAACGTGGACCATCAGAAGAACCCCAGCCACGGTATCTTGCGGTCAAGTACCTGTGGTCTTACAAAACTGGCAAGTCCTAACTCTTAAAGTGTGTGGATCTACGAGATGTTATGCACACACAAAAACGACAAGCTGCCTCTTTCTAAAGCAAATGGGTCTTTACACAGTTCTCGCCCACGGAAAAGCGAAAAGTTAAAGCTCGAAAAGTCCAAGTTCTCCCCGGGTCTCCTTCCTCTCTTCCTCCAGGAGTTTCCTTTGGGCCCCAGACGTAGCAAAAAACTGACAGTAGCTTTTCCAATTGAGGTCTTTGGGGTCGGTCAGAAGGCGGCATCCTGCCACGAATAAAGCACGAATACGCTGCTCCCTCTCCTACCCAAAACCACAGTGTGAGCCGTGGTGGGAAATGGCTCACGCTCCCCACATAGCATTCGTTTAATAAAGCTATCTGTCGGCCAAGAAATGCTCATAAGCGCTTTCTCCGGCGCAGGAGGGGCGCCAGGCGCTCATCTCTGCTCTCTGCCCAGAAGCGGCAGAAGTATCTCGCTGCCTGACTTCCGCCGCCGAACTGCGCTCGCCCAGCTCGGGGCCCGCGTTCCATCCGCCGCCATCCGCAGCCCGCGGGAACGCCACACGGCCACGGCCGCTTCCCGAGGCAGGACCCAAAGCCGCAAGTCTTGCGAAGGTATCGCCACAAGCCCCGACCCGCGCGGCGCCACGGTTCCCCGGACCGGCCCTCAGGGTCGCACCTTCCTCTTCTTGGAAATTTGCACCGCCATCTTGCTGCCGCGCACCGCCGAAAGGAAAGGAAGTGGCTCGCCGGCGGAAGTACGTATAAAGGGCGCGAGCGACGACAAAGAACTGCGCGACGTCAACGCCTATGGGCCCTCCTGGGAATTGTAGTTTTTAGGAAAGCGTTAAAGGGGAGGCGGGGAAGAAGGGTAATGGAGACCCCTATAGGCAGAAACAGGAAGAGTAGCAGATCAATCAGAACTTTGGAACTGCAGGGGAGCTTACAGTCCAACTCTCATTAGCTTAAAAGTGAGCAACGTGAGACACAGAGATGGAAATTACAGTTACAAGGTCATACAGCAACAGCATGGAATCCTGGTCCCTACACTAGACACTGTAATAAAAAGTCAGCTGAAAGCCCTCCATGAAATCCGTTTAGGTGCCCAGCTCTTCCAATCTGTGACCATTTCCTGTTCCAAATGATGACACTAATAATATCTAATATTTATTAAATATTCTAGGGACCGTTCTATGCCCTTTATGTTATGAACTCATTTACCTGTACCTTACTTTCATAAAGTCCGTTAAAACTTGTAATGGAAGTCGCAAAAATAATGGTTCGTGGACTCACAATTATTCTTCAACTAAAAAATTTTCCCCTTACATTTTGAAATTTTCAAATGTACAGAAAAGTGGAAAGGATTGTGCATATGTGCATCACCAAGGCGCTGCAATTGACCTTTGCCGTATTTGCTTTATCAAGCATCTATCCATCCCTCTATCCACCCAACAGTGCATCATTTGATGCATTTCAAAGTAGGGGCACCTGGGTGGCTCAGTCAGTTAAGCGTCTGACTGCGGCTCAGGTCATGATCTCACAGCTCGTGAGTTTGAGTCCTGCATTGGGCTCTGCGTTGACAGCTCAGAGACTGGAGCCTACTCTGGATTCTGTGTCTCCCTCTCTCTCTCTGCCCCTCCCCCGTTCACACCCTGTCTCTCTCTCAAAAAAAAAAAAAACATTAAAAAAAATTCAAAGTAAATTGCAGACATCAGCACACTTCACTCCGAAACACCTCAACAACAGTTCCATTGAGAAATAATTGATATACATCACTGTATAAGTTTAAGGCACACAGTTTTATTTACAAATATTGTGGAATGATTGTCATTGTAGTTCAGCTAACACCTATCATGTCATATAGATACAATAAAAAGAAGAAGAAGAAGAAGAAGAAGAAGAAGAAGAAGAAGAAGAAGAAGAAAAAGTTTCTCTGTGATGAAGGTGGGTTTTTTTTTTTTGTAGATGCATTGCATTTTATTTAATTGTGTTTTTTTAATTTGAATTTTAGTTAACATACACTGCAATATTGGTTTCAGGAGGAGCAGTTTTATTTTAAATTTGAATAGTTTGCCTACACTTAAAATCAGGACATTTCTCTGTAAAACTATTTTAGGCTTCTCTTAAAAATAGATCTAGCAGAATACTAGGCCCACATTTCCTCATGCAGCACTCTCCTTCCCTGTTAGATGGCGAAGGGCTTTCCAATGTGCCACAGCCCCTGGCAGCTTCGCTCATTTATTGTCTGGCCCTAGAAGCCATCTGAGCTTTCCCCCAGCACTAAGACAACTCCGATGCAAAGATCTGTCCTATAATCACAGAATTACCAGAGTTCTGGGGCGGGGGCGGGGGGGGGGGACCGGAGCAGAGAGACCAGGGAAAATGAAAAGAAATAGATGAGCCAAAGAGATAGTTAGGCTGTGAACCCATGTATCTTGGTGATGGATTGCGGTTGAGGGGGGAGTTGAGAATGATACCCCAATTTCTGATGCCAGCAGTGGGCGCTTGGTGACAACCCTCACTGAGATGAGGCACCCAGGATCAGGCTTTTTTCTCCCTGGGTCGTCTCCCTCTGCTCCTCACTCCTTTCCTCATCCAGCTCCATGGTTTGTTGATTCGGTGGTGCCAGGCTGATAAAGCGTCCGCCCTGATGAGTCTGCCTACCTGACTTTTCTGTGCCCTCACACAGGACCTGGGTGCTGTGGGACAGCAGCAGCCTTGCATGCTGGGGTCAGAATATTTTCTCGTCCAGATATGCCCCTCATTCTCCCATGGTGCCTGTTGTAAGCGTTGCCAGACCAGAGCCTCCCCTCACTCTCAGTGATCAGCTTCCCTCCTAACCCCTGCCCCCGGTAGATTGTACAGGCAAGAACTGCCCCTCGCCCGTCCTGCGATTGTGTGTGCCCTCCTCCCTGCTCAGGAAAGAGACCCTCTTCTTGCCCAAGGTCGGCCACCCCTCTGTGTTCTGGTTCAAGTTTAGTTCTGTTCCTTTGAGACCTTGCTCTAGCAGTCATGCCTTCTCTTTCCTGTGATACTGTTCTTTTACTGGCTCTTTCCTTCCCCGTGCTAAATATGTCACTTCTCCCTCGTCGATCCCATAACCACCACACCTCATTTCACTGGGTTGGAATGGCCTGCTTATGTCCCACTAGACCGTCAGGACCAAGCCTGTTTTGTTCGTTATAACCAGAGCTTGGGATATGGCCTGGCTCGAGCCCAGTGTCAATAAACTTTGACGAGCAATCAAATCAATGCATGAATTCTGGTTTTAGATCCTTTCCTAGTAGCATGGTTCATATGAATTTGTTTGCAAGTGCCATTTCTGAACCAGGCTCTGGAGACTCAAAACTGAGCATCAGACCATGGCAAGTTCCTGGAGGTAAATCCACCCCGAGGCTCCACGGTAGCTCCTCAGCGACACTAGGAGAGGCTGCCTGCCTGGGTATTGCCCTCTGGTTCCAGAAGGGAGCCCGTGAAGGGAGCCTTTGTCTTTATCATGATGCCTTACATTTTATCTAAGACCATTATAAGAAGATAATGTATTACGCAAAATAACACCACAGGAATAATAGTGGCCACAATACGCTGAACTCTAATAGAAGCAGGGTCTGTGAGGGTGCCTTAATCTCCCCTGGGACATCCAAAGTATAACCAAGGCTCACTGTGTTGAGCCCCCAGTGCCACAGAAGTGTCCTCGGAACTTGGAAGAGGGAGCCGTGGGTGGGAGAACACATATGGCCTTTTGGCCATGCAGGCCATGCCTGGGCTCTGTGAGTGCCACACAGATACTGTCCTGAAATTCCAGAAGACCAAAGGTATGGTTTGCCCTGGCATATATCCATGGAGGTAGGTGCAAGAATGCTCATTATGGGTCACCTGGGTGGCTCAGTCAGTTGAGTGTCTGACTTCAGCTTAGGTCATGATCTCATGGTTCATGAGTTTGAACCCACCATTGGGCTCACACTGCCAGTACAGGGGGCTGCTTGGGATTCTCTGTCTCTCTCTGCCCCTCCCCCACTTGCACCCTCTCCACCATCCCCCCTGTCAAAAATAAATAAACATAAAATAAAGAATGCTTGAGGTGGCTCAGTCAGTTGGATGTCCAGCTTCGGCTCAGGTCATGATCTCACGGTTCGTGGGTTCAAGCCCCATGTAGGGCTCTGTGCTGACAGCTCAGAGACTGCAGCCTGCTTCGGATTCTGTCTCCAGCTCTCTCTGCCCCTCCACCGCTTGTGCTCTGTCTCTGTCTCTAAAATAAATAAACATCAAAAAAAATTAAAAAACAAAATAAAGAATGCCCATTATAGCAGTGTTATTAATAGTGAAAACATAAATTAAAAACAGCCCCAAAACTGTAGGGAAATGGCTGTGGAATATTATGTAGTCATTAAAGAGAATGAGGTGCACATATGCATAGAGCACCAAGAGATACTGCTACACCAGAAAAACAAATTGCAGAACAATATGGACTGTGCAATATCTTTGTATGGTAAAATAAAATATATATGCATATAGATACATCGAAGGATCTCTACCCAACTGATGGATAGCTAAACCTACTTCTGGGAATGGAACAGTATTGAGGGAGGTGAAAGGGCTATTTACTTTATTGCTTCCCTTATAATAAATATATATATTCATTACTTGTGAACTTAAATACAAATAACAAAGAAAAAAAATGCAAGGGCCACATACATTTTGGATTTCTGACCACACGACCACTTGTGAAACAAAGTGAATGCCCCAGCCTCCAGCACCAAATGCCATAATCCTTTCTTCTGATAGTTTAAGGTAAAGAAAAAAGTTTCTTTTCTTAAATTCCAAATCTGTACTGTCCCATACAAGTAGCCACTGGCCTCACGGGGATGTTGAACACCCGAGATGTGGCTGGTCAGAGTCAACAGCGCTATAAGTATACGATGCACACCAGACTTCAAGGTATATATAAACGAAGAAATTCTCATTAATAATTTTTATATTGATTATATGTTGAGACAATAACACTTTAGACACGTTGGGTTAAAATATACTATTAAAATTAAGTTCACCTGTTTCTTTTGCCCTTTGGGTGGCTCGGTCAGTTAAGTGGCCGACTTCAGCTCAGGTCATGATCTCACAGTTTGTGAGTTCGAGTCCCACATCCAGCTCTGGTGCTGACAGCTCAGAGTCTGGAGACCGATTCAGATTCTGTGTCTCCCTCTCTCTCTGCCCCTTCTCTGCTCATGCTCTCTCTCTCTCTCTCTCTCTCTCTCTCTCTCTCAAAAATAAATAAACATTAAAAAAAGAAGAAAAACTGAAATTACATATATGGCTCCCATCTGAGGCCCTCAACATTTCCACTGGATAGTGCTGCTGTACTCTTTTCCACTGCAGAGATCAATGGTGTCTGTCTTCTTGTTTTCTTGGGATTGGGCACAGGGACTGGCAGGGCACGGGCAGTCGGCAACTGCCCACAGACTTACAGAACAGAGGAAAGCTCACTTGGAGTGTTGACGTACCAATCTTGTTTCTCTGTTTGCCTGGGGCGTTGGGAAGCTCAGCGCTGAATTTCATGCTCAGTTGAGGTCCTAACAATGTGGGAAACAAAGGCAGAAGAAAAAATTAAATTTCCTGACAACTTACAGTCCACTGACAAGTCCTCGAGACGGGCAGAGTGACCTTCCTCTGGGAACCCAGCTGTTTCCATGATGACACTTCGCGAAGGGCAAGATGTGATCTTAGCCCAACCCCCGGGATCCTGTAAGTCTACTTTAACATATAAAAATTCCTTTGGAAACTTCCTTTATCTCTACCCACCCCCCACCAACATATATGTTGGCAATGGGGTATGGATTTATTTATTTTATTATTTTTTTAACGTTTATTTATTTTTGAGAGAGAGAGAGAGAGACAGAGCATGAACAGGGGAGGGGCAGAGAGAGGGAGACACAGAATCGGAAGCAGGCTCCAAGCCATCAGCCCAGAGCCCGACGCAGGGCTCGAACTCATGGACCACGAGATTGTGACCTGAGCTGAAGTCGGACGCTTAACCAACTGCGCCACCCAGGCGCCCCTGGGGTATGGATTTAAATCCTTGCCTTTGGGGTTGGGCAAAACATTTCTCAGGTTGAATGACACTTTGGAGAAATTCCAGGTTTTCTCATCCAGCAGAACTTTTCCAAGCAACTTTTCAGGGTGTCATAGTGTTTAAGGTCACACACTTGAGCCAGACAGCCTAGGTACCCACCCCTGGTCTGCTGGTCTACTAGCCACGTGGCCTCAAACAGGGTATGCCTGCATCAATTTCCTCATCTATTAAATGGATGAAAATAATAGTAAACCCACCTCAACCTCATGGGGTGATTGTGGGGCAAAATGAATTAATACAGGCCAAATGCTTAGCACATAGTTAAGCACCCAGAACATAGTAAGTGCTCAATTAGCATTAGTTATTCCATGGATCCACGGCTTATGCCAGGTCCTGGGGAAACTGATGAATCTGACCCAGCCCCTGCTCAGATCTGGGATGAGGTGGAAGATACAGATAAATGAGTGTGATAAGCATCATAAGTGTCACGATGGGGGCAATAGAGTACTGAGGGGACAGGATATTTGAAAGGATGTCACAGAGATCCAATCCTTGAGCTGAGGCTCACAAGACACGTAGGTGTTTGCCAGCCCAGTGGACACTTCGGGCAAAATGAAGGCGCTGACCTCCCTCATTACGAAAATAGCTTTCTTTTCTGATTCAAAAAATAAAATGCATTCATAAAAAACATGGCAAAGAATAAAGAAGGAAATAAAAACGATGCTGTACTGGTTAAGCGGTGTAAACATATCAGGGCACATTTCCCCAGATCTCTCCTCAGGCAGTGAGATATATTCTCACGAATAGATGTGCAACTGCAGTGTCACGCAAATGGTGTCACCACAATGCACGGGGGCCATGAAGGATGCTGGAGCCCTGCCAGAAGGATGCTGAGGGGATGGAAGCAGGGTTAGAGGGGGGCATTGGGGAAATAACGAAGCCTGCTCGATCTGTTTCATATCCCAATGCTGCCACTTACAGGCGTTGTGATCTCAGGCAATTCATTAGCCTTCTGAAGCTCAGATCCTCCATCTGGAAACAGGAGACATCATCAGGCTTCCTCCAAGGGCATGGGATCAGCATGTGGTCTGGAGAGGTAGGGCCCAAGGACAGCTGTAACAAGGACGAGTAAGGGGAGGGCAGGCAGGTATGAAAGACCAGCTAAAGCCTTTCTGAGAGGGTGCCACCAAACCCAGCTCGAGGATGGGGAACACAAGTAGGACACTAGACTCTGTGTAGTTTCACTTTAGAACGGGGAAATCTCACCTTTCCGAAACCTGCTCTTCCAAAGCTTTGCTTACTTTGCCCTCTGGCGGCCACAATCTGCAACTACAGCGCTTTGCTCAAGCTCTTTCCCAGAAGGGCGTGGGGCTGGGGCTCTTCCCAGCGGGTACTCCTTACCTCTTCCCCTGATCCACTAACCAAGTGAGCATCTCGGGTAGCCAAATGCAGGGGGCTGAGAATGTGGGAGAGCACATAGCCAGGTAGGTGGGCATGCTCCACAAACAAGAGGCAGGAGGCTGGCTCCCCAGGATTGGACTAGTGAAACCACACATAAAAGACTGAACTTATGGACTCCACTGAGGTGATGGGAGGATAGGAACAGGATGGTAAGAAGCCAGTGCTACCAGCTGCCCAGTTCTCTGCCCACAGCAAGGCCGTGTGAACGGCGGCTGGTTAGCTTGGAGACAAAGAGGGAAGGCAAGAGCCAAGAGCTGGCATGTAGCCAGCGCTGCTCAGGGGCAGGAGCCAGGCCTGGGGTATGACAGGGCTGGCTGTGAGCAGAGAGAGCTCTTTCTCAGAGATCCGGGCTTTGGGCTTTTGTAGAGCGAAGCCATTAGAACCATTTGATCTAGTTCTCCGGGCCCTGATCCTACAGGCACGGAAGGCCTGGAGCTCTGGCTGCAAGCAACCTCTGCTTAGCCTTGCACTTTCCCAGGGAGACAACGGACATAGCTGCTTCCTGAATGTTGCGGACTGCACACGGTCATCGAGCACGGCGGAGGATTGGCAGCAATGGCGTTGGCCCTGCGCTGCGGGGCGGGGGGGGGGGGGGGGGGGGGGGGGGGCGCAATGTCAATTAGCACAGCTGCTTTGGAAAGTTCAGTATCCTTGAGGAATGTCGATCGTGCATCCCCAAACCTCAGCAATTCCACTCCTGGGTAGGCAGCCTAGACCCCGGTCTTGAAAAGTTTGCGCTCACGTTCTCCCTACAAGAATTTGAAGGATTCGGTGATTCTTCGTACACTTCGAGTTGTGTAGAACTTTAACATAGGTAGAACTTTTTGCTGTAAGTTTAAATAAACTTGCAAAGACTATAATTTCCATCATCATCAGAATGGCAGCATCTTAAAATATAGCAGTTAGTCACTCTTTTAATATTACCCATAGGCGGGGCACCTGGGTGGTTCAGTCCGTTGAGTGTCTGGCTCTTGATTTCCGCTCAGATCATGATCTCACGGGTTCGTGAGTTCGAACCCCGCGTTCCGCTCCTTGCACTGACGGTGCAGAGCCTGCTTGGGATTCTCTCTCTCTCCCTCTCTCTCTCCCTCTCTCTCTCCCTCTCTCTGTCCCTCCTGCATACACTGTCTCTCCCAAAATAAGTAAATAAACTTAAATAAAATAAAATAATCCATAGGAATATGAATGCCACAGTGATTTGATACCCACAATTATCCACTTAAAAAATACACAAACAAGTTTTTCTTGAACAGCTGCATATTTTATATTGTTTCATCCTCTCTTTGAACTTATATTTTTATTGTGCACAACCCTGTGAATGCCTTCGTGCACCCTGACAAATCCAGAGTTCCCTCGGAGTGGATCCATGACCTCTTTCTGGCAACTCTCCTTGCCCTCATTGGCCAAGCTGACTCAGGTTTCATTTAGCTAGGTGGTTTTCCAGGAAGACCCCAAACCAGCTGGGTGTTTTCCTGGCTCAGTGACCTACTGATATCCTTTCTTCCCATTACCCCCTGTTTACTCATCAAAAAAGGTCTGAAATAAAGTCCTAGCATACAGGGACATAAGCATCTAGCGACAACACTCAGAATATCTCTGCTTGTGTAAAGAACAAGTAATTTTTAAAAAATGTTTATTTATTTTGGGGTGCCTGGGCGGCTCAGTTGGTTGAGCATCAGACTTCTGTTCAGGTTATGATCTTGCATTAGTGGGTTTGAGCCCCTCATTGGACTCTGTACTGACAGCTCAGAGCCTGGAGCCTGCTTTGGATTCTGTGGCTCCCTCTCTCTCTCTCTCTCTCTCTGCTCCTCCCCTGTTGGCGCTCTGTCTCTGAAAAAATAAAATAAAACATTAAAAAATTTAAAAAATGAAATTTTAATTATTTCTTTAGAGAGAGGGCACATGCACAATTGGGGGGGGGGGCAGAGAGAGGGGCAACAGAGGATCCAAAGTGGGCTCCGTGCTGATGGCAGAGAGCCCTCCATGGGGCTCGAACCCTTGAACCCCGAGGTCATGACCTGAGCAGGAGTCGGAGGCTCAACTGACTGAGCCACCCAGGAGCCCCAACAAGTAATTTTGTATACAATATCTCCACATGTTGAGAACTTATAAGAGAACCAGGCACTATGCTAAGTACTTTATATACATTTTCCCCCAAATCCTCACAATGCGCTTTATGACCTATTTGCCATGATATTAACCCATTTTGCCAACCAAAGGAAACTGCCTTCTAAGACCAAAAACTCTAGCCTCCTCAAGAAAATTACTTATTAACATCCAGGAATTTAAAGGGTTATGCAATATTGATAATTTTCCACCAACCAGAAGCCACGTTGGGGAAGGGATACCTGTGACATCCGAATTGTATGCAGACCTGTTGAGAAGATAGGAACTAGGGACCAGGACATTTCTTAAATTCTTTCTGTATGGCAACTTTGAATTAAAATCAAAACTAAAATGAGGGGCACTTGGGAGGCTCAGTCAGTTAAGCGTCCAACTTCGGCTCAGGTCACCATCCCATGGTGTGGGTTCGAGCCCTGCATCAGGCTCTGTGCTGACAGCTCAGAGCCTGGAGCCTGCTTCAGATTCTGTCTTCCTCTTTCTCTGCCCCTCCCTCCCTCATGCTCTGTCCGTTTCTCTCTCTCTCAAAAACATAAAAAGTAAAAAGTAAAATCAAAGCAGGATAGTACGTGAGTGGAATAAATTTGGGACCACAAAGAGTTTCAGCATCCCAAGTCCTGTCCAGCCCAGCCCAGCCCAGCCCAATCCCACCACAAAAGAGGTCAGCTTGGAAGAGGAACCGCTAGAGGGCGGCAGAGCGCAGCGGACGCACCCAGGTCGCGGGGAGTCCCAGCCTCTGTCCTGTCGTCTCAAATTAAGAACGCTGGTGGGGGCGGCGTGCACCTCTGGCTGACAGGTCCTCATTAGACACCACCACAACTTCTCAAGAAGTGGAAAAGAGGCGGGTGTCTGGGGGAGGGTTATGGACCAGCGCCGTCCAGTAGAAATACAACGTGAGCACATAGATAATTTTAAGCTTGTTGGTAACCGCTTAAAGGGAGAAAGAAGGAACGGGTGATGTTAAATTTAAGAATATTTTTAATTTAGTCCTGTATGTCCAAGCTGGTATCATTTCAACATGGTATTATCGTAAACATTATTGAGATGTCTTACTTTTCTGATTATGCCTTTGAAATCCAACATGTATTTTCTATTTACAGCCCTCTGAACTTGGATGAGCCACATTTCAAGGGTTCAATAGCCGCTTGTAACTATAGACATTTAATTTCCATCGGGTAAGTACCTCTTAGAGGATAAGGGCCTCATGAAGATTCGAGTAGTTTCCCAGAGAGGTCAGTCCAAGGACCTCTTGGCCTTGGCCTGCCGCCCCTCCCCCACCCCCCTACACCTGCCTGTAAATATTTCTCCTGGGGCACTATGGAACTTCTCCCTAAAATGCAAGTCAAGGATCCTGGGTGGCTCAGTCAGTTAAGCCTCAGACTCTTGGTTTCGGCTCAGGTCACGATCTCCCTGTTCGTGAATTTGGGCCCCACGTCAGGCTCTGTGCTGACAGTGTGGAGCCTGCTTGGGATTCTCTCTCTCCCTCTCTCTCTACCCCTCCTGCTTGTGCTCTCTCTCTCTACCTTTCTCTCTCTCAAAATGAATTAATGAACTTAAAAAAATAAAATGAAATGCAAGCCAATGTGTCATGCCCCAGGTTAGGAGCCTTCTGTGGCTCCCCATCCCCTCCATTCCCTTCTGCTCTGAGACCAGAGCTGTTCAGGCTTGAGGAGGTGTGACGGTTTCCGTAGATTCACTCCAAAAGAGCGCAGGGATTGAGAAGACGGCCACTTAATTCTAGATCCAGTTGCCCACTGAGAGAGACAGACCCTCAGAGAGGTAACAGGGGTGTTCCCTCATCTGTAACCTGGGGATAATAACAGTACTTCTCCAGTAGGCTTGTTGGAAAGTTTAAATGATGGGCTTTTAACAGTGCTTGGCACATAGTAAGAGCTAAATCAACGTTAACTCTAAAAAACCCTACCTTTGCATGACTGCATTTCAACACTCTTAAGCAATTCTTTTTTTGCCAAAATATGTAAACTTCTGGGAACTCTGTCAGCTGCTGTGCTGCCAGAGGGGCCTGGCATGGCTGTGATCAAACCTTGACAACCGTGGTCCCTGGATCAGGCTGTTCTGACCTTACCTCCTGTCACCTTCAGCTAAATGGACCCCATCATTACCAGTCTGCCAACTAAACTTTTTAAACAATGCGAAGGAAAAGATTACCCATTAAAATACCTCCAAACACGATTGACTGTGAGTTATGCTGGAGCCTAGTTCCTCATTCCAGGGTGTCAGCCTCCTGCCTGGTGACAAGGCCCAGGCCCAGCGGAGGCAGCCAAACAGGCCAAGGTTTGACTTCTGGCTCTGCCATCCACTCCGTGGGTGCCTTAAACAAACGGCTTACTTCACTATGCCTCACGGGTGTCACGAGCGCTTTCGGCACTACGTGTTTTACAAATCATGGTTTCTTATCATCAGAGACAATGATTGTAATATATTTTTTCTGTGAATTAAAAAGTAAGACAGTTTCTTTACAGTCATGAAATGACATGATCAGCAAACTGATGTGGAATGCAATTCGGTTACACGCTTAAATGCTTCAGGGGCGCCCGGGTGGCTCAGTCGGTTAAGCGTCCGACTTCGGCTCAGGTCATGATCTCGCGGTCCGTGAGTTCGAGCCCCATGTCGGGCTCTGTGCTGACCGCTCGGAGCCTGGAGCCTGTTTCCGATTCTGTGTCTCCCTCTCTCTCTGACCCTCCCCCGTTCATGCTCTGTCTCTCTGTCTCAAAAATAAATAAACGTTAAAAAAAATGCTTTAAATACACTTCCCCTTTGACCTAGCTATTCCACTTCTGGCAAATTACCTGCAAATGTATTCCTCTATGTGAGAAACTGCATATGCACCGGAATGCGCACTGTGACAGAAGATTGGAAGACACCAAAGTGTCCAACACTAGGGAACTGTTTAAACCAATTGTGATACCTCTATCAGATGGGACTCTGTGAAATCATGAACAAGAATGAAATGGTTCTGTGTCTAGTGGAATGAACCACTTTCCAGATTAAAAAAAGAAAAGAACCACGTGGGGAAACAGTGTGGAAAATGTTATGATTTGTGGAAAAATTAAAGAGAAAGGTTATATATGTGAGCACTTACAAGTGCATTGAATACCTTTGGATGGAGATACCATACCGCGCGTCTGGATGTGGTCTCTGGATGGAGGGTTGCAGAGCGGGGCTTCAGACATGGAAAGGAGGCTGACTTTTCACTGAACACCCGTTTTGAATGTTGTAGGATGTGCATGCATATTGAGTAAATTTTTCATTAATTTGAAAACAGAGATGAACCCCTGAGGATATCCAAGCTCAGTTGTAACATTTTCTTCAAAGGTGATAAACACATGGCTAACGGACACATGAAAAGATGCTTGACATCACGCACCATCAGAGAAATGCACAGCAAAACCACAAGAGATACAAGCAGCACCTCATGCCTGTTAGAATGGCTATTTGTAAAAAAAAAAAAAAAAAAAAAAAAAAGACAAGAAATATGTGCTGGTGAGGATGTGGAAAAAAGGGACCCCTGTGCATGGTTGGTGAGAATGCAAACTGATGCAGCTAGTATGAAAAACAGTATGGAGCTTCCTCAAAAAATTGAAAAAAATTTTTAACTACCAGGGGCACCTGGATGACTCAGTGGGCTGAGTGTCTAACTCTTAAAAAAAAAATTTTTTTTAACATTATTTATTATTAAGAGACAGAGAGAGACAGAGCATGAGCATGGGAGGGGCAGAGAGAGGAGGAGACACAGAATCTGAAGCAGGCTCCGGGCTCTGAACTGTTAGCACAGAGCCCGACGTGGGGCTCAAACTCACAAACCGAGTGAGACCATGACTGAGCTGAAGTTGGACGCTTAATTGACTGAGCCACCCAGGTGCCCCTAACTCTTGATTTCGGCTCAGGTCATGATCCCAGGGTCATGGAATCAAGCCCTATGTCAGGCTCCATGCTGAGCGTGGAACCTGCTTGGGATTCTCTCTCTCTCAAATAAAAAAATAGGGGCGCCTGGGTGGCTTAGTTGGTTAAGCGTCCAACTCTTGATATCAGCTCACATCATAATCTTGCGGTTCATGAGATCGAGCCCCACATCAGGCGCTGTGCTGACAGCATAGAGCCTGCTTGGGATTCTCTCTCTCCCTCTCTCTCTACCCCTCCCCCATCTATGCTTTCTCTCTCTCTCAAAATAAATAAATAAACATTAAAAATTTTTAAATAAAAAAAATAATATTAAAGAAAATACAACTACCATATGATCCAGTAATCCTACTTCTGGATATTCATCTGAAGGAAATAAAAACACTGTCTCGATGAGATATCTTCACCCCCATGTTTAATGCACATTATTTACAATAACCAAGACATGGAAGTCACCCAAGTGGTAGCTGATGAATGAATGGATAATGAAATGTGATATACACATATATTATATATACATATCCATAGGTGTACATATATACACACATATGTACATATACACATATACCTACACAAATATACATATATACATTCACATATGTACATATATAAACGTACATATCATTCAGCTGAAGGAAGGAAATTCTGCCATTTGTAACATGGATGGACTTCACAGGCATTATGCTAAGTCATAGGAAGGAAGTCAGAGGAAAAAAATACTGGGTGATCTTACGTATTTTTATTTTTAAAGATTTTATTGTTAAGTAATCTGTATGTCCAATGTGGGGCTCAAACTTACAACTCCAAGATCAAGAGTTGCATGTCCTACCTACTGACCCAGCCAGGAATCCCTAGTGTGTGATCTTACTTATATGTAGAATCTTTTTAAAAAGAAAAAAAAAAGCCAAACTCATAGAAACAGAGTAGAGTGGTGGTTATCAGAGACTGAGGGGTGGGGGAAATAGGTAGAGGTGGTCAAATACTTGGACTTCCAGTTATAAGATGAATAAGTTCTGGGCATCTAAGGACAGCATGGTGACTATAGTTAATAATACTGTATTGTACACTTGCAATTGCTAAGAGTAGATCTTGGAAGTTCTCACCACACACACGCGCGCACACACACACACACACACACACACACACACAGGATAACTATATGAGGTGATGGATGTGTTAACTAACCTAATAGTGGTAATCCCTTCAAATCATTACACTGTACACCTTAAACTTACACAATGTCATATGTCAATTATATCTCAGTAAAGCTGAATAAAATAGTTGTAATAAGGGAAGTGCAAATTAAAACAATGAGATTATACTTTTCACCCATCAGATCAGCCAGCATTTCCAAGTCTGGCATCAAGAGTTGGCTTACACCGGTCCTATCATCCCTTGTTGGTGGTGAAGTAAATTGATAACAGCTAACTCTAAAACAACCTGGCAGTAACGAGTTGAATGTACTTGTCCTATGACTGTGTAATCCCATTTTTCAGTGTCCGTTCAAAGCCAAAGTTAGAGCTGGGTCCCTCCGATGGCTCTGCATTAGCCCGGCAGGAGAGTTCTCTCTGTGGGGGCTAGGCCCAGGTTGGATGTGCGGGTCAAAGACACTGGCTTTGCTGTATTATTTCCAGTGTTTTCTAATACAAGGAGAATGTACTCATACAATACTTATGTAATGAAAAGTTGAAAAATTTTGAAGTATTTTATAAACATGGTTTTCAAGAGGTGTGTGAGAAAAGAAAAAGAGACAAGGAGAGGGGAAAAAATATTTCCATTGCCTAAAGTAACCACCTGGACCTTTTACATTTTCCCTTCATTGAATTTTTTTGTTCATAGTTTACTCTTGCACAGTGTTGAGAGGCAATACAATTTTGTATTCTGTTTTTCCCATTAACCTCATGACTTGGCATCGGTCAGCACCTGTGACAGGACCATGAGTTTCTCTCCACAACTTTTTTTTTTTAATTTTTATTTACGTATTTTGAGAGAGAGGAGAGAGAGAGAGAGAGAACAAAGGAGGGTTAGAGAGAGAGGGAGAGAGAGAATTCCAAGCAGGCTCCGCACCGTCAGAGCAGAGCCCAACGGGGGGCTCGATCCCACAACCATGAGACCATGACCTGAGCCAAAATCAAGAGTTGGACGCTTAATCCACTGAGCCACTCAGGTGCCCCTCTCCACATCTCTTAATGGCCTGACGGAAGGAAGGCAGGTGGGCAGGGGTAAGAGGTGGAGGTAGAGTGGGGAGTTCTGTGTGCTCTGGGTACCCATAAGGAGAGGTCCATTGTGGTCTGGATAATTCTTGGTTGTGGGGAACTTTCCTCTGCACTGTGGGATGTTTGGCAGCATCCCTGACCTCCTCTCCAGTTGTGACAATCAAAAGTGTCTTCAGACATTGCCACTGTCACTGGGGAAGAGGGTTGCCAGATTTAACTAATAGAAATAAGGCTGCCTAGTGAAATTTGAATTTCAGATAAATAAGAAATAATTTTCTAGTATAAGTATACCCCAAAGACATACTGGGAGGGGACATACACTGAAAATCTACTTGTTTATCTGAAACTCAAATGAGCTGGGTGGCATGTATTTTACCTGGCAACCTAGGGGTGGGGATGGAGGGATAACCCTCTGTTAAAAGCCCCTGCCATAGGGTGCCAGACAGAAAGGAGCAGACAGAGGAGATCCTTGCTCTGTGGGGCTTACAATCTCATGCAGGATGCTGATGAGAAGGCCACTAAAGTCCCTCAGGTGCCTGGCTGGACTGGGCCCTTAACTCCTGATTCTGCTTCTCCCTCCTCCTACTCAAACAGCTCTCTGCAAAGGGTTCCATGATCCATTCACACTCTGTCTCCTGCAGGGGGAATTCACTGAAACCCAAAGAATAACACTAAGCCTCCAGTGGGCAAATGTAAAGGTCCAGTGCCTCCTGGGGTCTGAATCCACTCAGGAATGAGGCCAGACTCGTGGGACCTCCCCTGCCCGGCGTTTGGGAAGGTGGGGACCTGGGGGGACCATCCACTGAACTTGGCAGGGGTCACTAGGAGAGGAGAGCAGACTCAAAACCTAGAAGCAGAGGATGAGACTGTCCAGTCATTTGATAACTTTTATTTACTGAGTGCTCACTGTGTGCCAGGCACTGTGCTAGGTGCTAGGGAGGCAGCAGCCAACAGGCAGAGCTGGTCCCCACTCAGGTGGGCAGGAATGGGAGGCCTAGGCAGGGATCACGGCCAGTGCTGTCTGGGAGAGGGCATCGAGAGGACCAGCCTGAACTGGTCTGGGGAGCAGAGGAGTGATTAGTGGGTGGTGAGTCCAGCTCTGGATATATGTGGAGTCCATGGTACTGGAGACATTGGGGTCAAAGGAGCAGAAGAACTGGGGTCTGGGCTAGGAAGAGAAATGTGCTCAGAAGCCCTGGGTGAGGGTGGGATGGCAAGAGTTGGTAGGAGAGAGAGAAGAGGGTGGGGACAGAGCCTGGGGGTCTCCGTATGCAGGGGCAGTGAGGGGAAACAGTCAGAGGGCTGGGTAGGGGTGAATCCAGAGGGCCAGTGAAGCGGAGAAGAGAGGTCCCAGGAGGGAGCAGTGGGCAGCCAGCAGCGCTGCTGAGGAGGCAGGTGGGCTGGAGGTGGTGGTGGTGGGGGCACTGGGGATACAAGCCAGGGCAGTTCTGGGCATCACACTTCAGGACGAACATTCGTAGGAAGAGAAGATCCAGGGACAGACCAGGTTACATTTGTGGAAATGTTAGAATGAACTGGGGAGGTCAGCATGAGAAAGAAGCTTCCCAGGGTCATGAGTACCCCATAGTTGCAGCCCCTCAGACTCAGAGTGCCTGGGGTTGCAACACTGACACACCCTCTGCCCCTGGCTCTCTCTGCTCCAATCCAGTTGGCCTCTTCGCTGCTCCTTTGATATCCCACCCCAGTGCCTTTGCACCTGCTGTTCCTTTTGCCTGGAATACTTCCCCAATACATCCTCACCTCCTTTAGATTTTTACTCAAATGTTATATTCCCCATTAGGCCTTCCCTGACCTTCAATTTAAAATAGTAACATCCCCTCCAAGTGTTACCTAATTTTCTTCCTCCCTTCTCTACTTTATTTTTCTCCATAACATATTTATCACCATCTAATAAAACCTATATTACATTAAAATTTTTTGCTTTGATTTGAATGGGTAATACGTTCTCACAGTTCAAGATTCAAAGTTGTGTCCAGTCTTTCACTAGTACAAATCAAACTGCAATGAATAACCTCATGCCTACCTCATTTCACCCTGCAGATGAAGCACTGGGCTATAATCATAGAAGTGGGACGCCAGCTCAGGGGGTAAATGCAATTCTTTTTTGAAAAAAAATTTTAAGTTTATTTATTTTGAGAGAGACAGAGATAATGCGAGTGGGGGAGGGGCAGAGAGAGGGACAGAGAGAGAATCCCAAGCAGGCTCCGTGCTACCAGCACAGAGCCTGAGACGGAGTTCAAACTCACAAAACTGCGAGATCATGACCAGAGCCGAAACCAAGAGTCCAATGCCCAACCGACTGAGCCACTCAGCCGCCCCCGGGTAAATGCATTTCTAATTTTATCTTACTTATTTTTTTTCACCTGCTCTCCCCACTAAAATGTAAACTCCATGAGAGGGCAGGAATTTTGTTGGATCCCCAATGCCTCAAATAAGGTTTGCCACAGAGTAGATGCTCAACAAGTATAGTTGAATGAATGAGGAACACATTCCTAGAAGCCTGAAGATATGCCCCTGATGACCATCCCAACACCTGCTTCCTTCCCAACCTCAGGGCTATGGATCCTTAGGTATCCTTGAACACAGCACCATAGTCTGCACCAGTCCCACACCCCCTTCAGAAATCAAAAGCCTTTTCCTCAGCAAATGTTCTAAGCCTGCCTTTTCTCTCCCTCTGCTTCCCCTACTTTATCCAGGAAGGCATTTAAAAAATATGTCTACAAAGCAGCATGCATAATTTCACCTCTAAATTCCCTTCCCTGATGACAATTTTCTCTGTAAAATTTTAGAAAAAATTTACAAAATCACTGAATGCTGGAAGAATTATCTGGTGGCAGAGAGAGTAGGCTCATTTTCAAAAACGGAATTCATCCACACAGTGTTTATGTTGTGCCTGACCCCATACTGGCAATGAGAATGAACGAGAACATGATGAAAAACATTTCTGCCATCAGAGGTTCATCATTCACAGGCAGAGAGCACTTAGGAAGCTTCCTTGAGGGCAGGGACTCAGTGTCTGGCATGTTCAAGCTAGACAGTCCCCACCCCCACCCCACCGAGACCCCAACACACACACTGATTAGCTGGTTAATGTTTGAGTCCCCCAGGCCTCTAGCACAATAGTGAAGAAATCGACTTGATAATTCTCCAATTTTTCCTCACCTGTCGGAGAGACTGTTTTCTGTTGGTCGGTTGGTTGACTTTTGGTTTCGTGTTTCTGGGAGTGTCTGTTGACATTTGTCTGAGTCAACGGTTTAACTGCAGGAAACATGGCCATTCTGACCGTAGGCAATCCCCTTTGGGCCCCTCTGGGAGCACCCAGGTCCCATTAGGACTTTTCCCTTTGGCTCCCAGATTTCACAGGGCTGGGGAAGGAGGAGAAGTGAGTACAATATGGAGCTGGACTAACCTGGGTCCAAACCCTGGTCCACCCGCAGGTCACTGTGAGGCCTTGGGCCACTGAGATCGAAACTCCCTTCCTCTTGTGTTCCCAGCACCACCTAGAATCAACCACTTGATACAGAGAAGGGAAGCGGTAAAGTCCAGCACCTAAGACCCCGGCATGGTTGGAATGGAGTCAGAAGCTTCCATGATGGCTATCTGTGTGTCCCAGGCTGGGCCACCTCCTTCACCTTCCTGGTCAAGTGAGCAATTTATGACAAAAACTGGGGCCCACGGGATCATTCCTGAGGGGATCTTGCACTTGTAGCTCCAAACACCTTTTGGCTCCTAACCTAGACTTTCTGAATCTTCTGAGAAGTCCAGATATAAATTAGAGCATTGTCTGGATCTCTTTAATCTCATCCGGCACTCAAGTGTCCATTGCATGTTTATTTATTTATTAAGAGGAGCTCTTTTTTAAATTTTTTTTTTTAACGTTTTTATTTTTGAGACAGAGAGACAGAGCATGAATGGGGGAGGGGCAGAGAGAGAGGGAGACACAGAATCGGAAGCAGGCTCCAGGCTCCGAGCCATCAGCCCAGAGCCCAACGCGGGGCTCGAACTCACCGACCGTGAGATCGTGACCTGAGCCGAAGTCGGACGTGTAACCGACTGAGCCACCCAGGCGCCCCAAGAGGAGCTCTTAATAAACTTCAGTGAACAGAAAAGTCCAGAAGATTTCTAGACATTAGACACCTGCCTCAATGTTTATGCTGGAATGGGGAATCCCACATTTCCATGTGGACCGGATCACCAAGAAAAGTTCCTTTAAAACCTAAAGATAAAGCACCTGGATATTCTTTTGACTCTAAAGAAACTGAAGATTTGAGAAAGCTTGAAGCAGCCTGAACGTGAAGATGACCCAATGGTTATATCAGGAGATGATATTGATTAAGACAAAGGATTTGGCCTTAAAACGAGAACAGAACAACCCCTGCAGATTTTAGGTGGTGACTGGGTCGGTAGGGAAAGAAATGTCATTTCGGTCACCAGACCGGTGTTGTCCAAAGCGGAGCAGCCCAGGGGGCATGTAGGAGACATAGCAACCAAATGCAGTATACAGACCTTGTCTGGATCCTCATTTAGACAAATCAACTGTAAAGGAGAAAACTGTCTAGGGATTTGAGATTGAGCAGATCTTGATAACCATTGAAGCTGAGGGATGGGTACATGGGGCTGAATTTGCTATTCTTTCTGCCTCTGCATATATTTGAATTTTTCCTTAGTAAAAGTGAAATAAAATAAGGCCAAAAAAAAAAAAAAGAGTATTTCAAATGTTAAGACCAAATAATTGTCTTTCCTTACATATCATCAATTGTTTAAAACCATGCCACATTTTTGTTTAGTTCATATTTGAATCACAATTTTCTGGTACAGTTTTGTGCTTTTCCTGGAGTTTTTTGGCATTTTTCCCATTCCTTTCTGAGAGAAGAAACATGCGCCTTCTTTATCATATGATTAGGAGTTTTAAACTTCTTAATTGTGCAATCTATTAACTGGAATTCACTTCATTGTTGAAGACATTTTTAAAACGCTGTTACCAGAACCTATGTTTTCCTGTTCCAATTTAAATGAAATACTTCTAGGCGAACAGTTATTACCCATTCTTTTCAATGTGTGTTTGAGTTAGTTCTGTTGTTTCTTGGCTATTAGGTCAGGCTACCCAGAAGCAGAGCCTGAGGCAAGGATTCTGGTGAAACTGAGACCACTCCCACAGTTAATCACTATCACCAGGATAAAGCAGGGGAAGAAAGCTAAGCAAGGAAATATTCTTGGCTGAAGACTAGCTTCAGTAGGGTCCCGTGAAGACTCTGGAGTCTGTCTCGCCTTGAGACTGGGGTGGAACGGGGAGTGAGGGGGGCATTTTATGCAGCAACTCACAGCAGCCGTGTGGTAGGTGCACCAGACTGCTGAAGATTTGGGAACACCATCCACAAATCCAGTGGTTCTCAAACTTGTTAAAACACAAATCTCAGAGCCCACACTCAGAGTTTCTGATTCAGTAGGTCAGAGGGGAGGGCTGAGAATTTGCATTTTTAACAGCATACCAGATGCTGCCCTGCAGCTACACTTTGAGAATCAGATCACAACATTGTATCTTCCTTTTTTTGGTTGCTTTCCTTGCAGACAAGCTCAAGTAACTTTTTTTCAGCAAGAGTGCATGGGTGGTAAACATTATTCATTCTCACAACTCTATTTGGACTCTACACTTGTTTTTTAGTTTGGTTGGTTCAAAAAAATTGGCCCCAATTTTGCACGCCATTGTTTCATAGCTTCTAGCTCCAGAGAAGCCTGATGCTAACTTGATCTTTATACCTTTATAGATAATCTGTTTGTTTTCAATTTCCAGGAGCTATTAGGCTTTCTGATACCTCATGAGACCCTAAGCATGCATGTTTTTTGTTTGTTTGTTTTTTTTATTCTCCTCTGTATTCAGTGTGTACTTTTAATCTTAAAGACGTGCTGTTTTTTCTCTGGGAAAATTTTATTCTATCATTTCTAATTATTTTCCTGCTTCTATTTTCCCTTTTCTCTCTGGAATATTCATTATATAAATACCAGGACACTTGAACTGATCCTTTGTGATACGATTTTTCCCCCTCTCAAAAAAATTTTTTTTCTCTATTCTTGGAGACTTCCATGACTTTTGCTTCTAGATTTTTAAATTTTATTTTAGAGAGAGCGCACGCACATAAAGGGGGGAAGGGAAGAGGGAGAGAGAAAATCTTAAGCAGGATCCATGCTCAGTGCAGAGCCCAACATGGGGTTCAATCCCATGACTCTGGGATTATGATCTGAGCCTAAATCAAGAGTTGGATGCTTCCAGATATTTTTCAGGTAAACCTTTTATTTGGGGATAATTTTAGATTCACAGAGAAGTTGCCATGATGGCACAGGGAGTTCTCATATACCCTTCACCCGATTTCCTCTAACATTAGCATCATGCGTTCCCGTAATACATCAAAACTAAGAAATGAACATTCATACATTACTATTATTGAAACTCCAGATTCTTCATTCAAATTTCAACAATTTTCCCACTAATATCTTTTTTCTCTTTCCGGACCCAATCCAGTATAGCACATTGTATTTAGTCACGTCTCCTGAGTCTCTCCTGTGACGGTTTCTCAGTCTTTCCTTGTTGTTGTTGTTTTTTGTTTTTTGTTTTTGTTTTTGTTTTTTGGTCTTCTTTTTTAAATCACCTTGACAGTTTTGAAGAGTATTAGTCAGGTATTTTGTAGAACATCCCTCAGTTTGGATTTCTTCCCATGACCAGACTGGGGTGGGTTGCTTTGAGGGAGAATACCACATAGGTGAAGTGCCTCTTTCATCACGTGATATCAGCTGGTGACTTGATACCCTGGTCACTTGATTAAAGCAGGTGTTTGTTTGTCAGATTTGTCTCCTGTAAAGTTACTATTTTTCCCCTTTCCATACTCTATTCTTTGGCAGTGAGTCACTCAGTGCAGCCACATTCAAGGGAGAAGAGACAATTAAGCTCCATCTGGAGGCGAGAGCAGCTACATATGTTATCTGGAATTCTTCCATAAGGAAGATTTTTCCCCCCAATTATTTATTTATTCAGTCATTTAGGTCATCCTGGACTCAAGTATATTTGCTTTACACTTTGTGTTATCTTCCAATACTACACTATTTATTTTGTTACTCAGATTTTCCCAGGTTTGACCATTGAGAGCTCTTTCAGGTTGACTCTCATGTCCCGCTGACATGTCCCATCCTGATTAATTTAAGCACTTCCGTACTTTCTGGCACAAGCTCCTAGACTTTGACATTATATTTTTTGCTTTGGCAATCAGAGTCGTAATTTCCCAGAACTCTGTCCTGATTTTTTTTTTTAAAAGAGATGTATTTCTTGTCTGATGAATCCACAACAATCTCAATTAGAACTTATTTCTAATCATAATATTGTAAGGGCTATCTGTTTACTGGATTTAAATGATCAGAATTATGCTCTAGATAAAGCATGAAAGACTTAATTATGGTTATAAAACATAGGTAACTGTAACTCTTGGCAATGTAGAAGTAACAGAAGTGTTGGGGCCAGAATAGGGTGGAGGTAGCGTATGGATGCTAATTTCTTCATGTTACATGGTAGAACGTGTGAGATAGAGCTAACGTGGATGAAACTGGAAATAAAGATTGTAGATGATTATTGAGCTTGAGGAAACAATCAGTAGAAGAATAAGCTAACACTATAACCAATACAATGGGGAAGGGATTGGAAGATGAACAGTAGTATAAGGGAGCACATTTCTTCATTTTTTCATGAAGGGAGTCCATAATTATTCATCCAGTTGATCAAGCAAGACATGAAGGTAAATGCATACCAATCAGATTTGGGGTGAAAGTCACCACATCTAAAGTTAGAAAAGCTTGCTGGTTTCCTTAGAAGAGGGGACATAGGGCAGGGTGAGGTAGGGTGGAGCAAAACTGTGTTTTTCCTTAGTAACATTCTGTATTCAAACACTTAACAAAATGTAGTCCTTTTATGAAAATAACTTAAATGTATGTGAATGCTGAATGCAGAAACAAACGGGTGCTTGGTAGAAAATGTGGGGTAGGCAGGGATATGACGGGGTTGGATGAAGTGTGCTGTGTGCAGGGTGGTGGCTGCAAAAAACAGCCCACCTTGGGTAGGCGGGCTCCCCAAGGTAGGACCCCTTTGCTCCTTCAGCGTGTTCCTTCCTCTGGCAACATACCCAGGCCTTGCTGAGCTCCATCCAGAGCCTGTCTTGGGCTGAGAATGGAGGCATCTTTGCTCTTAACATCTAACCAAATCTTACAAGGTTGCTCACCCTTGCAACAGCTCCACTGTGGCCAGGATATAGTGCACTTACACTTTCCTTCTCAGAGTGAAGGTAGCTGTGGGGGGAGGATTCCCAGGAGGGATGGTGACCAACCATCCAGGTTTGCCCACCACCGTCCCCATTTAAAACGGAAAGTGCTAGGTCTCAGGAAACTCCTCTGTCTAGGGCACATCTAGGTACTTGGTCACCCTTTCCAAGGGGACAATTCTAGCCCTGACTCTCACTCCTCCTCCATCTTTATTCTGCTGGAAGAGACCAAAGAACCCACGGCTTGTGGGTGTCACCTCTAGAGCCACTAACATTATGTGCTTTCTGAATTCTAGAGGGTCTGCAATAGTTGGGGGGTGAGATGTAGGTCAGAAAGCTGGTGATGCTGATTTCTGGATGGGGAAGGGGAAGGGGAAGAGAGGACTCTGAGGAAGGGAACTAGGAGATGTGGGGCAAGATAGGTTAAGGTAGGGTAGTTGTTCCCCCTCCAGAAATTATGTCCAGGTGGGGGGCATATAGTTCAAACTTAGAAGCCCAGATTTTTTTTTTAAGTTTATTTATTTATTTTGAGAGAGATGGAGCACATACGTATGCAAACTGGGGAGGAACAGAGAGAGAGGACGGAGAATCCCAAACAGGCTCTGCGCTGTCAGAGCAGAGCCCAATGTGGGGGCTTGAACCCACAAACCATAGTCCTTATTGCAGTGGCTAGGATCCCCGCTGTTGCATTCAGTAGAAGTGGTGAGAGCTATCTTTGCCTTGTTCCTGATCTTACGGGAGAAGTATTTAGTATTTAAAGGGGACGTATTTAGTATTTCAACTTTAAGTGCATGTTAGTTGTAGGCTTTCCATAGTTTCCCTTTATTAAGCTAGAGGAAGTTCCCTTCCATAGCTAATTTACTGAGTGAGTTTTTATCATGAATGGATATTAAATTTTGTCAAATGACTTTTTCTGCATCTATTGAGATGGTCATATGGCTTTTCTCCTTTAATCCATTAATGCAGTAAATTACATTGATTTTAAAATGTTAAACCAACCTTATGTCCTGAGATAAATCCCACTTGATCATGATATAGTGTGTCTTTTCATCTGCAGTTGGATTCAATTTGCTAATACTTCAGGATTTTTTTTTTGAGCACCTACTATGTATTATGCTCTGCTAATAAAACTACATTGCCTTCATGTATAATGAGGCTCATGTGGAATACTTAACTATAGTTTTTTTTTTTTTTTACTTGTAATATCTTTTAAGTTTTGGTATCCGGATTATTAGGGTCACTTAAAATAAGTTGGGAAGTGTTCCTTCATTTATTTTCTGAATATGTTTGAGTAAGATTAGTATTACTTCTTCCTTAAATATTTTTTATAGTTCACCATTGAAGTCCTTTAGACCAGGACAAGGTTTGGTGACAAGGTTTTTGATAATAAAGTCAGATTGGATTAGAATTCAGATGTTCTATTCTTTTTCTGCCAGTTTTGGTAATTCGTGTTTTTCAAGGAATTTGCCCATTTCACCTAAATTGTTGGATTATTGGTGTAAAGTTGTTCATAATAACCTTTATCATCTATATAATATCTGTAGGATCTGAGTGATATTCTTATATACATTCTTAATGTTAGTCATTTGTATTTCCTTTTTTTAAAAAAATCAGCGTTGTAGGGATTTCATAATCTTTTTTTTTTTTTTTACAGTGCCAACTTTTGGCTTTGTTGATTTTTCTCTATTCTTTTAATCTCATTGATTTATATTCTTATATTTATCATTTTCTTTCTTCCATTTGCTTCAGGTTTAATATGTTCTTTGTTTTCTTGGGTTTTTTAAAAAAAGTTTATTTATTTATTTTGAAAGAGAGAGAGAGCAAGCACAAGCAGGGGAGAGGCAGAGAGAGGGAGGGAGGGAGAGAGACACAGACAGAGACAGAGAGACAGAGAGAATCTTAAAGCAGCCTCCATGTTCATCACGGAGCCAGATGCTGGGCTCAATCTCGCTACCATGAGATCATTACCTGAGCCCAAATGAAGAGTCAGATGCTCAATCAACTGAGCTTTCCGGGCACTGCCCACCCCCCCCACCCCATCCCTTTATTTTCTATCCATCTATGTCTTTATATTTAAAGTGTGACTCTTGGGGCTCTTGGGTGGCTCAGCCGGTTGAGCATCTGACCTGGGCTCAGGTCATGATCTCACAGTTCATGAGTTCGAGACCTGCGTCAGGCTCTGTGCTGACAGCTTGGAGCCTGGAGCCTGCTTTGGATTCTGTGTCTCCCTCTCTCTCTGCCCCCTGCCCCCACTTGCATTCTGTCTCTGTCTCTCTCAAAAATAAATAAACATCAAAAAAAATGTTTTTAAGTGTGACTCTTGAAGGCAGCATGTAGTTGGATCTTATTTTTTTATTCTTTTAACTGAAATATTTATTCCATTTTTATTTAATGTGATTTTCTATATGGTAGGATTAGGTTTACTATTTTGCTATTGGTTTTCTTTTTCTGTTCCCTCTCTTTTTTTTTGTTCCTGTTTCTCCTTTGCTGTTTTCTTTTGGTTTAGTCAAATACTTTTAATACTTCATCTTCATTTATTTACTTTTTAAGTTTTAAGTGCTTGTTCTAGGGATCATAATATGCATCCTTAACTTATCACAGTCTACCTAGAATAAAATATATGACCCTTGCAACAATATAATTCCATTTACCTCTGTCCTCTATGTCCTATTGTCCTAATGTTGTCATATATTTTACTTCTACATGCCTTAAAAATCCCATAGTAAAGTGTTATTAATTTGGTATTTAACAGTCAGTTAAAAGTTAAGGAAAAAAAATGCCTTCTATTTTGTCCATATATTTACCATTTCTGGTGTTCTTCATTCCTTTCAAAGGATCTACCTTTTCCATCTGGTGTCATTTTCCTTCAGCTCAAAGAACTTTCTTTAGCATTTCTTGTAATGCAACTCTGCTGGTGATGAATGCGCTCTGCCATCATGTATCTGAAAATATCTTTATTCTGCTTTCATTTTTTGAAATGAAATTTGGGGTTGACAGCCCCCCCCCCCCCCCAGCACTTTAAAAATGTTATTCCATTGTCTTCTGGCTTCTCTTGTTTCTGATGAGATGTCAATCTTCATTTGAATTGGTTTTCCCTATAAAATTGTGTTTGTAAGGTGTCTTTTCTCCTCTGGCCACGTTCAAGATTTTCTCTTTATTTTTGGTTTTCTGAAATTTGATTATGATGTACTTAGATATTATTCCTTTGTATTTATCTTACTTGGGTTTTGCTGAGCTCGTTGGATCTAGAGGTTGATTTTTTTCACCAATTTTGTGAAATTCCCAGTCATTATTTATTCAAATGTTTTTTCTGCCTCATTTTCACTTCCTTTAAAAAATTCTTATTCTTGGGACGCCTGGGTGGGTCAGTTGGTTAAGCATCCAACTTCGGGTCAGGTCATGATTTCACAGCTCTTGAGTTGGAGCCCCGTGTCGGGCTCTCGGGCCCTGTGCTGACAGCTCAGAACCTGGAGCCTGCTTCAGATTCTGTGTCTCCCTCTCTCTCTCTCTGCCCCTCCTCCCACTTGCTCTGTCACGCTTTCAAAAATAAATAAAAATTTTTTTAAATTATTATTCTTTAAGATTTTTTAGAGCGATTTTAGGTTCACAGCAAAACCACGAAGTGGGTACAGAGATTTTCCACATCTGCCCCCCACCCCCCACGCATGCATAGCCTTCCCCATTATCAACATTCCCTATCAGAGGCGTACATTTGTTACATTTGATGAACATATATTCATACATTATAATCACCCAAAGCCCATTATTTACATTAGGATGTCTTACATTTGAAGAGTTGGGACAAATATATAATAACATGTATCCACCATTATAGTATCATAGAGTATTTTCACTGCCCTAAAAATCATCAACCACTGCTCTTTTCACTGTCTCCATAATTTTACCTTTTCCCGAAGGTTCTATATTTGGAATCATACGGTATGTAGCTTTTTCAGATTGGCTTCTTTCACCTAGCAATATGCATTTAAGGTTTCTCCCTGCATTTTCATGGCTTGATAACTCATTTATCTTTAGCACTTATGAATAATATTTCATTAGCTGGATGTATTCCAGTTTATTTATCCATTCATCTACTGAAAGACATTTTGGCTGTTTCCAACTTTGGGCAATTATGAATAAAGCTGCTACAAACATCTATGCGAGTTCTTGTGTAGACATACGTTTTCAGCTTATTTGGGTAAATCCCAAAAAGCATGATTTCTGGATCATATGGTAAGGGTATGTTTAGTTTTGTAAGAAACTGTCTTCCAAAGAAGCTTGTCTTCCAAAGTTGTATTCCTACCAGCAATGAATGAGAGTTCCTGTTTCTCCACATCCTCACCAGCATTTGATGTCTGTATTTCAAATTTCATCGATCCTGATGGGTGCATAGCAGTACCTCATCGCTGTTTGATTTTGTTTTAAGTGAGCTCTATGCCCAAAGTGGGACTCTTCAAACTCATGACCCTGAGATCAAGAGTCACATGCTCTACTGACTGAGCCAGTCAGGCACCCCTCATTGCTGTTTTAATTTGCATTTCCCTCATGTCATAAGATGTGAATCATCTTTTCATTTACTTATTGGCCTGCGTATATTTGCTTCGATGACCTGTCACTTCTTTTTCTGGGGCTGAAACTACATGATTTTGTCCACGTGTCAGAGAGGACTTGAGAACAATCTATATGAAGATTTGGGGTCTTGGCCCCTCTTAGTTCCCTCCTTTCCAGGATTTCCCCCTTCAATTTCCAGCCATTCTAGCAGCCCCAAATTCCTTCCTCTGATACCTCAAACAGCTTTCAGGTCCCTCCAGGTTTCTGCTTGACTCCAGGTTCCCTACACTGCACAGACTGGGAAGTGCCCTCAGGGGAAGAACATATAAAAGCAGATTTCCCACAGTGTGGTTCCCATCTTTCAAGAGCAAAATCTCCTCCAGTTTTGGACAGTTTTTGTTTGCACTCCAGTACCTTCGAATTCTTTTGTTTTTTACATTTTATTTTATTATTTATTTATTTACCTATTTACCTATTTACTTATTTATTTATGAAAGAGAGCACACATGCAAGGGCAGGGGGTCAGAGGGAGAGAGAGAATCCCAAGCAGGCTCCACGCTCAGCACAGAGCCCGATGCAAGGCTCAATCCCATGACCCTGGGATCATGACCTGAGACAAAATCAAGAATCAGACGCTTAACCGACTGAACCACCCAGGAGCCCCCAAATTCTTGTTTTTATATTTTGTTCAAAGTTTATATTGCTATCTCCCGGGGGTTAGTCAACTATAAGATACTTTACCACTACTACAATCATATCTGCTGTCTCTCTTTCTTTTTTTGAAATTTGTAATGTTTATTTTTGAGAAAGTTACAGAGCATGGGCGGGGAGGGACAGAGAGAGAGGTAAACACAGAATCTGAAGCAGGCTCTGAGTTGTCAGCACAGAGCCCCATGTGAGGCTCGAACCCATGGACCATGAGATCATGACCTGAGCTGAAGTTGGACACCCAACTGACTCTCTTTTTTTTTTTTAATGTTTATTTATTTTTGAGGGAGAGACAGAGTGCCAACGGGAGAGGGGCAGAGAGAGAGGAAGAAGAGGATCTGAAGCAGGCTCCAGGCTCTGAGCTGTCAGCACAGAGCCTGGACGTGAGACTCGAACTCAGGAACCACAAGATCATGACCTGAGCCCAGGTTGGACGCTTGCTTAACTGACTGAGCCATCCAGGTGCCCCTCTCTTGTTTAGAAAGCGAACGATACTACCACAACCTGGCAAAGGCCTCTCTGTTAGCAAGGGTATCTGTCCCTTCCTGTCATCTTCTGGTTCTGAGCTGTTACTGTAACTCATTCAGCTGCATTTCACAGTAGAGTGGGTACTTGTAATTTTTGGCTACTCAGCCTCTAAACTCCCTCAAATCTTTTACCCTATAAGTGTTGGAGTAAGTTAAACCCTGCCTCTCAGTATGGGAATCACAAATGCCAACAACATGGTTTCTCAGTAACCTTGCAGCAAAAGCTGCAAAAGGATCACATGACTAGGCTCAGCCAATCATGGGGTATTTTGATGCATGGAGGCCTTTGACTCCGAGATGTGGGGCCAGTGAAGAATCCTTTCTGGTGACAGAGGTGGCAGTGGCCATATCTAACTTCTGGGGCTAGGTTTGATGCTGGCAATAGTTGGCGATCCTCCCTCGGCAGTAACAGCGTCTGAATATCCTGCCAATAAGTTCTCTGTACGTTTAAGTCAGCCAGAATTGGTTTTGTTGATTACAAATGAGAACCTTGAATTGTCCACTTAGTGATAGTTTAATACCAACAATCCCACCATAAGGAAATCTTGTTAGACAAATTGAATACCTCTTTAAATTTAAAAAAAAATTTTTATTTATTTTTGAGAGATAAAGGGAAGCAGAGTGCAAGTAGGGGAGGAACAGAGAGAGAGAGGGAGACACAGAATCCGAAGCAGGCTCTAGGCTCTGAGCTGTCAGCACAGAGCCTGACACATGCAAACTCACGGACTGTGAGATCATGACCTGAGCCTAAGTCAGACGCTTAACAGACTGAGCCACCCAAGTGCCCCTAGATCTCTTTAGATCCTGCCGTATTGGGGAGCTGACCCAGCTATGAGCCTGCTTCCTCAAGATACAGCCCCCATCGTCCTTTTCAACCCCTTTCAACCTGTCTCTGTGCTTTGGCCACAGATCCATCTGAATTCTTTCAGAGTTGTGCCCTTTCCTTCCTGCCTGGTTTTGCAGCTGTCGAATGTCCTCTCCCTGGAATGCGGTTATCATCCTTCCTCTAAACTGCCGACAAGGTCCCTCCCTTCTGCATCCCCTCTGGCTCATGTCCAGCCCATTCTTTACACAGCAGCCAGAGCCATCTTCTGAAAATGCATGTCTGAGCATGTCACCACTTTGCTTAAAATCTTTCAAAGTTTCTTCATTGATCTTTGGATTAAGACCAAATTCCTTAACATGACCATCCAGCCCCGGCATGGTCTGGCTCCTGCCTACCTCTTCAGCTCTACTGGGAGACACTAGGAGGTACATGTCTGGGACTGGCCTGATACAGACCAAGGGAGGCAAAGGGGAAGTCAAAGATGATACCTAGATTTCTGGTTGGGGCAGAAGTAGGGAAGCTCCTTAGATTATTAATCTTTAACATCTCAAAGGCACGCGTCAGTCAGCCTCACGTCCTTTGTTGAACAGGGAGCTAAAAACTTCTGCTCACCCACCTGCTCACTCCCTCTTCAATCTGACCTTCAACTACCTGACCAGCTAAGCAGAAGCTTTAGGTTTGAGCTGCAACTCTACTTTTTATTTGCTATGTCCTTGGCTTAAGCACTTTCCCTCTTAGAGCCTTCTTTTTTTTTTTTTTCCATCTATAAAGCAGGAGTAATACTTCGTTTCTCTTTCTCTTTTGCTAAGGAATTCTTTTTTTTTTTTAATGTTTTTATTTATTTTTGAGACTCAGCATGAGCAGGGGAGGGGCAGAGAGAGAGGGAGACACAGAATCCAAAGCAGGCTCCAGGCTCTGAGCTGTCAGCACAGAGCCCGACGCAGGGCTTGAACTCACATTGTGAGATCATGACCTGAGCTGAAGTCAGACTCTAAACCGACTGAGCCACCCAGGCGCCCCTTGCTAAGGAATTCTTACTGTGAGTGGTAAACCTCAGGCATGTGACTGGCCCAAGCTGGGTCATAGTTGGAGATGACCATCTCCTATGAGCCTCAGCAGTAGAATCTATTTGCCTGTTAGAAAGGCCAGTCTGGATCTCAATGGATTGAGATAGGAAGGAGGGAGCCTCCAGGACTCTCGACCATCAGTGCCCTTGAAGGAAGGTGCAGGGAGGTGGCCTGCATAAAGGGTGGAAGAAACAGACCTGTCCCAAACCTCCGAGTAATCCTGGGTCTTCCACCATCCACAGTTGGTCCCTCAGCAGGTGCTCTGCCTCCAAATATGTATGAACCCCTTTCTTCTCCTTTCTGCTGCCACCACCATAGTCCAAACCACCATTGGCTCTCTCTTGTCTACTTTGGTAAGGGGGTGCCCTGCCTCTGCTTGTCTGGATCGAGACATCTCCAGCCAACAGCCAGAGTGACCTTTAAAGATGTGAATAGTTACCGTTTTTCCCCTCCTAAGTCCTCCACTGGCTCCCCAAATTCCTCAGCCCAACCACAAGCCCTGTATGATCTGCCCCACTGCGTCCCTGTTCACCAAAACCCAGGCACCCTCACCTTGTTCCTGGGCTTCAGAAAGGCCCAGCTAAGGACCGCCCATCACTGGGTCCTTACCTGCAGGTTTCACCCAGAGGTCAAGAGCCCATTTCTAAGTACCCTTGCCCCCATCACCCTGTTTCATTTCCTTCATGATACTTATTACTGCCTGAAATCAGATCGTTTATATTTATAGAGGTCTCAACATACCACTTTTACGGTTTTGTTCATTTTAATTGTACTAGGGATATAGTATTCCTAGTATATAGTATAGAGTATATATACTCTCTCTATATACACCCCTTCACTCCTCTTCCCCCATCCTAGACTCCTCACTTGAATGACAGCTCTGTTTGTCCTACTGATCACTGATTTGTGAGTTCCTAGAGCCATGCATGGCACATTTGACACAGAATTATTGAATGAAGAGTCAATCGAAGGTCAACTTCTAGCTCTACTACATACTAGCCTCCCTTGGGGCGGGGGGCGGGTGCTGGAGAAGGGGAGGTCAGAGGCCAAGGTCTGCAGGAGGCTATGGATTGGGGCAACCTTCTTAGCTTCTCCAAGCATCAGTTTGCTTATTTATAAAACAGGGAAAAGAATTTATCTCCTAGAATTGTGAGTACCAAGTAGTGCCAGGCACACCATTACCTCCCTCATGAAGTTTCTGGGGTAGTGGGGATGCACTTGAAATCCTGCGTATTGACCGCTCAGTCTACCAGTCTGTTCACTGTACCCAGAACATTGGGACCGTGCTTTACAAAATGGGCTGATAAGAGCTGTGTTGGGGCCGGGGTTACCTGGTACCGTCTGACGCATCTTCCTGGACTGTTTGTTTTACTTGGAAGTGATTTACAACATTATGCTTTGTAGTAAACTAAACACAAATTATTTATGGAATCAAACGAAGAATTTGTCTGAATTTTAAAGTCCAGGTGCTTTGGTCATCACCACAAGGAGCTCCATTGAAGATTATACAGTTGGGTTGCCCCTGTGTTTTCTAGGTGGGGAAACTGATGCAGAGAGTGGCAGGATCTGGTCTCTCCATCCCAGTTAGGGTCCTCTCCAGCTCACACAATGAGCCTCCTGTCATCACACAGGACTCTCAGGTGCCCCTCTCAAGATCCCTGGCCTCGGGAGAAACAGCAGGTGGCTTCCTCTCCTTCCCCTGTGGGAGTGAGGCTGAGGCCCAGTGGCCAAGGCCAAGAGGAAAGTCTTGGGCCTTAATCCACACTCTTTTAATTCCTAACATTGCCCAGACCCTGGACCACCCTGTCTGCCCATCAGCACACCCCTTCTCAACCACCCCTCTATCTGGACATAATTACAGTAATTATACTGGGATATCTTTACCCACCTATATATGACCAGCATAGGTAACTACTTCTGAGCATAATTACTGGAGATGTTTACAGACCCACAATCACAGAAGAGTAAATGATAGCTTCCTTTCCTCCCAATAGTATGCCAATATTAGGACTCTGTCTGGTCCAATTAGCCAAATCTCAGCACTGAGCGGGGTGGGAAAGACTTCACACTCTCCCACTGAGCATAGAGCAGGAAGAGGCCTCTGACAAAGCAGAATCCCAGCCAGGGTTTTCCAGGACACCAAGAAGTCTGCAGAGGGATAAGCTAACATCTACTGGGCGCCTACCGAGCGTCAGGCACTCAGGGGATGCCAGCAATCACCTGTGAACAATTGTACAAGCTGGTATCTCACTCTCCGCCTTTGGAGCCCTTTTGAAGAGGGCTCGTGTCCAGTGTCACCCATAAACAGGCCATGAAGCTTGGTAGGGGCCTTTCCATTGTGCTAACCCGGCAAGGTCAGACTCCCAGTCCACAGCAGGCCAGCTCTAGGCTTCTTTCTTATCTCCTGTGCTCACTTCTTCCTCTTCCTGGGCAGCCACTGCCACCACCCTTGCTGGCCTCCGGTCCCCTCCCACCCTCATCAGTTCCCCAGCGTTGACTGCTGTCTCCTCCTGCCCCCTGGGCCCCTTCTTCCGGTCCCTGTTGGGTTGTTGGGTGTTATCTCTCCAGAAGGGCTGGGAGTTGGGGTGGGGGAGGGTGGAGCATAGCGCTAAGGTCGTTCCAGGCACCCGGGGTCTCCGACAGGCCCCCACCCCCACCCTACCAGGGGCGCCGCAGGGAGGGAGCTCGGCCTTGGGGTGGGCCGACCTTGGGCTTCCACCTTCCCGCACACACAAAGGCTGCCCCCGGTGTGCACGGGGGAGCGCTCCTGCACATAGACACAACTGCACAAAGACGTGCACACCGTTCCATCACACAAACACACTCCCTAATCGGCCGGCGCACACGGTCGTGCACACGCACCGGCACACTAGCGTGTCTACACGCGCACGTATAGACACCCCAGCGTGCGCCCTCACGTACACCACACACACACACACACACACACACACACACACACACACAGCTGGGCGCACGGCCGTGCGGACCCCCAATGCCGACCTCGGGGCCCTGACGCGCCAGCCGCCCTGCCCTGGCGCGCGACGCAGGCACACGCAGACACACGCGCAGGCACACGCACCCTCCCGCACTGTTCCACGCCCCTGGCCGCTGCCCGGGCGCTGTGCGGCGCGGCGGGCGGGCGGGCCCGGGGCGGGGGCGGCGGCGGCCGGGAGAGCGGAGGAGGCGGAGCAGGCAGCCGGGAGCCGGCTGGCCCGCGCTCCTCCTGCCGGCCGGGGATTTTCCAGCCTGGGCGCTGTCGCCTCGGACCTCCTGCAGCCGCGGCGGACCATGGGCGACAAAGGGACGCGGTGAGTGCGGGCGGCGGCCCGGCCCGGTGCGCGTGGGGGGCGACCTGGGCGAGGGCACGGGCGGGGGTTCCTGTGGGTCACCCCGGGGAGCGCTGACGCCTGGCCCCGCGGCAAGCAGCTCTCCCGTGCCCGAGGTCTCCTGTGCGGTCGCTGGCGGGGCGGTGGGGCGGTGGGGCCGTGGGGCCGTGGGGCCGTGGGGCCGTGGGCGGGGGTACCGAGAGGCGAGGACCCGGGGCCGCCCTATCTGCCTCGCGGCTTCTCGCCACGGACACACACTCACACACACTCACTCGCTGCCGACACCCAGCAGTGGCCAGCAGACGCAGAGACACAAGGGGGCAGGTTGGCACACAATGGCACACGCGCTCACATGGACACACGGACACACTCATCCGCGGGCACACTCGCGCAGGCACACACACTGACATTCACTGCCACACACCGATCGCGTACAGTCACGCTCACTGGTACCCACTTGTGAACACCTTCTTACTGACAGGTTGGCACATACAGGTCACGCTCCAACACATATCAATTCTACGCCTTCATCCTGGCACACGCATGTTGGCCTACACTGATACACGCATACACTGTCCCTTGCACTCACTGTAATGAACACTCTCACTGAGCGCACCCTCACGGACATGGACACTTGTGCTGGCACATGTCTCCCCAACACAGTGTTTGCAAGACCACCCAGCACCGACCCCCACAGAGACGTCAGGCTAATGCCTCCACAGACTGGTACCCCCGGGTCACAAGCCAGCAGGCCCTGGGGCTGCTGACACACACACTCCAGTCCCACGTGGCAAGAAGTGGCACACACACATCACACAGGGTGGCAGGCCCCCCGGAGCCTGGGAAAAATGCATCCTGTCCACTCTGTTTCCTTTCCCTCTGACCTCTGGAGGCCTGGGGTGGCTGGCCAGGATCTCTTTCAGGCTGGGGTGGGAAGAGGGGTTCCTATCTTTGTAGGAGCTTGCCCTGGCTCAGAAAGGGAGAGGCTTTGCCTCTGAAATGGAAAACTGGGACCAAAAGGGGGAGGAGGCTGGGGTAGGGCAGCCCCTGGAGACAGCCCCTCTAGACCAAGACCAGCCCTGATCAGGCACCCAGGTTTGTCACCCCATCTATATCCCTTCACTCTGTCCACTCCCTTAAGTGCTAGTAGAAGCTTCTCCCTCATCTCCCCCCCTTACCCCTCTTACACCCCCCTTTTTCATCTTTTTCTTTCTTTACCTTCTATCCTTGTACCCCACTTCTCCCTCTTCTCTTCCCTCTCTCCACCCTCCCGGTCTCCTTGCCTTCAATAATCATTTATTGAGTGTCTGCCGTGTACTAGGCATAGTGCGGGGATCAAAGATGTGCACGACCTATTCCTACCCCAAAGGAGCAAATAGACTAGGAAGAAATGACCCCAGTGGTCATCACGTTTTGTGACCGCGACCAAGTAATTTCACACTGTCATCTGGCCCTCTTTCTCGACGGCATGAGAAAGATCCTCCAGGGATTATTTCCATGTTTCAGAAGAAGAAACTGAGGCTTGGAAGTAATTTAGAAACTGCTTCCTAGCCATCCTCCTGACGGCTCTTCAAAGAGGTTAATTTTCTTCTTCCTGTTTTCCAGAAGAGGAACCAGAGTGTTAGAGGTTACCTGACTTGCTTAAGGCCGAGAGGCACCGGAAGCAGGGCAGAGGCTGGAGTCTACTTGGGCCATTTCTCTGTGGCCTGCCCTTGGGCCTTGCCAAGCCCTTCATGGGGTAAAGGCCAGAGTGGGGTGCCCTGCTGTATGTGTGGAGGCCCAGGCTGGTGGGGGAGGCTGCAGGAGATAGAGAGGTGTCTGCATTCACCTTGATGACTAGTCCTCATTGCAGCTGGCTGGCCGGCGCTGTGGCCCAGGTCTCTGTCCTCGGCAGGAGGATGTGTGCCTGTGTCTTCTGTGTCCACGTCCCCCAAAGCCAAGATCTTCCTCACCATTGAGGTTAGACTTTTCTCCCCGTGAGGGTTAGCAGCCCTGGGTCTTCTCCTTTATTCCTTGTATGCTGCTTCGCCATCAGGGTGACTCAGCCCCTCTTGGGCCCTGGTTTGCCTCTCTGTGATTAGAGGAGGAGTGTCATTGCTCCCCTGCTGGCGTAGGTTGTCAGCGGGATGGGGACACCAGGAGCAGCCAGGTACCTGTTGGAGACCTTATCTTTGGGGTCAGGACCTTTTCCATGACTCCCTCTGCTTGCCTCTAACTCATTGGGGGGACCTCGGGCAATTGTCTTCACCCTTCTGGACCTTAGTTTTCCTATCTGTAAATTGGAGCTGTCAATACTCAAAAAAAATGTCAAGGCTCTTTTGAGTTTATGGAATTTGCTGGGCAGGGGAAGAGGTGCTGCCTGAAGCCTGGAGTCCAGGCTTGGCTAAACTCCACTCAGTGAATGGTGGCCCTGCTCCCTCCACCCCCTCCGCCCTCTCCCCCTCTCCCCAGTAGCCCCAGGAAGCCTCCTTCCCACTTTCAGACAGGTTTCTTGAGTCATTTGGAAGAGAAGGGCAAACTCAGTAATGGGCTGTGCCTTGCCTTGTTCCATAGGCCATGGGCTTTTACTTTGTCTCTGACCTAGAAGAAGAAATTGCAAATACCCAGGACTCTATCTAGATCAGGAGTCATGGCATCCGTCTCTGTATCTGGGCTCACTCCCCATATGAAAGTGACAAAATTAGTCAGAAACTGTCACTGCCCCCTAGGAACTCCCAGAGTCAAGGAGACTCTCATCTGCCTGGATGGGATTAGTTACAAGGCAGATGTATGATGACTGCTCCAACAAGGTGCTCTGGGAGCAATCGTACATCCATTCAGCAAATGTTGACTGAGTGTCAGGGGCTGCGGCTTCAGACAGAAATGGCCCCACTCTGTCCCCAAGGGACGTAGAGCAGAGCAGGTGATTATAATGCAGGGTGACATGTGCTGTGGCAGGCCTAAGGAGGAGTCCCCACGCCAGTCCCAGCAGGGGGCATGGTGAGGGAAGCTTTCCCAGGAACCAGGTGGCTTTGGAGCTACTGAACTTCACCTGGAAGGCCGAGGAGGCCCAGGTGGTGGCACTGGGGATGTCATTCCTGGCTGAGGGCAGAATGTGCGAAGCCTGGGAGGCATGAAGCAACGTGTACGGCCTGCGGGTTGGGCTGGCGATGATGGGTGAGCCTTAGAGATAAACACTGACTAGTCAGCCACAGCCTTGAATGTCAAGCTAAGGAGAGAGGATTTTCTCCTGAAGCGCATGGTGATTCAGAGGGGGTTGTGAGGGGAGGGATGGGAGCAGATTTCCCTTCCAGAGGGATGTGGCAGGGGGTGGATGGCAGAAACAGGGAAACCCGTGAGGAGGCTGAGGAGGAGCCTGGAAGAGGGAGGGATCTGAGCTAAGGTTGTGGAGAGGAAGCAGCTGAGAAATATGAATAAGGAGGTGGTGTCCATTAGCCTGACTGCTTGGGTGTCTGATACGTCAGGAGACCTACATGCACGGTCTCATTTGGATCTCCCAGGGTTCCTGCTGCTGTAGGGACTGTTATTCCCTTTCACAGATGAGGAAAGAGACTAGGATGGATTAAGTAATCTGTCCCTTGCCATGCAGCCGACAAGCTTCTGAACCCAGCCCTGTCTGTTTGCAGAGCCCTCTGCTGCACCGTGCTTTCACGCAGGGGGAGAGGGCTAGTCTGGCCCACGGTTGGCCTCCCTGCCTCCCCGGCAGCTCCATTCTCAAGTCGTGCATCCCTTCTGGTTCTTGCTGTTTCTCCTAACTCAACTGGCAACAGGATCAATCAGAGTTGGGCAACAGGTGGGACTTCCTGAGCCACAATGCGATGGAATGGAATTCTCTTTCCTACAGATGTTTATGAAGTTTTCTTCGCTGGAAGGGGAGGAGGGTGGGTGTGATGGGGACACGTAATCACCAGCTCTCTGAACCTTGGCTGTCATCTCTCTTGGCGGTTAAGCTCTGTGTGACCTATCTTGGCTGGAAGATGGGGAAGTCCTGTGGCTTTGGCCAGGGATGCTTCTGGGGCTGCTGGGAGTGGGAGGGTTGAGCCTGACTTACCATCTCTCGGCCCTGATTCTAGGCTGGCTTCTGGGCTTCTCCACGGCTCTCCTCCGTCCAAGTTTGGGCATCCTTGCCCGAGACTGAAGCTTTCATTGCCATTGGTTCAGGGGGCTTATTACCCCTGGGGGCTGTGACAGTGGAAAAACAGCAAGGGTGAGGGGGTGGGGGGCTGGGGGGGGAGTCAACACAACCCAAGTGGCCCCCTGGCCTTGGCCAAGCCATCTTCTGCTGCTTTCGCAGTGACCTTGCTGGGCCATCTATCACTCTGAGGCCTGCAGGGAGGGGGCAGCTTGGCAGGGAGCCAGACTGGAAGTTGAGGAAGACACCTTCTGCATGGATGGGTCAGGCTCCTGGGGTAGGGATGGAGGAGGGAGCTGGGGATTTGAAAGTCTTGGGTTTAGAAGTGGTGCAGGGAAGACGTATGGTGTGTGAAGAGAGGAGAATTAGGGATAGCTGGGGCCTTGGAGAGCACTGATGTCTGAGGGGGGAGAGGGGACGGACCTTGGGAGAGACTCGTGGGAGTTGGCTAGAAGGCAGTGGCTGGTGACTTGGGGACAGGGCTTTGGATGGGGTGAGGGCAAAGCTGGGCCACAGGGGCACAGGGGCAGAGCAGAGGGGAGGACTCTGCTATTCCTCATGCTTGGAGCTGGGGTGGGCCTCTTGGAGGAAAGCCCTGGGCCCCGGGTGGTGGGAACCAGAGGTGTGGGAACCTGGGGGCTCAGGCTCAGCTGGGAGTGGGAGGGACATTGCAGAAATGTGAGCTGGTCACAGGGGAAGCTGTCCGTGCTGGCTCCTGGCATCTGATTCGGGCTGGGGGTCTTGGGGAAGCCTTCCCGGAGGAAGTGCACTCTGAGCAGCTCCTGGGGCATGGGGAAGGCCAGGCGATCTAGACAGAAAGTGCAGACCATGGGTGCAGGTGCAGTAGTGTATGGGGGTGTGGCCGCTAAGGGTCTTGGCAGCCCTGGTGAGTAGGCCTTGGGTGCTAGGGTGGGTGAGTTTCGTGGCACTCTCTCACACATTTATTCATACCCCAGGTGTTTTTATTTCCAGTTGGTGAGCTCCTTGTGGTTTGGGGCTATTTCTATTTTCTGTTTGCTGGCCCATTTTCCACCCCTGGATCTGATTCATTGGAGATGCTTGGCAAGGATTTGTTGACTGGACTGAACTCCTTCCTCCCTTCTTGCCTCTACTCTCAGCCCAGGGGCATCCTAAGGGCTAATATTAGGTCTTTTCCATTAGAGAATTCTAAGGATGAAAGCCATGTTTCCCACATTAGACTAGGTTGGGGGGGTGGGGGACGAACAGTTTCCTCCATCCGATTGTGAAGTCCTTAGGGAAGGGGATGTACCATCCCTATCAGAATGGGGTTCCTGGGAGTGAAGCCGGTTTCTCCCCCATCAGACAGTCTTCTGCAGGAGGAAGCCCTGTCTCCCACGGAGGATGGGGCGGGTCTCCAGTGTGAGCCCTGGGATTAGAATAGATATTATCTCTGATGGTTTCAGGCACCCTCTCTCTTTCCTGTGTGCAGGATTCATCCTGCCCCAGGAATGGCTTGAGTCCTAGTAGGGGGGTGTACAACAGTAGGGGGGTGGGGCAGGACAGGGTGGCTGCTTTTGAGAGGGGAACAAAGGAGTCTGTTGTCCCAGCCCCCTCCCTCCCTCCCCAAGGGGCCCTGGCAGGGTCATCTCTCTGGAGACGTCTCCTCCTTTCTGGGACTGGCCCCATCTTTAGCCCACTTTAGAGGAACTGCTTGTTCCTTCCCAGGAGACCTGGTGCCAGATGAGGCCAGGCTCCAGGGACTGGACCAGACAGGTCCTGGTATTCTGTGTGACTGAAGTCACGACAGCGACTGAGTCTCTGCCTAGGGCTGGGCTGGGCCTGGCAGCTGATTCCAAGGGACCCCCTCGTACCTGGAGAGGGATCTGTCTGTTGGTCTAAAGAGCGTGGAGCAAGGTGGGGTGCTGTGGCTGATGTCAGGCCAGTAGGAGACATGCTCCTCACTCAGGGTCTGAGCGTTCAGTTGCGGGACAGGGTGCAGCCTCTCTCTCCAGAGCGTATGCAGAGGTCCAGAAACTGAACGGATACAGACCTGGATGAGACTGAAGATCTCTCCCATAGTGGCCATGGGCCTCTGGCCCCACAGCGGGTCCTCCTGGTTGTTTTGCACCTTTACCCACCCCCACCTTCCAGTACCATTAGTGGGCAGGCACGGGGTGGGGGCAGGAGTGGGGAGAGGACAGCTGGGATGTACCATCTCAGGAGGGTCCCAGAGGTATGCTCTAATGCTTAATCATTGCTGTGTGATCTTGGGCACTACGTTCACCCTCTCTGGATCTTGATATCCCTTGGAAGTCATATCAGCCATGATGGGCAAGGAGGTAACTCTCCTTGAGTTACTCCTTTCCTGTGTTCTGCTAGTGAGTGTAGGGGTGACCTTTCTTCCAGGGGGTGCCAGAAGTGGGGGATTGGGCAAAGCTCACGCCTCTGTCATAGACCGGCCAGTGAGACTGAGACTTCAGGGGAGTTGGGCCTGGGTGGCTGTGGGTTGTGCCTTCAGCCTGATTAGCATAGATTGATTAGCATAATAGTGGGTAGCCTTTAGGAAGAACCAGGGTTCCTGGGTTCAAGTGCCCGTCCGCCCTGCCACTTACTAGCTCTGTGGCTTCCCCTATTATTTAACCCTTTCTTTGCTGTAGCAGAATGGGGTGCTCTGCACAATGGGGTGGTGATAGTGCCTGCACCAGGTTGTCTGGTGGATTAAATGAATTAAAATAGGTAAAGCTCAGAGACAAGTCTCCTGATGCAAGGGCAGTGTTATTTGAGGTTAGAGGTTAGCTCTTAGCTGACCTCTCACTGGGTCTGCCTCCCGGGCTGTGAACTCCCCCAGGGAGGGACCCTGTTTGACTCACGCTGGAGGCCTCAAAGGTCTCAGCACAAGCCTGTTTTGTCATTGGCCCTTAGTACACAGGTGGTGACCTGACCCAACACAGTGCCCTTCCTGTCTGTCCTTCAAGGCCTGGATCATATATGGTCTCCTCCTTCAGGAAGTCCTCACCGATTTCCAAGTGCCTTGTGACCTTTTTTTTTTTTTTTTTTTTTTTTTGCCATTCTCTCTCTCTCTCTCATTCTTGGCATTGATCCCCTCCCTCCCACCCCCCATGGGTCCTGTTTATTTACACACTTGTGATGTCCTCTGTGTGAGATCAAGGACACCTGCCCTGTGTCTGTTGTCCCTGTTCCTGTGCAGACCTGGCATGGCACCGAGCTCCATAAATATTTGCTCAGTGAAGGAGGCCGAATGTAGGTATTTCACTGGGAAAAGATATACTTGGGGATGGGGGTGGGCAATGTGGTTGATGAGGACAATGGGACATCTTTGCTGGTTTTGAAATGTCTGAAAGTGACGTTGTGTGTTTGTGAACCAAAGGGCGGAGGTCAATGGATGAGCAGCTTTACCTTGCTAGGTGAATGTGCTTTCTGGTAACCAGAGCTATCTGGCACGGGGATCGGTGGCTCATTCCAGCCTTCCTGCTTTTGCTCCTGCTGCTTTCCCCATTTAGAATGCCATCCTCGCTTCTCACGGCTTGTCCAAATCCTGCTTCCTCAATAAGTGCCCTGGCCATGAAGCCATCCCTTCCTGGCCCCCAGAGTGTGGCATCCATCCATCATTCCCATCCTCAGACATTTCCTGAGCCTTCCTGGGTCTGGACTGTGGCATGGGTGAGTACGGAGTCTCTCTTTAGGATGGACATCTAGATCTAGCTACAGTATATCCAGTGTGGTTTGACCTGGCCTGAGGCAGGGACCATGGCTTCTGATGACCCACCAGTGATCAAGGAGCTCTTTATGCAGCTGGGGAAATCTACCCATTGGCTTCCCACTGGGCAAGTACTCAGAACCCACCTAATTACGGGGGACAAGCTTCTGGGCACTGGATCCAGCAGGCTGTGGTCATAATCAGCTAATTAAACCACCCAAGAATTGCTCATTGGCCCTGAGGAGGGGAAGGAAGGAAGGGAGGGTAGTGAGGCTCAGAAGAGCGTGAGAAGGCGAGGGATGCTGTGAAGGAGGCTTCAGACACTGGGCCCGCAAGGAGAGCTGTGAAAAGAAAGCAGGAGGTGGGGAGAGAGGGTGGGGGAACAGGGAGAGAGGCAGACACAGAGACAGATGAGAGAGAGTGCTATCTGGGGACAGCACCCAAGTGAGATAAATCAAGGACAGGGGCTCTGACCTTGGATACAGGGACCCCACTTCTTCACCATCCCTCTGATACCATGGATAAGCTGCTTTCCCTCTTTGGGCCTCAGTTTCTCCATGTGTCAAGCAGGAAGGAGAAAGGGCTTTGGCCTAGGAGGTCTGTAGGGTGCTTTCCTTCTCGGTTCTGCAGCTAGAACAGGAGAGAGCATAGAGGGCAGGCTGTGTTCTGTGCTTGATAGCTTGGCCGCTTGCAGCCCTGTCTTCTAGAAGGGGCAGGCAGTGTGTGGGTGTCATCCAGCCTGAGATTGAGTGCCTGTAGCTTCATCAGGATGGAAGACTATTGGCAACAGGCAAGCCCTCAGCCTCTGTCATGCTCTTGTCCCTGTCTTCATGACTGTCCTGTGGTTCCCAAACTAGTGTCCTCGGCAAGTGACCACTGAAGGCCGCACAGTGTCTCTCAACAGCCTAGGCCTTTCCCAAATAGCATCCCCCAAAGGTAGAGCCATGGGGTCGAGTCACACAGACTCGGCTTTGCTGTCCAGCAATATCGCACGCTAGCTCCGTGACTGTGGGTAAGGGTCTTAAACTCTCTGGGCTCCGGTGTTCTCTTTTGTGAAATAGGTGTGATAATATCACCTATTGCATGTGGCTGCCGTGGCTGAGAGGGTCAGGATTCGATGAAGTTGTTGCTATCATTCAAGTCCAGGAGTGGATCTCTGCTGTCCTCTGTGCTCCCCTCTCTCCCGCATCCCCTCCCTTCTCCTGTCTTGAACAGCGCTGTGCACACAGCTGACTATGCGGAGGTGGGGGGTTGCACTGGGCCCGAGAAGAAGTTCAGATGACTTCACGAAAGGGAAGTGAGATTGCCCGGGGCCAGGGAGGGGCAGTGCAGCATGGTGCTGGGGCAGCCTGAGCGTCCCCACCTTTTGGCCCCTCGCTCTTGCAGATTCTGTAGGAGGAAGCAGGGAGAATTTGGGGGACAGGAAGCCGGGGGCAGGGGTGGGCCTCGTGGAGAGCCCCAGGCCTCTCTCCCTTACCCCATGCGCCCAGGTGCAGCCAGGTTTTCTAGCAGGGAAGCCAGCAGGCCACTGTTTCACACATTCAGACAACATCATCCCTAGCGGGGGTGCCTGCTTGGAGCTGAGGCGCTTGGAAAGCAGCGCCTGCCTAGGAGGTCTGCTGAGGTCTGGAGGAGAGACAGCAAAGGAGGGAAGAAAGCCGCCTCCCCCTCCCCCAGCCTCTCCCTGCAACGCTGGGCTATGACAGACAAGCTAGGGCCTCTGACTCCAAGGAAGCTGGTTACATAACACAGCCCAACTCCCCGCTTCCTTCTTTCATTCCTCCCCAGAGGGGCCCAGGAGGAGGCAGGCGCTACTTTGCTCAGGATTCCTGGGCCTGAGAGGTCAATGTGACCATCCCCTGCCTGGCTGGGTGGTACGTGCCTGCCCACACCATTTCGGGAGGAGGGCCGTGTGTTCGGCCTTAGTGTGGGCCGCGGCCACTGAGGTTGGCTCTGTGTATCACCACCGCCCCCCCCCCCCCCACATTCCTGGGAGCAAAGCCACAAAGGGGAGAAGCCTCATTAGAGGAATAGGCCGTGTCCTGAGATAATTTGCGTGTGAAGTGCCCCGAGAGGGGACCTGGCCTCTCTGCAGCCAGAAGAACAAATGGCATTTTTCGGTCTGCTCCACTGGGTTCCACAGACATTTCTTGAGCACTCGACCTCCACTCAAGACATGTCCCCAAGCCGCCTGGCCCACCCCAGTGGCCTGCCTGCCTCTCCTGGTGGGAGGCTGATTTAGGGAGCAGCTCTGCTCCTGTCTCCCACCTAAGACCCTTTCTCAGAAGCTGGGGCCTAGCCCTCCTGGGTTTGGGGTGGCAGAGAACTTCATGATAGAGAACACCATGGGGGTTCCTCTGGGCTGGGCCTTTTCAGGCTTGGCTTATTTCTTTCACCGCCCCCCCGCCTCCCCCGCCTCCCAAGGAGGTACCTGTGGACAAATTCTGAGTATCTGCCACATCGCAGGCCCTGAGCCGGGTACCAGAGGCATGAGGATGAAACATGCAAGTCTCAGCACTGGTGCAGCTCCTGTCTTCTAGGGGAGAGGAAATAGATCATCACAGCACACTGTAAGAAGGGGGTGATGTGAATTAGTTTCTATCGGGGGCAGAGCGAGCCCGGTGGTTAAGGGTCAGAGGCAGCTCCTCGGAAGGGGGGCACTGGAGCAGGCTTTGGATGGTGTGGTGGAAGTGAGCCAGAGGCGTATCTTGATGGCGGTTTTCAGCCAGGACTGACTTCCTTCATCAGATACATGAGAACCCTCTATGTACCAGGCACAGTGTCAGACACTCACTTCCTCTGCTGTCGGTTAGGGGTGTCCTGGGGCTGCAGACTGCTTGAGGACACGAAATCTCGGGTGAAAGTCCACCTTCTGTTACATGACATCACTGTGAGTGGGCCTGGACAGAAGAAACGGGACGGACATAGGAGGAGACACCAGGTCCAGCCACGAGGGTCTGCCCAGGTCTCTTCTGGTGGAGGGCCACTGGAGCAAAGGCTTTCCTCCGGTGGAGGAAACCCGGCAGAGAGGGTCTGATGACTTCCCAGATAAGCAGTGGCCGTGAAATAGGAAACCGTGCTCTAGGCTCTGGGGCTGTGGGGTGGCGGTGGAGGTGGGGACACCTCTGAGCTCTGAGTGACGGCTGTTTCTGGGAACATGGAGGCCAGAGGCCAGTGGCTGCCTGGTGGAGAGAAGCAGTGGGCTGGGGGTTCTCACCTCCCCTCTACCAATAGCTTTGGGTCTCACCTCTCCTCTACCAAGAGCTTTGTGCAAAGCTCCAATAGCTTTTCAGCCTCTGGGCATAAAGTTTCCATTCTTTCTCTGTTGTATCTGTGCTAATGAAAGCAGCTAGCACATTAGCAGGATGATTTTATTATGGGTCTTTATTGCCCCAGGAAGAAACCTGGAAGCATTTTTAAGCTCAGTAATGAGAACTTTTTCTTTGCAAGGGATTTTTTTTTTTTAATATCCTAAAAATGACAAAGATGATCACATGGCATAATGGAGTGGTTAATATGCACATATTCATTTCTCATTTAGAGGGCTGACTTCAGCAGCAAGGCACTCAGTATGCACACTTGAAACAATCTGGTCATCTCTGATGTTCACTATTTTGCAGTCAGTTTTGACCTCCTGCTCCCCCAGAAGAGGTAAAGTTTTTTGGTAAGGAAAACTTTCAGGAGCGCCTGGGTGGCTCAGTCGGTTAAGCGTCTGACTCCTGGTTTTGGTGCAGGTCACGATCTCACACTTCGTGGGATCGAGCCCCATGTCCGGACTCTACCCTGGGAGTGCGGAACCTGCTTGGGATTCTCTCTCTCCCTCTCTCTCTGCCCCTTCCCTGCTTGAGCGCTCTCTCTCTCTCTCAAAATAAACATCAAAAATAAATAAAAATAAAAAAAGAACTTTCAAACAAAGAACCATGACTCAGTCTCAGATTGAGTGCTGTCCCAGGCCACACAGCAACCTGGCTCCCTCAAGCCTCAGTTTCTGTTGGAGTGTTTGGGGACAGGGGTGTGCCAAGCTCCATGGAGAAGAGAAACACCAACCCTAACCTTCAGGACACCCAACCAGATGCTGACGGATACGTGCCCCTATCACTAAAGTGCCTTTCTTCTCCCCATTCCACTGCCACTGGCCCAGGCCAAGCCCCCCTTCTGGCCTGGACTGTTACACTAGTCTTCTGACTGCTGTCCCTTTGCTCAGTCTAGATACCCCCCAAACCCTCCTCTTATTCTGAAATTCATATCTGGCTCTGTTCCCCCCCACCCCCCGGTTTAAAAACTGACCAGTTTGGGGGTGCTCAGTCAGTTAAACGTCCGACTTCAGCTCAGGTCATGATCTCAAAGCTTGTTAGTTTGAACCCCACATCGGGCTCTCCGCTCTCAGCACAGAGCCTCCTTCAGATCCTCTGTCTCCCTCTCTTATCTGCCCCTTCCCTGCTCACACACACACTCTCTCTCTCAAAAATAAATAAACATAAAAAAACAACAACTGGGGAGCACCTGGGTGGCTCAGTCAGTTAAGGGTCCAACTCTTGATTTCGGCTTAGGTCATGATCTCAGGTTTGTGAGTTCGAGCCCCACGTCAGGCTCCCCACTGGCAGTGCAGAGCCTGCTTAAGACTCTGTCTCCCTCTCTCTGCCCCTCCCCTGCTTGCTCTCTACCTCTCTTTCTCAAAATAAATAAATAAATAAAACAAACATTAAAAAAAAAAAAAAAACCTGGGGGCGCCTGGGTGGCTCAGTCGGTTAAGCGTCCGACTTCGGCTCAGGTCACGATCTTGCGGTCCGTGAGTTCGAGCCCCGCGTCTGTGCTGACCGCTCAGAGCCTGGAGCCTGTTCCAGATTCTGTGTCTCCCTCTCTCTCTCTGACTCTCCCCCGTTCATGCTCTGTCTCTCTCTGTCTCAAAAATAAATAAACGTTAAAAAAAATTAAAAAAGAAAAACAAACCTGGCTAGTTTCTCCCGATTTCCTGTAGGATGGTCCACATTCGTGGGGTGCAGGGTGGGGTGCATTGGGGACCTTTCATGATCTATGCCAAACTTCCTTCCAGTGCTCCTGTCTCAGCTCTCCCTACCACACAGCAAACACTCTGGCTGCACTGACTTTTTTTTGGATGTTCCTCCACAGTCTTCACACTTTATCCACACTGTGCCTTTGTTCGAGCTGGTCTCTGTCTGGAATACCTTCTTCCTTTGACGATATCTCCCTTATATTTTCAGGTTGAACCTAACCTCAGTGCAGTTCAGTTGATCTGTTGTACGGAGCACCTACTGCATGCTTAGGCACGACTCCTTCCCTTGACTTGGTGCTCCCTGCCCAGGCAATCAGTGCCCTCTTCTGTGCTCCCTTGCACCTTGTACGATTCCATGATGGCTCATTGCATCATCATGGTTAGCTGCTGACATGTCAGTTTCCCATGTTAGAGCGCAGACAAGTGTTTGATACCTCTTGGACCCCCAGCTCCTGATAGGGCTGGCCCAGCCAGGTGAGGCCTAGGTTTGTAGAAGTGAACTGAAGCAAGAATACAAGCACCGCATGCATATTTGCACACACACGCACGCCCATGTGTACACACATGTGCACACACATACACACATTTGTGATACACGTGGCTGTTGTACTCAAATAAGTTAGGGCCAGAATTAGGTGGGGGTGTGAGTCACTTAAGATTCCCTGGAGGGAGGTGCCTGGGTGGCTCAGTCAGTTCAGCGTCCGACTTCGGCTCAGGTATGATCTTGTGGTTCATGAGTTTGAGCCCCGCATTGGGCTCTGTGCTGACAGCTCAGAGGCTGGAGCCTGCTTCGGATTCTGTGTCTTCTTCTCTCTCTGCCCCTCCCCTGCTCGTGTTCTTGTCTCTCTCAAAAATAAATAAAAATATTTTTTAAAAAATTAAAAAAAAAAATTCCCTGGAGGAAGTGAGCCCTGAACTGCTGACCCAAAAGAGAAGCACTCTTTCCCTCTTCTCACTTCCTTCCTGGCCCTGCTGCTGAAAGAAAACAGCTGACACTGGCTATGAAAAGGGAAATATATGTATTTTGAATTGGGGGTTGGGATCTCCTAGCCTGAAGGTGATTAAATCAGGCGAGCGCGTGCTTCCCTCCCTTCCTGCCCTGCCCTCCTTCCCCCTCTCCCTCCCTCCCCTTAGTCCCTCCCCTTCCTCCCTCCTTTCCTTTCCGGTCTCCTTTATCTCCTCCCTCCAGTCTCTCCCCCCCATTCCTCCCCTCTCTCCCCCCTTCCTCCCCTCCCTGCCTACTCCCTCCCCTCCCTCCCTCTCTCCCTCCCTTCCTTCCACACACATTTTCTGAGCCTCTAGAACATGCCAAATACTGGGGGCTACAAAATTGATTAAATAAAACGTATCTTTATATTTTTCTGTCTTCTTAATGTTCATGCTGGAACAAACCTGCCCTTCCTTTTATCTGTCTCAATGGATCAGAGTTCAAGTCTTGGCATGTCACTGATAGCTCTGTAACTCTGGGCAAGTCAGGTCACTTTTTTGAGCCTCAGTTGTCTTATGTATACCATGGAGATGATAATACCTTCCTCCTAAGATTGCAGTTGATAATGTGCGTGAGGTGCTAAGCAGGTGCCTTTGATAGTTCCTCATTGAGTGAGAGCCACTCTCCAACTGGAAGCTTCCCGGGGGCAGTGACCACGTCCAGTGTGTCCTCAGTGGCCAGCACAGGGCCAGGCACACAGTAACAGTACATCAGCGTGATCTGTTATCCCAGTTTTCCTGGGACTGTCTCAGTCCCACATCTTGGGAAACACCTTGGTCCTGGGTGAATGGGGACAGTGGGTCGCCCTACACTACGTTCTTCATGAGGGTTTGTAGAATGGATATAGGAGTGAATGAATCATGAAGGAAGGACCGAGGTAGGACTAGGGCAGGCAAGAGCAAGCACTGGGCAGCTGGCTTGTCAGGTGAGAGGTGGTCCTGTGAAGGGACTAGAAGGCCTGGCAGGTGCAAGGTGGGAGGTGGGCATGGCGCCCTCTGCTGTGTGGCAGCATGAAGGAAGACACAGGTCCTGAGTCTGTGAGGCTATTGCTTTCAAGCAGGTCTCAGGCTTCCAGGGCCTATGCACTCTTCCTCTGACACAGCCAGAGAGGGGAAGGCAATCGCCGATCTACTTTTGCTAGAAAGGCCTGTGAGAAGCCACCAGCTGCTCCTCTGCTTTGGAAGCGGGAGGCCTCATGTTCCTCACTCAGCCCACTGTGTTCCAGCCTGTCTGCCTTCTGAGCTAGCCACTCCAGACTGCAAAGAGACTGCGCAGAGGTCTGGGCTGGGGGATGGGAGAGCAGTACTGCAGCCCCATTCTCAGGTCCTGGCCCAGAGACCGAGCTAGGCCTCAGTGCCCCACCTGTTCCCTGGGGATCAGCCCTTCCTGCCAGGGTGTCTGTGAGTTGTGACTTGTGGAAGGCCCCTTGGCACGTCTAGCACAGAGTAGGTCCAGTGAGTGCCATTGGTTGTCCCTTTTTGTAAATGGGAACAATAAAACTGGCTCTGCATACCTCCCAGGGCTGATGTGGGGGCCAAATGGGATGTGGGATGCGGGAACACTTGATAATCAGTGTTGTATCCTTTGAACATTTGGGAATGGGGCTCTTGCCAAGGCTGTTCCTGCTGGCCTGGGCTTCCAGGCACAGGTGGGGGATGACCCTGCCCACCCAGGCATAGAAGATCCTCCTGGGGATGTGCTCCAGGATCACAAAGAAAGCCAGCGGTGCTATCCGTGTGAGCGTACGTACTCTGTGGGTTGGCCCTGTGCTCAGATGATCTCCGCTTCTTCTGAAACCATGGCAAGAGGGAGACAGACAGACAGATGTGGCCCAATTGCAGGGAGGGTTTAGTAGCAGCAGGACGCGTGACAAGAAGAAAGAATGTCCTCCGGAGCCTCTTCTGTCTGCTGGGCTGGAGGCAGGGCCTTTGTGAAGGCGGGTGGTGTTCGGATCGCCTCTGGGCCCTTCCTCCAGCCCAGAGGCGGGTTCACCATGAGGCTGGTGCAGCTTCAGCTTCGGGCCCTTTGTGCTCCAGGGCCCGTTCCAAGGCCTAGCACTGTCCACGTGCTTGGACGCTTTGTGAAAGGCGCCAAAGGAAGACATTTTTGTACTCTTCTCCTTCTCCTTCTCCTTCTCCTTTTTTAAGAGGGCTTCCAAATTACATGAGCTCATCCAAGACTGGATCTGCCCCTGCTCAGGCCAGGTGGTCCTTTGTGCCAGGATGTGGGTGCCGCGTCCCTACGTGTGCTCAGAGCAGTCTCACCCCACACGTGTGGACCTGGTCATCAGTTAGAGTCCTCACTGCTGAGGCAGGACCTGAAAGTCTCCCAGGGGGAGCTGGTTCTGGGACAGGCCCAGCTGCGGATCCTACTTGCTATGTAAAGAAGAGCCTGGAAAGGTCCTTCTGCCCTCAGTCTTCCTCATCTGCAACATGGACACAATACCTACCTGAAAAGGCTGTGGAAAGGTTTAAACAATGTACCCCAGATGAAACAGCCTGGTACAACCCCAGGCTTGTCACGCGGGAGCTCAGTAAATGGTGGTGGAAGCTGGATGGAGATGGGCAGGGGTGCGGTGGGGAGGGTTGGGGCGCTGGGGGTGGGGTCGGGGGCATTGGGGTGGAGCCAGTCCACTGCCTGTCAAATTCACCTGCACCCTGCTGTGCCTCTTGCTGGGTGCTGGGGACACGAGCTGCTGGGGTGGGGTGGTGGTGGTCAGATGAGCTAAGACGTTGGAAAGTGTTTATAAGCTGTGAAATACAGTTCCCTGGGAAGGAACAGTTGTAAACTGAGTGGCCTTTTTGTGGGAGAGGTCAGAATGGAAGTCTGCTCCTGGGGGTGTGGGGGAGGGGGGTTGGGTGGGAGGTAACCAGCCTGACTCGTTTTGTTGGAAAGCTCTGCTGCCCTGGCAGGCAAACTGACCTTTCTGGCTTAGGAAGGAAACCCGGCCAGCAGGGTGCGCTGTTTCCCACGTCCTCCACCCTCGCGCCGAGGTGGGGAGAGGTGAAGGGAGCTTACTGGTGATTGCCTCCTCCCTCCCAACTTCGGTGCCCCCTTCAGAGAGGGAGGAGCAGTGGGGGTGGGGAGAAAAGAACATAGGCTTTGGTGTAAGGCCAGGTTTCAAACACTACCACTACTGCTTATGTCTGTGTCCTTGCGACGGTTGTGTAATCTTGCCGCACCTCGGTTTTCTCATCTTTAAAATGGGTGTGATAATATTCTCTCCCCCTGCCCAGATTGTTGTCAGGCCTAAATGAGATAATGTAGGGCTTAGCACAGTGCCTGGCACATAGTATCGTGCTCAGTAAATACTGATTATCTCTCTCTCTTGCCCCATGACCCTCATCAACCTGTCTTGCATTCTATTCCTTTACCCATGTGTGCACACCCTCAGTTGGATTGGGCTCCCTGGGAGAGAAGGTCATGTTTTATTCACCCATCATTACACCCCCAGCCCTGACACAGTGTCTTCAAGACTCCTTGAACTGCTTGGCGACAAGCTCCATTGGCTCAAGAAGAGCGTGAAGTTTTAGCCAGAAACTCACTTATTGCACACCTACTACGTGTTCCTGCTGGAGGCATACTGGGTGGTCTCTTCCCCTCAGAGCTTGAATGGCCACTTGTAATCTGCTATCACCCTCTGTTACAGTGACTTTCTTTTCTTTTCTTCTGGTCCCAGTACCTGGTACAGGGGATTCACATACATTTTTGTTGAATGAATGGCTGCCTTCCCCCCCACTATTCTGAAAGCAGGCTTGGTGTCCCTTCCAGCCCAGCCACTTTCTAGCTGGGGCAAGTCACCCTGCCTCTTTCAGCTTCAGTTTCCTCCCCTTTAAAATGGGGAGGGGCGCCAGGGTGGCACAATCGGTTGAGCGTCTGACTCTTGGTTTCGGCTCAGGTCATGATGTCACTGTTCTGAGTTCGAGCCCCACGTCAGGCTCTGCGCTTGGGATCCTTTCTCTCCTCTCTCTGCCCCTCCCCTTCCCCCTCTCTTTCTTGCAATAAATAAATAAGCCTAAAAAATAAATAAATAAAATGGAGAAAACAGTGGTACTAAATAATCAGGGGCTCAACCGTGCCTAGGACAAGGTAAGCACCCAATAATGGCAGCTGCTGCTTTTCAAATGATCTCCAGGGGTCTTCCTCTTCTGGCTGGGAGAATATTCCATTCCTGCAGACCCTCTCTGCCGGCCTCACAAAGGATTTGGAGCTCTGCGCAAACTGTTTATGTTTCCCCGGCAGAGTTTATTACCCAGCCGGGCCTACTGCAATTAATTACAGGCAGAGCAAATAACTTGTCCCTGGGAGGCTGGGCTTGGCATAAACATTTACATCCAGCCAGGGGCCAGCTCAGGGGCTTGGCTCTTTCCTCCAGCCTTTAGAACACAGAGAGATCAGGGAATCAGGGCCCAGAGGTGTGGGATGGGGTGGGGTGCCAGAGAGAAACAGTTTTCCTTCAACTGCTTTTCCTGGACTGTTCCTTAGCCCTTGAGGTGCTGGGTGAATGCTTTCTCTTTTCATCCTCCTCATTACCCACAAGCCGACTCCCTGTTTGCAGATGGAGAAATCGAGGCTCAGCGAAATGAAGCGGTCTGTTTAAAGCCACACAGCTCACAGGGGAGGCAGGAGCTGAAGGTTCACGTGGCAGCTGTGTAGAAAAACAGACTGGAAAAGAGAGGCCAGAAGTTGGGAAATCACCAAGGGATTGTTTGTTCGTGCGTTCACTCATTCATGCACTCGTTCATTCACTACATAGTTGTCAGGCCCCTGTCCTGTGTGAAGAGGGCCTAAGGAGGCAGTGGTGACTATGAGTCACTGGGCTGAGTCCAGATTGTCTCCACATTGAATGCCAGAGACTCCCTCAGGATGGTCCCATTAACAGGCAAATGTGTGGCAGAGGCGGTTTCTTGGAGGGCCAGGCAGGAGATGGCCTCTCTGGGTGTCAACTGTTCATAGCCACACCGCCTTACACATAGAGGTGGCCTGAGGGGAAGTTGTCAAAAGGAAGGGCTGTCTGAAGTCAACTCACTCCTCCCAACCTAGAATCTGGAATTCTAGATTTCCAAGCCCCTACCTCTGTGCAGAGAAAGCTCAGACGAGGTTTGGCTCAAAGTTACAGCAGGGACGCATAGTGGGCATTCCTGGCAAAGGACTTTTTCTAGTGCATTTATGTCTGAGAGGTGAAATGACAGATTGGCAGGGCAGACCCTCATGGCTGTCCTGATCCACAGCTCCTCCCCACTCCATGCTGTGAGTCCTGTGTTTTCTGGAGGCCCTTCCAGCTCAGCAATTCCTGTTCTGCTCGACAGTCTCGCTGTGAAGCACTCTAGAACATTCTGCTAGGGGCCATCTTCCTTCTCTCCAGGGTAGAAAGCTAAGACCCAGGGAGGAAGGAGCAGGGTCCTCCTGCCCCTATACTCATTTTGGACCTGGTGTGCCTGGATCCTGGGACCTCTGGGCTGGGCAGGAACCCATCCGTACAGCTTCAGGCCCTGGTGGACCCTGGGGCCTAGCCTGAACCATCCACTCTGGGTGGTCAGCACCTGGCCCGGAGCCTGGCATGTGCCTGGCACTGATGCCCAGGAAAAGTGTGACTTGCAGGGTGAGTGAGTGGCTGGTGGGAGACAAGGGAACTCTAGGGAAGAACACCTAGTTTGGCAGGCCGGGGCTTCCAATGCAAAGCACCGCTCTACCACGTATGAACATCAGTGTTGCTTCTAGAAGCGAGATGGAACAATAGTCCTCACCTGCAGAGTCATGGTGGGGTCAAAAGGCAGCAGAAAGTGGAAACAGATGGTCCAAATATGCATCAGTGGATGAAGGGCTAAACCACCTGTGGTCTATCCAAACCATAGAATAGTATTGAGTCATAAAAAGGAATCACATACTGATACATGCTACAACATGGACAAGCCCTGAAAACATCGTTCTAAGCGAAAGAAGCCAGTCGCAAAGGTCACGTGTGTATGAATCCATTTATATGAAATGTCCAGAACAGATCCATCCGTAGACACAGAAAGCCGGCATCGGTAGTTGCCAGGGGAGGGGGGGAGAGGAGGATGGGGAGAAGAAACTACTTATGGGTGAAGCATTTTACTGTGGAGGGATGGAAATGTTTTGGAAATAGAGGAGGAAGTTTTGCATGCTGTGAATACACTAAATGCCACTAATTGTTCACTTTGGCATGGTGCATTTTATGTTATGTGAATTTCACCTCAATGAATTATATTTTTTTAGTTGCTAAGAAGACAAGGCAGCATCAGTTAGGAGGGGATGCTGGAGGTGAGACAGGGGTGTGGGGGCGAGACTACTGCAGAAAGGATGGTGTGGGATTGAACGCCGTGACAGGTGCAGGTGTCCAGTGGGAAGCAGTATGGCGGACCGGTTAGGACCAAGGGTTCTAGAATAAGACTGACAGGATTCAAAGCTATGTGGCCTTGGGCAGGTTGTTTAACCCCTCTTTGTTTCATTTTCTCATCTGTGAGATGGGAATAATGAAGTCTGTATTATGGGGATCTTCATCTTTTATTATGGAAATTGTAAAATTTTCCTGAGCATTAAATGAGTTAATATTTGTAAAGTGCTTAGAATAGCACTTGGCACAAAGTAAGTACTGCGTGAATGCTAGCTCCTGTTATTATGGCCCATTCACATTTTTACCTATGTGCTCGTTACTGAGCACCAGGCCTAGGCTGTTCTCTGAGGCTGGGGCTGTGAGCCGGACCCAGGGCCTGTTCTCTGGAGCGCCGTCTTGTCTTGGTGCAGGAATCAAGCCTCCTCCCACGCTGCTTGTAGCTCCAGCTGTTAATGAAATCACCTCACCTCCTGCTTTTCAGAGCTGCCTGAGTGGGCACTGTTTCCCCTATAGGACCTGGCAGGCCTCCTTCATGGCTTTTGAAAACACCCAGGTCTTGGGGGCTGGTGCCTTGGGCTCTCGGGAACCTGAGTAAGGCTATTGTTTGCCTGCTTGTCATGGAAGAAGTCAGGGGGCTGCGCTCTGGGGTTCTCAGTGTTTTCTAACCTCCAAACCTCTGAGCCTGTGTTTGGGATGGGTCTGAGGTGTCACATCTGTCGCGATTTTATTTATAAAAAGCGGATGGTCTTTTATGGGCTGGCACTCTGGACAACCAAAGTAGGGCGTTGCAGTGGGAGTCGGGGTCCCTCCTGAGCCCCAGCCTTCAAGCTTCTGCTTCCTTTTGGGCCTGACCAGCCCCTGTCAGCCTCCCCGGCCCCACCAGCAGACATTCAGGCTCCGAGTCTCATGGACTGAAACAATCCGATTCCAGCCGCTGCCCCCCACCACTGCACCCCGCTCTGGCAAGCCCTCCACATTGGCACCCCTCCCAGGGCCATCCTCAGTCTGTCGCTCGGGCACAGGCACGTGCCCCATCCCTTCACTGTGACAGTCAATACATACGGAGTCACCTGGTCATGGTCACTTCCATTCACCCCCGGCAAAGTCTCGCTCAGCTCTGGTGCCTCCCACCCAGCACTGCCCTCTCCGACACCTGCATCTCCCAGCCACCTCTGACCACCTGCCCTCCCATCCCCCAGAGCTCTGTCTTCACCTGCTGGCTTCCCTGCCAGATTCTTGTCCCAGAGGTTGTCCCAGGGCAGCCGAGCAGGAATGTCATTCCAGGAAGGCACTTGCCTTCTCTCTTCTTGTAAAAACAAAACTACATCGTAAGTAGCTTGAGTCAGGCCTCTGGAACTCCTCCCTGGGGGTGGGAGGATGGACAAAACAGGCAGTCGCGGATGAACTGGAGGGCCTCGGGAAGAAGGTAGAGCCAGAGTCAGGCCAGGCAGAGTTCTCTGGGTTCTCAGAGGGCCCCAGTGTATTCATATCCCCCCTTTTCTCTCCCAGGCACGCGCACCACACTCCTTCACATAGACTCTGGCCCTCGAGGGCTTGGCACACCGTGATCAGGGAAGGTTCTTTTGGTAGAATACTCATTTATTCAGCCTTTCATTCATCCATGGGCCTTTGCTCAGTGCCAGGCCCTGTGCTGAACCCCAGGGACAGAGAGTAGGACCAGACCAGGTCCCTGCCTGAGGGCTGGCGAGGGAGGCCCTTGGGCACTCAGAAGGATACAGTGCAGTCTGATAAGGGCCATGCATTCATTTGCTCGTTCAGCAAAGACTTGCCAAGCGCCTGCTACGTACCAGGCACCATTCTAGCACTGGGCCACCAGCCGTGAACAAAGCAACAAAGCGGGCAGGAGCCCTTCCCTTCACCAGGCTAACCTTCTAGTGTTGTGTCCTCCTAGAGACAGAGTGACCAGAGTTCTGATGCAGCATTTAAAAAGAACTAATACTTATCTTTCAGTGATTATTTAAAAAAATTTTTTTTCAACGTTTTTTATTTATTTTTGGGACAGAGAGAGACAGAGCATGAACGGGGGAGGGGCAGAGAGAGAGGGAGACACAGAATCGGAAACAGGCTCCAGGCTCTGAGCCATCAGCCCAGAGCCTGACGCGGGGCTCGAACCCACGGACCGCGAGATCGTGACCTGGCTGAAGTCGGACGCTTAACTGACTGCGCCACCCAGGCGCCCCTCAGTGATTATTTTTAAAAACACAAAACCTTCCCACTTGGACAAGGAGAAGATAGCAATCACCCATAATCTCATCACTTTGGAAGGTCATCAAAATTTTTTGTGTGTCTTCCCTCTTTGCTTGTATGTGTACATGTACGTGTGCATGTGCCTGTGTATTCAAACCCAGTTGTGCTTAAACTGTATGTGACATTTGGATTACTGTTTTTTTTTTTGCCTCCAGCATTTCCCATGCCATTAACCCACCATTAATAAATCCGTATTTATTAATGACACATAGAGTTCCTCACTGCAAATGATCCACAGTCTATTGAATCTTCTCCTTATTTGGCATTGATGTGACTTCTAGCTTTTTTTTTGCTATTGTAAATAATGCTGAGATGATTAGCTTTGAAGCTCTCCGATGGCTCTCCAAAGGTAGAATCCTGGAAGTTGCAAATGTCCGAGGCTCGGCAGCTGCCTGCTGTACTCTGAGCACCTTTCTTGTTGCTAAAGTGCAGCTTCTTGGGGGAGGGGAGGTTCCTGCCAGGTAAATTTCAATGAGTTGTTGCATTTGTCTTTTGCTGCATAAACAGTCGCCCAATAACTTAGTACCTGGAAATGACATTTGTTTTTTTATCTCTCCCCATTGCTGTCGGTCAGGATGTGGGAAGGGCTCAGCTGGGCATTTCTGGCTCAGGGTGTCTCATGCCGTTGCGGCTGGCACAGGGGCTGGAGCAGCTGGGTGCTTGCAAGGAGACCTTATTGATACTATCCCTGGAGTCTGGCCATGTCTCCCTCTCTCTCACTGCTACCTCTCTAATGTGGGCCACCTTCATTTCTCCCCTGGATGAATGATCCCAGCTGAACACACAGCACACTCTCTGGGCCAGGGGTCGTTCCAAGTTCCAAGTTCTTCACATGCGCAAAGTTGCTCATTTAATCCCTGCAGCAACTGAAGGAGGCAGGTGTTCTTGTGATCTCCCTTCCAGCTCATAAATGGCAGATCTGGGATTTGAACTCAAGAGCAGGCTTATTATTGATCCTGCCACCTGACTGGTCTCCCTGTGTCTACTCTCGCCTCTCTGTCCTTCCATTCACCACCCTGTGGCCAAAGTGAGCATATTAAAGTATAACTACATTGTGTCCATCCCTTGCTGAAACCCTGCCAATGTCTTATCGTGGTGACAATAAAATCCCAACTGCTGACCGAGTCCACCTGGTGACCGGGCCCTGCTGCCCTGCCCTTGCTGGCCTCGCCTGCCCATACCCCTCAGGACCTTCAATGAATCCTGCTCCTTCCTCAGAGCCTCCCCACGGCAGCTTTTGTTTATTTTGCCTCAGTATGACATGCCCACACCTTGCCCCTGTCAGAGTTATTACCGCTTCTTCTTCAGCTCCTAGCTCAGATGTCACTTCTTGGGGAAGCCTTCTCCACTTCTCAGGCTAGTCAGTCACTTGTCCTGTGTTCTCGGAGCACTGTATTTGAGAGCACCTATTGTTAGAGTCACTGTGTACTATTGATTTCTTTGATATCTGTCTCGCAGGGGATGCTGTTGGCATTGGGGTCCGTGCCATGGAGCCCCCTGGTGCTGTGTAGTGTGGAACCCTGCTGTCTTCCTTGCTAGAGGGGAAACTTTGTATAGACAGGGTCCATTACACATATCTGCCCATTTGTCCCTGGCGGCCAACAGCGTCTGACGCAGAAAAGGCACTCAATAAATATTTGTGGAATATTATTTTTTTAATTAAAAAAAATTAATGTTTATTATTTTGAGAGAGAGAGACAGAGGAGAGGATGAGCGGGGGAGGGGCAGAGAGAGGGAGACACAGAATCTGAAGCAGGTTCCAGGTTCTGAGCTGTCAGCACAGAGCCCGACACGGGGTTCGAACCCACCAACTGTGAGATCGTGACCCGAGCTGAAGTTGGACGCTTAACCCACTAAGCCACCTAGGTGCCCCATGGAATATTATTAATGATAGTAAGAATTAATAAGTATTACTAAGTGCTAGGCACTACATTTAGTTAATCCTCAGAATAACATTATGGGGTAGGCCCTATCGTCATCCCCTCTTTTTAGAAGAAGACACAGGCTGAGGAAGGGGAAGTCACTTGACTGCTGGACTGTTGTCCTCTAGCGAGTGGAAGGTTCAACCAAGCCAGACTGGTTCCATATAAAAAAATAGATGAAAGAAGGACCCCTCAATTCTAGCAGCTTAAAGCCAGCCAGGTGAGGGAAAGCCCAGACAGAAGTTTCAATAAAGCTTCTCAAACAGTGGTGAGGACGTGTTTGTGTGGGAAGGGTTGTTTTCCTCCGCTAGGGAGAGAGGAAGGAGAGAGAAGTCTCCTGGACAGGAAGTAGATTTGCTTTGGGGCCACTCTCCCATTTGGACACCAGGCCTGGCTGCCTACTCTCGTGACCACAACCTCTGCCTCCCAGGCTCGCTGCACCCAAATGGAGGCCTGAGGGAAGCAGGTGGCAGCCAGGGCAGGGATGGGGTGGGCCTCTAATATGTGCTGAAGTCATGCCCGAGGCCTTTGTTCTTACTTGTGTGGAAGCCTGTCCTTGACCTGATGTGTCTCCTGAGAGGCAAGGGGATAGGAGAGTTTCCATTATGGAGGTGAGGGAATGGAGAGACCCAGAGAAGTCAAGGGGTTTGTCTAAGTCCCAGAGCCAGGACCAGAATCCTGGTCTCTGGAAGCCCCTCAGCCTTCAGCACCCTGTGTGTGTGTGTGTGTGTGTGTGTGTGTGTGTGTGTGTGGAGTGGGGGTGGGGGACAAAGATGATGCCTCCTTCTTCTTCAATCCCCCCAGCTCCTCCCGACTCCTTACCCCAGCAGCGTGTCCTTCTAGAAGACAAGGCCCCCGTTAAAGCTTTGTGGATGGTTCCGAAGTGCCTGCCAGTCCTGGTTGTCTAGGAGTTCAGAGTCACCTCGGTACCCATGCTCCAACCTTTGAATGCCTTGGTTTCCTACCAGACTGTAGGCTTTCTAAGGGCTAGGCCTTAGACTCCACCATCAGATCAGTTTTGCTGCACAGTATTTTCTGAGTCTGTGCTAATCCTGTGCTGGAGCCCAGCCCAGCCCAGCCCAGTGGTTGCTTCAGGTGCTTTGAGAAAAGCTGGTACCTGAGTGGGCCTTGGAGGAGCAGTAGGAGCGACCAGGTGGAGTCCACATCACCTTCCTCCCCGAGCCCCAGCTCTGTACCTGTGGGTACAGAGCTGGGCGGGCCCTGCTGATTGATGGGACCACACCCCACCCAATCCTTAGCAGGGCTACCTATTCCCTGAAGCTTCCAGAGGCTCCTGTCCTGGGTGCCTTCCCAGCCACCCGCCCCTCTGAGGCCCCAGCTTCTTTCCCTGTCTCCTTCCTCACAGGTCTGTCTGCTGGGGATTCTGTTTTGGTTGGAAAGAAGAGGCGGAGGTGTTTGCGTGTCTGGCTCTTTCCTCCTTTCTGATTCCTCCTCCCTTCCTCCCTCTTGCCTCTCAAGATGTTTCCTCCGCCAGCCTGGCCACACTCCAGCCTCTCTGCTCCTCAGTGGCCATCCTCTCCCGCCTAGGGCTTCTGTGGGCTGTGGCTTTCCCTTACTGCCTTATGTCTCCGGAGGAAGGGTCCACGGGGCACGTTTTTCAGGGTAAGGCACGTTGCCTTCTCCTTCCTCTGCTGTTTAACACCCACATCTCCTGGGACAGCAGGTTGCAGGCCCATTCTAGGGCTGCCTCCTGCTCTGAGTGGTACTCTGGGCTCATCCCTTTCTGTCTCTGGGCCTTGGTTTCCTGGGGAGCCCATAACCTGCCCATCACATAACCTGCCTTGTGCTCATTCGGTAGTAGTTTTGTGCTCTTTGTCAAGGATCTGTACTCCAGGTGTGGGACATTGGGGAGCTGCTTCCTACAGCCTCACAGTGCCTGGAACATAGAATTTGTACTACCTTCCAGGCCCCCAACCATCTTTTCATATCCCCAGCTGTGGTCCCATCACTCCTTGACGACCCTCACCTACTCCTTCTCTGTCTGCCCCTCCTGGCAGAGGTTCACAGGGGGAAGCAGACCCACACCCAAGCCTGACGGAGCTCAGCTTGAGCTTTGTATCCTCAGCACCTTGCACTGTGTCTGGAGCAGGGCAGATAATAAGTATTTGTAAAATGATCTTTGGAGGTACAGCCAGGGAAGGTGACAGTGGCATGATAGAGGGGTGAGGATGGTCAAGGTGCTGAGGGGGCACTTCCTACTAGAGGTGATGTGGGGTGTTTAGGGATGGGTAAGAGCTGGACAGATAGCAGGGTGGGAAGGGCATTCCAGGCAGAAGGAACAGATGGCGTGTGATCTGGGGCTTAGAGCGTGTGTGAGTAAGTGGAAAGAAGGGAGGCTGGAGAGAAGGGCCTGGATTGGGAGGAACCTCTGATCTCAGGATGGGTGTCCTGGCCTGCTGGAATGGTGCCAGCACTTAGCCCCCTCAGCTGGGTCCCAGGTCTTTGTGCTGCAGGCTGGGGTTTGTGGGGGCAGGCAGGTGGTGGAGGGGCAAGGCCCTGGAGGCTTGCCAGGCTTTCCCAGGGCTTGGGACTGTGTGAACCCAAGGCTATTGGCTCTGCTTCCCCGGGCCGAGCAGGTCATGGGATTAGAACCTGTCAGGGCCAGCTGGTTGAAACAGGCTTGTGGCAACACATAAGTATGAACCAGGTTCAGTTGTGGTCTCCGTAATTTCCTGACTGTGACTCTGGGCAAATCATTGACTTATGTATGCAAGGGTTTCTTCTACAATAAAGATAACAGAAGCTGCCTCTCAAGATTGTTACAAAAAATTAAGATAATTTGTGCAAAGTTTTCGTTTTTCCTCCCCGCTTCTCCCTGCCTCTCCCCTTCCTCTCCACCGCACCGCACCGCCCCCCCCCCCCTGCCCCGCCACTCCTTCTTAGTAGGGCTGGTCCTTTCCACTTGAGGCCTGGGTACAGTGGGACGGATGTGAGGCATCCTCAGCCCTGATAGTCTGCCCATAAATCTCTCCTTCCACAAAACCCTGGATTCAGAATGCCCCTGCTAAATATACGTTCCTCTGGGAAGTGGTTCTCAGTGCCTTAGGGCCATTGTATCAACCTCACCTTAGAAATGCAGCCGTTGGAAATGCATATTCCCAGGTCCACCTCACCCCTACTGAATGGGAAGACTGAAGGTGGGGCCCAGCAAGCTGGGTTGTAACAAGCCTCCCATGCGATTCTTTTTTTTTCTTTTTAAATGTTTATTTATTTATTTATTTTGAGAGAGAGAGAGCATGCAAGCAAGCTGGGAGGGGCAGAGAGAGAGGGAGAGAGAGAGAATCCCAAGCAGGCTCTGCATTATCAGTGCAGAGCCTGATGCGTGGCTCAATCCACAGTTCCTGAGATCATGACCTGAGCTGAAATCAAAACTCGGATGCTTAACTGACTGAGCCACTCAGGCGCCCCTCCTCCCATGTGATTCTGACCTATGCTCAGTGTGAGAACCACCGCCATAGGGCACTGATGCCCAAGGGCCTCTCAGAGGAGCCCGGGTTTGGGCCGGGAGTCAGAACACATGGGTGCCCAAGGGGGCTGGCTTCAGGGGTGGGCGACCTGTGCGGTCACCTAGGGCCCCAAGTTCAGGAGGACCTCTCGATTGGTTAAATGCTCTTAGGGGCCCCGCATCCTGCACTGGGCCCACAGATCATATAGCCGGTGCTAGGTGCTGGTCCCAGCCATGTGCCAGGTTAACTGGGTATCCTCAGGGAAGTCACTGTCTGTCCTGGTCTCATGTGCTTATCTGTCCAGGAGGATGATAACCCCCACCTCCTAGAGTAATCGTGGGGATTAAATGTGCAGCTTGGGATCAGCAGCTGGCACAGTGCCTGGCCCAGGCAAGTGGAGAGTGGCTTCCCGAGGCTGCGTGCCAGTACTGGGCATACCTCTGGGGAAACCATGGCAGCAAACAGACACTATCCTTGACTTCATGGGGCTAATGGTCCGGAGCAGGGGGACAGCCAGAGTGCCCACTGTGAACGATACCCTGAGAGTGCCTACGAGGGGGCCTGACCTCGTCAGGGGTCACCAAAGACTTTCTGAGGAAGTGCCCAATGAGCAAATATCTGAGATAAAGTGGATGTGAACTTGGTGTGGGGGTGGACAGCCTTGTCCAGACGGAGGCAACGGCGTTACCATGTGTTTTTTTCATAGTTATTAATAACGGATCTCTGGGGAGCTGAGGGGAGGTGAGAGGGCCTGGAGGGAGGAGATGGGCTGCTGGGGCTGCAGGCAATTAGGAGGCTGCCTCAGGGCCTCATGGCAGCTCTGGGCTCCTCCTCTAGAACCAAGGCTTTAGAATAGGAACAGCCCTTGCCCAGAGACCTTCTGGAGCTGTAAGAATGTGGCCTTGCCAGCTGGTGTGGCAGGCAAGTCACTTACTCTCCACAGACCTCAGCTTCCCCTTCAGCAGGATGGGTCTCCCGGTCCCCTCAGGTGGCTGCGCAGAGGTAGAAGTCATTGCACAGAAGCCCAGCACAGCGTCGCCTGCAGGAAGAGTGCTCGGCACCCAGTGGCTCCTCTTGCCTCCGTCAGTGTGGAAGTGGAGAGCTCAGGTTTTGATCAGGAACCCCTCTAGCCCAGGCATGATCCCTTAGAGGAGTCCTTTCTTTAACTGGAAGGAAAATCAGACTGGTAATTTCTTTACTAGAGATGACCGCTGCGATTAAGGACTCACCAGCTGTGGGGGCCCAGAGGCAGTGGCTTTGCAGACAGCCGAGTGTCCATCTTTCTGGGTGTCCCTCCCACCCCGGCCTCAGGGCCCAGCGTGGGGGTGAAATTAAACCCACTATATCACACAGAGGGATGAGCTCCCCCATCCAGTGCCCCGAGTTCAGTCCGTGCTCTCTCAGTGGTGACAGCATCTCTCCCTTACCGAAGGTTTCCCTGCACCCGGTCCTCTCCAGGCATTCACCAAGAAAAGCACTGTTATTATTTCCACTTTATCAGTGAGGATCAGAGCGGTTTTCTCTTTGCCCAAGGTCACCCAGCTAGTGAGTGGCAGAGCCCAAAACACTGCCCCAAACTGACCTTCCTGGTGACATGCTTGGGGCCAGGGGTGAGTCACGTCCTTCTCTGGGCCTCGGTGCCACCACACATGCACTGAGGACTGGAATCCAATGTTCTCGGAGGCCTCCTCAGCCCCAGTACCCTAGGATCTGCATTTCTGGGAGGACCCGTCCCCCTGAGAAGTTACCCCACCACACCCTGTCCCACGTCCAGGCTGCTCTTCCTTTACTGTGTAGGAAATGATCGATTCACTCAGGCCCTCTCAGTTCCAGCCTGCTAGGCCTCCTGCCACCTAGGGCTGACCTTTGGCCCTTTTCCCTCCCCCTTAGCCACAAGAAGGAACGGGTGTGGCCAAGACCTATGGTTTCTCCACCGTGAGTGCCGTGAGTGGTGAGTGCCGTGAGTGCCGTGTGGCCTGGAGCTGGCGAGGTGGGAGCCCCATGGGAGAGTCCATAGTTGCAAAGAGTTTGATGTTTCCAGGGAAACAGCCAAGGTCAGTGGGGCTAGAGGGTATGGGGGGCAGGGGAGTGTAGTGGGAGGGGAGATCAGAGGGGTGGGTGGGCCCAGATTGTGAAGCACTTGTGGGGAGCAGTGAAGGGGTTTGAGGCAGAGGAGAGACTTGACCAGGTCTGCCTCAAGAATGACTGAGAAAATGCCAGGGACAGCAGGTGCACACAGCTCAATAGCTATTAGTCACGCTTTCCTTATGTTGATCATCATGAACACCCAGATTCCACTTCTTCCCGGCTGTGAAAACTTGGGCCAGCTACTGACCCCCCAGGGCCTCATCCTGCTCACCGGTCATGTGGGAAGAAGGATGAGGAGCCTTCCTCTCAGGGATTTTATCAGGAGCAAAGAGAGATAATGGGGAAATTTCACCCAATTTTGATAAATCCTGCAAATTCTTGGCCCGCTGAGCCCAGCTACATGGCCAGTGCCCCTTGTCCGTGTCCCGTGCCTCCCTGTGTCAAGTTGGGGCAGGGTAGGACGCAGTCGCTGGCTCCAGAAGGCCCTAGCCACGATCCACAATACAAGTCCTTGCAGGCAGAGCTTTAACCTTCCCCAGATCCCATCCCTACTCCTGTCCTCAACCTTGGCCCTGCAGTGGCAGACCCCTACCTCCTCCTCACACTCCCCCCTCCTCCCGCCTTGAAGCTCTGGCTGAGGGGCTCCCAGCCTTAACAGCCCGTGGAGATTCCCAGTAAGCCCAGTGTGGTGTGGAGGGGAGCGCGTAGGACCTGAGGAAGTCACGTGCTTTCCCTGAGGCTGTTTCCTCATCTGCAAAACAGGAATGGGAATACTTCCTTTATTAGTCTCCTATTGCTCCTGTAACAAATCACCACAAATTTAGCGACCTGAAACAGCCCAGATTTATTCTCTGACGGTTCTGGAGGCCCAAAGTCCTAAAGTAAGTTGGAGGGCTGCGTTCCTTCTGAGGACTCTAGGAGAGAATCCATCCCGTTGCCTTTTCTAGCTTCTAGAAGCTGCCTACGTTCTTTAGCTCCTGGTTCCACTCTCCATCTTAAAGCCAGCAGCATAGCATCTTCTAATTTCTCTCCTGATGCCTCTATCAGCACGTCCTTGCCTTTTCTGTCTCTGACCCTCCTGCCTCCCTCTTATAAGGACCTTTGTGATGGCCCTGGGTCTACCCAGGTAATGCAGGGGAAGCTCCCTATCCCCAGAACCTTAACTAAATCTCATCTGCCAACTCCCTTTTCCCATGTAGGGTAGCATATTCACGGTTCCAGGGATTGGGGGATGTGGGCATCTTAGGGGGGGCATTCTTCAGCGTGCCACACATACCTTGCAGGGTAGTGGTAAGGATCCAATGAGACAAAGGACGTGAAAGGCTCCAACAGTGCCTGGGATGTGGCAGTCAGCTCCCAGACATACTTCCTTTCCCTCCTCTCTGTGTACCTCTGTCTCCCCATCCAGAAAAAGAGGCCCATCCCAGCTCCAGCAGTTGGATCCCACCTTATTTAGAGCCAGTGGTAAGGACAGGCAGACTGTGCTCTTACCACAGCCTGGGCTTCATCGCAAGCAGCAGAATGGAGCCCTGCCCCCAAGACGCCCCCAGTGGCCCTCAGAAAGGCCCGTGTTCTCCTCCTCCCTCTCTGGGGCAGGCCTCTGCTGGTTCCTGGCCTGCCTCGCATTTCCCATCATTCCCAGGGATGGCTGATGGGAAAGGCTGAGCTCACTGCTCCCTGGGGATGGCGAGGGGTGGAGGGAGGAGAGGGAGAGGCTGGCGGCAGCTGCAGCTGCAAGAGAAGGGGAGAGGACAGACCAGGAGAGGAGATTTGCAGTGGGAGAGGTCGGGGTTATCAGTGCCCTGGGGGAGTGGGGGAGGGTAGGGCACGGCCTCCAAGCTGGGCCTCATGAAAGTTCAGACCTTTCTTGGCCTCCTTGGAAGGCTGTTCTGTCCCTCTGCTGGCCGCCCTTCTGAAAGGCCCTGGGGCCCGGAGGAGGATGCATGTATGTCGGGGATGGGAGGAGGGCATCACAGACCAGCAGGGGCAGGAAATGAGAGATCACTGACCTATGAGAATACCGCCCCCTTCAAGACAAGAGAGCCATCTCTGCCAGTGTCCCTCCCTCACTCCTACCCTCTCCCGAGAAATCAGTCACTGTTTCCCCTTGGGCTCATCATTTGTCTTCACTGGCCCTTACTTTTCTTACTTGCTTGCATGCGTGTGTGTGTGTGTGTGTGTGTGTGTGTGTGTGTGTGTGTGTTTGTGTGTGTGTGGCAGGACAGGTAACCCCATTGTGGGATTTGAGAGTATCAATTGGGATGGTGATTTTGAAATGATTTTGAAATGTACACTCTGCTATTTAGGGGTGCGTCATTCCATGCATTTGCACGTCACTTTAATGTCCTCTCTTCTGCACCTTGATGACCTGGCAAACTCTGAATCATCCTTCCGGTCCCACCTCAGATGTCGCCTGTTCTCTGTAACTTCCAAGCCACTCCCTCTCTGGAGTTACAGTCACCTTCTTTATAACGCTCCCTCATAGTGCCTTCTGCAGATAGTTTTTGGTTTGTGCATCTGTCTCCTTTACCTGTTTCAGTTTTGGTCATGTATATGTTTCTAGGAATTTGTCCATTTCTTCCAAATTGCCCATTTTATTGGCATATGATTGCTCATAACATTCTCTTACTATTGTTTATATTTCTGCTGTGTTGGTTGTGATCTCTCCTCTTTCATTCTTGATTTTATTTATTTGGGTCCTTTCCTTTTTCTTTTTGATCGAACTGGCTATGGGGTTATCAGTTTTGTTAATTCTTTCAAAGAACCAGATTCTGGTTTCATTGATCTGTTCTACTGTTTTTTCGGTTTCGATAGCATTAATTTCTGCTCTCATCCCTATTATTTCCTATCTTCTTCTGGTTTGGGGTTTTATTTGCTGTTCTTTTTCCAGCTCCTTAAGGTGTAAGGTTAGGTTGTGTATCCGAGATCTTTCTTCCTTCTTTAGGAAGGCCTGGATTGCTATATACTTTCGTCTTATGACCGCCTTTGCTGTGTCTCAGAGGTTTTGGGTTGTGGTATTATCATTTTCATTGACTTCCATATACTTTTTAATTTCCTCTTTAACTGCTTGGTTAGCCCATTCATTCTTTAGTAGGATGTTCTTCAGTCTCCAAGTATTTGTTACCTTTCCAAATTTTTTCCTGTGGTTGATTTCAAGTTTCGTAGCGTTGTGGTCTGAAAATATGCACGGTATGATCTCGATCTTTTTGTACTTACTTAGGGCTGATTTGTGTCCCAGTATATGGTCTACTCTGGAAAACGTTCCATGTGCACTGGAGAAGAATGTATATTCTGCTGCTTTAGGATGAAATGTTCTGAATATATCTGTTAAGTTCATCTGGTCCAGTGTGTCATTCAAAGCCATTGTTTCCTTGTTGATTTTTTGATTAGATGATCTGTCCGTTGCTGTGAGTGGGGTGTTGAAGTCTCCTACTATTATGGTGTTACTATCATTGAGTTTCTTTATGTTTGTGATTAATTGGTTTATATATTTGGGTGCTCCCACACTTGGCGCATGAATGTTTACAATTGTTAGGCCTTCTTGGTGGATAGACCCCTTAAGTATGATATAATGTCTGTCTCCCCTACCATATGTGGGCAATACATTCACTACAGATCCCTGTGCTTGTCAAGGTCCCTGGAGTTGTGGTAGAACAGAGGCAGGCTGGCAGAGGCACTAAGGGAGCTGGCCTCCTGGGATCTGGCCTGGGCAAGGTCTCCATGTGTCAGTCCAGTCCTTAGAATTGAGCAGGCCCCCATGACCCTTTCCATCAGATGTACACACATCTAGGTTGGGCGGGTGGAGCTGGTTGGGAAGTTGTCAGTGCAGACAGATCGGTGGCTAAAGAACGGGCCAGCCCTGTTCCTCCTGGCAGGCTTCTCAAAATTCCCCAGACAACGGAGGGGAATCAGCATGAGGCGTGGGTGGAGAATTTGGGGTGGGTGTGAGGGTGTGGATTACCAAGCCCCAGGGTGTGGTTTGGGGAGAAGTTCAGAGACACCCCCAGTGCTCCTTCCTGCTTGCTGCCTCGCGGAGGACAGCTGCTCTTGGCTGGCCTTGCCGTGCCCACCTTATCCGTAGGCCTCTGTGTTCTTGGAAATAATGGAAATTCATTTCTTAAAAATGCTTGATATTTCAGCCTTGTTCTCCTAACATGCCTTTGTCTCTGACCTCCAAGGAGCTCCTCATACCCATTATCTCCTCTCAGCTGCCCCGGGCCCATCAAGGTAACGTGACCCCCATTGAGAGCTGGTGAGCCAGCTGAGGCCAAGATGGGCTGAAACCTGCCCAAGACCACCCAGTGAGTCTGATTATTGTGGTGGTGGTGGTGATTGTGGTTAGTGTTTACACCCCTTGTACAGAGCTCTTGGTGCCAGGGCCTCATTTAACACTCCAGACAGCTGAAGTGCAGGCTGATGAAGCAACAGTCGCCTGACCCCAAGCCCTGAACTCCGTTTCAAGGCCCCTTCTCTGGGCCAAACACAGCCCCGCCCTGGAACAGCTCCCAACCTGGGCAGGGCAGACATCTGATGGACCAGGCCCACCAAGGAGGTGTAGGAGATAGGCACCCTCAGGGGAGAAAAATGCCTTTTCTTCCTTGAGTTGACCTCAAGATTAAGCAGGATAAATATGCAAAGTCCCTAGCACCTAACACATAAATGATAAATCTTAAAACCATTGCCATTGTCAGTTTTTCTTGTTTTCTAAATGTTAATAAAACTACTCAAAGTTTCAAAAGAACTATGATTTTGAGATAACCGAGAAGCACATGTTTTACCTTTGTCATACTACTCTTTGAGAGAACTTCTTACCTCCTGACCATACCACGATAAGTCTGATAATGAATGTATTTGGTTTGGAACACAGGATAAATTTTATCTTTCAAAACGATCGAATTCTTTTAAAATTCAGAAGCATTGGGGCGCCTTGGTGGCTCAGTTGGCTGAGTGGCTGACTTTGGCTCGGGTCACGATCTCTCGATTCATGAGTTCGAGCCCCGCATCAGGCTCAGATCCTCTGTCCTTCTTTCTCTGCCCCTCTCCTGCCCTCCCTCTCTCTCTCTCTCTCTCTCTCTCTCTCTCTCTCTCATAAATAAATAAATAAATAAATACACAAACATTTAAAAAACTTCAGAGGCATTGTTACTATATTTTTACTTCTTTTTTTTTTAAATTTTTTTTTTCAACGTTTATTTATTTTTGGGACAGAGAGAGACAGAGCACGAACGGGGGAGGGTCAGAGAGAGGGAGACACAGAATCGGAAGCAGGCTCCAGGCTATCAGCCCAGAGCCTGACGCGGGGCTCGAACTCACGGACTGCGAGATCGTGACCTGGCTGAAGTCGGACGCTTAACCGACTGCGCCACCCAGGCGCCCCAATATATTTTTACTTCTTAATTTATCAAGCAGATGGTTTGAGCTGCTTCCATTTCTTTTCTGCTCTGTGACTTTGGGCAAGTTACTTACTACCCTTTCTGTGTCTAAGTTTCTTCCTATGTAGAGTGTGAAGAGGAAGAGTATCTACCTTACAGGGTTCTTGTGAGGATTAAATGAGTTGATACAGTGTTTAGAAAAGTGCTGGGCTTGTATTAAACATGATAAACATCACTTATAACAACAATAATAATTCTTAATAAGAAAATATACCCAGATTAAGTTACCAGATTAAGGTAGCTTTTCAGTGAACATGTATTCAGCTAACATTTACTGAGTGCTGGCCCTGGGCTTGTTTGGGCCTTGGTCTTGGGGCTCCACTGTTCTGTCACTCTGCCCAGTGGCCTGGGTCCCCAGCTCCATTTCCACCCCTTGCTCCTAGCCCCGAGGGCCCTGGGTGTGAGGCTAAGCTCATAGACAGTGTCATCAAAGCACTTTGTGGATCAATGCTAACTAATAGCAGCTCCCTGGAGCTGGCACATGTAGGGAAGAGGATTGTGAAGGCTGCTTGGACCAGGCTCAGGGACGGCACCCGGCACTTGGGGCGGCCAGTGATGTCCTCTGGGCGGGACCTGGGAAGGGCCCTGCTGTCCTTCCTCTCCTGTGCCTCCTGCCACTTCAGCCAGCAGTAGGTGATGGTAGAGTTTGGAGATTGGGGGTGGGAGGGGTGATAGTGGCCACAGGGGGAAGAGGTTTGCCCAGCTGGTGGCAGAGCCAGGAGCAGAGACCCATCCAGCCCACATGTCTGGTCACATCCAGGCCAGGGCTGGCCTGTCCGGGCGTCCTCTTCTCAGGGCTCTCCCAGTCGCCCCCTTCGAAATTTCTTGAGAAGTCTACATTCCTGGGTTGGGACAGACGGCCAGTGGCCTCTGCCCAGACACGTGGCCATCTTAAGTATGGCAAGGCAGCTTTGGTTCAGTTGAGGGCATGAATGGAAACTTGGCATGGGACCCTGTGCAAGGGAGGATTGGGCAAGACTCCCCCCAGTTCTGCCCCAGAGGGAAGCCCTTCTCTGTGTCTTAGACTGAGCTAAAGTCTGTTCTGAGGACTGTTGTGGGGGCAGCAGGTGGGAGTGTGCCCTCTGAGAGCTCCTGGTCTAATGGAGGAGGCATGGCCCCCATCCCCCTGGGAAGAGACTCCTGTCTGATGGGGGGAATGTGGCTTCTATTTCCTGGGGCTCCCTATTTAAAATGGAGGGAGCTCTGCTCCTCTGGCAGCTCCATGTTTAAGGAAAGAGGCATGATCTTTGTCCTGCAGAAACTCCTGTGATGGAAAGTCATAGCCATTTCCCTCAGGGAAATCTTTATCTGATAGAGGAGATCTGCCCTCTGCCCTCAGGAAGGCCTCTGTCTGATAGGGTAGGCTCATCTTGTCCTTTCACTCAAGAAGCCCCATTTTATGGCCTCTGCCTTTGTCTCTCTCCTCCCTGCTTCCCACCCCCTGCCTGATTTATGGGGAGCCCGGATCTACAGGCACCAGCCACAGAAAGCGGGGCAGAGTAATGGGCTCAACGGCCGTGGGGCAGGGAGGAAGGGGAGAAGGGGGACTATAGAAGGACTCCATAGCAAGTGAGGGTGACATGGAAGGCTTCCCAGTGGAGGTGCCTTTATGGGACAGTCTTATGGACAGGAGGTGCCTGGCTGTGATGCGACTCCACTGGAGATAGAGGGTTGAGGCTCTTCCAGGCTGGGAAGGGACACTTGAGAGGTCACTCCAGAGAGCCTCTGTCTTCATGCAGGCCTGACTACTTGGCGTGGGGGGGAAGGGTCCCAGGGAGACCCTCACCCTCTGACTGTGCACAGGCTGAGTGTTGCCAGCCCAGAGACATCCGCCCTCCAAGGCCTGAGAAGCCCAGAGGAGGAGAGGAAACAGGACGCGTATCAGGAACGCCTTTTCCTTTTCTTTGTAACTAACCCCCTCACTCGGGGCCGGCAAGAGCTGATCCTGAAGGGCCTGCCCTGGCCTGGCTGCTGCTGCCTGCAGCCCCCTGCTCTGGGTCTAACACAGCCTTACCTGTCTGTGCCCACCCCCCCACCCCGCCCTCCTTGGCTGCAGCTTCTGGGCCAGTCCCTTAACTTCGCCAAAACTCAGGACTCTCATCTGTAAAATGGGGTAAGACTTCCTCTCTGCCTCACAGGGAAGTTTGGGTGTTTTGGGGTTTTTTTTTGTCTCTTTGTAGGATTTACATAATTTTTTCCTTTATTCATGAGATGTGCATTGAGCACCTCTGATCTTTGCGGTGGGCAGGGGCAGAGAACATAGGCAAGGAACAGACGGAAAGTCTGTTTGGGACTTGTCTGAGGAGTTGGGGGACATCTGAGTAGAGATGTCGCAAGGCTGGCGGGTGTGGGGGCAGAGAGGGTCTGGCTGGAGGTAGAGGTTTGGACTTACCAGCATCTAGTAGCAGCCAAGTGACTGAGTGGGTGGAGTCACCCAGGGACTGCTCGTCATGAGCTCTGGGAAGGGGTGGAGGCCAGACCCTGGAGGCCACAGCCAGCTGGGCTCAGCTGACAGAGAGCTGGGCACAGAGCAGGGGCAGGGAACCACTCAGCCGGGGTTCCGGAGGCCAAGAGGAATGGGCACCGAGACAGGACCACTGGATGGTATTCCTGGGGTGGGGGGGTTGAGCCATTCACCTTAGCAGGCTGGTAGGGAGGTGGTGTGTGGGGGAGGGGGGGCCACAGAGGCACAGAGGCTGAGGAGGGAGTAAAGGTGGAGGTACTGAGACATCGAAGACTGTGGTCAGTCAGGTTGGCATTCTTTTACTGTTCTCATTCTATAAGTTCTCTGCTAGCTAGAAGGCTACTTACATGTGTATTTCTGTGGCGTGTGTTTGGCATGGGGGGGGTGTTGTGCGTGAGTTGTGTGTTTCAGGTGCACATTGTGCTTATATTTGTGTGAGTGGTCTGTCTGCGGTGTGTATAAGTGTCTGTGGGGTACATGGGCACCTGAGGTGTAAAGCAGGTATGGTATGTGTGTGCAGTGTAGGTGAGTGTGATGCGTGTGTGCTTTCTACGCGTGTGGTGTGTGTGACGTCTGTAGGTATAATGTGGAGGATGTGCGGTGTGTGTGTGGTATCTCTGGATATGTGTGGAGTGTGTGTGTCTGTGCGTGTGTGTACGATGTGCATGGTGTGTGTCCGTGTATGAGATGTGTACTTTGTGCACGTCGCCACGTTTAGATCCTTGTTCCACACCATGTATAGCAGGCTGGTGCTGAGCCATCTACCTGGGTTGGAAACTTAGAAGCATTTACCAGGCTTGTGAATTCCCTTCTCTGTTTAGGGCTCTGCCCAGTGGCGTACTGGTAACAAGTGGCTGTTCAGGAAAAAAATGGGGGGGGGGGGGGCGGTGGTGGTGGTGGTGGTGGTGTAGTAATTGCCAATTTCTGTGGTGTAAATTCTCCCACCAAGGATTTCACACTATTAAAGTGGTGTCATCGAACACGGACTTGGGAAGAGATGCACGGTAAGGGCACCATTATACGTTAGTCCCACCATACGGATCTAGTGGGCATCAATAGCCTCAAGAGCATCGTAGGGAAATTTAGTGAAATAGTAGCAAGTGGTAAGCTTTGATTATGTCTTCCCTTTGTTTTTCATATCATTTTTTTTAACCATAAGCTTAGATCTGGATTTCTCACCATCAGTACCACAAACATTTGGGCTGCCGATTCCTTGTTGGAGATGGGAAGGGGGGTGACCTGTGCATTGTGCAGGCAGCGTCCCTGACCTCCACCCACTGGATGCCAGTAGCACCCCTCCTCCAAGTTGTGACCACGCAAAATGTCTCCAGACATTTCAAGTTGTCCCCCGCGGGGCACATTCACCCTCAGTGGCGAGCCTTGGCAATGGCTGTGTTTAACCACCAGCTCACAAAATCTACAAACACGGCAGTAGGCTCTTATGAGCCTATAGGAGCCCCCTCCAGCACATCAAGGACACTATGTCTGGCTAAATGTAGGGCATGGGCTTTTCCCCCTAGAATTCTTTCTCAGAAAAGAGCGGCCACCTTAGGCCATAGATTACGGTCTGAACAGAGCCCCAGGCCCCAGAGGGCTCTCTCAGCCTTTGACCCGCCCCCAAGGTGGTCGACAGAGTGGGTGAGGCGTTGCCATGGTGATCTGTTCTGATGTTTAGTGAAATGTAAGAGGAGGAAAAAAGTAATGCTTCTGAATTAATATCTCATTTTCATATGTTATTCTATAACCCTGGAAGTCTGTATGTTCAGATTGGCAAAACAAAACACCAAACCCAGACAAATGAAACTTTAAATGAAGTCTTCCGCTGGGACAATCTGACCCCCTGTGTCTGGGGCCACCCTGTGTGGCCTGGGCTCCTGCTGAGGCCCATGCGGTGCGTCCCATCCTGCAGGCCAGGCTGCCCACCTCTGACTGGCCACTTGGCCCAAGTCCTATTTTTCCCCAGCTTCAAGCTCAGGGTTTGGCTCTCCTCGATTCATTCATTCAAAATATTTACTTAGCACTGACTATGTACCAAGGAAAATGAATGACTGAAGGAAGAGGTTTCTGCTCTCTGCAGTTTTTCAGCATTCCGTGGCTGTCACTGAGGCGAGGAGAGGCGCAGGCCCATGTGGATGCTGAGGGGACACGGGCGCTGGAGAGAGGAGAAGAGGGGAGGGGCGGTAATGTGTGTGGGTGGCTGTCTTATGCCTGGAACCGAGCGAGACATTGTCCATCGTCTCATCCCACCCACCCGCCGTGCTTCTGAGGGAGGGTCTGTGTATTTATGGAACATCTGCCTCCCTGCTCCAGAGGGTAGGTGCCCTGAGGACAGGGTGCAGGGGCCTGTACCTGCAGGAGATAAGAACAGTGCCAGGCCCAGAGACGGGAAGATAAAAGGAAGAAAAGAAAGGAGGGAAGTCAGAAAGATGGATGGAAAGAGGAGAGAAGGGAAGGAGGGAGGGGAGAGGCATAAGCAAAGCCCCTCTGGAGATGAGGGGACTCAGGACAAAGGCACTGACTGAAGCAGTCAGGGAAGGCTTCTTGGATGAGGTGACATAGGGAAGAAAGGATTGCCGTTGGGAGAACTGAAGGAGAAGCTTCTATAGAAAGAAGAAATAGGGCATGTCCCCAGAGGTATCGGAAATGTGAGGGTCTAAACTGGGAAGAGAACATCATATTATAAACTATTGTTTTCCATCTGAGACTAGGAGGAAGACAGCTTAAAAAACTTCCCTGTCTCCAGCAAGGGTAACATAACCATCTCTTCCCACCCCAAGGCCTTCTCACTTGAGGGACATTTAGGCAGGAACTGTCCCCTGGGCACCAAAAGCAAGGCACAGTGTTGGCCAGTGGAAAGGTGGTAACAACAATCATCATATTACCAATGATGTTGGCTTCATTTGATCAATTCCCTACTGTGTACCAAGTCTTTCTATGTGCCTTCAACCTGTGAGGTAAATATCACCTGAATATTCCAGATGAGGGAAAGTATGCCTCAGAGAGGTGTTAAACTGGCCCGAGGTCACACAGGACTCAGGCAGGGTCTGCTTGCTTTTAGGGTCTGCACTGTTTCCTGCGCCAGCAGCCCTCCCTTCCCTCTCTCAACCCTAGAGAAGACTGGAGAATGTTCAGGTGCTGTCTGCGGGCTCTTTGGGGTCCAGCTGCCAGCCCACTCATTGAAATTTTTATTAGCCCTTGACTTTCAGGTCTCCAGCTTCTTAGGTTACCAGCAAACGGGCCATGCTCCTCCATTAAGAAACCCTCCCCTCTGTTCACGGCCACCTGGTGGCTCCCCTCCTTCCTCACCCTGCACCCCCTGGAAATCTCCACGAGTATGGATCATGGCCGGAAAAGCGAACATGTGAACGCAGACAGGGGACTGGAAAAATTGCTGTGTGCCCAGAAGCCAATGTGAAGCCCAGAGCCTGGGAGCTTGACTTGGTCAGGGCCCCCGTCCAGCACCCCTCGCCTCTCAGCCCTGCCAGGCATGCCACCGTGCCCAGAGAGCCATGCAGAAGCCCAAAGGAGCCATGCTTGGTTTTGAGCTGCGGTACAACAGGAGCACCGGCAACCGGGGGCTCTCTCCTCCCTGTGACTCTGCCCTCCGGGCCCGGCACAAGACTCTTCCCTCCCTTGGGGTGTGATTTCTCCATTTGGCAAATGGAGCAGCCTGTAGCATGCTCCCTCAGGCTCTCCAAATCTGTGAAATGAGGGTGACATTTCCTGTCTTCCTGTCTCCTTCCCCCTTCCGGGCTGTCCTGACAAGCAGGTGCACTAATGGTGGGTAAACAGGCAGGCAATGTTCTGACACAGGGAGGGCCTTTCTGGCAGAGCAGACAAGCTTGTACACAAATAACTCTGCTACCAGGGAGTGTGTGATAAGGGCCCTAGAAACCTCTTTGCTGCCATAGCCACCTGCTCCTCACGCCTCCCTGCTCCCTGATGACTGCTCTCACACCCAGAAAGTGGGTCAAAATGTAGGGCAGAAGGAATGCCCCCTTGTGTGGTCCCCACCCTACCCAACTGAGTCATGATTGCCATTGGGGCAGAGGTGGAGGAAACTTACGGGGTTAGGGCACGTCTTCGTCCAAAATACAGCCCTGGCCAGTCATTCTCCCTCCCCCAAATGCCCATGGCTCCCTGTTGCCTTCTGGTTATGGTCCAAGTCCCTTAGCTTGGCATTGTCAAGACCCTTTACACCTAGCCCAGGGCCTGGCGTGTAGAAGTGCTCCGTGAGTATCTGGGCAGGGAATGGACCCTTCTCTGGCCCATCCTCCTCCCTGGTGCTCATCCCAGGCGCACAGGACACACTTCAGCCACACCAGGCTGCCTGCTGTCTCCCAAGCACCCCGTGGACTCAGCCACCTCTTCATCTCTGAATGTTCTTCAAGGCCTTTCTCATTGCTGCCTTCTCCCTTGAAGACCTTCCTGCCTTGCCAGACAGAACCACACAGTCCCACTTACAAGGTACTATTATTGTGTGAATGGTTAGAAGTGTGGTCTCTAGAGCCAGACCGCCTCGGCTCCAGTATCTAGCTCTGCCCCTTACTGGCTGTGTGACCTTGGGAAAATTCGACTCTCTCTCTGTGCCTCGGTTTCCCCATTGCTGACACGGGGATGTAGTCGCACCTCCTCTTAAGGTTGTTGGAGGAACAAATGAGTTCATCTTTATGACACGCTTACTTAGAGCAGCAGCTGGCACCTGGTTTCTCTCCTGTGTGAGTTTTCTGATGTTGACTGAAGACTGAGTAATATTTGAAGGTCTTCCCGCATTCACCGTATTCATAGCATTTTTCCCCACCACGAACTTTCCGATGCTCATAAAGGAATGAATTGTTCCCAGCGCTTCCTCAGTTCACTGGTCGTGAATGCACACTCGTGAATAGTCTCTCCAGGATGAGGTTCCCGCTGTTGAGTAAGACGCGTTTCGTTTAAATGATTTCCCATAGGCGGCTCATTCATGGGCTTTCTCTCCTATGTGTATTTTCTGACACTGACTTCATGACTTTGGATAAGTTATTTATTGGAGTCTTAGGTCTAAAAAATGGGAATATTCAGATGGAAAAACATAATATCTCAAAGCGTGTGAATTGCTCAGCGCTGTACCTGACTCCTAAGGAGAGCTTAGTACACCGTGGTCATCGTGCTTGGTGGCTTTCTCTAACTGGGCTGTATACCAGGGTCATTCATCAGCAGGGACCATGAATTGTTCACCTTAGTGCCCCCAGAGCCTGGCAGTAGTAGGGGCAGTGTGAATGTAGGTAGGTGAGTGGTAAATGGGAGAACTTTATCAAAGCTGAGCAGGGGCCCATTTTAGATATATCGGTTGTATTCCTGACTCAGCCTGACGGGGGGCTGGGACACTGCCCCTGTGAAGCATTTTCTAAGCCTGGTGCCCATTGATCCTGACAGCCAAAGAGAAGTATAGACAGAAGAAGAAATTTCTAGAGTCTGCTCACCGAGAGCAAAGGATCATCACCAACCACCATCTTTTTAAACCTTCTCCATCCTCACTGTTGACAGTTTTCTCTTAGAGCATTTGTTCATTCAGCAACATTCAACCCATATTTATTTACAGAGCCCCTACTGTGCTCCAAGAACCATGCTGTGCCCTGGGGATCCAGTGTCAATAACGCAAATGAGATCTGTGCTCTCATTCATGTTAAGTGAAGCAGAAAGTGAGCAAACAAACCATCACAAAGTGTGGGAGATGCTGTGACTCCCCACTGGGTGTGGGACTTAGAGGGAGTCAGGGAAGGCTTCCTGGAGAAAGAAATAGCTGAGCAGAAGACAGCACAGCAGGCCTGGGAGGGATCATATCACAGATTTATGGACTCTGGATTGTAAAATTGCAGAAGGAGAGACTCTAACATCAAAGGATTCAGAGTAATAGGATCCATATTTCTCTACTTTACTAGCAATGTTTTTTTTTTTTTTTTTTTTTCCAGCCTCTTCTTTCACCAAGACCTGAGACATATCTTGTTAGGGAAAACCTGGCATCTTTGCAAAGTAATTTATGCTTATTATACAACATAGAAAAATAAGATGTATCAAGGAGTGGGTTGGTGGGTGGAGGGAGTCTCCTTCAACCCCTGTTAATATTTAGGCACATTTCCTTTCTTTTCATTTATTTTCAGGGGTTTGTTTTAGTATTATTTTTTAATTGACATATAATTAATTTATATACCATCATATTCCGAATTTTTGCATAAAATGTAGTGGTGTGGTTTTTAGTATATTCACAAGATTGAACAACTGTCTAATTCCAGGACATTTAAAAAATGTCTATTTTGGGCGAGAAAGAGAGAGAGAGAGCAAGAGCAAGCTCACACATGCATGTGCAGGGGAGGAGCCGAGAGGGAATGAGAGAGAATCCCAAGCAGGCTCCACGCTATCGGCCCAGAGCCAGTGACTTGGGGCTTGGCCACTTCACACCATGAGATCATGACCTGAGCCAAAATCAAGAGTTAGATGCTTAACTGACTGAGCCACCCAGGCGCCCCTAATTTCAGGACATTTTCATCACCCCAAAGAGAAACCCCATACCCATTAGCTGCCACTCCTCATTTCTCCCTCACACCAACCCCGGCAACCACTGATCTGCTTTCTGTCTCTATGTACTTGTCTGTTCTGGACATTTCCTGTAAATGGAACCACACAAATAGGTGGTCTTTTGTGTCTGACTTCTTTCATGTGACATGTTTTTGAGGTTTGTCCATGTTGTAGCAGGAATCTGTATGCTATCTCCTTTTATAGCTAAATAATATTTCTTTGTATGGATATACCACATTAAAAATACATTCATCAATTGCTGGACATTTGATTTTCTTCCTCACCCTTTATGACTGTTATGAACAGTGTATGCTACGAACATTTCTGCACTAGTTTTTGTGTGGGCATCTATTTTCTATTCTTTCAGGTATGTACCTAGGGATCGAATTGCTGGGTCATATGGTAACTGTGTTTCACTTTCAGAGAAACTGCCAAACTGTTTTCCAAAGTGATCCCACCATGTTGCATTACCACCAACGATGCATGAGGAGGGTTTCAATTTCTCCACATCCTTGATAACACTGTTACTGTCTTCTTTTGGATTGTAGGTATCATAGTGGGTGTGAAGTGACTTTGATTTGCATTTCTCCGATGACTAATAATGTTGAACATCTTTGCATGTGCTTATTGGCCACTTGTTATATCCTCTTTGGAAAAAGGTCTATTCCAATCCATTGCCCTTTTTTTTTTTTTAATTTAAAAAAAATTAACGTTTGTTTATTTTCGAGAGAGTGGGAGAGAGTGGGAGCTGGGTAGGGGCAGAGAGAGAGGGAGACAGAGGATCCAATGCAGGCTCTGTACTTTCAATTCAGAGCCCGAGGTAGGGCTCAAACTCACGAATTGTGAGATCATGACCTGAGCCGGTCACTTAACCGACTGAGCCACCCGGGTGCCCCTGCCCATTTTTAATTGGATTATTTGCCTGTTTATTGTTGAATTATAATAGGGTTTTTATGTATCCTGCATACTAAACCCTTATCAGATACATGATTTGAGAATATCTTGTCTATTCTAGGCGCTGTCTTTTCACTTTCTTGATAGTGACCTTTGAAGCTTAGAAGGTTTTAGTTTCAATAAAAGCAAGTTTATCTCTTTTTTGTAAGTTGCCTATGCTTTTGGTGTCATATCTAAGGTTATCATTGCTTGATCCAAGGTCACGTTGATTTACACTTAAGTTTTCTTCTAAGAGTTGCACAGTTATAACTCTTACATTAAGGGCTTTGATCCATTTTGAGTTAATTTTTATATATGGTGTGAGGTGGGGGGGGGGTCTAACTTTATTTTATTCTTTCATGTGGATATATAGTTGTCCCTGCATCCTTTGTTGAAAGACTGCTTTGCGTTTTTTTCCCCCCATTGACTTGTCTTGGCTCCTGTGTCAAAAATCAATTGACCATAAATATATGGGTTTATTTCTAGACTTTCAATTCTGTTCCATTGATTTATGTGTCTATCGTTATGCCAACATCACACACTTTTGATTACTGTAGCTTTGTAGTGACTTTTGAAGTTGGGAGTGTGAGTCCTCCGACTTTATTCTGTTTTTTCAAGACTGTTTTGGCTATTCTAGGCTTTTGCATTTCCATATGAATTTTAGGGCCAGCCTGTTCATTTCTGGAAAAAAAAAAAAAAAAGTCCGGCTGAGATTTTAATAGGGATTGCACTAAATCTGTGGATCAATTTTGGAAGTATTGCCACCTTAACATTAAGTCTTCCCATTGTTTCTTTTGGTATTTATTGAGTATAGGGTTGAGCTCATGCCAGATATATTGTTTTGAATCCTGACTTATTCTGCTTAATATTCTATCATAGGCACTTCCCTGTGTTACAAAAGATGCAAGAATAATTTCAGTGCTATGTAATATTCCATTGTTTGGCTGTACCAAAAACTGTTGGTTTTTGGGTAATCTATCATGGAAAGTACTTTGTTCTGGTACCTTCATGGCACAGGCACAAATGGACACTGGGAGGACAGGTGGCTCCCAGAAGGGCAGCAGAATATTAAAATTGATCAGCAAGTATCCCATGCTGCAGGTAGGGAGTGGGACTCATTGGAAAAGCCAGCGTGCTGGTTACTGGAGAGCTGACCTGCCTCCCTGTGTGGTAGCACCAGCCTGAGGGAATTAAATCAGGAAACAGGATCCAACCAACTGCACAGGCATTGATAGAACATGTTCATTTTAGACGTGTTTCTCTAGAACAGTGGGTTAAAAAATTAAAACATTTGCAACATGAAATTCATCTAACATTGTAACTCAGCTGACCTAAAATGAAAAAATTTCACTAAATAATACTTTTTGTATCAGCCCAGAGAAGTGCAGTAACAAACAGCACCCATTTCTTAGCGGTGCGAGAGCTTTCTTTTTCTGTCATGTTACACACCTATCATGTAACAGGAGAGCCCTGGTATTTAGTTGACAGAATCCACTCATTGCTGATTTCAGCGGCAGTGGAAGGAGGGCAGGGCAGGCAGAAGAAATGGCTCCCCAAATATTTCTACATACTAATGCTTGACATCTTTGAACATGTTATAAATCCTGGCAAAAGGGAAATTATGGGTGCAGATGGAATTAAGGTTGCTAAACCAGTTCACCTTAAATTAGGGAGTCAAATGTATTCATAAAGGTCTTTAAAAATAGAAGAAGGGGGGCAGAAGAGGTCAGAATGAGGCAATATAATAACGCAACCTGCTGCTGTTGGCCTTGAAGACGGAGGAAGAGGCCGTGAGACAAATGTGGGTGGTCTCCAGAGGCTGGAAAGGGTGAGGAGAGAGATTCAGCCCTGGAGTCTCCGGAAAAGAATGTGGCCCAGCCAACATCTTGATTTTAACCCAGTGGGGTACATTTTGAACCTCTGAACTACAAAGCTGTAAGCTAAGTATATGTTGTTTTAAGCCACTAAATTTGTGGTCACTTGTTACAGGCTCCACAGAAAACTAATACACGCACTAGCCCTTAAATGCTTCTGCTCGGAAGTGACATGGGGGCACTTCTAGTCTTATCTCATTGGCCAGAGCAAGCCACATGGGCATGTCTAATTTCACAGGGCTGGAGAAATTTGCCCAGCCTTAGAGGGAAATGGAATATTGGTAAATATAGTAATATCTACTACACCCTTGTTATCTGTGTCTCATGCTTTTATCTTCTATTCTGTAAGTGCTGGTGGCAACTCTTTAAGTTGATTTCATTATCAGCTAATAGGTTGTGACCCCCGATTCGTAAAACACCGCTCTATAAGCCCTCCTCTGCTCAAGCCTCGTGGAACACATGACACACCTTAGACAGAGCTGATTGGTCCGGGCGTGGGGCACCTGACCCAAGCTGATCAATCAGATTCCTTTCCTGGGAATTTGGAATTGGGCCATTCAGCCAGTTAACAGTGAGAAGCTGAGCGAGAGGCAGAGTAGAAACAGGGTCGGAGTGAGAGCCACATGCAAGCCAAAATGATGGAGGAGCAGAAAAGCCCTGAGTAAGCAGAGAGAGTTGGTCCCCAGAGACCATGGAGCAGCCGACCGGAGAGCAGCGTGAGAACATGCAGCCCCAGGGGGAGAGGTGGAGAGAGAGCAACCGCCTCAGGGGCTGATGGCTTCCCCGTTCCTGACTCCAGCACTCCTGCGTTCTGCCTGCGCATCTTTCCCGTGAGATTTTTGTCTCCTTCTCATACTCCCTCCTCCCTTCCTCCAGCCACCCTTGTTGGGTTTCTGTTCTTTGTCTCCAGTGAGCTTTAATTAGCGAGGACACCACTGGTATTTCTCTTAGGAGACCCAGCTTTGACTCTGAGAATCAGGCTGGCGGGGCATGGATGGGTCTCAGGGGTGAGGCAGAGCCAGCCATTCCACAATCCGGAAGTTTGGTTTCGACCACGGTCTTGCACATTTTGTGCTTGCGCTTCGCAGTAGACCGGCAGAAGCCATCCATATAGTGCTGCACAAGGGCAGGGCCCGGTGAACTGGAAGCACCCCCCTCCCCACCCCGGGGTGGGGTCAGGAAGCCGGTGGGTTGTTTCACGGAGGGCTTGGCTGGGCAGCAGAGTGGAAAGGATGTGGATTTTGGAGACAGAGTTCACCTCTCAGAGCCTGAATTTCCTCATCTCTGAAATGGGGTTGTTGAGTGGTCAGCAGTGTTCTGGGAAAAATACTCAGAGGCACGACTAGGGCAGGGTGGAACAGGTGCTCAGGGTATGGGAAGCTGCTGTTGTTGTTTGAAGAAACCGTCAGAGTCCCAGCTTCCTGAGCAGGTGGCCCCAGGGACTGATTGAGTTATCGGGACATTCCCCACCACTGGCCACGTTTCCTGCCCTTGTTGCCCTCGTTCTCCTTCTTGATCCTTACTCACCCTTTCATCTCTTCCCCCTCCCCTCCCCAGTTCTCATTTCTCCTCTTTTCTGCTTTTCCTCAAAGCTGATGAAAAACACTTGCTTTAGGAAAGCAGCAGTGTTGGCTATAAAGGGCCCAGCCTCTAGACGCAGACGGAATCGGGTCTGAATCCTGACTAGCCTCTTGCTTGCTGTGTGTTCCTGGACAAATGATCAGATGTCTCTGAACCTCGAGTTCATTATCAGTAAAGTGGGAGTTATAATGCCCATTTCACAGTGTGTTGTAAGAAACAAGTAGGCACTCAACAAATGCTAGCTCTGTCTTACTGCCCTTTCTCTTTCCGTCCCTCCCTTCTTGACTGTCACTCCTCCCGGCCTGGCCCTCAGTCCCCTCCCGTGGTGAGGGTGCCCCTTGGCCCTCTCAAGGATCACTAGAATGGGCTTCCCTGACTCAGTTATTTCCCTGATTCAGTTATAACTCAGGCATGTGTGATCTCTCCTTTCTGTCAGACCCCAGGCTCTTGAGAGTTAGATTGAGGTTTCTGAAAGCAGTTGGGGGTCCCTGTGGCCCTGTGGCCCTTCTCTGGTCTCCTCCGCAGGTCCACTTGGGAGCTGCTGGTTCAAACCATGTGATCTGTATTTTTTCTCACTTTAGCAACTATTACACCCCAGCTGACTGTGGCATTTTCACACTCCAAACACTGCTAAATATTTATAAGGAGGAGAAAAGCCCAGAACCAGGGGAGGTGGGGGAGAGATGCACCAGGCCCTCCTTACAAGCCAGGCTCAGACCTGTCTGTGGTCCCTTGGGCCCCAGAAGTTGGAGGGGGTGCTGTGGAGGCAGCACAGGGCCACCCCCTGACACCCCCCTGGGAGGAGCAACTGTCACTGTGGCACTGTGAGCCTCACCCTGCCTTGCCCTGGATACCTGCTGCGCCCCCTGCCCCTGGGGACCCATGTGGGTTGTGTGGATCCTTCTGGGCCTCTTGTGGGCCTGCTCCATCCCTCCACTCCATTGCTCTGTTTGTGAGTTTCTCTTTGTGTTCGTTTGTTTGTTTTTTCATCTCTCGTTCCATCTGTTATTTTCATGCCTGCAGGACAGCATCCCTCTCCCCTCTTCTCCCTCCTCCCCTCCCTCCCTGCTTCCTCCTCCAACACCTTCTCTAGTCTCTGAGGCTCTGCCTCTTTCATTTTTCTTCTCTCCTCCCAACAGTGTTGTGAGCAATTCTGGGGCTAGATGATGGGGGCTAGGTGAGGGGGTCTCAAGCTCCCAGGCCCAGCGGGGAGAGAGGATGGGGTGGGGGCGCTGATGGGGACCACAGTGTGCTCTAGAAGGCCCAGCAAGCACTTTGCAAGGGTTGGGGGCCGCGGGTCTGCCTGATACATATCCAGTGCTCTGCTGTGTGGCCATGGGAACATCTCCTACCTTTCCTGGGCCTCAGTTTTTCATTTGATTCCTTCACTCATTCATTCATTTACTCACTCTATTAATATTTGTTGAGTGCTTGCTACCTGCCATGCATGAACACAGATTTATTAAACACCTACCAGGGACGCTGTTCTAGACGCTCAGGTCAGGATATTTCAGTGGAGAAGAAAGACCCCAGACCTCTGCCTCGTGGACCTGACATGTTAGCAGTGCAGACAAGCGTAAATTAACAAGTCGCTCATGTAGTAGGTTAGCCAGTGGTGAGTGCTGTGGGAAAGAAAATAGAGCCAGAGGAGGAGAGGAGGTGAGAGGGGAGGCCACAGTGAAGCCACGTCACAGAAAGGCATGGGGCTGGCAAGCAGATCTGTTGTGGGGACCATGCCCCGGGGGAGTGGACTGCCAGAGCAAAGGCCCTGAGGCAAGCCCCACCCTGGTGTGTTGGAGGCAGTGTGAATTGAGGGGTGGGGGAGAGTGGGAGGTGAGCCCAAGGGTAAAGGAGGCAGGGACACCACACACAGAAGCTTTTCCTCTGCCTGAGCTGGGAGGACTTTGAGCAAATGAGTGGTATTCTGTGACATATCTTTAGAGACTTCCTCAGCCTGCTGCGTGAGGAGGAGGCCAAGGGGCCATGGCCAGATCCAACAAAAGCTGTGACGGCAATAAGGGAGGTTTGGGTGGGCGCCGGAGGTGCTGGGATCTGATTATGCCAGACGCTGTTTTGGCTTTCAAGGCTTGGATGGTGCCTGGAAGTCCTCCAGGCTCTTGCCCTCTGTCCTGCCCAGGGAAGGCCCACAGGAGCCTTCCCCTGGTGGGATGCGCTAATCCTGGCTTTCTCTTGCTTTCTGTCCGCAGGGTGTTCAAGAAGGCCAGCCCAAATGGAAAGGTGAGTCTGTGACAACCGCGCCCCAGCTCCTCCCTGGCCCCAGATGCTTGTCCTGCCTTGGTCACTTCTGTTGCCCATGCAGGACCCCACACTCCCCGGTCTGTCCTTAGGAGCTATCCACCTCAGGGAGAGGAGCCTTTCGGGAAACTTTTCTGTCTGCGAGGGGTAGTTCAACTCCCCCGGACTTTAGGGAGCCACTGCTCTGGTTTGAGATACAGCCTATCATAGACTTCAGTGTGAGTGTGATAATTAGACTAAGCGTCAAGGGCCTCGGGGGCACTGATTCCCCTGGTGTGAGAGGTGCCTGCAGCCTCTCTACTGAACCCTGCCATCACCTAGTTATCCAGGGCAGCTCCCAGGGTCTGTCCTGCTTTCTTTCTTCCCACAGGCTGCAGGCTCCATCCTGCTTTCCTTTCAGTTCAGCAAGTAGATATTACTGACATCATTCCTTGTCGGGTGTAGGCCAAGCCGGCGGGGACTGGGCTAGGGTGTTCCAAGACAAATAAGGCACACCCCGTGCCACTCACGGTCAGATGGGGGAGGCAGGCACAGAAACCGGTCATTTCAATAGGAAATGGCAGGTGTGGGATAAAGTGATGCCCAGGGGCTACGGGACCCAGCCTGGGCAGTCAGGGATGGCTTCTCTAAAAGGGATCAGGCAAGACAGGGTGAAAAAGGGCATTGTAGGCATGAACGTAACTCACAGGGAGCGTGGGGGAATGAACAGCAGTTGAATCTGAGTGCCAGGAGGGAGGCAGGGGGAGCGGGAGCCAAGGTGGGACAGGTTGTAGGGCTCAGGAGCCCAGACTCCTGGGCTGGCAGATAGTACCACGTGTGCTCCCATGTCTCCCTTCGTGCCCACAGCAGACATCGCCAGTCACTGCTCACCCTTTCCTGCTGAGCCAGGATTCCGCCTTGGAGTCCTTCTCCACCCAGAGCCCCAGGCAGCCCCCATCTATCAGAGTTGGCATTTGGAATGAAACCCATTTGTCATCTTACCTCTGGGCCCTGGGAGCCATTAGAGGGTTTTCAGACGGGAGTGGCATCATTAGATTTGCATTTTAGGATGACTGGTCTGGCCTAAGGAGAGGAGAAGGGCCTGGAGCTTGCGAGGTTGCAGGCCACAGACCATCAAGGGGGCTGGTGCGTCTGGTGTGCCGTCCTCAGTGTTCTCATCTATAAACCAGGAACACTGACAACTTCTTCATAGGGGTTTAGGATAAACAGGTACTTTCAAAATTGTACAAGGGTTTGTTGATATTAGGGCTGGAGCTCGGGTCCAAGTCCAGTTAGGACTTTAATGTGTGTTAAGGATGGATGGGTATAGGTGTTTCACAGGCAGCTCCCAGGTTCTCCTCCAGAGCAAGGGCCAGTGGCTTTTCAGGGATGTGTCCCCCAGGCCCACAGCTGCTGATACCCCCCATGCTTATCTTCCCCAGCTCACTGTGTATCTGGGAAAGCGGGACTTTGTGGACCACATCGACCTCGTGGACCCTGTCGGTGAGTCCCTGCAGAGGCCAGGGAGGAAGGCGGGGGAAGGTGGGGCCGATCCGGTCGCTTCTAGAGAGGGTTTGTTAGAGCCACCTAGGAATAGCTCTCAGGTCTCCAGAGGGGCCTGGTTTCAAGAACAGGGTGTAAGCGGTTTCCTGTGTCAGTTGGCAAACATTGACCACATTTACCGAGCAGCCCCGTTCCCTTCAGTGAGGACCATGTGAGGGGAAAGTGTGGGCGGGTTGAGGGGAGAAGCAGGGAGGGTGGCCTGACGATGACGATAGCAGCCGCCACTCAGTATAAGGCTTCTTACACGTCAGACACCTTTAAGTCCTGGCTCCCACTTCCCTCCCCCAAGAAGCCTTCCCTGACTGATACCTCTGGTTGGGGGAGTGCCCTCTCCACTGATTTGTTTACGGAGTCCCTGGTGCTCAGGCACAGAGGGAATACCCATAGTAAAAGGAGGGGAGATGCCCGGCAGGTTCTGGAATGGGGTGGGCATCCCCTGGCCAGGTATCCCTTGGACCTGCCCAGGACCAGGATAGGACCAGGAGCCCTCTGGCACTCACTTCCAGATGTGGCCTCTGAGATTGCCAGAGAGATTGCTGTAAGGCAGCGTCGGGGGAGGGTGGCAGTGGGCTAGAGTTGGGGAGAGAGAATTTTCTTGCTCAGTGGGTATGCGTATGGTTGAGTAAAGTTTGACCAGACGTGACCAGGAATGCCAGGCAAGGAGGTGACCCCTGAGCCAGAGTTTCTGGCTTCTTGGGGTTCTGTGCAGAGAAAATGTCCTTTGTGTCCAGCTGGACTCTACTGGGTCAGGGCCAGGCCATGGGACATTTTCCGTGGTATCGCATGAGCCAGGCACCAACTAACCCTTTAAACACATCAACTCACTTAGTCTTCGCAGGAGCCCTGTGAGTTTGGTCCTACAGGATCACAAGTCCCGATCTGCAAATCCCAAGTCCAAGAAACTCTGGAAATCTAAACTTGCTCATACGTTTGACGTGGGATTCACTTAGACGCAAAACCTGACCTGAACCCATAGGGAGCTCTTTACACGTTAGCCTCTTGATGAAAATATCCATGTTTCCCTGCCGAGGTGTTAAGGGGTTTGATCATGGGGCCCCAGATCCTGCAGAGGGTATTACAGAACATATGGAAGGTGTACCATGGGGCCTTTCCACAGTTCAGAACCTCTCAATTCTGAAGTATACCCGATCGTAGGGGTTTCGGACCCACATCATCAGTCTTATTAACAGAGAAGAAGCAGAGAGGTAGCGTGCCCCAGGCTACCAACTGGATCTGTAAGGCCGACCTGAGGGCAGGGGTTGGGACATGGTAGTGCTGTCCCCTAGGTGCAGGCCTCCCCATTTCTCTCATGATACCCAGCAGACAGATGGTTGGGTTTGGGTTTGGCGTGGTGTTTGGGGCTCAGGAATGTGAGAGGTCAAGTTGGGAGGGTGTGCTCACTCTGTGTCCTTCTTCCAGATGGTGTGGTCCTGGTGGATCCTGAGTATCTCAAGGAGAGGAGAGGTGAGGTGGTGGTCCCCACCTCCAGCCCGTCAAGGGGCCTCCTGTTCCCCACCGACTTCTAGCCCAGGGCTTCCCTGAGTCCCGGGCAGGACATCAACTAATTTTACGGCCCTTCCCTGCCCAGCCCCCCTGGCTCTTCCCTTTACAGTTCCAACAAGCATCAGAGCAGGTGCCCTGGCCTCCTCTGGCCTGGGGCGGCCCACTTAGGCCCATTTTGGGAGAACCTTTTCAGTGCCCTGAGCACTCTCAACGTCAGTATATCATGACTGCTGCAAGGCTGGGGCTGCCCACCAGGGCAGGAGTTAGGGTCTCATTACAGGAGAGAAAATGGAATCCCAGGGAGGTGAAGGGTTTGTCCAAGGGAGACACTGGGTGGGGGTTGGGCTGGGACAAGACCCCGTGCCTTCCAGATACCACCCAGCCCTTGTTTCCCCCTCCCTCTGCTCTCTCCAGCCAGTCCCTTCCCCAGCCCCACCCTCCCAGTCCTGCCAGCCTGTGCCAGCCCTCACCAACCCTGTCAGTCTCCTGTGCTCCTCCTCACTTCCGCTGGCCAGAGTGGGGGGTGGGGAAGGACAGAGCTGGTCCAGCAGTCAGCCCCCACCTCCTCCCAGGGGCCAGGCCCGAATGGCTCTCCCAGGTACCCAGTACCCCCATCCCAAGGGCAGCACAGCCCTCCCCACAGGAGCTTCGGGACAGACCTATGAGCTCCAGCTGGGCCGATCCCAGGGCGCAGCTGGTGCTCTGGGGGGCTTGCTCGCTGCCCTCCTGGGCCCGTCCTCAGTGCCCCCTGCTCCCACAGTCTATGTGACACTGACCTGCGCCTTCCGCTATGGCCGGGAGGACCTGGATGTCCTGGGCCTGACCTTTCGCAAGGACCTGTTTGTGGCCAACGTGCAGTCCTTCCCGCCAGCCCCTGAGGACAAGAAGCCCCTGACACGGCTGCAGGAGCGCCTCATCAAGAAGCTGGGCGAGCACGCCTACCCTTTCACCTTTGAGGTTAGGGACCGCCAGCCCTCTGGGCAGGCACATGGGGGCAGCTGGGGCGGCAGCTCCATGGCACTCAGTTTCTCAGTGCACGTTGGGACCTGGGGCACTGTCACTTACACTACCTGGTAAGTGTCTCTTCTCTGGCCACCACCAGGGGCGGCACCTTACCTCTGGGCTACTCCTTGGACCCTCCTGTGTCCAGGTCATTGGCGGGAGAGAGTGGGGTGGGGAGAGACTGTAGAGAAAGAAGGAGCCCTTTCTCGCCCCTGAGTTGTTACAAGACTGTCTCCTCCCTCAGACCAGCTGCCCACATGGCCCGGCTTCAGCCCAGCTCACAAACCAGGGGTGGCACATAGTGATTTCCCTGCTCTGCCACTTTGCTGAATGGGAAGACTCCCAGATGCTGGATTTTCAAATCTCCTGTTTCTCAGACTCCGATTCTGTGATTCAGTGAAATCCCCTGGCTTGCTGGGAGGTTACAGCAGGAGAGAGGAAACAGTCATCCTCTCCATGGTAGATGTATTGGTTTCCTGTAGCCGTGTGACAAACCATCACCAACCTGGTGGGAATTAAACACGGAATTAAAACACAAGTTATCGTCTTACAGTTTGGGAGGTTAGAGATCAAAAATGGGTCTCACTGGGCTGACATCAAGGTGTCAGCAGGGCTGCGTTCTTTTGGGGGCTCTAGGCCTTGCCTTTTCCAGCTTCTGCAGACCACTCACGTTCCCGGGCTCAAAGCCTGCCCCCCCTGTCTTCAAAGCCACCAGGAGCCGGCCAGTCTTTCTCACAGCCCGACACTCTGACACTGGCTCTCTTGCTTCCTGCTTCCCCTGCCAAGGTCCCTTGTGACCATATCGGACACACCTGGATAATCCCCGATACTCTCCCCATCTCAAGATCCTTAACTTAACCATATTTGTAAAGTCCCTTTTGCCACGTAAGGTAGCACAGTCACAGGTTTTAGGGATTAGGATGTGGACGTCTTTGGAGGGCGATGGGTATTATTCTACCTATTATAGTCTAGGTGAAACCCTTTAGGTAAAGAAAGACCCTGAAATCCTTGGCTTTACTGGAGGGGCCTCTGGCCCCATGTGGGGCATCCTTGTCATGGTCTGATGGGGGAGACATGATCTGTCCTCTGGAGCCCCAAGTCTGATGGAAGAGACATGGCCTGTTGCTAGGGACCCCCAATCTGCTGAATGTGCGTGGGGGTGATGGGTGGGTGACATGGGGAGGTCAGTGGTGAATGTGACAGGAGACCTATTCTCATCTGTTCCCTTAACAGATCCCTCCGAACCTCCCATGCTCTGTGACATTGCAGCCGGGGCCTGAAGACACAGGGAAGGTGGGTCACCTCTCTCGGAGCATTTCTCTGGGTGTAGGACGTTTGTATCCCCAGGGCCCTGGCTTTCTCTCTGCTAGGTGCTGGAACCCTCTGTGTGGAAGCCTCCTCGTGTCTAGGCCACTTCAATACCACCTCAGATAAGCAGCCCCTTCATACAGGGTGGCTGATACTGTGTCATCCTCACCCCCACATTCAGTTACGTGTAGTCTGTCCTGGGCTTGTTGGCTGTAGCAGACCCAAAATATTCTCTGGACTACCACCCGGCCTCACAACCTCACATGGGGGAGGTGCCTTCGTTGTGGCTTCACAAGTGGGGGAACTGGGGCTCAGAGAGAAGTGACACCTCCAGTGTCACAGGCCCCAGATCTCTGAGCCCCAGTTTCCTCATCTGCAAAATGGAGACAATAGGATGCACCTCCTCATGGGGTTGGGAGGGTGGAGTGAGACACTGAAGCGCTGTAGGGTCTGCACACAGTACGTGCTCCCCAAACAGGGGGGCTGAGGCACCCTCTGTTATTGCCAGGTGGCTGCCTTGGTGAGGACAGCCACCCAGACCAGGCAGGTGTCTGGAGAGTGGAGCCCAGCGAGGGCAGTTTGGGATGTCCAGTGTCGGGGGAGCTGGAAGAGCTCTGTGGGAAGGTCAGATGGGGGAGGCCGCCGCAGATGGAGGCGGCACTGCACTGGGGCTGAGCACAGGGCCCCTGAGTCAGGCTGAGGGGTGGCCGGGCTGTGGGAGTCTGGTGTTCCCATCCAGCGTCCTTGTTTGTAAAATGAGAGGGTGGGATGGCTGTGCTGTCAGGACCCTGTCCGCTCCAAGGCCCTGTGGTCAGCAGCCCCTTCCCCTCAGGCCTGTGGTGTGGACTATGAAGTCAAAGCCTTCTGTGCTGAGAACCTGGAGGAGAAGATCCACAAGCGGTGAGAAGGGCACAGCTTCCCTCCCGGGTGTGGGCTGCCTGCTGGCAGAGGGAGGGAGACAGGAGCAGCAAAGTCTGAAGAAGAGATAAGTTAACAATACCTGGAAGTGTGAGAGGAGGGGCCACACATTCCAGCCTCAGGAACTCTGAGAAGGGCACTCTGGAAGGTCGGCAAGTCATGGAGGGTTTCCTGGGGGAGGTGGCTCAGTAGCCCTGGCTCAGGCCTCATCATTTTTTCCTTTACACCACTGTACCTGCCTCCTCCATCTTCCTCCCTGCCTCTAGTCTTGCTCCGCCAGGCTGCATGGCTTTTTATTTTGTTTTGGAAAGAAACACAAGATTCAGATTGTTTTTAACAGTGGACGAGATTTTTCCCAGCCACCCTGGAACCCCCCCCCCCCCCACTGCCCCTCACCCCCACTTCCCAGTTCTCCTCCTGGGAGGCCATCAGCAGGTGGTGTTTGGGGTGCGTGGGGGGATGGGGGGATGTGGGGTCAGTGGAGGCTTCTAAGCAAGGGAGGGAAGTGCAGTAAGTGAAGCCCCCCCCCCCCCCGGGGAAAGTGAGGGGGGTGGTCAGCCCACGTGTCAGAGAAGGTAGTGCTCTCCCAGCCAGGCACAGCCCTGGGCAGACAGTCTAGGCTGGCAGGCAGAAACTTCTGAGCTGGACTGCCCAGCCCTGCTGTCATGCCTGCTCCTCCTCCAGGCAGGCCCTGCCCAGCCTCCTGGTGAGGCTGGTCTCAGCCCCCAACTCTGATGTGCTCTGCCTTCCCAGGCACAATTCCTCCCGGAGGCTGGCTGAGGGAGGGGCTGCAGTTTCCTAGGGCATGGGCTGAGTTTGCCATCTGGTGGCCGAAGGGTGTATTGCAGGCATCTCTATCTTCAGCCTAGGAAACTCCTGAGTTTGGGGAGATGGGACCCTTCTCCCTGGCTTCTGTCTTCCTTTTCTTCTTAAGACCCGAGACCAGGGGAAAGAAAGGGGGTTGTGGGTTTTTGAAGGGGCCTCACTAGACCAAGGAAGAGGAACAACACTGAAGGCCACCACCCTCACCCCACCACCAATGGGACATTTTATGTCCATACTACTACTAACTGCTATTACTAATGATATAGCAACTGTCATTTATCAAGGGCCAATTAAGGGCCAGACACTATTCAGAGTGATGAACGTGTATGAACTAATTTAATCCTCACAGAAACCCTGTGAGGTAGGTGTGGCTATTATTACCGTTTTCCAGATGAGGAAGCTGAGACCCAGAGGTTAATTTTCTCAAGGTCATACAGCTAATAAAGGGAGAGCTAAGACCTCAACCCTGGCTATCCAGTTCCAGGGAGTGGAGGTGAGAAACGGGGGTGCTGCTGGCATACCCAGCACGCCACAGACGCTACCTCACCGGGTCCCATCCCTTCCCAACTCTTGAGCCCTCCCTCGTTTCCTCCCTGAGTGCCTGTCACCTTCATTGAGCACCATCTCTTCTCTGGGCCTCCATCTTCCCACTGAGTCTCTGTCCTCTTCACTGGCCAGCATCCCCCTGACTGAATCCATACCCCCCCACTAAAGCCCATCACCTCTCTGAGCCCCCATTTCTTCATGGAGCCCCTCTGTGTATTTTGATTTAATAGATATTTGGCGGGCGTTTGTTAGATGGCAGGCACTGTCGTAGGTGGTGAGAACACAGCAGTGAATAATTTAGATACAAAATGTTGTCCTTAAGGAGCTTATGCTATTAGGTGACATAGGGGATGCAGGAAGTGAAAACATAGTCCCTTTCTTGCCATCCTGCTAGCTACCAAGACAGACCCACATGAAGTGCTTCCATGGGGTAGTTCACTTTAATGGTGTGGGAGTTTAGACCAGGAGATCAAGTGAGCTGATCCAGGAAGGCTTCTTGGAAGAAGAGGTATTTAGCTGGACCTTGAAGAAGGAAGCAAATGAGGGCAGAAGTGGGAAGAGGGTGTTGCAGGCAGGGGCTCAGTGCAAGTGAAGATGCAGAGAAAAGACTAGATAGACCATCAAGGGTGATAGTGAGGGAGTGGGGGTGGCTGCGGACACAGTGGGGGAGGATGGAGTGGGGCCAGGTGGCAACTCTGAACACAGGTGGCCTGTGTTAACCTCTGTGGTTTGGACGGATTCTAAGGCCATGGGGAGCCGTGGCAGTCTCTTGAGCAGGAAAGGGAGGATCCCAAGGGAAGGGGATGGAGGCAGGTGACTCTGGCTGTCTTTCGCTCTGCCCATCTCCATTAGGAATTCCGTGCGCCTGGTTATCAGGAAGGTTCAGTATGCCCCGGAGAGGCCTGGCCCCCAGCCCACAGCTGAGACCACCAGGCAGTTCCTCATGTCGGACAAGCCCCTGCATCTAGAGGCCTCCCTGGATAAGGAGGTAGGAGGTTTAGGCTTGGCAGGGGGTGGGGGCTGCTCTACTGGGGCTGGGACCTCAGATCCCAGGTCTTTCATGGCCTCTTGGGCTCCTCGGGTAGGAGCTTCCGCCCCCAGTCCTAAGGCCACAGGGTTCAGGGAATCTGAGACCTCCCTTGGGGGATTTGGGGAAGCCTCTGGGGGTCCAAAGGAGCGGCAGAGTGGGGCATGAGCCTGAAGGGTGCGATTGACTTTAGAAGTCAGGGTACCTCCCAAAGGGACCTGGGTTCTGGCCATCTCCCCTCACCCCTTCCCCCTTTTGAGGTGTGGACACTGCCCTTTCATCTCTGGGACAGCCAAAGGCAGGTGCTGGGGGCATGATGTGAGATGAGGTCCTTCAGTGAGCTCTTAGAGCTGGTTCCCTCAGTGAGCAGGTCAGCTCTTCCCCACCTTTCTCCTGCTTCTTTTAGACCCTCCTGTGTCTAAAATTCCTGGCACCCATTGTGAGCAGGGACTTGATACATCACTTAGTCCAACCCCTCCATTGAATAGAGGGGGAAGCCGAGGCTTAGACAGACCGGTCCAAGGTCACACTGCGCTCATCCTTCATTACCATTGTTTTATTGCTCTCATTATTTCTGGTGACCACGTCAGGACTGGAGCCCAGGACTATCACCTTCTAATTCAATCATCTTTCAAAAATCCCACAAAGGAACTGAACATGCCCAGTGACTTAGCATCAGTGAGAAGTGGCTGATGAACTTGAGGCCAATGTCAGAGTGGCCAAAGTCTGGGGAACCCCAGGAAATGTGTGTGGGGCCTCTTCTCTCTCTCTCTACCTAGAGCTTTAATACTCTCTGGTCCAACCCTTCTCCCTTCTTACCCCTCCCAGATCTATTACCATGGAGAACCCATCAGCGTTAATGTTCACGTCACCAACAACACCAACAAGACAGTGAAGAAGATCAAGATCTCGGGTACCCTGGGCACAGGGCCAGCCCAGGGGGGCAGGCAAGAGAGAATCCACCCAAGGGTTGGGGGTAGCTGAAGCTTCTCCCCTTGTTAACTTCTGGCCTGCAGAGAAGCCCAGGGCCTGCTCTAAGCCAAAGGGTAAGGCTTTTGAGGCTAGTAACACAGGCTGCTCGTTGGCCAGGTAATGAGTTTACTGTTTAAGCCACCTACTCTTAGGTTCCCTAGGTTCTGGGCAAAGCTGTCCTTGAGGGAGATGTTTGGTAATGGAAGGGAATGGGTGAGTTTGGGCTACCTCTTAGGTAGAAGATGGGGGTGGTCTCTTGCAGAATCCCCCAGTGCATTCTGGCCATTCCTGGGGCTGAACATCCTCAACTCAAGGGAGCCTGGCTTGCCTGGGAGCTGCACCCCTGGCTCACACCAGCTTGTTTCCCTCTTCCTCCCCAGTGCGCCAGTATGCGGACATCTGCCTTTTCAACACAGCCCAGTACAAGTGCCCTGTGGCCATGGAAGAGGCTGAGTAAGTGAGCACAAGCCCAGCCTTGGATGTGTGGGACTGGGTGGGAAATGAGAAGTCCTGGCTCCGGTTACAGGTGCAGATGGCTCTTTTGCACCTGGTAGAGGGCTGGACCTCAGATTTTCTTGCCACTCACAGCAGCCTTTTAGAAAACATCCACTTGATTTAGCTACAGGAAAATGCACGTGACAGTCAAGGGAAAGACCTACTTAAACAAGAATGACCAAATTAAAGCTAGTGAATCTAAGGGGACTAGGGTCATGACTACACTGTACCAGAAACCTAGATTGAAGGAGATACTTTGCTCTGAGCTTCCTGGCAGCCACAGCAAAGAGGGGAAGGCACTAGGTACACAGCATTTTTTGTCTGATAAAGGAATAATCCAGTTCATTGGGTAAAAGGGAGGGTATGTGGAAGGGTAGAGAATAATTATATTTTAAAAATTTAGGTTTAATTTAACAGAAGACCATGGGGGAGGGGAAGGGGAAAAAAAGATACAGAGAAGGAAGGAGGCAAACCATAAGAGACTCTTAAATACTGAGGACAAACTGAGGGTTGATGGGGGGTGGGGGAGAGGGGAAAGGTGATGGGCATTGAGGAGGGCACCTGTCGGAATGAGCACTGGGTGTTGTATGGAAACCAATTTGACAATCAATTATATTTAATTTAAAAAATTTAGGTTTGAGGACAGCATGGAATCTTGTCCCAAACCTGTTAGCAGCTAAGTCAAGAGGAGAGATCTCAAGTGAAACATCTTTTCTTACCTAAAGGAAGTAGATGCTCCCAGTAGAAGACACATCTGTTTAGTTTTTTTTTTTTTTTTCCTAGCCCTGCCTCCTTTTGGGAGGCAAGTGCATTTCATGTAATTTTTCATGCGTGTGTGTGTGTGTGTGTGTGTTTACATGTAATAGCAATCAGTACTTTTGAAAGTTAAAAACGTGTTTTAAATGTTACTATGTGATCTTGGAGATGTTCTGGCTGGGCTGGGGGTGATGGCTGGGGATTGGCTCTTGGGGGGGTGGGCGGTATTTCCACACCCACCTCCCTTCTTCCCAGTGACACAGTGGCACCCAGTTCGACATTCTGCAAGGTCTACACACTGACCCCCTTCCTGGCCAACAACCGAGAGAAGCGGGGCCTCGCCTTGGACGGGAAACTCAAGCATGAAGACACGAACCTGGCCTCCAGCACCCTGTGAGGACCCACCCTCCCTACTCCCTGCCCCCAGTGGGTCCACACCCACCTATTCCCACCAGTGCCAGTACATGGTGTGGTTACCTTCTCCCCAGGCATTGTCCCTGGCCCATCCTCAGGAGCTTGAACTACAGGGAAGCTGCCCCCTTACTCCCATCCCTATCCAGGGGTGACCAGAGAGCAAGCTGGGCCCCTAGACCCAGCTCTCTTAGTCAGTGCTGGGATCTGCTGGCTTGCCTAGGGGAGGGCAACCTGGAGAGACTTCCTGCAGGAGGCAGCAGCTCCTGACCTAGGGTCTACAGTCATATGGGGTGTGTCCCTGAGGCAGAGTAAGGCTGGATTCATCCAGCAGGAGAGGATGAATCAGAAGAGGGGTGGGGAGTCTGGGAAGATGTGGACAGTGAGCTGGGCAAGACCAGATGGAAGTGTGGCCCTCAAAGGCAGGGATCCCAGGGCCATATGATCACTCTTGCCTCATGGTCATCACTGACTCTGAGGCTACCTGCTTTAGTGGAGACCTGGGGTGTGGAGAACTCATCTTGCCCTATCTGCTGAGGTCCGGCCCTTCAGTGGGGCTTTGGCCTGCCTCTGCAGCAGCCCTGCCCGTGACTCCCAGTACAGACCCTGTGCTCCAGCCACACAGTTGCTCACATGCACGTGCTAGCCACTCACCTCCAAGCTTTTGCCCTCTTCCCCTTCAAATCCTAACTGACTTCAAGACTTCCAGACTTGAGGGACCACCTCCTTCAGGGTCTTCCCCGCTACCTCCGCCCCACTGCCTTGCCAGCCTCCCTTTTTCTCTCTGAATTCCCTGCCCGGCAAGCCCTTTGTGCCCCACGGGTTGCTGAACAGTGAGAGAAGCAGACTCCGTCTATCTAAGGGTAGAAAGAACCTACCGCGCTGCTGGGAGTGAGGCCCAGGGAGGAAAGGGGCTTGCCAGGTGTGCACAGGGAGTGAATTTCACAACCAGATGTGGGACCCAGGGCTCTAGGTTCCTACCTGCTCAGGGCAAAGCTTACCTTTCTCATATACAGAGCTCTGTTTGCACACGGTGGCTGAGTGATCCAGGAGAGGGATGGATGGCTGCTGTACCCACTGTACCCTACCCTACCTTGTCTCATCTACCCAGCCATCCTCCATGAACCTGCTTTCCTATGTCACCTTGCAGGTTGAGGGAAGGCGCCAACCGGGAGATCCTGGGCATCATTGTTTCCTACAAGGTGAAAGTGAAGCTGGTGGTATCTCGGGGCGGGTAAGTGTTCTAGCCCAGCCCAAGACTCTAAGCGCAGAGGGGGGCATCCCTGACCACCCACAGCCCACTGCCCCATTCTGCCTGTTTGTCGGACCTTTTAGCTGCAGCCACCAAGAGGGTAAACCGAGCTGGAGGACTTCCTGTTTTTTCTCTTCCCCTTTCATGTTCCTTTTCCTCCTCTTCTGCCCCCTTTCCCTCTCCTACTTCAGAGACTTTTAATCCCTTGCCTGCCCTCTCCATGTTTCTCTCTTCCTCCTCCCCCTCCTCCTCTTCCCTATCCCTGTCTGGGCACATGGGGTTGTTGTGTGGGGGAAGATTCCTCAGAGTCTGTGCTGTGGGATCTCCAGAGGGTTCTGTCCCCTCATCACAAGTTGGGGCACAGCACCCACCCCTGCTCATGCACATGCTGATCTGCTGACGACATGGCTAAAGGGGCTCAGAATCCCAGAGCTGGATTAGGGATGTTCTGACTCCCATTTGACAGATGGGGAAACAAGCCCAAACCATTCTCCACACATTTCCTGAAATCTCCTCCCCTAATCTCAGGTTGTAGGCTGGGTGCTGGGGTCACTGCAGTAGACCAGACATATTCCCTGCCCCGGAGCACAGTCTAGTGGAGGCTCAGACACAACTTCTCCCCACTGAATGGGCCTGCATGTTGTTAGAAACCTAGAATTAGGATTTCTAATTTGTCACAGGGATTTTTTTTCTTGTTCATAAATATCTATGAAAAGATTTGAATGCTAATAGCATTAGACATCGAATCCCCTTTATTACTAGAATGTGCCCACATATTACAGGACATCTCAGAACTGCAAATCCCAAGTCCTGTGCCCTGTGGCTCTTGCAGGATCCACAGTCTGCCTCAAGCTCTTCCTTGAGGAATCCTCGGTGAATCCCAGATTGATTTCTTCTGCCATCAGAGAGGCCTCCCCAGGGCGGGCAGCACAGGGGTCAGTTTTTTTGTCTCCTTTGCAGAAGAGGATCCTCGGGCTTAGTGAGGCCTCCTGTGAGGAGATTTGGCTGAGCTGGGCCTGGATTTCAGTCCCCCAGGCAAGGCTAATGCCGTTTCTGTGTATCTCTGACTGAGGTTACAGCCATGCAGTGGTGGGTGGGAGTGCCTCTCAGGGTCTTCCCTACCCCTGTGGGCAGCAAGGTGATGAATGAACGTACTTTCTGTTTTCTTCCTCTCTGAACTCTCTCCTGACCACTTCTCCCGCCTCCTCTGACCCACCCAGCCTGTTGGGAGATCTTGCATCCAGGTAAAGTCCCTCCCTTCAACCTGATCGACCCACCTTCCTGGAGGGCCCAGAGATCCAGAAGTGCAGGGCACTGGGTTGGAAGGAATCTTAGCAGTCACTTTCGATTGCCAGACTCAGTCATGTGCTGGGACTAGAACCCTCCCCAAAGGGACGAGGGAGATGCAGTTTCTCCTTTAAAAACCTTGCCCTGTTCTTCCATTCCACCCAAGAGATAAGAACCTCTGCAGACAGCAAGGTCAGCTTCGTTGATCTGGGGAATAGCCCCGTAAAAGTCTGGCATTTTGGAGAAATGCGGGTTTCATGGCTTCCAAACTTGTACACTAATGGGAATTAACTGCTGGCCATGCGCTGCTAACGAGAGGTCCTGGGGAGATCTGCTCTCCTTGTAGCCAGCTGGATCCATGCGCATTCCCCAAACTGCACATGCTCCACATGCGGTGTTTTTGCCTCCTCCTGTCACAAGGTGGCAGTATTGTTCATCCCAAGAAATCATCTATTTGGAGAAGTGAAATTAACTCAATTCAGTTCAGTACAATTCAGCAAAGATTTTCTGAACCCAGGTTTGTGCTCAGCTTTGTGCTACATGCTGAGATCCCACGGAGGAATCAGACACATCCCCTGCCCTTGATCACTCAAGGCCTGCTGGAGTTAATGTCTAGATTCTTCCACCCACATCCTGTATGGCTTTAATGAAGGTTGGCAAACTCATTCTTCCATTCTGATAGTTCACTCTTCCAAGTGAATCTGGAAAAGCAATCCCCTTTGCATTGAAAAAAAAAAAGAAAGAAAAGAAAGAAAAGAAAAGAAAAGAAAAGCCAGACTATTGTAATAGCCTATGAATTGCCCATGTTCCCATTGAGGGGAAGTAATGATTCTGGCAGGTACCAGTGTCACAGTTCAGTCAAACCTTTTACCTATATCATCTCCTAGAAGTTCTAGTGGTTCTCAAAGGTAAGCATTGCTCTCCCCATTTTCCAGATGAGCTCAGTGAGACTTGAAGATGTAAAAGTGTCCCTCCCAGACGGTGCTGGGGCTGGGAACAGACCTTTCTGATTGCACAGCCAGTGTCCCTGCCCACTCTGTTCCACTCTCCCTTCCTCCCCACCAGCTGGGCTCTGGGCAGCAAGGTCAGTGAGATGAGGCTGTGCCTGAAGGTGCTCACTGTTGGCAGGGCCTCCAAGGTGACAGCATCCCAAGCTGAGAGGAGAAGCTTTCATGGCTCCTTCTGTAGGAGTGGAGAGCAGAGGATGGATAGGAATCACCACCTCAATTCTGAGCAGTTATCACTCATTGGGCAAGGATGTCAATTATGGAGTCAAAATCTTGTCACTTCCCATTAATAGCTGTGTGGCCTTGTGTAGTATTATTTTTCCTCCTTGTGCCTCGGTTTCCTAGTCTGTATATATGCTATACTAATGGGGTTGTTGTGGAGATTAAAGGAGCTACTCTAGAATAGTCCTTAGCACAGAGTTAGCACCATGTGTCTGCTCTTGTTACTATTCTGTTCATCAGGGCCAAGGGGAGGGAGGTCCTGGTCAGAAGCACTGGGTGTTGGTGGCACCTCCCCCTGTTCTTCCCCACCACCCAGTCCCTCCGCCCCTACAGGGCTTCAAGGCTCTATGCACAGTGTAGATAGCCCTGGGGCCTGGGCCAATACAACTTGATTTCGATTAATTGACCTCAGCAGTGCATCATCCAGATGTGGGGTCTAAGACCACAGGAGCACTTTTATAAGAGTCTCATGGAGATGTTGGGAGGTGGGACTGAGTCGGCAAGAAGGGTTGTGTTAGGGAAGGCTGGGCTGGCTGTGGTGATGTGAGGCCTGCATAGTCCCAGGACACCTCTGGGACCACCCAGGGACCAATGTGCACAATGCTCTGGGCAGTCCTTTCCCCACCCCTGTGCCTCCTCCCAGCTCATGAGAATCCAAGGATCCTTCTCAGGAAAAGGGGAGGTTTCCATTTTTTTTTTTTTTTTTTTGGAGCCAGCAGAAAAGGGCTTCTAATTCACCTCCTAGAGAGAGTAAAGCTCAGAGAGTGGCAGAACCGGGGCCTGAGCAGATTTCCTGCCTTAGCTGAGACCTACCTCCTCTGACCATAAAATAGGGCATTGATAGGGCATTGAGTCTTACAGCCCGAGACTGGGCTCAAGGCTCACTGGGTCTGGGTCTCTGTTTCAGTGATGTGGCCGTGGAACTGCCCTTCACCCTAATGCACCCCAAGCCCAAAGAGGAACCCCCACATCGTGAAGGTGAGCAGGATCTGTGGGTCACTGGAGTGGGAATTTGCAGGTTGCTGACCCCATTCTCCACCAGTGCTGTGTTTCCCCATCATCCCATCTCACTCTGGGTTAGCCTTCAGGCCTGGGTTACCTTTTTCCACAGCTCCCCAGGATCTGTTGCGAGGCCCACACTCCTCTGTTTGCATCTGACTCCCCCAAGAGACAAAGAGGTCTGACTCCTTTGTCCATGGAGAGGCAGGCTGGGAGTGGAAGGGTCAATGACCAGATTGGTCATATTTCCTTAAATCAAAGGCTGTTTGAGTTGAAAGAGACAACTCTATAGTATGTACCACAAAGAAAGAAAAATGTTCTCACAATTAAAGTATCAAATGCCATCGGTTGTAAAACATACCCGAGTTCAGAGATGTGACATTGTGAGGAAAAAAAAAAGGGTTGTCGTAACACTTCGTGAAAGCCCTGTACTTAAGAAAAGAATCTAAGTCATGTAGGAGACATGCCAAAGGAGTAGGGTCCAGAGGTTTTTCTGTTCTTCTAGAACTACAAGGGGCCTCCCGGGCCTCCTTGGACCCTCCTGGACCTTCCTTCCTGCCTTTAGGATGATTTGGGGGTGTTTTTGAGATCAAGGAGCAACGCTTCTTCCCCACTTCCCTTCTTCCGTAGCCCTCCCCTTTGCCCTGGAGTGGGGAGCTGTACCCACCTGCCCCTGTGCCCGCTCACCACTAACCCACGGGCGCCCGCCCACCCTGTGTTTAGTTCCAGAGAACGAGGCGCCAGTAGATACCAATCTCATAGAACTTGACACAAAGTAAGCCAAACCCTGCCTGCAGACGTCCGGGGGGCGGGCCTTGGGTGGTGGGCGGGGCGATGGGATCATTTGCATATATGCTTATTAACCTCTGAGGAACAGCTGATCTAACCCCGTCTGCTGAGAGCCGCCTCTGCTCGCCTCTTCAGCAACCCGCTTGCCTGCATGTGACTTGAAGGACCCTCCGTGCCTGTTCCTCTTCCTCCTGCCTTGGTGGGGTCTGTCTTCCTCCCTCGTCCTTGCACGTCCGTCCGTCAATCCGTTCGTCCGTCCACAGCGCCTGCTCGGCTCTCACAGGGCTGGTTCGGTTCGCGGCCCTGGGCTGGGGCTCTCCTGCCCTGCCAGCGCCCAGCCGGTGGAATCAGGCTGCGGGGTGGGGAAGGTTCTGGGGCTCTTGTTGCTTCTGCCTCCTGAGGACCGATGCGGATTTCCCTGCGGTCAAAGGCCATCGCCTCACCGGACAGTGGCCCGAGGGGGAGGACCTAGGCCGACATGATGAACCACCTCCAGAGCCAAGCAGCTTTCTCTCTCCAGCTCCAAATTCACCCTTTCCTTGTCCCCCAGGGGATATTTGGGATGTGGTGTCTCAAGCCACCCCATGAGGACACCTCATGCGGCTGGCTGAGTTCTGTGGGGCGGGGGACTTGGGTGGGCCTAAGTGTACATGTTATGTGATAGAACAGAACTCACTGTTCTTAAAAGCGGTCCTCAGTCCAGAAACCCCATTCAGGCACCTCCTTTCCCCACCCACCCTTCCCTCTGCCCCACTATTTAGATTGACTACCCCCAGACCCCATCCTATCCAAGATCCCTCAGGATAGAGTGTGAGCTGACAGCTCCCTGGAGTAAGGGCTCTTGTGGTTTTTTCTTCCACTAAGCCAAGCCCATACCATCCTGTGCAGATACAGGAATGCTTCCTGAGGGTAGTTCTTTGGGTGGGTGGTGGGGTTTCTTGGGCCTGTTCTGAGGGATTCAGCATAGGCTATGAAACTACTGGGCCTGGCATCTCACAGTGGGAATAAGTTCTTCCTCTGGCCCCAGCCCGGCCACACTGCACCTCCATCCCCATTTGATATCCGCCTCGCACCCCCAAATCCTTAAGAACTGGGTCACTTCCCAGCCCTCAGGCAGGAAAGTCAAACCCATGCCTCCCTTTGGTATTTCCACGACTAGCTGGAGTCCAGATACGACCAGCCCCACTGTCACTGGAGGGCATCTAGATGTGCCAGCCTGGCAGGCCTTTCTGCCCAAGGTCAACCCTAGGGGCCAGCCTCTGAGTCCCATCTGACCCTCTGGATAAGCCTACCCTCCCTGCCATGCAAACACGTCCCGTTTTCCTTGTCTTTTCCACCAGCGATGATGACATCGTGTTTGAGGACTTTGCCCGCCAGAGACTGAAAGGCATGAAGGACGACAAGGAGGAAGAGGAGGATGGTACTGGTTCTCCACAGCTCAACGACAGATAGACTGGGGCCAGCCCTCCCTCCGGGCAGCTCTGGGTCTGCTCTCCTGCACTAAGATGCTTATTCGTCTTCTTCCTGTTCTCGTTCCCCCTTCCCCTTTGTTCTTCTAGTTTCTACAAGGGGGCCCAGTGTTCTTCCAGGTCACGGTGGTGAACCTCTGGCCTCAGGATTGGCCCCACATCACCATGCCAACAAGGGTCACATGGGCCACCTTCACCCCTCTCACCCCTGTCGCGGGGCACCCCTCCAGCCCCTCTCTTTTCCTGCTGACCCCCCAGAAAGGCCATCCTGGCTCTGGCCTTGGAATTTGACTTGGGATGGGAGCAGAACAGGGAGTGTGGGGCATAGGGCTTGGAGGGGTGAGGTTGAGGGCTCAAGACGTGTGAGAGGGTGCCCACGGTCCTAGGTGGCTAACACAGTTCTGGCAGCTAAAAGATGACTATGCTGAGGGCCACCCTCTTCTGGCTGGGAGGGGCACACCTGTGGATAGATTCTTACTGCCTTCAGGCAGTTGAGACCCACGAAACACCTCTCTGCATCCACCCCTCCGTCCCCACCCTACATGCCTCTGTGTCTGACAGTGACCCTCTGTGTCTGTGGTGACCGTTTGCAGACCCCAGGAGTAGAGAAAAGCCACCAGACTGGCTTTCTCACCAGCAGTTACTCAGTCTAAGGCAAGCTGTGTGAACTAGCCCATCTATTTCAGTACTGTCAGGATGTAACATCCTAGCCACCTTGTATCTTATGTGTGTGTCCTGTCTGTACACATGCACAGAGAAATAAGGGAGGGGTCTTCAGAAAGCACCAACCGGAGGTAGAGTGAGCCCAAGCTCCTGGGGAGGTTTCCCGAAGGGTGGCTCTGAGAGATGGGGTCGGAGCAAGAAGATGAGAATCTGCTCTGTTCCCTCCTTTGCGGACGTAAGAGCAATCGGTGATCCCTCAGGAAGTAAGGCTGGCGGTCCAGATAGGGCTGGGGACACCGGTATCCTCCGGCTTTCCCTTGCGGTTCATCTGGGCTGAGCTGGGCTGGCCCTGCAGGCTGGGAGAGAGCGCTCGAGGCCACTATACCCACAGTCAAAGGGGCTTCTTCGCAGAAGGTGGCATGGCCCATCAAGATGCCCTCACCTGAAAGGAAGGGGACTGCCAGGTAGCAAAGAACCTTTCGTTTCCTTAGGGAGCTGATGACCCTCCGCCAGTTCCCAGTGTCATGGATACTCACTACTCATTGGCTGGTGTTTTGTGTGATTGAGACCTGGGGTATTTTTAAGCAATAGAGTGGGCAGATGATGAGGTAGAAAGTGTTAAAAGGTATTCGTTCTTGTCTGACCTTTAAGGCCCACTTACTGTGTGACCTTGGGCAAGTTCCTTTCCTTCTCTGGCCTGAGTTCTTCACCTGGGGTTTGACCAGATAATCGCAAAGGGACCTCCCAGCTCTGGCCTCTAAGAATCTGTAAACCTTAGAGCTTCTGGTATGGTAGGTGGAACCAGAGCCAGACCACTGACTCTCGTTTGTCTGCTGCCAGAGGTGATTCATTGGTAGTGGGGCCCTGGAGAGCTTCTAGCCACCCCCTCCCCAGGCCTGAGAAGGGCCCTTCTTGGGCCTCTGGAGGGTCATCTGATGTCAAGCTGTGGCCATAGCTAGCATGAGCTGCTTGGCCCTAGGGCCTGAGTATTACAGAAGGCCAAGCTCGGATTTGCTTATGACAGGGCTTCTGGTGCCTCACAGCTCCCTGTGGATGGCAGACCCCCTGAGGTTTACCTTATACCCAAGCAAATATATTGCTTAGCAGGGCAAGGGGATCTCTCCTCCTTCCCTGCTCCCTTTTATCTCTGTCCCATGCTTGCCTGAAAAAGGAGACAACAAACTTTTATTATGCAAGTTGGGTCTCAAACTGTCCAGCCCCTCCTGGGGTGGGCTGCGTAACCATTATCCATGGCGAGATTACCCAGTTCATAGGCCTGGCACTGCACCTCAGCCCTTCCGCTTCTGAATCTCATGAGGATCTGAGGCTAGGGACTCCCTGCCCCAGGTCAGGACCAAGTCAGCTTGGGGCAGCTCTCCTCTCCTGGCCATCCCTGGGGTCCTAGCTGTGGATGCCCCAGGCATCCAGCCTCTACCAGACCTTGCTGGCAGTCCGCACCTCATTGGACAGCTGAAGGGTTGACAAAGGGCTGGAACAGCATGGGCCAAGCATATGCTCTCCAGTGTCTTCCTCTGGAACCTTTGAGGCTGGTACGAGACCCTTTAGGTTTTGAGGTGATCGATCATTCCCCTACAAATCTCTTCCTCTATCCCTCACCTACACACATGAAAGATTTGTCAGCCTGGTTACTTGAGCTTCTTCACCTCAATATCACACTCACCCTTTGGGCTTTATCCCAGTATTTTAATGGAAATTTCTCCAGCTGTGGGAAGTATCATAGCCCCATCTAGACTTTTACTCTTTGGGCCCAGGGCTGCAGAAGGGCAGTGGTCAAGTTCATTTGAATTTGGCTTCACCGCTCTTGGCTGATGACTTCTGCTCAGTGCTGGGCACTCGACACACAGAGATAGGTCAGTCCCAGCCGCTGTCCTCAGAAAGCTCATGGTCAGGTGAAAGTTATAGTGGGAATAGGTTATAGGAGCCAGTGCTTTCAGGGCTCCTTGGCTGCTGCTAGTTCGTATGGTGCCTTGCTGTGAATTAGAAGCAGTGCCCCTTCCAGGTAGATTCAGCCCATGTTAGTTAGAATGCAAAACTTTGTGAATGGCGCATAGACTGGAGTTCAGCCCCACCTGCCCAGCCCAGGTGCCATGCTCAGGCCAGAGTGTTTCTCCCAGGCCTCTTCCTGGGATCATCTTTCAAAGCTTCCACTCCAGACCCCACTCCACCTGCAGCCCCCAACCACGACCGAGTCCTTCTATGCAGGGCCCCTCTCCATCTGGAGTTTAGCCTGTCTGGAATCAGGTGAGACCTTGGAGTGAAATTGGGGGTGTAGGAGCCCCACTGGGCCCCAGGCGCCAGCCCACGGTATTGGCTTTTTCTGTACACACATTTGGGCTCTATGCTGACCACACAGCTCCACACTGGTACCTTCCAGTGGGTCTTGTGGATGGCATATACATAGCAATCTGGGCAGGAGGAAAGAGCATGGCCCCAGGTGAAAAATCTACAGGCAGAGGGCCAGTGGGGCGTCCTCAGCACTACAACTGTGAGAAGAGTTCAGTCCCCATGAAGATAAGGACTGAGTTATTTGGCTGGACTCCATGGGCCGCCTCAGCCTCAAGGCGCAGACAGGTGAGAGTGGCCCCACCGGGGGCTGGTTCAGCTGGGTGTATTGCTAATAAGCTGGTTCCCACATGGTGCCATGAAAAGCATGCTGGCCTGGAAGTCCACAGTGCCTCCTGCCCAACTGTCACCAACCAGCTGAGTAGCCTTGAGCAAGTCACTTGACCTCTTGGGCCCCGTGTCCCTAACTGTAAAATAAGATCGTAATCCCTTCCCCACCTGACTTAAGGAATTGGGAGGCCCAGAGGAGATGCAAGTCAGCTCTGGAAGTTGCAAATGGCTGCACAGGCCGTGGCACTGCCACTGCAGGGGAGCAACCCAGAGTCACGTGGGAAGGTCACTGTGGGCAGTCCTCCTCCCAGCAGTCTTCATCTCTTGCCCCCTTCTCACTTAGGCAGATGTCAGCCAGAATGAGTGCAGTCAGTTTGGCTTTGGTGCCTCAGCTGAAAGAAAAATCCAGACGCTATTCAGGAATGCCTCGCCCACAGATAGTGGTCCCAGAGATCCTGACAGAAGGGATATCAGCCATGGATATCAGTGATTGAGCTGGGGGGGCATCTGGACCGTCCCAGGCCTGGTGCCACCCCCACCTCCTATCTTTCAGATCCCACAGAGGCCAAGAAGCCTTGGCTCTGATCCCAGGTTAGGGAGAGCCCCTAACCCCCAGGCCCAGGGAGGGCTGAACCACTATTCCATCTAAGAACCCCAAGGGTGAGGTGGAATAGAAGTTGCCCTTCAAAGTAGAAGGCCCTCTCCAGCATCAGACACAGCTGCCAATGCTCAGTGACAGGAGGGATTTGGGCCCAGGGAAAACCCAGGCCTCTTTCCCTGAGAGCTGAGCCCTGATGACCTGTACCCAGTGGCTCCAGTATCCCACAAAGGCAGCTTCTCTCCTGCCAGTGACTGGGGACCAGACATCCTCCACCCATCCCAGAGGAAGGCATTGGCCCCAATCTTGAACTGTTATTGGGTCTCGTGGGCAAAGGCCTATATCTGTTCTGATGTTTTTAAAGTCAGCAGGGACTAAAACAGACCCCCCTGACCCTCATGCATATGCCTGCACTGAGCTTGGCATTGGGCCATTCTTGTCCAGACAGGCCCATCGCTTCTGTCCTCCCTCCAGGACTGAAATGGCCTACCTGTGGGGCAGGATCCCCACCTCTCCCACTCCCCTGCAGTGTCCCTGCACAGTGGCTTCAAAGGCCCATTGAAGGGGGAACATCCCCCCGCCCCCTGCCCGCAGGACTCTCTCCCACCTCCTCACTCTGAAAGAGAAATCAAAGCACAGGTCCCCAGGACCCATGATCTATAGACACTCTGACACAGTGGTTTTCAAACCAGGTGCTGTGGAACCCCTGGGTTTCACAGAGCTTTGTCAGGGGCTGCTAAGGTGGGAAGATGGGGGGTGGAGGCAAAGGCTAGATCTCCAGCTCTCCCCCCATCTCCACTTGCACCAGGACAACTCTGCTTTTATCTGTCTTGCCTATCGAGGTTTCACCTTCAAACTTGTGAAGGAAAACTTCTTCAAACCACCATTCTAAGGTTTGATCTTCAACCAGCAAGCATAGGTTCTATTCTTGCTCTTCATGTTGGAATGGCTCTAGCATTCCAATACAAAGTGTCTTTGTATTGGAACTTGGGTCGCAGACCCAGGCCCAAGCATTTCCTCACACACACACACACACACGTGTGTGTGTACACATTTGATGGTTTTGTTGCTCACCCACCCTGAAGCTCTGGCCTGAGTTTAATTTGGGCAGGGGCCTGGTGCTCAGTGAGGGTGAGTCTTACCTTGATATCAGCCCGTGCAGTGTGAGAGACTGCAGAACAAGGACTTAGGCCCAGCCCCCACCCCATGACTCGTGCCAGAACCCCAACTCCCTGCCCCAGGCCACATGGTGGGAGAAGGAGAAACTAGACTCAGGTTCCTCTTTACATACAGCCAGATGTCTGGATGGATGTCCAGATTTTTTACAAAACAAATGCTGAGGGAGGGCTTCATGACAGAAGTCCCTCCTGTGAGAGCATGCCCCTCCAGAGACTTTTAAAGCAGCAAGTTTCCCTTGAGCAATTCTAGTAGGATTCCACTCCCACATCTGTGGACAAGCAAGTGTGTGGGCAACAGAAAGGTGACTGAACAGATGCTGGTCTCCCACCCACAGTCTCCCATATTCTTTCTCTGCCAGCCTGCCTCTCTGCTTGGGCCCACGACCAGGGCTAAGGGGTGGGTACACTGGTGAGGCCAGGACCAGCCCTTGACAAAGAATCCTGTGTGGGCCCACTGCTGAGGGAATTCTATGGGGAAAATGTGAAGGTCAGGGCATAGCCAACCATGTGGCATGGGAGAAAGTGTTCTATGTTCAGTCTAAGCATGCCCTTGGAACCCCACTGACCTCAGTCTCCCCATGTGTAAGATGGGGCTAGTGCCAGGCTCCGCCTTCCTCACAGGGATTACTGCAAGGAAGGGTCATAGGTGGGCATGATAGGTAGTGTCATATGAGAGGGGATCTGCACAAACTTGGGGTGTGGTCATGGCTTACACTGCAGATCAGCAGACTGCTTGGGGGAATGATTATGGGATGTACCATCTTCCTGGGGCATCTCTGCTTGGTGTTAAGGTCTAGCCACAGACACTATGGGAGACGTGTCTCTTCCTACCCAATGGGAGCCAGCATTGAGCCTGGCACAGTGACTGTGTGGATCCTGGATGCAGGGAGTGACAGGTAGCTGGGACAGGTCTCCAGGTCTGTGGCTCTTCTGTTAAGTGATTATTTTGTTACACCCTCATTCCTGGGCCACCTGCCAGGTTTATCTGTTGTACCTGTGGCATTCCTTATAACGTCAGATAAGTTATTACAGTTTATTCAACTCTAACAGGACAAATGAACAAAAGAACCATAAATAAGAGACCATTAAAGGTCTTTTGTGACAGATCCTGGATGTGCTTTCATTTCTGTCTCATTAGCTCCTAGTAAGACACAGACCAGTAAATTCTCTCCCTGCTGCCCTGGAATGATGGACAGGACCTGTGACTGGGTCAGGTGTTTTCTTCTGTTTTCTGTGGCCCGAACTCCAACCTGGTTCCTGCACCCTTTTTGGAAACTGCCAAAGAGCTTTCTCCTTCCCACTCTGCCATTTACCAGTATTATGGTCTTGGGGAAGTTGCCAAACTTCTTTTCCCTCTCAGACATCACTAGATCCCATGACCCCTGGTCTGCTCCTCAGGTAAAGTTATCCCATATTCTTTTTGGCAACACCAACCACTTCAGCTGGAATCCTACCCCAACCCCAGACCTGGTTCTTATTCAGTTCTCATCTCCTGCTCTACTGGGTCTCCCTGAAGTCACTTCACTTTCCATGACTTACCCACTGTCTGTTCCAAAAGAACACATGGGAAGAGTGGGGATATATGTGAGGAAGATTCAAAGTTCTACATGATAATGTGCTGTATTAACACAAAAGAAAAACGCTGATGAATGTAAGATGACTTTCCCAGAAAACGGATTATGTATGAAAAATATTTTTTTTTACATTCTCCAAAATAATGTGCAACCTAGATCAAAGCATTGCCCTCCTGGTTAACCAGAAGGTGGTCTGTTTCCTCTGATGCTCCCTTTAGGCCAGAGAAGGGTAGTGGGAAGACACTGACATTTGAATTAAGAGACCTGAGCTAGGGCTTTCATTCTGCCCTCCCTCGTGGTCTATATCAGTCTGAGTCCAGAGAAATACCCCATGCCTTTATTTCAGGAGCAGGGATTTTATTGATGAAACTGGTTATAATATTGCAATACATTAAAAGGGCAAGTGAAATTGGAGGTAACCCAGAGATTAGGTGCAACTGGAAACCACTACCACCTGGAGGGTGGAAGGACAGGGAGAGGAGTTACAGAGCTAAGGAACTAGGGACATTGAGGGAGAGGGTATCTGAGGAATTCAGACCACCATAGAAACACATCTGTCATTACTCAAAGCAGAGAGTAGGAGAAATACTCTGGTTTCTCCTTTCTTTCTGCCCTCCAACATCATGCCCATGCCTACTATTGGCAGAATCTAATCAAAAGCTAATTTTCAAGGAATCTTAGGATATGTGGTTTGCAATGGTTGATGCCCTGCAATACAGAGCAGGGGAGGATCATGGGATTAGATCTGAGACCAAATAGCAAATCAGCTCTTCCTCGAATCTTCTCATCCAAAAAATAAAAATAATCATACTGGCCCGGATACCACAATTTGAGGAGTGCCCTGACCTCTAAAGAGGACTGTAGATGTGGGGGGGGTGGGGGGTGGGGAGAGGGAGTATTTGTTTTTGCCTCTTAGCTTTGAGCTTTTCTCCTGCTGTCACTGTCTTCATGGTGCTTTGGGACTTCATTTCTCTTAGCTTTTTTAAACTCTAGCAAATCAAGATAAAATGGGTAGGAGTTTCAAATTATAGCCAAGAGAGTAAGTCCACTACAGCCTATCACTTCAACTGATTACATAAAAATTCCTGACAGAAGTACTAAACACACTATCTAATGACTCTGAAAATTAAACAAAAGCAGGCAGATAGTACATAGGAGTCAAAATTTGGAGAAGTAAGCTGCATGGGGTGCATTTCCTTTTTTCCTCTCTTTTGTGGATTTGTGCTGAGGTTAGAACCACCACCAACAGAAGGTGAGAGAACTTAGGGTCTGAACCTAAATCAGTTGATTGCCTCTTGAAACAACAACAGCAAAATCAACATTCTATGAAGGATTATAATGGGACCCCAGAGTCTAAACAATATAACATTTACAGTGTCCTTTTCAGATATAATAACTTGAAATTATGCAATATACAAAGAGCCAGAAAAACATGACCAAATATCAAGAGAAAATACAATCAACATACGCCAACTTTAAGAAGACTTAGATGTTGGAATTATAAGAAAAGATTTTGTGGTTGATTATAACTTGAAATGAATGGGAAGATAGTTCTCAGAAAAGATATAGGGGTGCTTGGGTGGTTCAGTTGGTTAAGTGTCCGACTCTTGATTTTGGCTCAGGTCCTTATCTCACAGTTTGTGAGATCAAGCCCTGCATTGGGCTCTGCATTGATAGCATGGAACCTGCTTGGGATTCTCTCTGCTCCCACCTTCTCTCTTAAAATAATAATTAAAAAAAAAACCTTTAAAATAAAAAGGGATATAGAAACTTGAAAATGAGCTAAATAGAAATTTTAGAAACAAAAACTTCAATATCTGAAATAAAAAAAAATCACTGGATAAGCTTAATAGCAGAAAAGAGTTGACAAAGGAAAAAGTCAATGAACTTGAAAATAGATTAATAGAAATTATTCAATCTGAAAAAGAGGGACAACTGAGAAAAATTGACAGGGCTTCAAGGACCTATGACATAATATAGGCTCTGAGATTCATGTCATTGAACTCCCAGAAGAGAGGAGAAAAAGTCTGGTGCAGAAAAAAAAATCTTTGAATGAAAGGTGTAAACTTACAGATTCAAGAAGCTGAGCAAACCTCAAACAGGTTAAACTCAAAGAAAACCATACATAGACACACATAACCAAACTGCTGAAAACCAAAGATAAACTCTAAATTCCTAAAAGCAGCTAGAGAAAATGATGCATTCTTCTATCTTATTCTTTACGAAGAATGATGATTTGATGGAGCTTTCTCAATAGAAAGCATGGAAGCCAGAAGAGAGTGAAACAGCATCTTTAAGTGCTAACATGAAATAGTTGTCAAACTAGAATTCTGTATCTGGTGAATATATCCTTCAAGAATGATGCAAAATAGGGGTGCCTGGGTGGCTCAGTCAGTTGAGCATCCCACTTTGGCTCAGATCATGATCTCACAGTCTGTGAGTTCGAGCCCTGCATTGGGTCCTGTGCTGACAGCTCAGAGCTTGGAGCCTGCTTTGGATTCTGTGTCTCCCTCTCTCTCTGCCCCTCCCCTGCTCATGCTCTGTCTCTCTCTCTCTCTCTGTCAAAAATAAATCAACGTTAAAAAACATTTTTTTTTAAAGAATGATGCAAAATAAAGAGATACTCACATGAAGGGAAACTAATAATTTGTCAGCAGACCTGCTCTTATAAAAACTAAAAAGTTCTTTTGGTTGAAAGGAAATTATGCCAGAAATAAATCCACATCTTCAGGAATTAAGAGCAACAGAAATGGTGATTATTTGTGTAAATTATAAAAGGCTACATTGGTCCCCTTAAGTTCTTTAAAATATGTATTATTGATGAAAGGAAAACCGATAAATTGTCTAGTAGGGTTGTCACAGTACATAGATAAAATACTATACTATACTATACTATATTATATAGACTCTAATGTAAAGTTCAGTAGGGAAAGATAAAGAGACCTATCTGTAGAGCTTCTGTATTATATTGAAGTGATATAATATTAACCCTAAGTATACTGAGAAAGATTATTATGTATATTGTGATTTGTAGAGCAACAATTAAAATGGACCCAAAAATATAGATAAAATAGCATACTAAAAAAATAAGCACATATTCCAAAAAAAGGCAGGAAAGTTGGAACAAAAGAATGAAAAACAGAGGGGACAAGCAAAAAAGTAAAAGTGGTAGACCTAAATCAAACCATATCAGTAACTATATTAAATGTAAGTGGTCTAAATATAACAATTAAAAGATAGAGATTGTGAGAGTTGATTTAAAAAAAATCCCACTATATGCTGTCTACAAGAAACCCACTTGAAATACAGAGACAAAGATAAGTTCAAAGTAAAAAGATGGACAAGATAACCATGCAAACAATAATAAAAAGAAAGCTGAAGTGGTTATATTAATAGAAGACAAGGTAGACTTCAGAATAAGGAATGTTATCAAGGATAAAGAGGGACATAATATAAAAATAAAAATGCCAACTTACCAAGAAGACATAACAATCCCAATTGTATATACATTTAGTAATTGTGTTTTTGAAATACATGAAGCAAAATCTGACAGAACTGAAAGGAGAAATATACAAATCCACAACACTATATCTAAGGATGTAGAAGACCTGAACAACACTATCAATAACTTAACTGATATTAATCAAATATTTCACCTTTATTAATATTTGATATTTGATATTAATCAAATATTTCAAAACAATAAAATGAGCATTATTTTCAAGTACACATGTAACATTCACCAAGAAAGACCATTTTCTGGGTCTAAAAAACCTTGGCAAATTTAAAAGAATTTAAATAAAAAAAGATGTTTCAGATTATAACAGAATTAAACTAGAAATTAATATAGAAAAGCATCTGGAAAATTTACAAATACTTAGAAATTAAGCAACTCTTGTAAATGGATCAAAGAGAAAACCACACAGAAAATTAGAAAATCTGTGAATTAAATGAAAATGAAAACAAAAATAAGTAATTTTATGGGATGCTGCTAAATTACTTCCATAGATGCACAAATGGCATTTGACAAAATTCAATATCCATTCCTTTTTTAAAATTTTAAAATGTTTGTATTTATTTTAGAAAGAGGGAGTGGGAGAGGGGCAGAGAGAGAGAGGGAGACACAGAATCTGGAGCAGGCTACAGGCTCTGAGCTGTCAGCACAGAGCTTGACGCAGGGCTTGAACTCACAAGCCCTGAGATCATGACCTGAGCTGAAGTCGGACATTCAACCGACTGAGTCACCCAGGCCCCCCTTCAATATCCATTCCTGATTAACAACAACAACAACAACTGTCTTAACTAGATAAAGGGCATCTACAACAAACCTACAGCTAACACCATACCTAATGGTGAAATGGTGCGGTAGTGGTGAATGATTTTCTTCTAAGATTGGGAAAAAGGCAAGGATGACTGTTCCCATCACTCCTATTTAACGTCCTACTGAAGGTCCTAGCCAGTAAAATGAGGCAAGAAAAAGATATAAAAGGCCCACTGACGGTAAAGAAATAAATAAAATGGTCTCTATTCATAAACAACATGATTATTTACATAGAAAATCCCAAGAAATCTACCAAAGAAAGTGCTAGAACCAATCAGTGAATCTATATAAGTTGCAGGATACATGATCAATATACAAAAATCAATTGTACTTCTGGATAGTAACATCAATTGGAAATTGAAATTAAAAAGAAAATGCCAGGGGCGCCTGGGTGGCTTAGTCAATTAAGTGTCTGACTCTCGATTTCAGCTCAGGTCTTGATCCCACAGCTCAGAACCTGCTTGGGATTCTCTCTCTCTGCCTCTCCCCTGCTCATGCTCTCTCTCAAAATAAATAAAAAACTTAAAAAAATGCCAAATAAAAAGACAGCACCATTTAACAACAGTACCAAAATGGAAATACTTCAGTATTAAAATATGAGCATCAAAATATGAGCATAATCTTGATGCACATCTCTAAAGCACAAAATATTGGTGAAAGAAATCAAAGAAGACCTAAACAAATTAAGAAATTTACCACGTTCATGGACTGGAAGATTCAATACTGTTAAGATACCAATTCTCTCCAAGCTGACTACAGATTCAATGAAATCCAAGTCAAGATCCCTGCAGGCTTGTTTTTTGCAGATATAGACAAGGTGATTCTAAAGTGTATATGGAGAATTAAAAGAACTAGAACAGCCAAGCAATTTTTAAAAGGAAAAACAAAGTTGGAATTGTCTACTACCTGATCTAAGGACTTACCATGAAGCTATGGTAATAAAGACAGTGTGGTAGTGGTGAAAGAATAAACATCTACATTGATGGGACAGAATCCAGAATCAAGAAATAGACCTGCATATATACTGTCAATTGATTTTCCAAAAAAGTTCAAAGGCAACCCAGTTGTTGTCCTTTCAATAAACGGTGCTGGTGAGGATGTGGGGGAACTGGAACACTCATACACTGCTGTTGGGAAGGTAAAATGTATGGACACCTTGGAAAACAGCCTGCAGTTTCTTATAAATTTAAATATACTTATATAAGACTTGACAGCGCTACTCCCCAAAGAAAGGAAAAGTTATGTTCTCACAAACATCCACATGTGAATGTTAATAATGCCTTTATTGTCAAAAGCTGGAAACAACCCAAACGTTCTTCAGTTAGAGTGAATGGATGAACTATTGTACAGCCACACAATGGAATACTACTCAGCAATAAAAAATGAACAAACTAGTGATACCTATAACATGGATCTTAAAATACATTATGCTAAGTGAAAGAAGACAGACTTAAAAGAACAAATATGTATGATTCTATTTATATGACATTTGGAGAAAACAAAACTAGGAAGATAGAAAACAGACCCCTAGTTGCCAGGGGCTGGGATTGAGGGTGGCTACAAAGAGACTACAGGAGGGACTTGGGGGATGATGGAACTGTTCTGTATCTTGATTGTCAAAATCAACTGTAAGCCCAAAAGAGTGGATTTTACTTTATTCAAGTCTGAATCTCAATAAAAAAGCAAAAGCAAAAAAATAATAATAATAAAGCAAAAAAGAAAGTAAACAATTTATATCACAGACTGCAAATAATATTTACTGGGCATGTGCCATTTGCTGGAACTTATGATGGACCCTTGAAGACACAAAGATAAATAATATAACCCATTGAAGGAGCTCACAGATTCATAGGAGGATAAGGTATGACAACAAAGGTTTGGAATTGCTGTTGAGGGATATTGGAGATGGGGCTGACATGTAGTCATGGCATGCCATGAGAGCACTAAGTAGGGGTCATCAGGTATAGGTGGGGTGGGTAAGATGGAGAATAAGACAGGCTTCCTAGAGGAGGAATTGCTTCAACTGAGTTTTGAAGGATGAGAAGAAGTTAGGCAGGTGAGGAGAGGCTATGGACATTGGCTAGGACTGGCCTCCCATTCGATATTTGAATGTTCAATCTCCGCACTTTGCACCTGCCGTTTCTTCTGCTTGGACTGATAGATCCTCTAGACTCATTTCTTCCCATCCGTCAGGGTAAGCCACCTTCTCAGAGTGGTCTGCCTGACTACCCTAGTCAAAGACATCCTTCCCCATTGCTCTTATATCACTCTGTTTATTTCCCTCATAAGTCTTGCTTGTTTATGGTATAAGCACATGGGTTCTGGGTTCTAAGCCCAATTTGGCCCTTTATTAGCAGTGTGGCCATATTAACAGTGTGAGCAAATCATTCACATTTTATGTGTCTGGTTTCTTCATTTCTTTTTATTTTATTCATTTCTAAATAGGAATAATAATAACTACTTCATAGGACTGTCATCAGGCTAAAATGGGTTAATATAGGGGCGCCTGGGTGGCTCAGTCGGTTAAGCGTCCGACTTTAGCTCAGGTCAGGATCTCGCGGTCCGTGAGTTCGAGCCTCGCGTCGGGCTCTGGGCTGACAGCTCAGAGCCTGGAGCCTGCTTCTGATTCTGTGTCTCCCTGTCTCTCTGCCCCTCCCCCCATTCATGCTCTGTCTCTCTCTGTCTCAAAAATAAATAAACGTTAAAAAAATTTTTAAAATAAAATAAAATAAAATAAAATGGGTTAATATATATAAAGTGCCTAGAACAACCCCCAGTTTCTTCCTAGCACAGTGCTTATAGCGCATAATAGGCACTTTATAAAATACTTGAATGGATTGTGAGGAACTGAAAAGAAGGAACTTTCCTATATTCACCAGCAGATGGCGCATGTATGCAAAGAAAAATTAAGACTCGTTCCACTTTGCCACAAATTGGCCAACAGATGTCGTTGCAGCTCTCTGGGTAAAGGAACCAAGACCTGTGACTGAGCTGGCTGAGCCAGTGGTCAAACGCAGATGGGATGATGGACAAATATTCCAAATGGAGGGCCAGAAAGTTAGAATTGTATTAAAAAGCCAAAGTTGAGGAGCTAAGGATAAATTATGTTTTACACAACTGCATATTCTATAGCCGCATTTTCTTTCTGCTTTCTCACTTTACTAAACAGTAACAAGGAGCTAGCCATACAGGCATCTTCTATAACGGCAACCTCAGTTCAATGATGTGGAAGGTTATGGGAGCCAAAGGGAGTGGGCATCTGACGTGCAGCAGGGGGAGGCCATGAGCCCTGCGTGATGTTTCTTCCCTGGTGCTTTGGATTTCTGTGGGGCAAGGACAGTGCTCACAAACCTCTGTCCTCCAGGATTGGGAACCCAAAAGGGAACTGGACCCAACCCCTGAGGGGAACTTCTGGTCCGGTGTGGACAATGGGCCAGAAAACCAATTTATACAAATAAAGGTCTAGCGGGTGTAGTGATGGGAAGAAGAGGTGAGGGGAGGACAGCAGAGGGGACTAGAGATGTCCTGATGCTTTCTGCATAGGGAAGGCATTTCAGGCAGAGGGTACCAGGTGAGCCAAGGTACGGGGTCTGGAATCACTGGGCTCAGTTACTAAAATCTAAGTGGTTTGGTGTAGCTGGAGAACAGACGTTCAAGGAGGCTGGAGGATAAGGTCAAGGACAGAGAGTGTATTAGTTATCTAGTGTTGGTAGACTAGCTAGTCTAGCAGTCTAGCACTTTTTCTTTTCCCCTTCACGTCTTGTTAAAAGTCACTGGAGTCCAAGGCCCACCAGCCTGGAACAGTCCTACATTATTCTTGTCCCAATATAACTATTAACAGTGGCCTCTTTCACTCTCCAAAGTTTTCTGGTTTGGTTGGTCACCTTATTTAGGGGCCCCATGTGCTTCCATTATCACAGTGACCCAGTCTTTATTGAGGACAGGAACAGGATCTGGTCCATCTCAGCAGGTGCTGAGGTTCAGGAAGAATGAGTTTTATACGTGGGGACCACAGAGCTTGGGGTTCCAGAGCAAACCCTTCATTTCTCTCAGGGAAGGATAGAGATACTCCCTAGCAGGGTTTCTGCCTGCAAGAGGTTTCCAAGGCCTGCTGGAAGCTGCTGATGGGAGGCTGCAAAGTCCTCCAAACCCTTTGTTGTTGGCTTCCCCTCCCCACTGCACTCCCCTCCCCCCGCCCCATCTCTAGGCAACCACAGGCTTGGGTCTGGCTTTAAGAAGAATGACCAGAGGGATGGAGATAGAGAGTGAGGAGACGAGACAGCCCTGCCAGATACTCAAACCTAGAGTAGGGCAGGGATGGCCCCAGAGGTATCTTGGGTTCTGGATCTGCTTTGATTCTGACACTTGGGGTGACCTGGCTGGCCTCCTACACTCTCTGGGCCTCAATTTCCCCATCAATACAATGAAGGGTTAGTTGAAGTGGTCTCATGGGACCAGCCGGCCCTAGGTGAATTGGCCTGGGACGGTGCTGAAGGAGGGGGTGGGGATGGTGAGGGAGGGGGTGGAGGAGGGGACTCCAAAGGCCACCAAGCACATTACCACAGAAATATTAACTGCCCCATCGCTTCTCCCAGTCCAGCAAAGGCCATGTCCATAAATTAGGGCCATGAGTCTGCCAGGCAGAGACTTAATGAAGGAGATGACCTTCAGTGAGAGCAGGCAGGACCTCTGGAGGTCACAAGTCCAGTCCCAGCCTGGACAAAAAGAACCTGGAACCAGAGAGGGGCACGGGGTGTCCAAGGTCAATGTTGGACTGGGCCAGGAAGGCAGGAGCCAGCTTTGCCATGTTCACTGTTGTATCTCCGGCACCCGGCACACAGTAGGGTCTCAACTAGTATTTGTAACGGAGGACCAAATGGTGTGGCAAATAATGCCAAGCTCAGATGGAAACCCAGACCTCTGGACTCTAGCCGGGCCCTTCCTAGTTCCCACAGCAGACCCGAAGGGCATGGGTAGGAAAGGGGCTTCGGAAGTAAAAGTCTTCTCAAGGAGATAGGCCACTGCTTCCCTTTGTTTCTGAGAGGAAATTTCAGCTTTTACAGGGCCACAAACCCTGGGGTGTCTGACATGTTTCTCAAAGAGCGTAGCTGGTTTCATGTCTATCACATTTCTGACTGTTACACACCTTTTCTCTCCTTCTTCTCTCTTTAGGGGGACAAACCAGATGGAGTTCTTCCCCCTGGCACTTGGCCCTTGCACCCCCCTGCCCACCTCAGACTTCCAGCAGCATAAGAAGCATTATGATTAGAGCAGAAGGCTGGTCATTCGATTGATGAGACTTCGGCACTGCTGAGACCGTCCGGAGGGGTGGGTGGCATCAGGGTATCAGGTCAGGGCCAGCCAGACCCCTCCATCTTATCCTTTCCTGCAAGGCCTCTTCTGGGCTCCTGTGGAAGCCACAGCCCCTATCTCCTTGCCCATCTGGGCTCCCATGGGCATGGCTTAGGTCTGATTCCTCTCTCTGTCTCCAGTGCCCAGCGTCTGGCACAAAAAGGATGGGCAGAAGGGAGCAAAAAGGAAGAGGCACCGTGCAGTGATCCTGCTTCCCATATCCTCTAAGGGAAGAGATCCCTCCAGAGCCTCCCAGTGAAAAAAATGCGAGGAATGCAGATCTGACTTATGTACACACACCCACCTACCTAACCCCAGCCATTAATAGTATTCTCTAATTCTCAGACTAACAAGATCTTCCTGCCTCCAGTTCTTTGCCCAGCTGATACTTCTGAGTTTTCTCCGTTCTTCAAAGTCCTACTCCTCTTTCAAAACTCTGCTCAAATGTGACTTCCTCTAAGTAGAAGCCTCTCAAGGCTGGGCCAGGGGCCCCTACTCTAAGCTCTGTTTCCTGGGACTTCTTTTCCCTAGATCATGATTAAATAGGATTCTCCCTGGGTCATTAGCTTCTCTAGAACTGGCAAAGTTGTATTCAGTCGAGGCTGAATGGCTGGCTGGATTTGTGGGGGAGGCAAGACTAGGGGCCCTGGGGACCTGTTGATAGTCCCATACGGCCAAAGGCCACTGGCAGGCTGTAAGAAGAATGGCAGCCCAGAAATGACATTTAACGGGAATCAGTGAATGGCACTGAGGTTAAATATGAACTGGCATACATTAGGCACTCAATTAGTTGATTTTTGACAACTATTGATTTGGCACTTAGCTTAACAGCAGCTCTCATATAAAACCCTCAAAGATTTTTGCTGACAATGAACCCACAGCTAACAGCATGCTTTATTCGCCAGGACTCACTGCAGTCTTATGTTACCTTACGAGGGCATATCTTTGGAACTGGGGAGGTGACCTGTTAGAGACACAGTTCTCTAACCTGTGTTAGAGAGATCATTACTGTTTTGTCCTGGGGGACTGGCAGGGCACCTTTTGAGGGTCATTCACAGATGGGAACGTTTCAAGAGAATCTGACCCCCTCTCCTGAGGAATGACTGGGAGAAGGGGTAGGGAATTTGCTGGGAACAGGTAAGGAGACTCATGGCACCATCTCCAATTCTGTGAAAAGCTATCGTGGGTGACCTACACTCCTGGCCCTGGGGCAGAGCTGCCACTGTCAGGGAGTCCCAGGCAGACTCCTCTGGCAATGAGAGGGATGCTCCCAGGAGAGGAGGGAGTGAGCTCCTCATCGAAAGAGGGTGCTCCTTATTGGGATGATGTAGGTGGCTTCCCACTTTACCTCTGAGGTCCTTTCCAGTGTCTAGAAGGCACAAATTCTAAAATGTGGCCCTAAGAGTCTAAAATGCCAGAATTCTAGCCTTCTGCCATGTAATTCTAGGACGCCAAGACCATGAATGCAAAATAATCCAGTCTGGGGACCTTAGGGCAGGAGATACGCCGCTTACCCTGGCCCTACTGGCCCAGAACCCACCTGTCTTTTTGCTCCACATTATCTCGAGGGGTCATTTTATCCACATCCCCCCCTCTCCACCTCTAGGCTGCTTTTCCTATTGCATACCCAAGGTGCAGTCCTTAGCCCTCTAGCCAGGACAGCATAGCATGGCACAGGTCATAAGGGAATGTCAGGTAACTCATCAGAGGGGATGATATCAAAGTGGCAAATCATGATCCCTCTGTTCCCACCTGAATTAACTGCCTCTGATTCTCTGTAGCTGGATTTCCTCCCCGAGAGCCTCATCTGATGCTAGCATTTGTCAGTCCAACTGCATCTCCCCCACAGCCGCCACCCTCACCGCAGTGATGAGGAAGAATGACAGGGTTAAGAGGATGTAGAGGAAGTGTAGGATCCCATGTGAGCTGTGGATAACCCCCTCTCAGAGGATAAAAGGCAGGCTGGCTTGGAGAGCAATGCAATCACAGTGGGAAGTCCCTCCATGCCTGCTACATGCAGTCGGAGCCTATCTCTTCCCCCATACGCCAGGCGGAGACACCAAAGGTCACCGCCTCACTTCAGGGAGGTCCAAAACGCCCTCCCAAGTGTCCCCTCCCACCTCCTTCAATGCCCCAGGGATAGCAGGAATGACATGGCACCACTTACAAGAGTAGAGTATCCGAGATTATTGCAGACTTTATAGAAAACTGCCCAAGGGAGATCCAGATGTCCTGGGTGGGGGTGGGAAGGCAGGCCTCAGCCAATATGTTGAAGGAGGAGAGCCTTCCTGTGTGTAGAGGCAGCACAGGCCAGCCATTCTGCCTGACCTAGGGGATGGGAGTCAGGGAGAGGCAGCCCCCTCCCCACTCACCAGTTGTGCTTTGGGATCATGCAGAAGGCAGGGCACTGAGGCTCTGACCCTAAACAGGATGGCTTGTGCCTGAGACAAGAAATGAGGCCCCTCACCTCTTCCAAAAGGCATGGGGGAGGGGGGCATGACAGCAAGGAAACCCCAGGAGAAAAGAGTCACATGGGTGGGAAAGGGTGTGTGGAGAGCAGCTCCCAGCCCTTCAGAGCCCCTCCCCTACCTCTCTCTGAGGCCACAGTGTACAGGTGACCCTGGTTCTGAGGCCCAGCCAACTACTTTGAACCCCCAGGAGTCTCTCCTCCCTCATGGGCATCTGGTTGGGGCCAGTATGGTTGGAGGACGCTTGGCACCTGCACCTGCCTTGCAGGGCTGGAGAGCTCATCCTAGGAGGAAAGGGGGTGGGCACATCCCAGGAATGGATTCCTCACTGGACCATGACCCACTGAATGGCAGAGGTGGATAGTGAATGCAAGTGATGGGTGTAGGAGGGGATAGATAGCCTAAAACTTGGGCAGGGAGATTAAACTCAGATCCGGGTGAAGAGCTGAGAGTCTGGAGATTAGGGACAAGCACTGAGTATTAGGGGATCAGAGAGCCCCGGTGAGAAAGGCTGAGGATCGGTTCCATACTAAGGCTATAATGGGGTATGACTGTCCCGAGGATGGGAGACAGTTGGAGCTGAGCCCCAAGCCTGGGCCAAGGAAGGGAGGAGCCTGAGCCAGAGCTGCGATGGTGGGCAGTATGAAATACATCCCCTTATTGGGGGAGGGTGCCTAACCCTCAGAGTCTGGGGATGTGGGTGTTTGCAGGATGGAGGGCTCAGAGCTCCAGGATGAGAAAAAAGGTTCGAAGTCCACAAAAACCTTCAGGTGGGGGTGCTCTGCTTCTGAGACCAGAATGGGATGTAAGGGTCCCTGAGCCCTGGGAAGGAAGTTGAGGTCTCCAAGCTGGAGATGGGAGTCAGTAATGTCTAGGATGGTTTCCCAGTGAGAGGGCAGGCCTCAAAGTACAGGGTGGTGGAGGCAGTCTCAGGGCTTTCGGATTGAAGGACAAAGTTTCCTGAAGAGTCTTGAAAAGGGAAGGTGCTTTTTGGTGGTTTAGGAGGGATGTGTCAGAGCCTGGGATGGGTAAGTAGGGTTTCTGAAATCAGAAGGGGGTGTCTCTCGATATTTGATGGTGAGAGCTCTCAGAGGCTGGGGAGAGGGGGTATAGCTTGGGGTCTCTGGGTCGGGGGGATGCCATAATCCAAAGGTCTCAGGCCGGGAAGGGGCAAGTCTCGAAGCCCCCAACTCGCGGGTGTCTCATACCCATGGCTTCAAGCCAGAGAGCCCCAGTAAAGTCATAAGCTGGCAGGAACAGCCATCAACCCCCAAGGGGTGACACTCAGAGGCCCGAGCCCGGGGAAGTGGCACGGGAGCCTGCGGGGACAGCCGGAGCGGGCGCGCGGCGAGGGTCGGCGTCCTGCTCATAGCGGTAGTGGTAGCCCTCCATCTGGTCCCGGCAGGCCTCGCGCAAGTTGCGCATCCAGCGCTGGATGCCGCGGCGGTTTAAGTAGAGCACCATGAGGAAGATGAGGCCGATGAGCGCCAGCACCAGCCCGAAGAAGACGTAGGAGGCTTCCAGCTCCGGGCCGGCGAGTTCCACTTCTTCCCCGCGACCGTATGCATCGCCGTCGGCACAGCGCAGCCGAGCCTCGTCCAGGTCCAGGAAAGGCCGGTCCTGCAGCGCCCGCGGGGCGGCGCAGCGCAGGCGCCGCGCGTCGGGTACGCGCTCAGTGGAGTTGCGCAGCCAGGCCAGCAGGGGGCGCGCGGCACAGCCGCAGCTCAGTGGGTTGTCGGCGAGCAGCAGGCGCGGCGCGGGGAGGCCGCCATCGCGCTCGAGCGCGCGCAGCTCGTCGGGGCCCAGGCCGGTCAACGCGTTGAGGCGCGCGTCCAGCTGCTCCAGGCGCGGCCGGCTCAGAGCTGCGGGCGGCAGGCGGCTCAGCGCGTTGCCCGCCAGGCCCACCAGGCGCAGCTCGTCCAGCGGGGCGAGCGCGGTGTCCAGCGCGGCCAGCAGCGTGGGGCCGCCCCGCGCCAGCGCGTGGTTGAGCTGCAGGGAACGCAGCGCGGGCAGTCCGCGGAAGGCGCCGCCGCCCAGCGCGCGCAGGGGGTTGTTGCTCAGGTCGAGCGCCGTCAGGCTGGGCAGCCCGTCGAAGGCGCCGTCCTCCACCACCTCGATGTTGTTGTGCGTGAGGCGCAGCGCGCTGAGGAGCGGCAGGCGCACGCTGCCCGCTGCCGCCTCCTCCTCCTCCCCGTCAGCGTCCCCGCCGGCGAAGGCGGCCGCGCGAAGCACGGTCAGGTTGGCGCCCACGATGGTGAGGTTGCGCGCGTCGGGCGGCACGTCCCGCGGGGGCTGCCGGAGCTCGGCGCCCGACGCGCAGCGCAACAGCAGCTTGGGGCCGCCGAAGCAGTAGCACTGGAAGGGACAGGGCGCGGCGGGCCGGCTCAGCGCCGCCGCCACCAGCAGCAGCCCCGGCAGGAGCGGCCCCCTTTGCTCCGGCTGTCCCGAGTGCGGGGCCATCGCAGCTGCCCCCGCATCCAGCGCCCTGGCCGCCGCGCTCACCAGTGAGTTCGGAGCGCCTGGGGGGCGGGGAGGGGGGCGGCCGGGGCAAGTCCTTGACCCGGAGCGGCTGGCGGTCGCGGTCGGTCCGTCCGCTGGCTCTAAAGTCCGAGGAGCCTTCACTTTCCTGTCTGGGGCGAGAGGGGTCAGGCGGGGAGCGGAGCCCCCCGCCCCCGGTGCCCTCCTCGCCCTGAGCGCCGGCCTCCGACTTCCGCGGCCGTTCCGGGCTTGGAGCCGAGTGGGCAGGGTTTGTCGGTTTGTCTCCCCCCTCCCCGCCTCCCGGCCTCCTCCTCCTCCCCCAGAGGAGCCTCCGCGCCCTCCTCGCCTAGAGGAGGGGTGGGAGGCTCCGGAGAATCAGAGCTTTCCGCTGCTGCGCTTTCTCTCCCCCACTCTCCAGCTCCGGGGCTGCTGAGAAGTTTGGCTCTCCGAGCCTCTGACTTGCTTCCCCCTCATCTCCCCCCATCCCCCCAGGTTGAAGCTGGTTCCTTCCTCCTCCCTCTAAGGCACGTGTGGGGCGGGGCCGGGCGGGGGAGAGCTGGCAGGTGGGTCAGCACCACAGTGCGAGAATTTGTGGGGAGGACCTTAGAGTTCCCCCTTCAAACACAGGCAGGGGTGAGGGGTGGGCTGAGAAAGTTACTCATCTTTCAGCCTCTTCCTGATCTGTGTGGCCAAGGAGAGGTCTGTGCTAGGAGAGACTGGAAAATCCCCAGCCTTGGTTCCCCCCTCAGCAACCCCAGTTACATTAGGCCTGGCTGGGTCACCACTCTTGCAGGTCCTGTGGGACCAACGTTTTCTCAACCCCATCCTACCTTCACCCAGGGGTGTCAGCGACACCCCCTCCTCCTTTCTTTCCCCCCACCCCAACTCACTGGCTGCTCTGCAGGGAGTTCTTACATCTGGTTTCCTCCACCAGGCTGGACTCCACCCCCAAGCACTCTCCTAGGCCCTAGGACCTGATGGGTGTGGTGATTCAGCTCTTTGCTGTCCCCTCCCAGTACTTGGGCACCCCGTTTGATTGTTCTGCTGGGTCTCAGGAGCCTAGGATTGTTAGATACCACTGACTGCCCCTCCTCCCTTCCAGGGTATCCCACCTGTAAATGGTGAATGGGTGAGAGGGTTTGGAGTTCCAAAGATTTGGAGAATTGGAGTAGATTTTGAAGCATTGGGAGGGGGTGGGGGGTCTCAGAGGGGGCCATGGCTGAGCTGCTTATAGGTTTGTTTTGTTCTGGATTTTTTTTTTTTTTTTTTTTTTTCAGAACTGGGAAGCTCCAGACCTGATTTAAAGAGATAGGCTCCCCGAGAAGGGAGCATTCCTTGCCTTGACATGAATTATTCAGGCCGGAGAGGCTGACACTTGATCCACAGGCCATTCTGGTATCAGCAGAGCTGGTTGGGATGGAGGCTCCACCCTCCCCCCCATAGGAATCAGTTAGTCTTTCTCCTGAATTAGGGACAGTTGTTGGATTGACTTCTTCCCTGAGGTTATATTTAACAGATTGGCCAACAGATCAATACCACTTAAGGAGAAGAGGCAGACCCTGCGGTGGCTGGGTCCCAGGCAAAGACCAACAACATCAAGGACCAGGTCTGTTGATGCTGGCGTGGGGGGTGGGAGCTCCCCTCCCCCTTCCATCTCTCTCCTCATTCCCATAATTGCTCCCAGCTTTTAGCAGATGAGAACAAGAAGTTGCATGTGCAGGATTGGACATGTCTATAAGATGTACACACATGTGTACTTGTACATGTAGAAGCAAGTTTGACACATGAACAGCCCAAGGTACATCCACATGTGAGGAAATACAGACTCATGCTTACTTGAGTGTGCATACACATGTATAGGAAGGTGTGCACAAGCTTGCACATGGTTGCAGGCAGGCTCAGATAAAACTCATGCGAGTACATGCAAGCTCATTCATACATGTAACATACATACATGTTAACATAGATTTGAGTACATCCTGGTATGTGTCCATACATTCATAAGCACATACACACTTGAATATTCATTTTTCTGTTATGTAGGTTCCTGGGTACATTCTCTGAGGGGTAAGCTTACAGACCCATGCATGCAAGCACATGCATCCAGAGATTGGACAACACACCCTGAGCCCATTCCTGCCCTCCACCATGCCCTTGGTCTGTATAAGTAACAGGCTGAAATGTCTTTTCTCATATGGGCACAGGTGCTCAAACAGCCATTGGGGCTGTGCCCTCAGCTACTGTACTCCCGCCACTCCTGGCCCATATCAACGCTAAGCCCTAGCTCTGACATCTCCCTGGTGAGAGGCACTGGCTCTTCCTCCTATTGTGTTTCCAGTACAGGAACTAGCACCAGTGAGTGTGCAGTAACTGTAGGTGGGTGGATGGAAGGATGGATGGAAAGGTCTCTGCTTCCCTGTCCCACTGCATAGAACCCTTTCTGCCTCCAGCCTCTGAGGAATTACAAACCAACTGCCAAGGCCAGAGCCCCCTCTCTAGGACCCTATGGTGGCTGGTTCCTGGTGTGCTGATGGACTCCTTGAGAAGGGGCTGTAGGACAGCAGGCAGCCTTAGGGGGGAAAGGGGGAGCTAGACATCTCAATTGAAGATGGAGGCCCAGAGAGAACCTAGAAACATCAGGTACCAGAGAATAAAGCAATGACCATGTTTCATAAGTGGGGGGAGTCTGAGGCCAGAGGGGCAGGGACTTGCCTCAAAGCCAGTGGCTGTCTGGGCTTAGCCTAGGACCTGGCCCCAGGCTCCTTGCCCAGGCCTTTGTCCAAGGTATTGGCCGCATCTTAGCGGGACCAGTGCAACAGGGAATCTCATCCTGCCCTCAGGTGCAACAGGGAATCTCATCCTGCCCCCAGGAAACTGAAGCCGGCTACAGACGCCAGGATGGGTATGGTGTGACCTTGGACCTCTCTCCGCCTCTGTCAACTTCTGGAAAGTAGATGGGCTTCTGAATTCCTATCCTTCTTAGTCTTCTCAGAGCTGTTGTGACAATGTGAATGGAAAGTGATTTGCAACAAGAAAAGCCTTATCAACCAGGGCCCGGGGGCCTTGTCTCCTCTGTGACAGGACATGGCATTGTCCTTTTCTGGGACTAATTAGCTCCCATGTCATTTTGCCCTGTTTTGTCTTCCTTCTGCCCCCAGCATAGCAAATTCATGATAGGTGGTAAAAGGAATGAATCTCTACTTGCAGTCTCTGTGAATGTCCCTACCCAACCTCCTCCTCCCCTCCCCTCTCCTCTTTATGCAGGTGCTCCCCTTTTCTGTTCAAGTTTCCCTGGAACCAAGTCTGTGAGCTATTTTGGGGTCTCTCTTCTCTGGAGGAACTTCTCTGTCCATGTTGCCATGCATTCAGCACGCAGTAGGTGTTCAATAAATGTAAGTCCAATTGTGTCTGGGGCTGTATTCATTCTCTGATGTATCCGGTGGAAGTATCTTAGCTCATACATTTTTCCCCACTTGGGGTGCTCTCTCCCCTTGACTCTCTTCCTTCAGCACAGCCCAGTCAGAGCTCAGCTTGGGTTCTGTCCCCTCCAGGAAGCCTTCATGGCTTCCTTTTCTCTCCTTTGAATTTCACTTAGCAGTCAGAGGGCTGACGCTCCTCTGAGCCCCCTGACTGTCAGCAACTGAGCTCAGGACTGGTCTGGTCTCCTGTGGTGTCATCTCAGAGCTCAGCATGGAGAAGGGACCAATGGATGAAATAATGATTTAAAAATCTCTTGCTGATCCTGAGACAGGCAAGATGAGGAGCCCCCATCTACACTTCACACAGCCTCCCAGAAAGGTGAAGTGCTTTCCCCAAGGTTGCACAGCTGACCCAAGCCTGACAGTAGCTCGGGTTTCCTGCTCATCTTCTATGCTGCAGCCCTCCCAATCCTAGGCTCTCTCTCTGTAGAGTGTGACTAGGTTAGATCCCAGGGGACCCTGTGGGCAAAGAGTTCAAGCGTTCAGGGTTTCCTTAGGACTCAGCAAATGAGTCATCCCAGCCCCATCCAAGCAGAGTGACTGCCCTTTGCAGGTTGAGAATCCCCCCATGTCAGCTTCACTGGACCTAGTTCTTGAATTTATTACCACACTAGGCTCCAGAGCCCCTCTCTGAGCCTTCCAAGGCACTCTCCTCTCCAAAGGCCTTGCCCTCTGTAAGGTCCACTGAGCCTTGGCAGGGAGCCTGCAGAGGTTTGGCAATTTCCCTGAGGTCACCCACCAGGTAGTCCCTTCCCCACCTGCCTCCAGCTCCATTTGTCCATCAGAGGTGTCTCAGTGTTCCAGAAGTCTTTAGGCAAGTCTGCCTTCCCAGATCTCAGTTTCCCTGTCTGCAAAAAATGTGTGCATGTAGACAGGATGATCTTGGAGGGCTTTCAGTGCTGTGCCCCTTGACCTTTTAGGGATGCGGGTCATGGAAGGGAAGGTAATACTGTGATTTGCCCAAGTGGGTGAGCCCACCTTGATGTGTGACCTTGAACTTGGCCCCATCCCGACTATATAGTGCTGGTGTGTGACCTTGAACTTGGCTCCATCCCAGCTATATAGTGCTGTAGCATAGTCTGGTGGGGGAGGACGGTCTTCCTAGCAGCCTGTGATATCTAGGGCCCCTTTATCTTGGCAGACTCCCTTTTCGTCTGTTCCCCCCTTCCTCTGAGGCAAGTGGAGGAGCAGCTGGGCAGGGCTGACATGACGAAGCTCAGTCATTAGGTAGTGGGAGAGGCCCCAGGGTCTCTCCTCTACTGTAGCTTCTGCACTGGCAGGGAGGGGAAAACTCCACTACAGGCTTTGCTGTTCCCATTTTTCACTCCCCTCCCCCCCACCCCCCCACTGACTATGAGACACAGGAAAATCCATAGGCCCAAGATTCATTTTCTCCATTGAGTCAGCAGAGGCCACGCTCTGCTTTTGAGGGGCCAGCAACTGGCTTTTAAATAACTCTCTGATATTTAATACCCTCCTCCTCCACTCTGCAGCCTGGGCCTCTGGGGAAAGGCTAGAATAAATGAGCTGGATGAGTCCTCTCAAAGTCGTAAGTGTTCCTGCCTCCACCTCAACCCACCCTCCCCCACCCAGACTCCCAGGCCATTGGGGAAAACCTGATTCTTTATTAGCCTTGCACTGTGCTTTACAGTTTTTAAGTGGTGTCCCAGTCTGGGTTTGTTACCCCCAGGTTAGAATTGAAACCTGAAGTTTAGAGAAGGGAAGTGACCCCATTTTGCTTTTGGTCTTGGTCCACTAGTGGCTGGCTGTGTGACTGTGAGCAGGTTCATGTCCTTCTCTGGGCTTCTAATCCCTTCACTGTGCTACAAGGTGGTTCAGCCGGTGAGTTGCTGCTGGTCCCTCTAGCTGTAAAGTTTTCATGAGTTGCTGCCCTGATCTAGGTCTCCTCTCATGGAACTACTTTTTGCCTCCACACTCTTCTTCCTGGGGAAGCTGAAAGGCAGAGCAGACTTAGGCTCAAGGCCAGCCAGGGTTCCGGTATAAACTCAGTTGAGTCAGGGGCAGGAGTTGGTAGGGGGAAGGGGAAGGAGCAGGGTTGGGGGTTTTCCTCTCCTCCCCTCCCCTCCCTTCCCATTTCCTTTCCTCCCCTTTTCTTCCTATGTTTTGCAGGTAGAGGTTAGGACAGGTCAAGGGCAGTAGCCTATTTAAATCTTGATGTCCTTAAAGCTCAAAGTCTCTTCAGCTATAGATGCACTTCGAGGAGGTGAGAGCTAAACTCTAAGCTGCACCAGGTTCAGGCTCCTGATAATGGAAGTTAGTGAGACCAGTTCTCCTGGCTTCACCACTGTTCTGTGTCATTCGGAAAATAGGAATTGATACTTCTGTTGGTTGTAAGAGTGATGCTTGGGGGCCACCCCAAATTAATGATGCAACAAGCCTATTTTATAGGTTTTCTGATTCCCAGTTTGGTGCTCATGCCACTGCCTTGCCATATGCAGGAAGTTGGGGGCTGAGGAATGGGAATGGGAGAGACAAATGGGTTCTTGCTTAGATCTAGGAGTGACCTTAGTTTGTTTGGCTTCCTTGTTAACTCGGGTCCTCATGATCCTCCTCAGCTACTCCAAGCCTTCTACTTCTAGAATTATAGGATCTTGGAATCAAAGCACTGAATTATAAGAACCACAGAGTTTGAAGGCCATAGAACCATGGTCTGTTTGAATCAGAATGTAAGACTCTTATGGTGGTAAATGAAACACTTAGAACTTGTGGAAGGTTGTTATATTAATGTTCCCCTGCAATGAATCCTGCCTATTTCTATCTATACTTTTATGATGTCCCTTCCCACACTGACTAGTTTGGCCAGTTGAACTCCTTTGGCTATTGAGACATCGTGATGCAAGCAGAGGATTTAAAAGTGCTTGTGCATTGGGGCTTTCCTTCTCCTGGTCCCCTGAGATCTCCATGTGTAGATACCCGGGCAAGCTTCTTAGGGGAAGAAACCAGAAATGAGCCACCCCAGCTGAAGCCCTCTAGACCAACTGGCTCCCAAGTGATCTTCCAGCCAGCTGCCTGAGTGACCCTAGAGAAGACCAGGAGAACTATCCAGCTGACCCAAGCCCAAAATTGCTGACTCACAGAATTGTGAACAAATAAAGTCGATGCTGTTTTAAGTCATTATGTTTTGGAGGGGGGTGGTTTGTTACACAGCAGTAAATAACTGACTCAGAGGCTTAGAATTAGAATTGTAGAGTCTTAGTCACAGATTCCATATACCCCTACAAGCATGTATCTTGGTTCCTGGAATCTTTGATGTAGTAACTGAGGACTAGAAGGGCCCTGACACCTCTAACCAGTGAGACCCACTCCTTTTCTTTATCGACCGACGGGGAGACCAGTTGACCTGCTCACCCTCTTACAACCTGAAGCCTTCCCTCCACCCACAAGGTCTTTTATTCTTTGGCATTTTGTTCATTCTGTCACAAGGTCTTCTTGTCCTACCCCTGGGCTGGCTTCTCAATCCCTTCCCTCTGCTTTAGGAAGCTGTCTCATGCTGATCTGCTTGTTTTGGCCTTGGGGGCTAAATGTGTATGTGGTGGAAACTCGTCTTGGTATTTATCCCAGTGCCTGGTACAGTGTGAGTTAATGAACATGTATGTCCTGAAGAAAACTACCACCACTACCCCCAACCTTCTCGCCTTTCCCTGCTGTGTCCCCTTACTACAGTGTTCCTGGATCTGTCCACGGTGCTGAATGTCTTTATCCTTCTTGCCACTGCCTGCCTCAGAATGGCTACTTCTAGAAGGTAAGAATCATTTCTGTGTCCTAGAATTAAATCTCTCAATCAATGCCCACCTCTGTCTCCGTCCCTCCCTCTCCTTCCTTCCCTGTCTTCCTCTCCTTACCTCTGTCCCTCCTCTCTCCATCTCCTCCTCCCTGCCCTCCCCCATCACTCATACAGATCATTAGGCTGCAGTATTTAATGAAAACTAATATGTGGTGATGTATACTAATTAGGATTAGGTTAAGTGGTATGCATCAGAATGCCCAAAAACAAGGGTCTCTTAAAGGATAAAAAAATAAAAGTTCATTTTTCATTAAAAAAAAGTCCAGATGTAGACAGTCCAGAGTCTGAATGGTTTCTCCACATTCATGAGAACCAACACTCCTTCTAGCCCCCCACTCTGCCTTCCCTAGGGTATAGTCCTCATTCTTTGGTACAATATGGCTGCTAGAGCACCAGCCATCACATCAGATAGCAAGTGGAGACAGAAGATAAATAAGGGGGCCACTTCCCTTACTTTTATCCAGCACTTTCACTTACATGGCCACATGTAACTAGCTTCAAAGAGCATGGTAAATAAGTCTTTTAACTTGGAGGCAATGTGCCCAGCAAAAGGTTGTAGTCATTACTATTGAAAACGAAGGAAAAATAGCTATTAAAAAGTAACTGGATATCTCTGACAGTGGTATTGATGGCGACAGTGACTGTGGCATCCTAGTTGTGGTGTTGACGGTGGTAATGCAACGGTAATGGTGGTGGTAATGGTAGTAGAAGGGGTGATAATGGTGATGGCGGTCATGATAATAGTGATGGTGATGAACAAAGAGATAATGGCGAGGATGGTGATAATAAAGCTGGTGGCCAATATAAGCTTTGGTCCAGGAACACAGACTCACTCAAGCATCAGCCTGGCCCAGGAGAATACCAGAAGATGGACCCAAGAGACTGCAAGGCATCTGGAGCTTGGAGTCTGCTCCAAGCCACAGGGGCACTGCTACTTTTCAGTGCATCAGCCGTGAGCCTCTTGCCTTCTTAAGGCCAAGTCACCCCCGAGCAAAGCATGAATCAGATTCCTCCCATTTAGGCTGGAAATAACTCTGGAATGAAAACTTAAGGCCTCAGGGAAATGAAGCAGCAAGAGTGATACTGGACTTCCATTTATTAGACAATAAACACTGATGGAATTTGTTGTTGCAGTCAGAGTTGGCTTTGCTGTGAAGTACACAGGGAAACACGTGGATATGTAGTCTCAAAAACAGGAATAAACGGTTCCAAGGACAGACATACAGAGAGAGTTACAGATTTCCAGAAAGAAACAGCCCATAGTCCTGGAGATGCACAGACACATTTAGTATCCCAAGGAGGCACTAGGCCGACCCCTCTCCCCAGAGACACAGGCCGTCCAGCCATCTTATTCCATGGGACAACTTTCATTTTACCCCTGGGTCCCTTGCACTGAAGGTACCAGGGACCAGAAGTGACCTTGATGAGGGGGCTCGGAGCTCAGCAGCCAATCAGAGAAGGAAACTGTGTGACCTTTGATACCCATCCCACCTTCAGTGAGGTTGCGCTGGTGTTCCAAGGCCTGCCCCAGGCCGGCCCAGGTTCTGTGGCTGAAGGTGACCAGAGCAGTGGGACTTGGGTTGGAGGGGGTGTGTCCTCCAGGATGTCTCCCCCAGGGGCCCAAGGACACACCTGGAAGCCATTAGCAGAGGAGCCATCAGGCAGCAGGCTCTGGCTCCAGGTGAGAAGGCGTGATGAAAACATGTGGCAGCCTCCTGCCTGCTGGAGATGGAGGGCGGAGGACACCTTGGCCTGAGTAATTCCAGCATCACTCCCCTGGCACCCACCTAGAACGTAAAGGTCACCACAGGCTTTGGTTCTCAAGACAGTTGGTGAGCCCACCTCCTGAACCTCTGACACCATATTTCTTGACCATTCACGGTGACACTTCTCTTCTAGGAAGCCTTCCTAATGACTCCTCTGCCCTCTGCCTCCTTTGTCTCTTTCTCTGCTTCTGCTCAGGGCTCCTCCATGACATCCCCCTGACCTGCCCACCCTTTCCACTGATGTGTGATTCCTTATAAGTGGCAGCCCTGCCTGGCTCTAGCTACTGTGGCCCTTCTCCTCTCCGTCCACTGGGAGCAGCTTTACTTCACCATGGTTTCCGTTGTTTCTTAGTGATTGAAGATGTTCAGGTCCCACCTTGGGTCTTGGCCCCATTTGCTGCTAATCCCTGGCCCTGGGACTCCTGACTCACTCATTTCCCATCTCTGGTGTGCTGGAGCTCCCAGCTCATGAAGGAGCCTGCAGAGAGCCCTGCTCTTTGCAGTTAGACCATCTATTACCACGAGACTAGGCCCCCAAATTCCCTCAGAAACTGGAGGTTCTTGCCACCCCAGAGCCGCTTCTGCCTTTCTAGTCTTACGTTGGTCTTTTATCAGGATGGTCTAGTGCTGGTTTCCCCCAGTAGGTCAGGTTCTAAGTCCCTAGATTTCCCTAGCTGTGTCCCAAAATGATAGAGAAAGTGTTCAGCTTCAGGTGCACTGGGTAGCTTTCCCCAGCTCTATAAGGGCACAATATCCCTGGGGGTCTTTAGGAGCTCGTCACTCTCTGGAAGTCTGTGGGTGGGCAGGAAGACCTTGAAAGCTGGCCAGAACACTGATTGCTGGACGCCCCACATATTCCTGGACTTAAGACAGGAACCTCAGGACAGATGGGTGGACAGCAGCCTGCAGAGTTCCCTGTTGGGCCAACCCCAAAGTCTGTGCCTCAGCAGCTCCCATGACACACCCAGGATAAACAGCTCTCACCCCTCCTTAGTGCATTGCCTGCCTATGGTGGGGGCTTCAGCTTGGCTCTGCCAGTGTGTCCCCAGCACTGCCCTGGGAAAGGAAAAAAGAAGCCAGTTGGAAGTTCAGAAAAGGAAAGGCTAAAAAGGAGCCCACAATCGGCCCTAATTAGCCACTGGGAGAGTGAAAAGGAGGTCAGAGGCCTGAGTCTACTTCTGAAAGAAAGCACCTGGCAGGCAGAGGCATGGCTGGTCTGTACCCCCACACTACACAGCACGGGGCTTGGCCCCACGCAAGCCCATCCGACCCTGGCTCTTAGGACCCCCAGCTGGGGAAGGTCTCGACATCTACACACCTACCTGTAGAACTGTCATGGCCCACTCCTCTGAAAGAAGCAGCTGGCTATGGGGAAAGAAGGAGGGAGACGGGAGGGAGGGAGGGAGGGAAGGCAGTCAGACATGAGTGAGCATCCACTGTATGCAGTGCGCTGAGTTGAGACGTTTACATACATGATTGTATTTAATTTTCACAGTGGTCCTGAAATGGAGGTACTTTGGCCTCAAGTTTTAAATAAAGAAGTGGACCCTCAGGTTAAGTAGTTGACCCAAGATCACACAGCTTAAAAGGGGCCGAGTGGAGAGTCCAGCTTAGGCCTCTGCTCGGCAGCCTGTGCTCTTGGTGCTATAAAATGAGTGCTTGGAGGGCAGAGCCCTTGCCTGCATCATCTCCTGTGCCCCAGTGCTTGGCCCGGGGAGGGGCAGGCACGTGGCAAGTGCAGAGAAGAGCAGTTGTACTCAACAGGCAGGACAGGCTGAACCAGGGAAGGACATAAAAAGGCGGGGAGGGAGGGATGTTGGAGGCAGTACAGAGACAGATCACTTCCATCCCCTGGGACATCATGCAGGGGACCCCTGGGGCAGCTTTCCTGGGGCTGAGGACAGTGCCGGACTGAACACAGCTTGTGCCTGGCTGTGGGGGAGGCAGGGGAGGAAGAAGTGAGGGAACAGTGCATTTCTCTCTCCCTCCTTGCCACTCCTCCTACCCTCCCGCCCACCCCAGATGGTTAAGCTGAAGCAGAAAACAAAATGAAGAACCTTTAGCCCCTGCTGGAGCCAAGCCACCTCTGCTTAGCTCGGGCAGATCACCAGCAGACCAGCTGGGCCAGGGCCAGGCTGTGGTCCAGAGCGGGCTGGGGGGCATTGAGGAGAGGATACACTAGGCCTCAGGGCAGGGCCACTGTGGGCACAGCACCTTTCCATGCAGGCTGAATGTTCTGGCAGTGGCTGAATGTTCCTAACAGAGGAGAGGGGCAGCAGGATGGGGAGACGGAAGAGGACCCTCCTTTGGCCCCACCTGTGAGCACCCCAGCAGTAACGGGGGAGTAGGAGAGAACACATTTTGGGTGAGGCAGACTTTACATAGCTGCTGTCTTTGCAGCTCTTTACAGCTGTCTTCACAGCTTTACATCCTCAAAGGTAGTGCCTCTCAGTCCTGATTTTAAAGATGAGGAAACTGAGGCCCAGAGAGGGTAAGTAACTTGTCCAAGGCCACAGCGTGAGTAGGAGGAGGGCTGAGATTCCACCCCCAGCCGTTTGGCTCCAGGCCTGCTTTTAATCATCATCATCTCCTGAGAGGAACAGCAGAAGCTTGCCTGTCTGCACCCACCAGCAATTAGGGGCCCCTCAGTATTGTGAAAAATGTCAGTGGAGTGTGTCTGATTAGGCTCATCAGTGCCCAGCATGGGACACATGTGTTTTTAAGATGGATCACCATTATCCTTGGCTGAAGAATTGCGTGGGGTTTTCTAATTACAAATTATTCCTGCTGGATTTCATTATGCTCCCTCTTGTCTGGCTTTTTATGTTCTCCATCTTACAAAACTTTGAAAATCATAGTTGGCTAAGCTTATTTTCTTGGTCTTAAAATATACAGCTAAGCTTTTATTAAGGCACAATGTTGTTATATTTTTAACAAGTGAATGTTTGACTCAATATTACAAGAAGGCAGCGATTATTTGAAATTCACCATTCTACATTTATAACAAGTCGGAAGAGCAGGATGGAAATTTACCTTCCTGTAGAAAACCTTCATTCATTTGGAAGGCAGATTTCCACCTCCCTGTGTTAGAGGGAGGTTCTCATTTAAGTGTTTTGCACTGCTTTCAGCCAACGGCCAACTGTTGTAGGCAAGTGGCCTGTGTTAGATCATTTCTAAGTGAGACTTTTCACTGAAGACTAAAAATTCTTCAGACTTAACAGCATTAACAAAGACAGAAAAAGAATGGCTTGTATCATTGAAAAAAGAAGACGAAAATGCAGTGCTCACCAGGACCCAGCAGAAGTTTACCTAAAGGAAGTCAGGCTAATCTCCCCTCTCTCCTCCTTTGGGAGACCCTGAGTGATGAATCAGGGGTCTGTCAGAGTCCTAAGAATCTTGGTTTCAAAAAGGCATTTGGGACATCTCCCAAGGTGTTTTTATGGCAAGACAAGGGGCGGGATCAAATAGTGATACTCTAGGGGAATCCCTAGCTGCCTGGACAGCTGGTGGAGGAAAATTGATTAGTGGATCAATGGCAGTCTGGAGGGCAGACGGTAGCCCTGCCCATGGCTTAGTCTTCCGTGCTGACATGCTTGGTCTGATGTATTTTTGAAGGACTTAGATGAAACCAAATAAAACGTGTATCAGATCTGCAGGCAGAAGGGTGACGATGTCAGGTGGCAGGACTGGGTTTCAAAATGATTTGGATTGACTTGATATGTAGGTGACAGCCATAGGTTCAAGTTCATGGAAGTAAATGCTAGGTTCCTATTAGGGCTCAAAGGTTGGGGTGGGGAGAGGGAAAGGAATTATTGAGCACATACTGTGCTCACGTACTGTGCCATAACTTTTGCATAAGGTAGCTCACTTAGTTATGAAAACTCTCGAAGGAGGACATTGCTCTCATTTTTTTAAACATTTTAAACATTTTAAACATTTCTTAAGTTTATTTATTTTGAGAGCGAGAGAGTGTGAGAGTGCCACCGGGAGAGGGACAGAAAGAGAGAGAATCCCAAGCAGGCTCCATGCTGTCAGCGCAGAGCCTGATGTGGGCCTTGAACTCAGGAACTGGGAGATCATGGCCTGAGCTGAAGTTAAGAATCCAATGCTTAACCGACTGAGCCACCCAGGTGCCCCTGTTCTCGTTTTATAGGGGAAGAAACTGAGGCCCCGAGAGGTTGAGTGTTTGCTTGAGGTCACAGCTAATAAGCAGAGGAGCTGAGGCTGGTCAGACTCATAGGCCCACCTTCTCACAAAATGTCGAAGACAAAGGAGACGGAGCTTAATGGCAATTATGTGCAAAGAAAAGAAAAACACACGTTTATGTGATGTTAGTCCCATATTGTAATGCTGAGCCTTTTCTGAGCCTCTCTTTTGGGGCCACCCTGGACCCGGGCTTGGGACGCAGAGGAAAAAACATGTCCTTCCTAAGCAAGTAGAGCTGTTAGGGGAGGAGAACCCAACACAACAGGCAAATTGGTAGCGCCGGGTGTCTTCCATGCCACGGGAGCCCTGGGAAAACGGGACTCCTGCTTCAGGGAGTCCTGGCACACTGCACAGAGGAGGCAGTACCTGGCCTGAGGCCTGAGGATGACTGGCTTGTCTGGGAGCCCAGGGAGCACATGGCTTGCAGGTCCAGATGGAGTGTACCAGTCTGGGCACTTCATTTCTTTCATCCTTCAGCTCTGAGCCCCACTGTAAGGCCCAGGAAGAATCTGGGCTGAGGAGATGGGGAGGTTTGCCCATTCTCCACCCCCAGCTCCCAGACCAGGAATGGAAGAAGAGAGCAGGAGGGGAGCGGGAGATCTGGAAGGCATCTGGGAGCCAGAGTCAGGGCTTTCCCTCTGGGAACACTGGGAGGTTCTGGGACCTTGGGCTCCAAACCTGCCGGTTACTTTGTAACCATAGGCTATCTCCACAGCTGTTCCTTCAAGGGCCAGAGATTGGTGCTCAGGGCCAGGGAACATGCAAAGAACAGATGTCCTGGGTGTCATTTGGAAGAGAAAAGGAGGGCAACCCAAGTCTTTGAACCCATGGGGCATCCATGTGAATAGCACGTGCAGAGGCCTGAGGTCAGGGGACAAGGCTTGATGGGCCAGAGATGGGAGGGCAGGAGATGGAGGAGGGGGGTTGCTGAGATACAGTTGGCGAGGTCTGCAAAGGCCAGGCCTTGCAGATCTTGTCAAGATTTTAACCTTTATCCCAAAGGCAAGGAGAAGCCACTGAAGGCTTTTAAGTGGAGAGGTGATCTTTCAGGATCTTTCAGGATCTTTCCTTTCAGGAAAGATCACTGTCACTTTGTGATTAGAGGGGGCTGACTGCGAGAAGACAAATGAGGTGCTTGGGGTACAGGTGGGTGACAACAGCACTGGAGCTGGGTGGTAGTGTGGAGGCAGGAGGGGTGGTAGGCTTGTCACTCGGGGCCTGGTGACCAGATAGTGAGGCAGAGGAGGGATGGCTCCAGGATGTCTGGCCTGTGGATGATGGGACCATCCATCGTGAGCAGAAAGACCAGGAAAGGGGTGGGCAGAGAGCGTGAATTCGGCCTTGGTGCTGATGAATTAGAGATACTGAGGCATCCAAGTGGAGATGTTGAATGGACAGTGGGATATTTGTCTGGAGTTCAGGAGCTGTGTCAGGGCTGGAAATGCAAAGCTGGCATTGTCAGTATTTAGGTGGAATTGAAGCTGCCTGCTTACTGAGAGCCCCCATGGGTCCGTTGTCTGCTCTGAGAGGCAGACCCCCCACCCAACCCTGCCCCAAAGCTAGCTCAGGACTGCCTCTGGGCTTCCACCGCTTTTCCCTGCAGCGTTTGGTCGTGTCTGTCTCCCCACTTCAATGGCAAGCTCCATGAGGGCAGGAACCAGATGTATCTCTGCATCCCCATCAGCACAGATCCTGGCATAGAGGAGGCATCAGTGGCAATTTGATAGTTGATGCATGAAGCAGCTCTCAGAGGAATAGGCTGCCATAGAAGGGAATGAGCTTCCTGCCCCAGAAGGCACATGAGCAGGGGTTCTATGGGGCTGTGGGGAGTAAGGGAGATTCCTATACCTAGCAGGTGTCCTCTGGGGACCCTCTCTGCCCTGGATTCTAGCTTCCCAGGACCTGAGTCATTTCCCCTAGGGAGTAAGGAGTGTCATTTCCTCTTATCCCTGAGTCCAGAGTTTGGGCTGGGACTCTCTGTGGTTTCCTCCTCCTCTGGAGAGGTTTCTGGAGGCTGTGCTGACCTCAGCAGGTGCTCCCCTCCCCCACGATCCTCTCAAATCTGGAGCTCCACCCAAGCGTAGATGCCTTGCTGGGGTTTGCAGAAGCTGCTGAGGTAGCTTTGGCCTCGGCTGCTAGGACTGGCCGCCTGCCCTGCCCAGGCTCCTCGACCTCAGCCTTGGCCTGAGCCCTCCTCCCTCCCTAGCCACCTCTGCTCTACCCCACTGCATTCTTTACTGCAGCAGCTTGGTCACTGCAAGAGCCAGAGTGGGTCTTAGCCTGGAGATCCTGGGAGCTTTATAGGAAGGAGGCATACCTGGAACCTGGAGGAAAGGGAACAGATTAGTTAAGAAGCTGGGAAGGGAGTGGGAAGGGGAGGGGTCTGGAAAGGGGCTAAGGAGACACAGAATGTCTCCATTGCTTTGGAGCACCTTCAAGAGTATCTGGCTCCCTCATTTGGCTCCCTCATTTCTCAGAGAGAAACTGAGGTGCAGGGGAGGCAGGTGGAAAGACTCCTCGTGGGGGAGATTGGAGTGGAGGATGCATCGGGCATAAGGAAGCTCCATATGATTGGGGAGGTGGAGAAGGGGAGGGAGCAGAGGGCCCTGGAGGCCAGGGAAGGCCATGGTAGTTGACTGTTCCACCTGGAGTAGGTGTTGGAAAGGTATGGGAGTCCTGGGACAGAACTTTCTGGAGTCAAGGCTGGCTGAGACTGATTTCCTCCTGTATGAGAATCAGCCCCGCTCTCCTGTCTTTTCTTCCCATCTCACTGGGAACTTCTGTAAAATAAGGACCCCCTCTTCCATCTGATTGAGACATTCCTAAGGTAGGGAATAGTCTGGAGGCTCCCTGAGATTGGAGGACTGCCTCCCTCACCAGACTGGGGCCAGGACAGGACTGAACATCCATCCTCCGTCCATCCACAGCACTGGGAGCTGGAGCAGTGCAGGGAAGAGAGGGGACTGGGGGCTTGCCCCTCAGATACGGAGACGCAGAAGGCACCTCAGAGGGGCTTCAATTTGACACAACTGACCAGCACTGCCCCATTCAGAGAGGAGAAGGCGAACCTTAAAGCCTGTGAGATGAGAGATAAAACCAACAGAGAGAATTTCAGCTCCGGGGGCTGAGTCCTTACCTTACAGCGTAGCAGGGCCTGATAAGGTACACGTTGTTAGAAGAGGTGGGAATGTTGAGTTATTCCCACCCTGGTTCGGAGCGCTCAGCCTGAGATAACTGTGGTGACCGCGGTCCATGCCAGCTGGGCTAGCTCTGGCAGCAGACACTGCAGGGGACTGCCAGGCTGCCCCAGAAAACCCAGAACTACGTTGACTTCCAAACAACTACAGGACAGGACTACAGGAACTTAAAGAACCAAAGCACGGCCTTGCCATCTCTTTGTTAATATAATTTTATGCCTGTTTTTTTTCAAAGTTATTTTGCTTTTTTTTCCCAGAGTGTGCTCACTATAGAAAATTTGAAAAATGGAAGGTAAAAATAAACACACCTATGATCCCACTATCCAGAGACATTTTTGACAAATTTCCTTCCCGTCTTTTTTCTAAGCGTATGTTCTCCATAATTGTGTTAACACTGCTCTAATCTTTAACACTTTTACTTTTATTTTTGTCTTATGATTATTAAGGGGAAGCATGCTGTTAGTTTAAATCTTTTTTTAATGTTTATTTGCTCTTGAAAGAGAGAGAGAAACAGAGCATGAGCGGGGGAGGGGCAGAGAGCGAGGGAGACAGAATCCAAAGCAGGCTCCAGGCTCTGAGCTGTCAGCACAGAGCCCGATGTGGGGTGAGATCATGACCTGAGTCCAAGTTGGACCCTTAACCTACTGAGCCACCCAGGCGCCCCTAGCATGCTCTTAGTTAAAAAAAAAGTATAGGAAAACATGAAAAAGGAGGAAAAAAAAAAACTACTCAATAATCCCATTATCCCATCAATCATTTTGTGAAGACATTGGAGTATTTACTTCTTGACATTTTTCTGTGCCCCCACATGTTTTTGTTTTTGTTTTTGTTTCTGTTTTTGTTTTACATGTTAGGAACCATAAGTACAGTGATTGGTTTACAGTTGGGAGACAGCATGATGTCTTTACAACAACAACAAAAACCCACCTGTATTCAAATCCTGGCTCTATCACTCATTAGCTGAGTGGCTTTGGAAGTTACTTTCACCTCTAAAACCTTAGTTTCCTCGGCTATCAAATGAGATCAACCATTATCCAGTTAGAGAATTGCCTTGCAGATCTGTGTATATAAAACATCTGGCAGTGCATCCCACACTTAGTGAGTCCTCAATAAAAATGTAGTGGACACTTGTCACATTTTTGCTGCCTAAAACGAATCCATTTTTATATTTTGAATGAATCCCCCAGGAGGTGAAGCCTTTGGGAGCTAGGACCCCACCTTCCATTTCAAAGCCGAAGGGGGCCAGATAACTCTCCCACTGTCACCCCCTGGCAGTTTGGCCAGCCATTCCTGGCTCAGGACTTCGATGTGACAGTTAGTGAGGCTGGCAGGAAGATTCATTAGAATATATCTGTGCTCATGCCATGCGGCAGTGCAACATCTGGAGGTGTAGTGCTGTGGAGATGTTCAAAGGCCATGCCAGTAGAGGTGTTGGGACCAGCTGTTCCTATTGTATGACCTTGGCTGTGAATTCAGGTGCCCACTCTTTTGATTCTCCAGCTTTCTCATCCACTCTGAGATGCCCAGTGGAACTGCTAATAATTTTTTTCTGTTTTGCTTCATGTGAGTCCATTGCTGTTGCTTGCGACCACAAAGGTTAGTTCCTAGATCTTTCAACAGTGAAATAAATTTCAGGCACTGGCTTTAACTACCAGCCAAAGTTTTAATGCAGACAATTCCTGGGTATGCTAGAAGTGTTGGGCTTACTGCTGGCCCTTTGGACAACGAACAGGGTGATCCTAGATCTGTGCCTCACTGCTCAGCCCAGAGCCTGCCTGGAGAGAGGAGTTACTCAGAGCTGCTGAAGGCAAGAATGAAGGAAAGGAGGGATTTCTACATGCCCGCTTCCTACAGGCAGTGTGTGTGTGGTTCACTTGGATTCCTAAGGCTCTTTGGACCTCCACTGCTTTATCCTGTGACTTAAGCAGCCTGAAACCTTTGCAGCTCATTTTCTTCCCCTCCAGACCTGGGTTTCCCGTAGGATGGCATGTTGGAGGTAAAAACCCTGGCTGTGTCCTTCCAGTCCAACCTCCTGAACATTTCTTAATCCATACCTTAGCTCCGTCTCCAGGATATCATCTCAGCCCACCCTTATGGGGCCCTTACTCACCATTGGGCTGGTCTTCAGGAGGCCAGTTAGGTATCAGGAGCAGGCCCCCAGGGGCCAGCTCAAATTTAACCAGTAAGACTGCTTGTCTGGGTATCTTAGGCAAGGGGCTGCAGGCAGGCCCAGCCCACAAGTGGAACTCCAGAGATATCAGCCAGGCCTGAATGCCACCTGGAGCCTGGCATACTGTCAGTGTTCAGGAAGCGTGGATTGATCAGAGACTCTGGGATTATTGCTTCTGTCCTTTCTTGGCATGCCATCGGCAGTGAGACCTGGACCTGGCTATCTCTCCTGCCTCATCTCCCCCATTCCTGCCTTATGCTGTAGGCTCCATCCACATCAACTAGTTCCCTGAGTGTATGCCAAGCTGTCTCACTGCCGTGCCTTTGTACATGCTGTTCCCTCTACCCAAGGCCCTCCCTTAACCAGGTCAGCCTGAAGAACTCCCACTAATCCATCCTTCTTATCAGGCACACTGAATGCAAGTATTGCCTCCTCTAGGGAGCTTTCTGGAACTGACCCTGGGAGGCCTCCCTCACTGTGCCCCCTCTGGACCCTGCCCCTGCAGTCCTCTGTTATACTGCTTGGCACAGAGTGTTGCAGGTATATGTCTTCCTCAGAAGGCAACACTTATGAGGGAACTGGACTTGTTTCTCTCTGTACCTTCAGTGCCTAGCCAGGATCTGGCACAGAGGGAAATCCAGGACGTGTTTGTTTCCTTTCTACACACCCCCACTGCCTTGGAGGTAGGAGATGCGGTGGGAGAGGCTGCAGGACCTTAAATGCCTGCTAAGGAGAGAGGCGTGGTCAGATTTTCACTGTTGAATGATTCTAGTGGCTGGGACCCCTCTCATTTGGGGTAAGAAGAGTAATTTTTCAATTTGGCTCTCTCTCAGCCCAGAAAACAGGGGGTTAGTTCTCAGCAGGAACACGAAAGATGGGCCTTTACCTGGGGTCATCACTCCTTCTTTCCCTGGACCCCCTTGCCCTTTCTGCATTCACTTTTAACTCTTGAAGTCTCTCCCCAAAGGCCTGGGGTCTAGGACCCACACCCACTACTCAAGGGCCAAGTGCAAACCCCAATCCCCTGTTATGTAAGTGAATTATCCTCTGTTCCCAACCAGCGCCAGCCAGATCTCCTCCTCCTAATTGATTTAATCTTCTCATACCAGAGAGTTGGGCGGGGCTGGGGAGACAGCACTGATCAGAAGCCAACACGTCAGTGACGTAGGCTCATTAATTACAGGGAATCTAGGTCATGGATTGGCTCTGCGTGGCTCTGATCCTCCCCCTCCCCAGTCATTTGGGTCTCTGAAAGGACATTTTCACCTCCTCCTCATTTCTCAAACCCAGTCCTACAGGGACAGAAAGTTGAGGGTCCCATAAGCACTACCTTTCTCTCAAATCTCCCCAAACTCTCAGCTCTGGCCAGCATTCCAATCTGAGCACAGGGCACAGCCTAACATAATTTATTGAGAAATGAAGAGATGAACAGATGATATAATTTGGGGGTGGGAAGAGACCTTGGCGTTGCCTTTTTAAAAAATTTTTTTAACGTTTATTCATTTTTTGAGAGACAAAAGAAAGAGTGTGAGTGGGGGAGGGGCAGAGAAAGAGGGAGACACAGAATGGGAAGCAGGCTCCAGGCTCTGAGCTGTCAGCATAGAGCCCAACATGAGGCCTGAAGTCACAGCCCATGAGATGATGACCTGAGTCAAAGTCAGATGCTTAACCGACTGAGCCACCCAGGTGCCCCGGCGTTATCTTTATTTACTTTCTACACCAAGCAAATCTTCACTTTGCAGCTTCTCTGATAGCGGATGTCCAGATCTTACTTGTGTACCCCCAGCGATGGGGGGCTTACTCCCCTGAGATAGCCCTTCCCTTGTATGATGGCCTTTCTCAAATGGGGCTGAGACATCAGCCTTGTGACTTCTGAGACCCAGCTTTGCCTCTGGGGCCACAGGGCCTGCCCCAGAACAGACAGCCAGATCCTGAGACACGGTGATTGCTCTTCTTCAGGCTGAACACTCCTGGCTCTTTCACTAGTTCTTTATTTGGTAGACTTTACATATTACTCCCCACTGTATCTCTTCTGTGGACAAGGCATGGAGATCATCATCTCCCCAGATGCACAGAGCAGAACAAAGACTTCAGGACAGTGTGCACAGGTCAGGGCAGGACTGTCACCTTTTCTGATGTTGATATTAGATTTCCATTGATAGAGCCTGAAATTGATGGAAATCTTTTGAGGCTGGATAGCACACTTTTGACTCAGCTTACACACAGAGTCAGCAAATCCCCATCATCATTTTTTTTTCTGACATTAGCAATGGAAAGTCTCCATGAAAATGATCTTTGTGATAATTAGGAACATCTCCATGTTTCTTCCCCATAATTCTTAACATCCACTCTGACATTTCTCATACAATCATGCAATTATCCATCTACCCATTCACCCACACTACTATCTATATATTCATCCATCCATTCACCAACCTCACTCTCTGCCTACATACTGTTCTACTCAGCTGCCCATAGATTCATTCATGCACTCATTCACCCGTCCATCCACCTACCTACGAACCAGCTCATTTACCCATTTATACATTTCTATCCACCTGTCTGATCATCTACTTAACTGTTCATCCATCCATTCACCATCTACCAATATAAACCTCCTATCCATCCACACATCCATCTCTTCATCTACTCCCTCTCCCAGTCACTCATACATCTATATTCATCATCCATCTGTCCATCCATCCAGTACTTACTGGGGCTGTATTATATTTTAAATCTGTGTTGAGCATTCTGAGTGATTCAAAACTGAGTAAAATACAGGTGCTCATTCTTTGGGAGCAGTTAAAGCAGATGATGATGAGTACTGTAAAACAGGAACAATGAAAATGCTTTGGGGATTCAGAGGAGGGAGAAGGGGTATCTGGATAAGGCTATGGATATCTTCTTGCCAGGGTAAACTTTCAGGTTGGGCCTTAGTAGAACAACAGTATGTGGACATACATAAATGCATTGGAAGTAATTCCAAGTAAAAGAAGCAGCATATCAAAGATACAGAGAACAGAATTCATGTCTTACTCCTTATGCCCCAACTAAAGTACCAAATACAGAGCTGGGCACACTTTAGTAACCTGATACATATGCAGTGATTCATATTGTTCCTTCTCTGACAGGGATACCCCCAGTAGTTAATCAAGAGTTTAGTCTTTCTCTTTAAGAGGATTCTACAGTTGCCTTGCTGGATGGCCTTGGAGAAGTAACAAAGCCTCTATGGGATTCTCTGAGTTTGGAGTTGAATTTCTGTCTCTATCAGGTGGTCCTTTCCCCCTAATTTTAATTATTTCTACTATGTTCTCTGCTCTCTTCAGAGACATCAGCATTTCCACATACCTTAAATTTTATTTTCTTTTGTTGGCACCAATAATCTCAACCCCACCCCTCTTCAGCTGCCTCAGCCACATCCCCAGGCAAGAAATTCTGTAATATGGAGGAAGGGAGAAGTTCTGTGTAAAGGAAATAGCACTGAAGTAGAAGCCAGGAGTCATGAATTCAAAACCAGCTTTGCCACGAGCTTGCTTTGTGACCTTAGGCAAGCCTCTTTCCCTCTGTTTTAATCCTCCCCATAGAATCTAAGCACTGAACATAGCATTTGAGATCCTCTCATCCAATATCCTCATCTTATAAATGGAAAAAACAGGCTCATAAAGAGCATGTGACTTGTTCTAGATCCTATCTGGATTAGTGGCAAGGCCAGAACAAACTTAAGATTTCCTGACTTTTGGCTCAAGGTTTTCTTTACCCAACCACAATTTTTCAGTCTCCAGTCACAGCCCCTGTATATCTCAGGAAGAGCTTCCTCTCCCACTTCCATTCCCCAGGAAAGAACGTGTATCTTCCAAATGTTTTGACTGTGTATTATTGACGCATGCCTGGGTGGGGGCTGGAAAGGCACTATTTAAGAGCAAGTATTCCCAGCCTGACGGAGTTAATTATGTTCATCAGGAAGAGAGAAGAGAAAGGAACAATGCGCTCTGCTTATCTACTGGGCTTTAATCAAATTGAGAAACGAGGAAATCCATCACCCAGAGGCTAAGGGAGTTGGAGAGCTTGGCTTCCGCTGGCTCGGAGAACTGTAATGGGTTGGGCGCTGTCCAAGGTGCTGACATCTTCACTTACTGCTCTGAGTTGCTAGGAGAGGCAGAGGGACAGCAGCTTTTAGAAGATGGACCAGGATAGAGTAAGAAAAGGTCTGGACCTGCTGGGGACAGGCTTGAGTTCCTATTCTGTCTTCTGAATCTTCCCTTTTCCATTTATTTGTTTATCATCTTTAGGAAAAATATCTCTTATGGCTAGAGTCCTCGGCTGGGATTGAAGAAATAGGAAGAGAGGGAAGAGCCCTAGACGCTTTGCTGTCAGGGAGATGGACCCCAGTATGAGGGTGGAAGCCCTTTCTTGGCCTTGAGGACTTTCCCATATTAAAGGGAGATGTGAGTTATGCTTTTATAAAATCCTCAGTCCAATGATAGTTATGAACTACCTTTGAGAATTTGTTAAAGTGGTGGAGAAACATCACTGTGTCTTTAACTCTAACTCAAGTATGATATAAGGGAGGCATGGACCATGTCTACATGGAGCCTCCAGTCTTATGAGGAAGACCTGGTCTTCCTCTGGAAAATCTCAGTTCAGCTGAGGAGACATGTTCTTGATTTAGAGGGAAACCTCAGTTATAATCAGGGAGACGATGGACAGAGACATTAAAATGTGCACAATAACCTACCAAAGAACTCAGATCTTCACACTTCTGATTGAAGTTTTTGGTGCTAGATATTTTGTGTTAATAAAGGAAAATTTGCTGGTAGAGGTGAGCTTGAGCTGAACTTAAAGGAAAGCAAGAGACTTGGGTCTCTAAATCTTAGGCCTCCTGAGAGTCATGACCATGCCTTCTCCTTCCCTTATATCCCCTTTAGAGTAAGCACAAGTCTTGGCACAGAGCGGATCCTTGTTCAATGTATAATTGCCAGCAGATAGAGAGTGAATGTACTTCCTCAGTGTTTGGGGAGATAGCAGAGTGAGGATGGTATAGAGATCAAGGAGGAGGGTTGGTTGGAATGAAGAGCCCGAGGCTAGGGTGGGGGGATAGTGGTGGAGTGATAAGATGGACATAGGGAGTAGCCCAATGTATGTCCTGGTCACTGAAGTACAGCATTTGGAACAACTCCTTCATATTTCTCGAGCTTCTGAGAGACACTTTATTGAATCTTGGACTGTTAAAACTAGAGACTATTAAGGTACAAAATCATAGACTGCTCAGCTTCTAGAGCCACATGACCATGGATAGTTGGAATATTAAAACCGTACCAACTTAGCAGGGCAGAACACAGTTTGTTGAAGTTATAGAAATACTATAGAATACTAGAGCCAAAGAACCAAAAGTCCATATTAGGGAATATTAAAATCCAAGAATCTCAGTGTCAAAAGGGAAAAGAAACCCCAGTTTATCGACTCCCACTATTTTATCAGTTATGGTGCTGAGAGTATTCTAGTATATTTTCCCATTTAATTTCTACTATAAGGTTTAAGCCATTTATTCCCATACCTACTCAATGGAGTACTTCTGTCAAAAGTTTATCAAACATATACTTGCATAAGTTTCATGACAGGGGAGTCATTATCTGTGTGCATACCTCTACTCCCTGCTGAATGGCAGATAGAAAGTTCTCTCTTATGTAAGCTGCACTCTCTTCCTGTAGTGTCCCCACATTGGTCCAGTTCACGTCCTCTGAGCTACACTGAGAAAGTCTAATCTCCCACTCACATGACAGCTTTTCATATGGCTAAAGACAGTCTTTATTTCTTTCTTCTCTAGGATAAGCTGGTTTGTTCATCATGTAGCTAGAAATGGGACAGCAAATCAAAGAATATCTGAGCTGGAAAGGCCCTTAGAGGTCATTTTGTCCAGAGACTTCCTTTTACCGCTGGGTGGTAGAGCATCATGGTCAGGAGCCTGGGTTTTAGAGAGAGATGAGCCTGAATTCAGAATCCAGAGATCCAGCACTAATTTCGTGTGTAACCTTGGGTAAATTACATAATATGTCTGGATCTCAGTCTCCTTATCCATAAAATAGAGAGAATAATAATATTGACACACTATAGTTGATGTGAGCATTGAATGAGATAATGCAAGGGAAGCTCTTAGCGGAGTGCTTGGCACAGAGTAAGCAGTCAATAAATATTAGCTATAATTATTGGAGGTCCAGAGGGGCAGGGACTTGCTCAAGATCACAGGGCAACTCAGAGGCAGAGCTAGGGTTAGACCAAGGCCGCCTGCCTCCAAGGCCAAGTCACTTTCCCATTTACATTTCCACTCTATCTGCCTTGGGAAAAGGAAATAACTTCAGAGGGAATTGGAATACTTTGCTCACTGAATCAGTTAGAATGCAAGTAAGAGAATACCTGATTTAGAGGCTTAAACCTTTTGTTTCCTTAACAAGGAGAGGGGGTGAAGGTAGGTCCAGGTTTGTCTGGTGACTCAACCATGTTTAATGATCAAGGCTTTTCCAATTCTAAGCTCTGAGAGGGACTCCTCTGTGATCACAAAATGGCTGATATGGCACCAAGCACCATGTCCTCCCAAGCAGGAAGAAAGGGAATGGGAGCATAAAAGTTCTTCTTCTCTCATGCCTGTGTCATCCAGGAGGAGATTTTTCCAAGCGGATCATCCCCTTACATCTTATTGACCAAAATGAAGCCACATGTCTACTCTTAGCCTACTCACTGGTGAAGAGGAAGGCATTTCCATGAATGGTTTGGATTATCCCTGTGGCTAGGTACCTTGCTACTAAAACAAGGAAAGGGAATTGGCTATAGGAAGGCAACCAGTAGTTCTTGCCATACTTAACTCTGTCTCCTCTCTGGATTGGCCTCTCCTGTCCTTTTCACCTCTGCTAGGGATCCTGCCCTGGTTTCCACCCTTGTCCAGCACACCCTCTTCTACCACATAATTGAGCATCACCCAATTCAAGTCTACTTTGCCAAGCTCTTTCATCTGTTCATGTTCAAGTCTTGTTGTCCCACACAGTCTGTGAGCATTGAGAAACTAACAGCAGCTACTAATGAATAATTGTGTGCCAGACACTCCTCTGGCCACTTGTAACCAGCTTCCAGTGGCTGGTTCCAATGCTCCATATCTGCTGGTGTTTACAACTTTTGTGTTCCCCTCCCACATTGTACCAGGGTTAGTCTGTGTGACCAATAGAATATGAAAAAGTTATGGCATATCACTTCCAAGATTGTATTAGAAAAGACACCATGGCTTCCATCTTGGTAGCACACATTCTCTTGGATCATTCATTCCAGGGGAAGTTAGCCACCATGGCAAGAGTACCCTTATGGAGAGGCTTGCGTAAAAACTAAACCCTTTGACCAACTGCCAGCAAAAAATGGTTGCCTGACAACAACCACAGAGTGAGACTGGAAGTGGATCCCCGTTAAGCCTTCTGATGACTGCAGCCCTGGCTGACACTTGACCGCAGCCTCATGAGAGATCCCGAGCCACAATCTCACAGTCAGTCCACTTCTGGGTTTTCAATCCTCAGAAATTGTGTGAGATAATAAATATGTGTTATTTTAAGCTGCTAAGTTTTGGGGTAGTTTCTTACTCAGCAGTAGTTAACTGCTGTAGTGCTATATTGTCACATTACACCCTCACAACAACCCTGAAAGGTGGAGTTTGTGTCTTCCATAGTGTGTGTGTGTGTGTGTGTGTGTGAGAGAGAGAGAGAGAGAGAGAGAGAGGGAGGGAGAGAGGGAGAGAGAGACAGAAAGAGAGAGAGAGAGACAGACAGCAAGCATATGCATACACAGAGGGAGAGTGAGAGAGAATCTTAAGCAGGCTCCATGCCCAGCACAGAGTCCAATGCGGGATTCCATCCTACAACTGCAAGATCATGACCTGAGTCCAAGTCAAGAATTGGATACTTAACTGACTGAGTCACCCAGGTGCCCCATTCCTTCCATTTTTAAGATTAGAAAACCAATGCTGAGTGCAGTGACCCCTCACACCTGGAAAGTGGCACAGCTGGAATTTGCCCTCATGTTTATTGGATTCCAGAGCACAGGGAGAACCTGGTTCTGTTTTCTCAGCTGGAATGTCTGCAGGGTGAAGTTTAAGGAACAGAACAGGAGGAGGAGGTCTCTCTGATGTGTCTCCTCTCATTTTTTTTTTATTCCATCACATTAGTTAGCAGCCACTACACCATCTAGTGTGTATATGTGATTCTGTGGCAAGAAGTTTTATTAGAACAAACAGTGGAATTTTGAGAGGCTCTTGAGTAACCTTGGACAAATGTTTGTGCTTTTCTAGGCCTTAGTTTATTTGTCCACTATATGGGAAATATAACCCTTGTCCCACATGCCTCACCAGGAAACCGTGAAGATCAAGTGTGAAGGGATTTTGTAAAATGTGAAGTGTTGTTGAGTATGGAAAGGTCTGCTTTGAGTACAGAGCACCCCTGACCCAGGGCCCTCCCAGTCCCACACAGCTACCTCTGCACAGGTGGCCAGCGCTCCCCCTCTTCTCTCCCACCTGAGTTTTGCTTCCAGAGACAGAATATTGAGAGAAGTTTAAGGCCCCGACTCACTTCTTTAGCCTCATCCCTCACCATGACCCCTCTCTTAGGCCACACTGCAGCCATGCTGAACTAGTGGAAATTCCCCAAGCCTGCCAGGAGCTTTCTGTATGCTGAGACTTTATCTGTGCCCTTTCTCTTCCCTGGACACCGTTTCCAGCTTCTCCACCTGGTGTGTTCCTACTCATCTTTCAAGACTCAGCTTAGATGTCCCCACTTCTAGGATGCCTCTCTTGACCTGGTTCAGGACCTCCTAATTCTCCCCTTGATTAGCGCACCAGCCTCCTGCCTGAGCTCTTGGCCTCCAGCTTCCCTTTACCACTCAAAGCCCCCATGGTGCAGCCAGCAGCCTTTCTAAAACACAAATCTTGTCATGTCACTCCACTTAAAATAACCAGTCAATGGAATTATCCATCAATCAATGCTTCAAGGGCTTCTCCTTGCCCTCAGGAAGATATCCAAAGCCTTCTGCTGGAACTCAAGGCTTAGTCCCCAGTGGTGTCTCCAGCCTCAGCTCTCCTGTCTCTCCTGATTGCCCCACCCAGCACAGTACACCCCTGCCACATTGCTCTTGTGTCATATCTCAGACGCACCTTGCTCTCTCATGTCTCCCTATCTTTGTGCATCCCAGTGTTTCTCATGCCCAATCCCTTCATCTTACCTGGGGACTTCCTGCCTAATCTCCTAAGCCAGCTCTGATCTAACCTGTTCTGGAAGACTTTCCTGATGGCCCCAGGAAGAGTTTGTGGCTTCCTCTTCTTTATTCCCTATATGACTACTCATGCTTTTGTCACTGTGTGTCAGCTTGTCTGCTTACACTAGGAGTTTGCTGTATCTGACACGTGACTGTGTCCCCAGCAGTGCCAGCACAGGTGCATAGAGCAGCCATGTAGGATTTGTTGGTCGGGTGGGTGGTTGAACAAACAAACGAATGAATGAATGGTGAATGAATCCATCCTTGAACCATCACTTCTTGGTCAGCCCCAGAACTACTGTTTCCCAGGGTAAGCCCATTTTATAGCAAAAGGGGCAGCAGGGGAAGGGACTGCTCTAGAAGGGAGAAAGAAAATCAATAAAAATGTAAATCTAGTTGAGAAAAGCTGTCCCAGGCTGGCTGTGGGGAGAGATAAGGCTGGGCAGGCTGAGCCCTGGCTGACAGTGGAAGAGAGATTAGGGGACAAACAGAGCTGCAGCCAGGGCAGTGTGTCTCCCTCCTTGGTGGCTCCTCCCTCTGTCTTCACCTCGATCCTGCCCCCATGTTCTATGTGTGCCTTAAATTCTTTCAGGGACAGGAGAAGGAAACGTACAAATATTGGTCATCAGGTGCACTGCCTGTATGTTATTATTTGGTCTTCACAACTTTTGGGAGACAGGAAAGAGGAAGGATCAGCCTCACAAGTGAAGAAACAGATGCAGAGAAGTTAAATCACTTGTTCAGGGTCACATTGTGAGTAAGTGGCAGTCAGGATTTGAACCCAAAGCTCACTGACTCTAAAACTGTTCTTTTCACTCCACTCCACCAGAGGTCTACAGCCAGACTTCAGATGGTCCCCAGCCTCTGAAATCAGATGCACAAGTGTTTATATGACTGTGTGCAATTTTAATGGAGATGTATCTTTTTATCAGTGTCTTTAAGGTGGTTGTCATCCACCCTCCATTACCTCTACCAGGCTTTCTCTGTAGAGGTGGTGGCCTTTGAGTTGAGTCTGGAAGATTGGGTAGGACTTCATGAGGTGGGATGGAAAGCCAAGCAGTGGGGTGGGGATGAAGCAGGCCTACTAGGTAGCGGGAAGTGCCCGTGTTGGGGAATGTTAGGGGGAAAGAATTCAACGTGGCCAAAGAATGTCAAAGGTGCTGTGGGTTCTTGCTCTTCATTTATTTGCACTCCAATCATGGCTCCTGGCTCCCAGCTCGAGAGAGGCATCTGCCTGACCTGCAACTTTCCAGGGTGGGTCTGCCAAAGGGCCTCTAGGCCAGGCATCAAGATGTTCGTTCTGGTCCCAGGAGAAACTGCTAGATTTTACCACCAGTTGACTCGAGCATGGAGACTTTAATGACTTCTCCCAACTTCTAACGGCAGGGTGAGAAGAAAGTGAGTTCACAGATGCAATAGTTTGTGGCTCCTCATTGGCCAGAGGCCATAAGAGCATGGCTCCCTGGAATTCATCAGTCCCTGGGAACCCCTCCAGCCCTGACCTGTTCCACCCCTGGCTCTCAGCCCCATGTCTCTCTTGCGATGACTCCTGGAGTCTCCTCACCCTGACCAGCCTGGGAGATTTTAAACACAAGGACCTCATTTTCTCCTTCAAAGCTGAGCTTGACCCAGAGGCAGATTCAGCATGAAGCTAATGCTGCTTGAGTATCTGGGTCTCTCTCTAGGCCCAGGAAGGGGCCTCTGCAATGTGTTCAGGTTGTCATATCCTTGGGAAATCTGCAAAAGTAAGATGCTTTAACCACAAGCAGTTAAGATTGCTAGTTCCTTTTACTCCAGCTACTCGTGTCCCAGTTTCTCTTTATGTGAGGTGGTTGGAGGGGCCATGGGCATTTCTGGGATCTGGCTAAGGGGCAGTTGAATTGAGGATCACCTTAATTTGGGCTCATTGGGATATATTTATGCGATTCTCAGTCCCCTCTGTATATGGATAAATCATTGCTAGCTACCTCTGTATAGAGAATGGCCTCTAAGAATCTTCCTCCTCACTGTCCAACTCAGCATTGTGACATCAAGATATCATATCCAGAGGTCATCTCATAGCATGAATGTGTTTTATGCTACCTGGCCCTGGAAGTACATGGGCACTAGAGAAGAAACAGGTTTGCAGTGACAGAACCAGAAGCGAGGCTGCAGAAATTCCTTCCAATCGTCAGGGGGGGAAATGTATTTTAGAGGTGTGCACGAGAGTTAGTAAAAAGTATGCTATTTTCCTGAATTGTGTGATGTATTTTTTTTACTTCTTTTCTCATTATAGGTAAATTTTCACTCTTTCTTACCAATTTTGCGTTCTTTTTTCTTTTAAAGAGGGCTCCCCAAAGTTTATAAGCTTCAATTTGCACAAAACCCTGGCTTCACCATTTATGTTCTGTCTGATCTTGGCAAGTTGCTTAATTTTTCTGAACTGTTTCCTTTTCTGTAAAACGTGAATGACAATTTGGACAGGTGAAGCCTCACAAACTTCATGACCCGATCCCATTTCTGAAACCATGACTAGAGGAAGTAACCCAGTCAAATGAAAATTAGACCAGAATATACAGACAGGGAAAGATGTCATATATAAGAAATAATAGTGAATAATGAATCCAGTAAAACTTAAATCTAAATAGCTGGAAGTAATGTGGTTGTTGCAAACTCTAATGCAGTTTGTAAGAAAGGAATTTTGTAATAGAAGAGACATTATGCAAGAACAAATTTAATAATAAGCTGTATCTATAATTCCAAATTATTTCTGCAAAACCTGGGAAAAGGAATATAAAACGTAAACAGCCTCCTCTTGTTGGAGGAGAATTTGAAATTCTTGGCATTGATAACAGGCTCAGATAGATGTTAAACATTTAAAGATACCAGCCAATAGAATCAAAATGGGAGTGAGGACTTCTGTACCTTCCCCTTCCTCTTTCACATGGGAGAGCCTCAAAGCCCTGCCACAGGGAGATGCTCAGAGGGTCAGAGCTGCATTGCCCTCCTGCCCCCCACCTGCCTCCCAGCTTCTCCCCTGCCTCCAGCACAGGGCTTGGGAAGCTGCTGCTGACAGATCTGCCTCTTGCCTCCCAAGCAGCAGGTCCCAGCCAGGTCAGGTATGTGGTGGCAACAGAATGGGCTGGAGTAGATGGGGGAAACTCTCTCCCCCTCTCAGGGAGATAACCAGGCCAGATAAGACTAGCCATAAAACAAGACAAGGCCACTGAAGATAAGGACCAGTTGGTTCAGACACAAGCATTCCACAGACCCGCTCATTACATAGAGCCTGACATTAACAAGTCCCAGCATTCTAGGCCTGGGCCTTACAAAGAACAGGTGCTTACACCAACTCAGGCATCACAGAGAACCAGATGTTACCCCCCAAAACATGGTTATCACAGAACCAGGCATCTATACAGCCCCAGGCCACAAAGAGTTAGGCACCAGGAAGGAAATGTTGAAATTAGGATCTAGTCACAAAAGTAACAGTGACTTTGGTGGGCCCTGGTCAGAGTGAAATCTTGGCAATGTATAAGTACCAGTGAATGTGTGCAGAGTGTGTTTGGTCTTTGAAGTCAGAAAATGCCCAAGTGTGGGACCTGGGTCTCCCTCCCCACTGGAGCCCTGAAGGCAGAGACTAGGCCACACCCAGACTGTGGTTCCCTGAGGGCAAGGACTGGGACTTCCTGAGTCCAGAGAGCAAGCCTCCACCTCAGCTAAACTCCCCAGGGGCCCTCACACCAGGTTTGCTGGAGGCCCCGACCAACCTGGATGTCTTGTGAGGCCAGCTCCCTCCCTAGTAGGTCCCGCTCAGAGTTCAGGGCTCTGCCTCCAGGGGGCGCCAAATGGACACTTCTTGACGGAGGCTGTCCTGGCCCCACCTCCAGGCTGAGTGGGGCTGGAGATGAGACTTGAGTCCATACTGACCACACAGATGGTCATAGCTGGAAGAGGCCTGAAAGCTGGCAAGTCCATTTCCACCTGACAGAGGTGGTGGCTGAGGCCCAGAGAGGGTGCTCCTGGTGAGTGGCAAAGCTAGGCTAGGACCAGGTGTGCAGGGCAGCCTGGCCTACTGTTGTCTACTTCTCTATCTTAGGACCTGGGAGAAAGATATGCAGTCCTTCCACCAGGAAAGCCTGGTCGGGTCAGCCTGTCTGGCTGGGGGAGGAAGGGGGAAGACCATCTTGCATTAGAAGTGGCCAACACACCAAAACCCTAGACAACTCTTCGGTTCAGATGAGTCACAAAAGCCCAGAGAGGGTCAAACTTGCCCAAAGTCACATAGCAAGTTAGCAGAGGAGTCTGAATTAGAAAATGGGGTTCCTGACACCCAATATTGGGCAAAGAGCCCAGAGGAGGTATTCCCAGTGGCGGCCACTCTGGGACCAGCTCATGCTCTGAATTCCTCAGGCTTCTTTTCTGGCCCTGACACTAATGGCTGCTGTTGCTGTAGGCCAGGGATGGATACGGTGACCTGGGTCCTCTCCTCTTTGTCCTGCTGCCTTAGGATGGCCAAAATCAAGGCAAAGCAGGCCAGGGAGCCTGTCTTGAAGAAGAACTGGAGGCCGACAAACCTGGAAAAGAGCAAGGGACCTGTCAACTCAGGACCTCCCTTGTCTAGGGCTTGGATGGCCTTGGCCTGGGGCAGAGTAGGGTCAGCAATCATCACCCATTGTGTGATCAGAGACATTGAGACCTTGCAGGTGGAAAAGAGGCTTCCAGCCCCAGGGCAATGGACCCTATCACCATGGCCTTGGTTGGGGAGATGGGGAAGCCCCTGGAATTAGCCCCTTCCCTGGAAAAGGGGGAGATGCTCTGCAGAAGGAGTCCTGAACAGGGAGGCAGAAGCCTGGGCATCCTCCCTGACCTGTCCCCAGCTGGCTTATAGCCTGGGACAGTCCTCTCTGTCTAAGGGCTCAGGGGGCCTGATAGTTGCAACTTGGGATCACCCCACCGGCCACAAGAGGATTCCCTCTCCACTCTTTCCCTAACTCACCAAAGCTCTTATTTGATCTTTCTTCCTATAGAATGGGCACCAGTCAGTCCCAGCCCACAGGAGCCATGCCCTCCTCAGAGCTGGAAGTGACCAACTCCCTGCTCCCAGCCCTGTTAGTGAGTCCCCTTCAACCGCCTATCCCATCCCAGCAGCTCTCTGCCTTCAGGTTTCTTTGGGTTCCCCATTGCACAGATGGGAAGACTGAGTTCCAGAAAAGACAGGTCTCCCAATGAAAGAGACAGAGCTGGGCTGGATCCCAAGCCTCCTGTGTCCTAAATTGGCCTTCTCCCAACCCCACCTCAACTCCCCATCTTTCTCACAGCTGGGCTGCTCCCCTGATCCTCCCCCATGGTCCGCCACGGTGACACATGTTCCTGCACAGACCATGGTTAGACCATTTGGGTTCGAGGCCCAGCTTTGCGTGTTATCAGTTGTGTGACCTTGGGCTGCTTTAATGGGTCACTTTCCTCATCCAGAAGAGTGGGGGGACAGTGGCCAGCTCACAGGACTGGTGAGCTCAGTACTGGATATAGCACCTGCTGCCTAGCAGGGGGATATCAATGGGCCTCTTGTCCCTGCTGCTGTCCTACCTGAGACCCCAAGAGTATTTCCAGCAGCTTCCCCATGGGGGCCCCTGGCACCCCCCACCTCAGGTCTCACCGGTTTCGGAGCAGGTCATGGTCATAGTAGCGACAAACGGCCCGCCGCCCACAGCTCTGGGCCCAGTACACACAGGTGGTGTCGATGGCGCTGCCGTGGATCACTGGGCTGGGCATCCAGGCTGGAGGAGGACATGCTCAGGGGACAACAGGCCTGGCATCCTGCATTACCCAACCCCCCTACTCCCTGGCATATGCAACCCCCCCAGAGCCACTGGGGCCTCTTGTCCCATAAGTCTTTGGCCCTCAAGCCCACCCCTCACCCTGGTGTGAGATGCTGGCTCCCTGGATGGCCCTCTAGCTGCTTGCACACCCACCTCCAGGGTACCAGGTCCAGTTTGCCCAATGAGCCTGTGAACCCTAAGGTCAGGAACTGGGTCCCACTCATCCCTGTGCCACAGGCCCAGCACACAGTGGGTGTCTAAGGGTCCCAGGAAGGTTCTTTACCCAAAACTCTCAGGAGCATGAACTGGATCCCCACAGCCAGCGTCTTGTCTTCTTTCTTCACTCCCCTAAGAAGCAGAAACACAGTGACATGAGGATTGAGAGGGTCTCGGCCCTCAAGAGGCTCTCACCATCCCCTGCTCTCTCACCACCCAGGGGCCAGCCTTCCCCCAGTCTGAAGGTCTGTGGGTTTGGGGTTGGGTGGGCTCAGGTTCCATATTCCATTTCCCTTCAACCTGTCAAGCCCAGCACCCAGTTCCAGGCACCCCCACTGGCCATCAGGGTCCTGTGCTGGCCTCCCTGTGTTCCTGGCCACAGACACCTCCCCTCTCCCTACCCCTGGGCCCACCAGATTCCCCTCTCCTCCTACACTTGGCAAAGCCAGCCAGACATGGCTTCCAACTTCCCCAAGTGCTGGGAAGCCCCAGCCTAGTTTGCCGCGGAAATCACTGGCTCCTCCTTTGTAGTAATACCAGCAGCTGGTATTTTGGGAGTGCTCCCTATGAGCTCATTTTGTACTGCAATCCCCGCCTCACCCCCATGAGGTCGTTTATGCCATCAGGCCCATTTTACAGATAAGGAAACTGATGAATGTTTAGACAGGTTGACTTGGCCAAGACCTCACAGCTGGTGGGCGTCAGGGGGTCAGAATCTGTGAGGGGCGCCTGGGTGGCTCAGTCGGTTAAGCGTCCGACTTCGGCTCAGGTCATGATCTCACGGTCCGTGATTTCGAGCGTCGCGTCAGGCTCTGTGCTGACAGCTCAGAGCCTGGAGCCTGTTTCAGATTCTGTGTCTCCCTCTCTCTCTGACCCTCCCCTGTTCATGCTCTGTCTCTCCCTGTCTCAAAAATAAATAAACGTTAAAAAAAAATTAAAAAAAAAAAAAAAGAATCTGTGAGCACATCGCCTGCCGTAACTCCTCTTAAACGGGCTGCCTTGCCGGGGCATCTGATTCCTCTACCTTCTCTCTTTTGGCCAGGCTGCTTTACAGATCTACATGTCTTGTCGTGTTTATGAGGGTCTCCATCCCCCTTCTAATTTTCTAGAAAACAGATGGGGAACCAAAATAATCCCAACATGATGAAAATTTAGAATTGTCCTGCTCTGAGGTCCCCTTATTCCAGCCCCCACCCTAGGAATGCTGACTTTGGCCTTAGGTAACAATTTGTCGGTCCCAGCAGGCATCCTCAGGACAAAGGCCAGAAAGAACATGAACCAAGAAGCAGTGCTCTGCGTGGGCTGGGTCCACAGTGGACACACAAGTGCTTATTGACTTGAAGGCTCATGAGCCACAACTTACAGGGCTTGGTTTTCTGGATGTACCTCCTGTGGCCCACTCATCACAGGTAGGGTGGGGGCGGGGAGTCGGGGGACACTCCACTTTCTCCTTGCTGTGACTGGGTGGCCAGGGCAGGGCCTTAGGTGTGGCCTCCCGTCCCCTGAGGCAAGTGAGGACCTGGGCTCTGGTGCTGGCACCAGTACCATTCCGCCCAGCGGCTGTGACAAGACCTGGGGCTGACATCTGACTCTCTCTGAGCCTCGGTTTTCCTATCTGTAAATGGGGAGGACACTTCACTTTAGCAGGTTGCCGTGAGGACGAAGACGGGGCAGCGAGAGCCTGGCCTGTTGCGGGGGGCCCAGCACACCCGAGTGGCCTCCTTCTTGGAACCCTTCCCTCAGGATTCCTTGTCCTGCCTAGGGTTAAGGACTTCTTAGTATCCACCAGGTGTGGCCTGCCCCCGCTTTCACCTTAGGATGAGCATGAAGGAGGGTGTGTGGGTGAGACTGGCCAGTGCCGCACCCAGGCTGACCAGGAACATGAAGGGCAGCACCAGGTGGCTGCAGGCGGAGTCGCAGGAGCCCGCGGGCACAGGGCCTCCCCCTACCACGCAGCTGCAGTTGGCGTAGAAAACCTAGGGTGGGGAGGGGGCAGAGAAAAGCCTTCAGGAGCCTCCAAGGGCAAACAGCTGGCCCAGGCCCCAGAAGGCCCCAAGGGCACGAGCCAGCTGGGGTGGAGCTGGCTGGAGGCTGGGATTTCTGACCCCTGCAGCCAAGCACGACCCTGGACACGCATGGTTCACACACACATGGGCTGAGGCTGCCGGGAGAGGGAAGTGGTGAACAGAAGAGAGGGGCCTGGAAGAGCATCAGCCCCACCACACCACACTCACACATTCACACACACTCACATACACCCACACTCACACAATCATACACATACACACCACACACTCTCTCTCCCACACACCACAGTCCCACAACATACACTCACACACCCACCCACACACATACATCCACACTCACCCAGTCACATACACACATGCACATGTGCACACACGCTCTTTCTTTCACCTGGTAATGCCAGAGTGTTCCAAATTCCCGACTGGCTGCACAAGGAATCAAAGTAACAGAGTGTTTTGGGGAAGGAACTCGGATTTTCCAGCTCAGGGTTCCTCTTCCAGGGCACTGGGTTCCAGACTAGACTCTCAAGAAAATGGAGATTTCTTCTCTCCAAAAGGATGGAGAGATGCAGGCAGCACAGTGGGCATCCTGGCTCAGCACGTGAAGGGCAAGGAAGGCTTCTTGGAAGAGGGGCGTTGGATTTGGGTCTTGAGGAATGAATAGGAGTTTTCCGAGAGGAAAACGGAAATGAGCAGAGGGAAGGTCAAATGCAAAATCCCGTGAAAGTGGAAGGAAAGAACCTAGCAAATCTTTCAGTGAGCCTGGAGCAGAGCGTGCATGCAGGAGAGGGCAGAGGGGAGGCGCTCCAGGATTGCGTTGGGAAGACAAGGTGAACAGCTTGGGACACAAAAGAGGAACCTGGACTGCTGTTTCCAGAAACACAGTGCACCAGCACCCTGCCAATCATACTGCCAACAACTTAAAATGCTGGATGAAGTATTGAAAACATTGTCCTGAGTGCATCCATGAGCTGGCAGAAAGTGAAAAACTCGGGTTAGTACTAAGAGCCTGGAATCCAGGGAGGTGAGCAGAATCCGGAAATAAGCTTTGGCCGCTATGTGTTTGCAGAACTTGTACTAGGGAGTACAGCTTTCTGAGGTCTGGGGGCTTCAAGGCCAGAGGATAAATCTTAGCCCTCCCTCCTGCCAGGGTGAAGTCTACTAGGAGACCCCCAGAAAACTGGGACCCCTCCAGAGGCTGAGGTCTGAGTAAAAGCTGACTCCTTTTCAAACTGTAAGGAATGGCCCCTAGGCTGGCCCAAGGGTGTGTCTGACTGTAGCCCAAATTCCCACCCGCTACTGTGGCCTGGAAAACTTCCAGCCTAGGATTCTTTCAGAAGTGGTCTAGACTGCCAGTGCCCTCAGGCGCCTCACAGGAGCAAAGCAAGCCAGGAAGCCTAGGCTTCTCTTCCCCATAGATCAGAGTTTCTGACCGGGTGCCCCAGGGACCCTCGGCCTCTGCTGGGAGACAGGTGTGCAGGGATGGGTCCCATCAGCCCTTGAGGGGGTCTGGTCGGCCTGGGGCAGCCTCTCACCTTCAACCCTGGCGGCCTCAGACACTTCCCATTGTGGAAAGGGTTGGGAGGCCCTGAGCTGGACCCTGGGAGCCTTGGGAAGATTGTAAGCTTGGAAGGGACAAGACCTGACAGTACAAAAGCTGCTCTGGCCCCTGGGAGGGGACGGCCCGGGGACGGGGAGGGTGGGGGGCACGAAGACAGGCCAAGATGCCCAATGTGGAGAGAGTGGTAGGGAGGCAGGAGGAGGGGGCGGGGAATACAGAAAAGGGTTTTGATTTGAGAGATATTTAATAGATAAAATTAGGGCAAGGCAAAATGAGGAAGAGAGAGACCTGGGATTCAGGCTTGGGTAACTGGGTGCTCTTTCCATTGCCTCGCAGAGCGCCTGCACACGCTAAGGCTGAGCACACACCATTTGGACCTTTGCCTACAGGCTAAGCAGCCCACCCGGTTCAATGGAAGGACAGGTAAGGAGAGAAATATGCGAAGGCAAGATTACTGGAAGAGAAATCACCTGCCCCCGTGCCTTTTCTGGGGAGCAGAAGATTGCAGGGGTGGACACAAAGTGAGAGGCCTTTCTCTTGGGGTTTTCCCAGCCCTCATTCACATTCATCTAATTCTGGCAGGAAGTTCTTCCTATGGATGACTTCAGTCTCTCCAGCTGCCTCTGATTCTCACTCCCCAGGGGGATTCAGCCTTACCCCCTGAGCCCCAGATCCCACCAAGCACCCACCTCTTTCCATCTTTCTCCTGGTCCTTTACGTGTTCATAAATGGTTACTGAGTGCAGCCATGCTGGGCGCTGACTGACCCAGCCCTGAGCCCATGAGCTCACCATCGACCTGGAGAGGCAGGCCAGAGACTATTCCAGGCCAGGGCGACAGTTCCTGATGCTGACCAGGGCCCAGCTGCACCTTCCCCCCAATACTATACCCAGACACAACCTCTGAGGATGCTCTGGGGAGGGGGCTGGGCTGGGAGGCCAGAACCCTGGGTTTTAATCCCAGCTCTGGCACTAAGTCTTTGGGCAATGCCGAATCCTTCGCTGGGCCTCCATTTCTCATCTGTATAATGGACATAGCAGGAGTGTGTATCACCAAGTGCTTAAAATGTCCCAGCCACTAGACACGCTAAGTGCTTTTCGTAGGTTATGTCAATATGGCTCTTCACTTGCTATTCAATGAATTCAGCTGAGGCAAGCATTTGGCACAGTGACTAGTATACAGTGGGTACTCATTATGATCACCTACATTTTATAGACCAGGAAACTGAGGCACAGATCAAATAATTTGCCTAAGGTAACAGAGCCAGTTATAGGTAGAATAGGGATTTGAACTGAGTGGCCTGGCCTTAGTGCTCAGGGGCCCATATCCACAAATGTTTACTGTTCTCTTGGGGATCTTGCCTCAGCTGGCAGGGCCTGGGGTCCTTTGGAAGGGTCTTAGGGAGATCAAACCCGGCAAGAACAGTGAGTGCTAAGGAGGCCCAAGGCCTGGGATTATGATTATTGCAAATACGGTTTGGTTTGCACAGCCCAGGTGGCTCCTGTTGGTTCTGAAACCCCATTGACCAGGTGCTTTACTCTGCACTAGCCGTGGGGTCCAGGTCTCTCTGCTTGGAGGAATGTTGGGCTTAGATGCTGATACCCAGCAGGATGCAAAGGCAGGGGTTCCGCATGACAAAGGTGGGGAGCCCTGGAGAGAGGGACATGGTGTCCTAATGACCAGCCTGACACTGTACCCCCCCCAGCACCTCCCCACACACACACATACACACATGTTAATCTACAGCCTGGGGGCCTGAGGAAGGCTGATATTATCCTCATTTGTCTTTGGGGGGGACTGAGGAGAAAGGGAAAGAGGAGTGGCTAGTCTCGGTGACCTTTTTAAGGTTCACAGAGTGCACGCTGCTGATTATTCTGCCCTCTCTTCCCTTCTGGGAGTCCCTTGAGGGTAAGGCCTCTTGCCTCTGGGTCTTCAGTCCCCAGCACAGGGCCTGGCACAGAGGAGGGATTCTGCGAAGGTTTGTTGACTGACTTGTTGACCGACCGGGCTCACTGTGCCAGCCTCCCCACCGTCTCCCTGTCTCCTAGCCTGCACTCTGCTCACCTTCCTCCACACTGTGGTCTCAAGTGTGATCAGACACAGATCAGACCCTGTCACTTGCCTGCTTAAAACCTATCCAAGGCTCCCCATCACTCTCTTGATACGGTCCCTACTGGTGGCCTGGCATTCAAAGTTCTTCTTTGCCTGGGCCTTGCTTTCCCTCTTTGAAACCTTATGCTTCTGTTCCAATAAGTTCTTTGCAGTTTCTTGAAACGCTGTGTGCGTGTGCCATGTGCACGTGCTCGCTCTCAGACTCTGCTTCTGCTGCTCCCCCTGCCTGGAAAGCCCTTTCTTAGTTTGCTCACTCATCCTTGAAGATCCAGCTCAAAGGCCACTTCCCAGAAAGCCTTCCAGGACCCTTCCAGGCAGGATGTATCTTCTTCTATCCTTGTCTGTACTTGTGGGGACCCTTTTTCCTGCCTACCACCAGCCCTGGAATTCCTGACTTGTTTCCTTTTGCCTCTCCCCTGCACAGACAGCTGGAGCCAGATCTGGTTCACCCCTGTGCTCTGGGGCCTGGCCCATGGCTGGGCCCAGACTGGCGATAAAAGTTTATTGTGAAAATAATGTTCTACATCGGCCAACAGAAGGAGACAGACTGGCCAACAGATAGATGGAAAAGCCACAGAATGAGAATGTTCAAAGATGGAGAGTGTGATGGGTGCACAAAGACAGGGAGGGGCGGAGAGCCCCAGGGAGGCAGAGGGAGCCGTCAGAGGCCGGACCCACCTGGCTTTTGTCCAGAGCCTCCTGGACCACCCGGCTTGTGCAGCCTGCCTGGCAGGGTGTGAGGTATTCCACATGGGTGCTGGGGTCGCAGATAGGGTTAAAGTCGTCCAATGGACAGGAGCAATTCCCTCTGCAGGCTGGAAACTGTTCTAGTCCAGGCAAGTTGCTGGGGGGAGAGAAAGCCGGCAGAATTAGCCTGGCTTCCTGGCCACCTCACCCCTTGTAGCCCAGCTCCCCACCCCAAGAGCAATGCCCACATGTTTCAACTCCACACAGAGATTTGTTCACTGTCAGGGCTGTTCCATGAAGGTGCAGTGGTGGGCACCTTGCAATGGAGATGTGCAAGCAGGGAGATGAACTAGAAGCTGTGGGAGGCCTCCCAATGGGAGAAGCAGGGAGCACAGTCGGATGGAGGCCTCTGAGACCCCTTCTAGCCCCAACAGCCTACAAGCCTTTGAACTTTTGCAAGCATCTCCACTCTTCAGTGGCCCTTCTTTAGGGAACACAAGATAAACTCATCCCAGAATTTAGTCTCAGATGAAAAGTGCTTTTTTCTTGATGAGCTGGATTGCTTCCTCTTCTTAGAAAATTCAAGTTATGTGTGTTGGGACCAGTCAGGGCACCTGACTAGCTGCAGGATCACTGACCTGTCCCTGCCTCTCACTGGGCCTCAGTGTCTCCCTTAGCTCAGCTGGGGACCCCCTCCCATCGCCATCCTGTAGTTTCACAACCTCTCAGCTCACATCACTACCCTGTTCAGTGTGGCTACTGCAGGACTTAGTCCCGCCAATTCCCTCTGGAGGGCCTGCCCCCAAGTCCCAGGAGTGCCCCCACTCTAGTCAGCTGGGGCAAGATGGGGTAGACAGGGGCAGGAGATCAGAAGAGAGGATGAGTTCAAGGGGTAAGTCACCCTGGGAGAGGTGCAGAGGGGGCCCCTGGGACTCAGAATGTGACCTGACTTCATAACTAAGAGGGAGAAAACCTGCCAGGGAGCCTATGGCCAGGCTACAGAGGAGGCCAGAGTGGCCAGCTGAGGGTCCTGTGGACTTAGGGTGGGTATGGACAGAGTGGCAGGCCTGGCCAGCTTTGTGCCATCCCGGTTCCCTGGAGAAGAGGCCCAGCAGGGGCAGGGGAAGTGAGTAGGACAACTGTTGAGTCAGCCAGCCTGTAGCCAGAGTTGGGAGTGGGGTGGGAGAGCATCGGGGCAGAGGTGAGTTCTACTCCTTCTCCTTCCCTCAAAGGAGTCTCCCTCCAACAGTGTGTGTGGGGCGGTGGAGATCATCTCTCCCTCCTTTTCTGCCAGGCAGGGGAGGGAATGGGCTGGCACTGCTGGAACTGAGGCTGCACCAGGGGACTCCATCTAGGGGCAGACCCTCGTCAGGAAGGCTGAGTGGATGAGAGCTGGGGGCTCTTCCTCGGCCCCTTGCTCCTGTAGGGAGAGCCCTGGCTTCAGGCTCGGCCCCTCCCAGCTGGACAGCCCTGGGTGGGTGACTTCACCTCTCTGAGCCTCTCTATCCTCATCTGTGAAATGGGGATAATGGTAGGACCCATCTCAGAGATCCTGTGAAGATTCAATGAGACAGAATATGGGAAGAACTGGGCAGGACGCTGGGAGCATGAAAGACCCTCAGTTCTTGGCAGCTGTAAGTATCATTAGTTGGGCTGGAATATGAGAAATTCTCCTTAATTTGCTCAGTTTGTCCCAAAAGGCTTCTTCACTGAATTAGAGCCCAAAGCTCAGTTGAGTGAATTGCACAAAGAGGAGAACACAGTGAGATGAGATGTCAGAGTCAAGGTGAGAGGCAGAAGGGAAGGGAAATTGGCATGTGTGCTAGGTGACTTTTTTCCATTTCCTTTTTGCAAAACTGGTGCTAAAACATCCATTTGCTCTTTACTCTACAAATCATTTAAAGGCTCTGGCTCGCTCCTCAAACAGGGGACTTTAGAGGGCCTGGCTAAACCTCCACCAGCCATGCCTTGAACAAGGGCTCTGCAGACAGGAAGCAGCAGAGTCACCTCAATGGGAAAAGAAGAGAGAAGGAAGGAGGGGAAGGGAAAGGGAGATGGGGGAGAGGTTTTATTGTGGGACCAGGGACAGAGGGAAGAGCTGAGCATTTCTGGGCCCTGAGCTGTGCCTCCTGCAGGTGGGGAGAGCTGGCATGTGGGTGGAGAGAGGAAGTGCCCAGAGAGAGGTGGGCACGGAGACAACTGGGGAATTCTAGCTGCATCCTGGGCCAGCCTGAGCCTGGAGCAGTTCCCGGGAAAAGTGAAATCATTCTGAAGAGGCAGCAATGTATCTTCCAACATCCTCTCGAAGACAGACCCCACTGGGAGAGGGCATTTACCTGAGGCAGGGTGGGGGGACAAAGAGATGGAGAAGGGAGATAGGCATCAGAGGCTTTCCTCCTGGTACTGCCCAGATGTGGAAAAAGAACTCTATAAAGGTTTAAGGTCGTGGGACAACAGAGTTTTAGTTGCCAGGCTCTAAAAACCCCAAATCTTTGAGGTCTGTAAGCCAACTCTTTCCTAGAGCTTAAGCCCCTTCTGCAGCATCCATGATAGATGGCTTCCAGCCCTCTGCTCACCCCCTCTCTCTATACTCCTGCCCCCCCTCCCCCAGGGATGGAGAGTATGCAGGCTCCCAGGCCAGCCTTTCTTCTGGCCAGAAACAAAGTGTTCCTCAGGCTGAGCTGGGTCCTGCTCTCTGACGTGGCCTCTGTCTCACCTCCCCTTGGCTCACAGGGCTTGGCCACTCTAGAGATGCCATCCCCACAAGTGGCTTTGCCCTGCCTTGGCTTCCATCTCTCCGCAGACCCAAACCGTCCTGTCTGTGATGTTCCCTGCCCCTTCTAGTGATGTCTGACACCTTCACTGGAGACCCGGAGACAGAAGCCCCACTGCTCTGAAGGTAGGTGGGGAGGGGAGGAGAAGGTGCTGGTGGAAAGTGAGATTTGAGGTAGATGGGTCCCCTAATTCATCTGGCCTTGTCTTGGCCCCCTCCCTGACACGTCTCCCCGCCTGCTTATGCTCACGTGCTCTCGCACACACTCACCCAGGCTCGTGGGTGATGCCTGCAATCCGGTGGGTAGGGCAGCCCATGAAAAAGAGGGGCAGGCTGAGAAGTAGGCAGAACAGCGCCCCCAGCAGGCAGAGGGCTCCACAGCGCATGGGGCCCAGGTGGAGGCGCTTGACCAGCATGCCCCCCACCACGATGCCTATAATGGCCGATGGGATGGTGAGGCCGCCTATGAGCAGGTTGGCGTAGGACGCTGTGACGGAAAACTGGCGCTCCAGGAACTTGGGCAAGAAGGTGGCCATGCCTGCCACCATGGATGACATGCACACCTGAGACAGGACCACCAGCAGGAAGATGGGGTGGCGCAGGGTCCGCAGCAGCACCCTGGGGAACACTGTTGGGGAAGCGGGGAGAAGGTCAGAGTGGGCAGGCCAGCCATTCTTTCATTTCTGTCCCATCCTGCCCTGTTCAGTTTAGACAGATCTATGCCTTCCATCCCATCTCATTTAATTCTACTGCATTCGCTTCTATCCCATTACAATGGACTCCTGTCCATTTAATTCTATTCTGCTTTTGAAACTGTTTCATTACATTCCATTGAGTTAGATTGCACACTATTTAATCATGCTTCTTTCCGTTTGATTCTATCCAAACTTTGATTCCCTGTAGTTCTATTTGATTCTAGTTCATTCATCTCATCCCACCTCATTCCATTTCTACCCATTCACATCGTAGTTTTCCCACTTAGTCCTTTTCATCCTGTCCTGCTCTAGCTCTTTCCAAGCCAACCTGGCCCTTCGTCTTCCCTCTGGTGTCCCCAGCACAAAACAGAAATAGTTTATATTTCTCCATAGCACTTTACCTAACATACCACATGTTTCACTCACTCAGCCATTTTCTAGTCGCTCCACTAGAATATAAACTTCTTTTAAAGCAGGGGGGATTTTTGACTGTTATGTTATTTGCTGAATCTCCAGAGCCTGGGGCATAGCAGACGCTCAATAAATATTTATGGAATAAATGAGGGAATGAACAAATGGACAAACAGGCCCATATATGATCAACTATCAAGATGCTGGAGCAGGACCAAGACCTCCAGAGAAGGTGAACACTGAGCAGGCTCAGTGCTGGGTGGCTTCTCAAGGCAGGACAGGGGTAGGGCCTGAAGAATGGGTCTGAAGGAAAAGGAATCCTTATAGGGACGCAGCAGGGACAAAGGCACGGAGAAAGGCATAGAAGTGACGGGTCTGGCTTTGACGACCTCCCCGGTCTCCTTTTAGCTCCTAAACTGATGTCCAGCATACAGGTTTCCTCACTGCAGATCTGCTAACCCAAAGGGCATGTAACATGGGGTAAGTCTGAAAGAGCTTCAGGGCCTTCATCAGCTGGGGCAGCCAGGGTGACAGCCAAGAATGCTTCCTGTTCTAACATGCGCAACTCTCTCTCCACTAACATCAAAAGAGAAAAGACGTGTTTCTACCCGCAGGAGGGGAGGTGGAAGTTAACTGGAGGCGTAGGGGAGAGAGGAGGAAAGGCCTTTCCAAGATCAGAGGAGCAAACCACCTAGCAGTCGGGACTGGTAGGGAAAGACAGCCATGGGGCTCTTCTGGGCCAAGTGGGGGGTCCCTTTTGTTCCTGCAGTGGCAGGACCAGGGCCTCTGTCACTTGAGATCTCCATCTGTCCTTAGAGCATGGCCAGAGCCCAGTCAGCTGGCCCTCTGGGCCAGGCCAGGAACTGTTTCCTTAGGCACCAGAAAATAAAGACAAATAGACTAGGCAGGGTGGGTAGGAGCTGGGGCTGTGGAATCCCCCTTCCTTGTCCCAGGCCTGCTTCCTGTCCTGAGTCCCTGCCACGCAGCGCATTCAGCCAGCACTTGGAATGAGAAGGTATCACATGTGGCCTTTACCCCAGACAGCTGCTCTGGCCTCCTTCCCTCCCATGAGCTACCCTGGCCAGGACTGGCCTCATTGTACAGACGGGTACCATAGAACTCACCCAAGTTCCCCTAGAGAGGCTGGGCCATGGCCAGGAGTTTCCAGAGGTTTCCTAACTCCAAATGTAAAGGTCATTCTGTCTGCTATTACCTCCCCTGCCTCTCCCACATTCCTGTGCCCCTCTGGTTGCCTGACTCCAGAGGTCTGTCTCCTTGTTTCTATCCCATTCTCCTGTGCTAATCATTGCAGTGCACTTTGTACCCATTCTCTATCTCTCTTCAACATCTTCAGCCTATCCCTAGAACAGATGGAAAATTCCTAGAGGCAGGGCTATGCCTTTCACTTAGATAGGGATACCTAAAGGGGAACTCCAGGGGCACCTCCATTAGGTAGCTACCTCCCTTAGCTTAGTACAGTGTCTCCTCTATCACATAAGCTAGGGCTTCTCCCCATTCAGAGACCATGTCTTTCTTATCAGACAGGAGCCTCTCACAGCTCAGAGGCCATGTCTTCCCTCACTTTAGGGACTATGTTTCTTCCATTTGTCAAGGGCCTCCCTTAACTCAACAATAGTATCTCTCCCATCAGACAGGGGCCTCCTCCAGCACAGAGGCCACCTCTCCTCCATTAGACAAAGCATTTTCTCCCTCCATTCAGGGTCTATGTATCCTCCATTAGGCAGCACCCCACCCCCCCACCCCCGCCCCCCAGCACAGAGATTGTGTCTCTCTCATTGAATAGGATCTCTCCCAGCACAGGGACTATGTTTCCCCCAGACAAGGACCTTCTCTAACTCAGGGACTGTTTTCCCCTAAGAGTTTAGGCCTCCTGCAGCTAAGGGCCATGATTCATCCTCCCTCTGGCTCCCCCATGGTCCCATGTGGTCAAGGCCAAACCTCAGGTCACGATGATTTCCCCAGAACTCAGCAGTAAAACTTAGAAGTCAAGCTTGCTGACCAACTTCAGGGCCTATGGCTAGCCCTGCCTCAGTCTCCTCTAGGCTCATGGAGAAGCTGAAACAGCCAGAGACTATCTGCCCAGGACACCCGCTCCAGGATCCAATTTCAGTGATTGGCCCCAGCTTCCCTCTGGGCAGAAGCCAAAGCAGTGATTAATAAACTCTCCTATGGAGAGTGTGCTGGGGCCTTCCAGCAGCTGTGGGTGATCTGAGGTTAGGAAGTCAAAGCCCCTCCTGTCTCTAGGCCCAGCCCCATGGGGTCCAGCCCCCTCCCCCCGCCCACCCACATTCCCTGGGGATACTGAAGAACTGGGGGCTGGATTACTGGCATCCCAACAACAAGTCTTAGGACACACTTCCAAGAATTGGGCCTAATTTACTTCCTGTTTCAAAAGTCCTCAGTGGGGGCAGGGATGGGTGTTGAAGCAAACCCTGTGGTTATCACCCTCCTAAACCATAGGCAGCTCACCTTACTGTCCCAGGACATGGTCAGAATAATAGCAATAGGGCATGGGTGGTAATTGAAATAATAATTGCACCTTATATAAGTAAAGTTGTTTTTTTTTTTTATATTATACAAAAGGCTTTCCATTCATCACCCCATTTGCTTCTCCTAATAGTCCTTGAGAGAAGCAGAGCAAGGATTATTGGCCCTGAGGGTTCAGAGAGCTGAGAGGAGGGAGAGCCAGGCTTGTTGGGGGAAGGAGAGGAGTAGCACTTGAGCTTGACCTAGAGGGACAAGGGAGATTTTGATAGACAGCAATAAAAACTGATGTTCCAGCCAGAGGGGATCATATAAGCAAAGACTTACAGGAGCGTATGGTGCTCATGAGGGGCCTGTAGGTATGAAAGATAAATCAAGAAGGGCAGGAAGGGGCTGGGTCCCGTGCAGCCTCAAATGCCCCTCTGGTCCCCCTTCCCCATATCCTGGCCTGAGCTCTCTTACCTTTGATAAACTGGATCACAGTCAGGTCTGGTGCAATCTGGACTAGGCCATCCTGCTTCTCTAGAGGTTCCCGCAGACTCTGCTCAGAGGGAGAATCTTCACCCTGGAAGACACACAACCCAGGCAGTCAGCTGGATGCCAGACATTCTGCCCAGATATGCCTGTGGGTGTGGAAACACTCTGAAAGAGAAGAGGGTATGGGGCTGTCACCTCATCGGGAGCAATAGGGGCCAGCAGTGTTCCATTTGTTCTTGGCTCCGAACAGGCCAGAATGGATTGTTGCTGATGCCTGCTGGCTGGGGGTGAGACCTCTCTGGTGCCTCAACACCCTGTAAGACCTCAGGACCTTTGCTTCACCTTGGTGGGGGAACCCTAAGAAAGGCTGAAGTTGGGTGTCTTGCTAATCCAGCAAGATGGGCATTCAGAGTAGAAGGTAAGTTGATTTGAAGAGAAAATAACGATCTTACATATACATGTACGTCCAAATCAAACCTTGTTCAGGGTCTCTCCTCTGCTGGGCTCTGAGCTCTGCAAGAGCTCAGGGATCATCTTTATCTTATTCTCTGTTGAAACCTTGGTGCCTAGCATAGGGCCTGAGGTAAAATAGTGGGCATCTGATAAATATCCATGAAAAGAAGAAACGCAACAGATGTCTCTAACAGGCAATGGGTGCGGCCAATGCTGGCCTCTTGGAAGAAAAATGAGATCAAAAGGAGATGCTAATGTGATGCAGGCAAGCTTGTACACTGCTCAGAAGTGGGTTCAGTTTGGTTCAGAGTAGGGCAAAACGTCCACACTGAGTACCCCAGGGGCCTAGCAGAATGGGGGTTCCAGGATATGCCAGGCCACCAGTATGTGGGCTCCTGCTCCATCCTCCCTGGGACCTGCAAAGGAAGGGGTCTTACACTTCACACCTGAGCAAAGAAGCTGCTAAGTGAGGTAACTTGCTCAACATTGCACAGAACTATGATCTGAGCTCAAGCTTACCTGAGTAGAAAACTCATGCTTTATCCACTAAGCCCTGTGAGTTGGAGGCCCTGATGCAAGACAGGCAGAATTGGGAGGCACCTTTGTGGTGTTATGTGGAGGGGCCTGAGAGCCCACACTTTGGGTCTTACCCACTCTGGGTAAGTTACCGGGGGTCTGTTATTCATTTATACCTTCGAGTTGTGCTGACACAGCAGCCACCGGCCATGTGTGGTCACTGAGCACCAGGATTGTGTCTTGTCCAAACTGAGATGTGCCATGAATACCAAATACAGGATGCATTTCAAAGACTTCGTATGAAAAAGATGGGAAAATACCTCATCATTAGTTTTTTTCATATTTATGATGTGCTAAAATGAGAATATTTTAGATATAGTGGGTTAACTTAATTATTAAAATTAATGTCTTTAACTTTCGAATGTGCTGCCAGAACATTTAGAATTACATATGTGGTTCACATAATATTTCTTTTGGACACACTGTCTTCAAGAAAATCAGGGAATCTCCTTACGCCTTTCTTAGTCCTAGCTAAGCTATGGAGGGTGGTGCAGGAAGGTCCTGGGACCCCAGGGAGGGGTACTAGGCCTGGGGTACTTCCCAGAAACAGAAGCAGGAGGGGCTAAGGTAAACTATTAACTTCCCAGCATTTCTTATCAGGGATGGAAGGACAGGCTCGACCTTTGGACGAGACAGAACCTTGGACAGGCAGAACCTTGTGAGTTCCTTGTTTTCATGTAAACAGTAAAGTCAACCACAGTGTCTGCATGTACAACCCTATATGGTCTACCCAGCACTTTCACATCCACTGTGTCATCTGATTCCCGTAGCAGTCTGGTGAAGGGGTTATTACCGCACCTATTTCACAGAAAAGGAAACTGAGGCCCCAGAAAGGGAAGTGTCACCTAGGGAGCAATGGGCAGAGCAGGTTCTCAAATGTGGGTCCTATAGTACCACACTGTCTCATGCTGTGAAAAAGAGCATGGGGTTTGGAGACAAGAGGGGAGGGGCAGACCTTCAGGAGCTGGGAGGCCAGGGAAGGCATCCAGGAGAAGTGAGGTTTGAGATTTGTGGACTGGAAGGAAGAGGTTATTTGAAGCAAGGGCATAGTCTAGCAGGAGTGTGGCTGGGGGAAGGGGTCTATCAGTGCAGAAAGTGATGGGGAAGCCATCCTGACTATGGGTAAGAGTTGCTGGGGCAGGAGCTGGGTGGTTGGGAGGGCCATGCTAAGGGACTTTACTTGGGCCTTATCTGGTAGGTACTGGGAGCACTGACCTAGCTCCAGTCCTGTGTTCTCCACAAGTTCCCGCCTCTCTCTCCAGATCTGTTCGGAGGACTCCTGACTAAGAGCCAGCTCCTGAAACCGAAAGCCTTGTGATTTGGAGTTGGACACATCTGGTTGTGGTTTGCCCAGGTCAGCAGGCCTGCGCTAGTGAGCTGGTTAGAACTTCCCCTCTCGGGGCCGTGTGTTGACTGCTGCAAGCCTGCGGGACACCGGACACCATGTGTGGTCCCCCACATGAAAGGACCCTGTCTGCCGGGCCTCCAGGGAGTCATCCTCAGAGGAAGCTGGGTTCCTGGAAAGCTCTATGTGGAGCTGTGACCCCACGGAGCCACGCTGACCCTGGCAGGTGATGCCCTCAGCTTCCATCACAGGTGGCCATGGCAAGCGGCCACAGGGAACGGGGTTATCTGCTAGACTTCCTACCTGCTGCGGGAGGGAGGTCGTGTTTCTACCAGAGTGCCTAGAGATCTGAACTTCACAGAAGATTGTGACATGCTTCGGGCTTTCTCGTATTGAGATCCGTGCAACAGGCCATGCCTCTCTTTTCCCTTTGACTACCAGAAAGCTCAGAACCAAATAAGTGGTTCAGTTATAACAATTGACTTCATCTTTGTGGTCCATGCGCCTATGTTTCTCTCTCTCATTCTGACAAACTTTTGCTGCTGTTTCTATTTTCCCGCTTCTTGGTCTCGGCTGAGTGATTCAGCCCAGGTCCTGCAATGCTCCTCCTGGGTCTGAATCCCAGCTCCACCATTCACTAGCCATGTGGTCGGGTTATTTAATCTTTCTGTAACTCGGCACCTCAGGTGTTAAATGGGGGTAATAGCTGCATCTACTTCATGGGTGGATTACAAGGATTAAATGAGATAATACATACCAAGGGCTTAGAACAATGCATGGTACAGAGTAGGCAATAGATGTCAGCCTAATTCCCCACTCTTTTATTAGCACTGTACGTGAATTTGGTGCGAGCTGTAAGAAGAATATTAGGGAAAAAAAAGATAATTTTTCCATTATTTTTCAAAACTCTAAAGAGCTGGCTGGAGCAGAGAAAGATACTAAGAACAAGCATTCCTGGTTGTCAGGCATTGAACAACCCACTTCACACTTTGTTTCATTCTTACAAAACCCCCAAGATGTGAACGTTGTGATTATACCCATTTTATGGATTTCATAATTGTAAGTGCAGAGGCAGGATTCATACCCAGGCTGGTTTGGTACAGACACCATATGTCTAACTCCTGTTGCTGGCCTCCCGCTAGGCCGGCACTCAGACACCTCAGGCACCAAGGAAACTCTTGGGCCAGATCAGCTTCCAGTCAGCTCTCTTCTTTAGCCTCAGTCTCCTCGGCAGTCAAACAGAGGTACTGGACTAGATCGGTGTTTTGAAAACTGGGTTTTTAGCAGCAAAACCCTTTCCCCAATTGAAACCTCACTCCAAAGACTGGTATCAAAACACATAAAAGTAGAATCTGTCTGATTGAAGTGTGTGTGTGTGTGTGTGTGTGTGTATGCACGCGTGCGTGTGCACGTGTGTGTTCAGGGAGGTGGAAGGCCCTTAGTTCTACTGTGGACACCTCTCTTCAATCTCCATATGGTGGAACCCTTGGGGTTCTCCCTATGGTGGCACCTTTGGGGCTCTGTTGAAACCACTCAAGCAGGTCATCCCAAAGTGCCTTCCAGCCCCAGTGTTTGAGGAAGTTCTGATCTACACCAGGCCATGAAGAGGGGAGGACTCACTTTAGCCCTTTGGGGCCAAGGACTCACTTTAGCCCTTTGGGGCCAAGACCTGGCCTTATATAGACTGGTGCAAGGTGGGGTGGTACTGGTCCAGCTCTGGGAACAACCTTGACCCTCTCTGGGCCTGAATCCCTCCATCTGTAAGATAGAGTGGGGGTTGAACTGGATGATCACACAAGACCGTCTACTTTAGAGAGTTGAGGAGGGGTGGGGGGGGGGGGTAGTCACAAGGCCTGGGTTGCTAGGGACATGAGCCAGCCTAGGCTGCTGGCAGTTACTGCAAGGGAGAGGTACCAGGCATAAGAGAGACACAAGTCACCTTGGACCTCACAAGGGCTGTAAAATGAGCACAAAGTCCAAAGGGAACAGAAGCCTCCTAGCTGGCCGTAAGTCCTAGGCTTTAAGGGCCATTGCCACTGCCCACTCCTGTCCCCATCCTTGACCATTCTCCCAAAGAAGCACATCAGGTTAACAATTGGGAGGAAACAGATTTCACAGACTCCTAGACTCATAGGCCCAAATTGTAACCATGTAGAAATATGAATTTTTGGAGTCACAGACCATATGAGGCATAGAATCTTAGAATAATAGAACACAAGTACTTGAGAATCTTTACTAGAAATACAAAATTTAGAACTTTATAATATTAGAATCCCAGACTCTGAGAGACAGCCTAGAATGACAGACATGGAGACTCCTGGGAAATTGGAACCGAGAGAAGGTGACAGAAGCCAGCGGTGCTCAGAGGCTGGGCAGGGACAGGGGATCTCGAAGGATGAGGCCTTTGTCAGCCCCTTGCCTAGACCCAAGGGTAGGCACTAAGAGGGACCTGAGGGTGTGGAGGGCAAAGGAGTGTTGCTGATTGAATGGGGTCCTAATGGGACCGGATGACCTGCTGGGGAGCCCCTGAGAGGCCATTTCTACTCCACAGGCTCTAGAGAGCCATCTGCCAGGAGTCCTGGGGCTTGACTTAGAGACTGTCTGGTTATAGACAGGGTGACTGTGGCTTGCAGAAAGGTAAGACCTGCCCTGGTTCACTTTGAGAAGGATGTCTGGTAGCCACCAGGAAGCCACAGACACATGGGCAGAATCAAAGGCAGGAAAGCAGAGCTTTTGCCCCTTCACGTCCGTGTAGCCTCCCCCACCTACCATCTTATAGTCTTCTCTGTGGAGACTGTTCGTGCTCCCCTCCCTGTAGGCAGAGAACTCTAAGCACCGACCCTGGAGAAACCTGAGCTGTCAGTCAGTCTGTCTGAGTCTGGCCTTCCTTCATTACCTGAGAGCTTCTTGGGGCAGAGGCTGTGGACGGCACCGTTTTCTCCCACAGGGAGAGGGCTCATGTACTGCTCCAGAGATAGGGAGCCATTTAGAGAAGACGTCCTTGAATCTGGTAAACCCTTGTCCAATCTTCTGCCCGTTTTAGAGATAAGGAGACTGAGGTCAGAGACCTTCGCCGGGTCACACGACCCTTATATTACATACCATCACACCACCTTTAAAAACTGCATTTACTATAGGAGGGTATTTAGGGGACCCCTGAGCCTGGGAGAAGATGCTTGAAGGGATGTGAGAAATAGCTTCCCTTCACTTTTCCCCCTGCCTGTTCCCGCTCTCTACAGAAGCTACACTTCCCATGTCTGTGGGCCTGGACTTTCTGGCTGCCAGTTCTGCCTAATTGGGCCCTTCCTCTTCGTCCATCTACCTCCTCTTCAGTGGCCTGAGTGGGCTGGGCCAGTCTGAGTAACTGCGAGCAGAGCTGGCCAAGGCAGCTTCAAGGAGGCGGGGGAACAATTCCTCCCACATCAATATTTATTGCCTGAGAGCTGCTAGAAGCAGATCATCATGTTCTCAGCCTTCGGTTCTTTTTTAAGAACCTCTCACCCCCTTCCTTCCTCACTCCCCATCCCCAATGTGCTGACAGAATGAATCCAGACAGCCAGACAGGTTCACAGCCGGGGAGCCAGGGTTTCAAAGCATCACAGAGATGCAGCTCTTAAAACCCAAATCCCTGCATCACAGCAGCTTCAACTCCAAAAACTGTGCCTTCTTAGACTTCGAGGCACACAGAATATTGCTCCAGGAATCCAACCTCAGTGTCTTCCATGACAGAACAGAATGGGGAAGTGACTGGCTCAAGGTCACACAACTGACACATGCCTCACCCTTGCTTCTCCCACAGATGCCACCCCATGGCTCAAGTGGTTGTTCTCTGCTCAGATTTAAGGCCCAACTTGGAGACTGCCCATAACCAAAAACCCAGGTTCTTCTCTTTCTCTATGACTACCCCTACTTCTAAGAACTCACCTCCAAGTTCTAGGAATCCTTACCTCGTTCAAATTCTGACCTGAGCTAGGTAGAACCAGTAAGTGCCATCTGTGATTTCAAGCTGTCTTCTTCCCATGATACTGGTCCCTCTGCAGGGCCTGCCTTCCCCTGCCTCCAAGCCCAGCATCAGCCCAGCCCTGCACTATCCTGGATGCCCCATAGCAAAGCAGCATTGGGGCCCAAGCAGTCTCCCTCCTGGGAGGCTCCTGGACTCCTCCCTTTGGCCTGCCTCACTGCCAATGCACCGGTTCCCACCTGGACCACAGCCATGGCTGCTGCATCAGTCTCCCCACCCCCAGCCATGCCCACACACTTCCTCTGTCCCTTTCTCAGCTTAGAACCTAGTGATAGAGCCACGGGACCCCTGTTTACCCTCCTTTCAGGGCTGCCTGCTGCTCTTGAAGCTGGCAGGCAAGGCCTTTCCTGTTCTGGCCCCTATTGGCTGTTCTAATATCAATTCTCGTTGGTGTCCCATGTATATACCCTCTGATCCAGTGGTGGTGGTGAGGGTGGTGCTGGTGGGGGCAGAGGGAGATGTGTCATGAGGGTCATAGAACAGCCAAGTTTGGGGTCAGACAGACTTGGGCTCAAATTCTAGCCTTTCTAGGTGAAGACATTTTCAGCCCTCTCTCCAAGGCCCAAACTTTCTTGCTCACATCACAGCAAGCATATTCAAATGCACCGACCTGCCTCATGAAATAGAATTATTCTTGTTGCAAAATACTCAACAGTCTTTTTTACAGATCATCTCTTTGAAATTAGAACTACATAGCAACAAATAATTTATGATTGTGATTTCTCCACAATTACTAATAAGAAATATATAAACATAAATAAGCAAATATATATATGTGTGTGTATATATATATATATATATATACCTGACACAGAGCTCCTAAAACTCTTGTAAATAAGAGTGCTTAGGAGAATCTTCTAATACTTAGTCTTTGACCCCAGTTCCTGACATGGAGCCCTAAGATCTGTATAATTTCCTAAGTGCTGGGAGCATCTATCACCAAGCTCCTAAATCCCTTGGAATTTCCTGGGTGAGAGGAACATCTTTTGTTCTAATGAGATGACTCTCAGTGGGCTCCTGGATGGGAAGTGGTCACCAGAAAGACCAAACCATGATTATAAGCTTAGAACTTTCAGGCCCTCCACCCCCACCCCCAATTCTTCAGGGAGGGGAGAGGGGCTGGTAATGGAGTTAAGGACAATCATGTCTATATGGAGAAAGCCCCCACAAAATCCTAATAGTATGGGGTTTGAAGTTGGTGAACACATCCACGTGCCAGGAGTGTGACACACCCCAACTCCACTAGGGACAGAAGCTCCTGCATTGGGGACCCTCCCAGACCCTGCCCTATGTAATCTCATCTGGCTGTTCAGCAATGCCCTTTATCATATCCCTTGTTACATAATTAGCTGGTAAATGTAAGTCCTTTCCTGAGTTCTGTGAGCTGTTAGTCTAGAAAATCGTGGAATCCAAGAAGGGGGCTGTGGGAACCTGATTTGCAGCCAAGTAGGACAGAAGTTGTGGGTAACCAGGGGGTGAGCCTATTGTCTGCAAATGAAGTGGGACTTCAACTGTGAGTCTGAGCCCTAACCTCTGGGATCAGATGCTACCTCCAGGTAGACAGTGTCAGGGTTGAGTGGGACACCTTGTGGGTATCGCCGAGAATTGATCGGCATGAAGAACTCCACACATTTGGTCACAGAAACGTTGTGTGTGTGAGAACTTGGGAAACAAGAAAATCAAATGTACAGATTTTCAGAATGTCATGAAATGTGTGTGAGTATTAAAGAAAACCTGATCAAGCTGACATTACTTGTATATTGAACTTTTATGAAACTTTTCTATTTCGTCATTTTCTTTTGTACTTTGGAGCCAATGTATTGTTTTTAGGGCCTCGTGTGTTGGTGAGTCTGTGGAAAACAGGGAGACCCCCCGACCAGTCATCTGATCTGCCCAGTGGGTCTCTTTTGAGGAAAGACCACCTGCCCCACAGCCAAGCAGGGGTTTCAGCGAGATGTCCTCTAGCACCTCATGGCTTGTTACTTATCTATGAATCTCTGTCCCCACTAGGCCATGCCTATTTTAAGGGTAGAGGCCATGTGCTGAGCTCCAGTGTCGGCCTGACATCTGGCCTAGAGGAGGCACTCAATGTGTGTTTGTCCCCTCACTGCTTCTAAAAAGACCAGATTCATTTCAACAGCTGAACTCTTTGACCTACTGTGTCCACACCTAGAACGCCCTTCTCTAGGCTCCCACCATCTTTCAAAGTCCAGCTCAATTTCCACCCCTTCAGAGAAGTCTTCTCAGACCCTCCCACCCATTCTCCCCTCCCCCTAGCTCTCAATATTTCTCCGGCACAGCACGGTTAGAACTCACAAAAACCATGAAGTGATGAGCAAAGAGGTGGAAAGTGTAGTGTTTAGAGACAGGGCATGGGATCAGAGAGGCTGGGGTTCTCATCCCAGTGATGCCCTCAGTGGCCTTGTGGCCTTGGGAAGGTCATTTCCTCCTCTGGCCCCTAATCTCCTCAGCTGTGGAAGGGGCCAGACATACTCATCGCGTGGGGCTGTAGGCAGATGCTGTGGAGCCTGGACAGGAATGGATTTGCAAGTTGTGAAGTGCAGTGCCGGGGAGGGATGAAGTTTAAGGTTACAAAGGAGAACAAGTGGGTGGGGCTGGAGCCTGGACTAGGGTGGGGATGTGAAGGGGGCTTACTTTGCTAACAGGTGAGTCTGAGACCGTCAAGACCTTTCGCCAAAAGCGAAGTTCATGCTTCTCCTTGGGCATCTCCCTGGGGAAGAAGAAGTAGGGGATGGCAGCCAGGGCCACCGCACCAGCGGAGATGAGGAAGCCCAGCCACCAGGCACCCACCCATCGGGGGTCCTTTGAGGTCAGGCTGATACCACCTGAAAGAGAAGACCATAGTGATGTTAGGATCAGGATCCCACCATCGTGGGACTGGCTTCTGAGACGTGAGGTGACTTGGACCAAGAGTCAGGGGACCTGGGCTTCAGTGGTGGCTTTGCCAGTTACATCGCATCTGACCTTGACCCTTCTTGGACCTCAGCTTTTTCAACTACCCAGGCATTGGGTGTAGTGGTCGATGTTATGGACCTTGGAAATGGACCGTTGAGTCTGAATTCCCATTACTAACTTAACAACCTTGGGCAAATTACTTAACGTTTTTGTGCCTCAGTGTCTTCCTCTGTAAAATACAGACAGTAGTACCTATATCACAGGTGATGAATCACAGAAACTGACTCATGTAAAGCATTTAGAATAGTGCCAGCACAGAGTATGTGCTGTATAGGAGTTTGCTCATCTTCCTCATCTTACTGTTACTGTTGTGATTTATTATTATTATTATTATTATTATTGTTATGGTCAGGGCTACTCCTGTGCTTCTCAGCACAAGATTCTCATCAAAATCACCAGAGTGCTTGTCAAAAATACCCAAGACCAACTTAAAACTACCACGGGGTGGGGTGGGAAGGTGACCCAGGAGTCTTACCTTTAACAAGTTCCCCAGGTGTAATCAGGACTAGACTATTCCAGATGTGCCTCCTGGCTGGAACGCCCACATCCCCTATCCAAGCCCTGACCTCAAGGCTGAGTCAGATACCTCCTCCTTCAATTGCTATAGCATCCGCAAACACTTTATAAAGACACAGATGCATAATGACACCAACCCCATGAGCGGGGCTGGTTCCCAGGTGATTGGTCCTGAGCTTACCTGGCCAGGGGCCAGAGTACACAACTGGCACTCAGCAAATGTATCTGTAAATCTGGGAATGAAGTTGGTTTTTGCACTAAATCCCTCCTCCACCTATTATTTCCCCTGCTTCTGTGCCAGCCTGGCGAGCGTCAGCACACGTATCTCCCTGACTCCTCCGCTTCTCACACACCCACCTGTGCCTGCAGCAGACACGCCACAACCACCCCTGAAATCCCCCATAGAGAAAGTGTAGGGAGGTCAGTCCACAGGAACACCACATCTGCCTGTGAAGGTGCCACATCTGCCAGGATGATGTCAACAGAGCCAGAAAACACACACCGCCCTTCCCTGGCATTGGGACGTGTCTGGGAAACCTAAGGACAATAACCAGAGCTCACGCTTGGCTCCTGGGCCCAGCTTTCTAGAAGAGAGGAAGGTGGGGCAGGGCTATTCTTAGCGAGACCTGTTCAGAGCTGCCCAGACCTGTCCTGGAGGCACCCTTGTGCAAAAACCAGAGAACAAGAAGCAGCATCTGCGTGTCCATCCATTCATACGTGTGTGACCTTGAGCTTTCTAGAGCTTGCTGAAAATCTCCAGGTGAGGGATGGGACTTCTGAGTAGCAGGAGGTAGAAGGCATAGGTTGGGGCTTAGAGCTGCTTAGATGTGACAATCAGGCAGCTGAGATGCTGCAGTAGTAACCTGTTCTAAAAGGAATCTTCTCCTAGTCCCTGTAGGGTGCCAGAGCACGGGGACCCCTACCACTGCCCTCTCCTGGCGCCTTCAGGCCAAGCTTCCATCCTACTACCTGGAGTAGTGACTGAGGTTCCCTAAATGGTGCCCTCAGCACAGGTTCCCAGACCCTTAAGTGGTCAGAACTAGAAGGGTCCTTAGAGGTCAACCCAGTAAGTTTCCATCTGAGGTAGGCCCAAGGTAACTGAGTCCTGCTCCAGAACTTCTCTCCTGCGTGCTTCTCCATTCCCCTGTCTGATGGCGCTTTACAGCTTATCTTCAGCTTTCATTGGATTCTGATTGCAGCTCTGGGAGGTGGACAGGACAGAGAGTATCTCAAAGATGAAGAAGCTGAGGCTCAGAGAGGTTAAGAGGCATGTCCAAGGTCAGTGAGGTTGCTGGGATTTGAACCTGAGTCCCCTGGCTCATTGTCTCCTATTAGACCAGCAATCCATAAGCTAGCTAGCATCTGTGTGCCCCCAGGGACAACTGTGCGCTCCTGAGGCTCACCTTCTGGCATTCGGTCGATGTCTACATAAAGGCGCAGCATGAGACCGCCCAGCCCATAGGCCATGCCTGGCCCCATCATGGTTACTGCAAACAGGATCCCTGCAACACAAAGGCTGGGTTAGTCTTCTCTGGCCCTGGCTTCCCTCAGCAGATCAGTGCCCACCCAGTCTCTAATAGGCAAGAGCAGTTGGTTAGGCCCAGGAAACTCTGGGTCTTCTCTGGACCTTTACTGGTCACATGGAGCAGAGGTCAGGGACTCATGCCCAGCCCCTATCTGGGCCTCTCATCCCCCTTCCTCTGAGCCTGGCCCTCCCTCAGACCCCGGTTCTCACCAAGGTAGAGGGGCGAATTGCTGTTGTGGGCAAAATCATCGATGTAGGAGATGCCGAAGGGCTGAATGGGCACACCGCCCATGCCGAGCAGGGTCTGTGCCGTGAACATTATCCCCACCACAGCCAGATGTTGGGTCTCCGTGTAGCTTGAGCAGCTGCTGTTGGAGGGAGCTGGGGTTGGGTCTGGGACCAAGGTTTTGGACTGGCACAGAGAAGCCTCAAAATCCTGTGGCATGTCCACTAAGAGATGATAAACAAATATTATGGCAATAGCTAAGACTTACAGAGCATGCACCAGATGCAAGGTAGCATTTTAAGTGATGTGTGTATAAATCATTTGACTCCCTCCCCCAACAAACCTAGAGGATGGTTGCCCTCATTACTCCCATTGTACAGATGAGGAAACTGATGCTCAGGCAGCAACTGGCAAAGGCAGAGCTGAGATTGGAACCCAGGAAGCTCAACTTAGAGTCTATGTCCTAAAACAACCCTATGCCACCTTTTTGAGCAGAGGTATATAGAAATACCATGGCGACCATGGCTCTTGGGTAGGGAGGAGCTGTCAAAGGAAGTAAAATTTGAACAAGGCCAAGAAGAACAAGATTTTCCAGAAAGAGAAGGTGGAAGGGGTGTTCCAGGGAGAGGTCACAGCATATGCAAACCCAGGGGCTTGAGAAATTCAGCATGGCTGGCTCACAGAGGGTGAGGGGTAAAGCCAGGGCTGAGGGCAGGGCTGGGCAGGGGAGGGATGTTGGGCCTGGACTGTGGAGGGCTCTAGTGCCCTTGGCCTTCATTTTGGGTGGGCTCAGTGTCAGCTCAGGACACAGATGCAGAGTTCAGTAAAGGGGAATTTCTTAATTTAGTACCAGACAGTTGTTCCCTGTAGCTCACCAATATTTGGTGAGCAAACTTAAAGAGACCCTCATGCTATTATTGTCCCAAATGTGGGTGTAGAAGTGGCTTTCTCTCTGTGGCAGGCCCAGCCCTTTATAGAAGCCAGGACTCTGAGAAAAAGCCACGTGAACCAGGGTCAAGGACCCTGACCTTCAACCAAGGTTACCTGGGTAGAAGACTGGGAGACTTTGACAAGAGGCCCTCAGCCCATCTGGGCCTCAGTTTCCTCATCTGTCAAAAGAGTCTCCTAGAATGGAAATTCTACAGAAACTCAGAAGCACAATAATTCAGTGGCTCAGGGACTCTAGGGCCAAGCTACCTGGACATGTCATGGCTCCACTAGCTGTGGGCCTTCGGGAAATCCCTGTCTCTGAACATTGGTTTCCTTATCTGTAAAACGGGCTACTGAGAGAATACCTGCTATAAGGCTGTAAATGTTAAGAGTGGTGAGTGGTGCCCACACACAGCACCTACTAGCCATTAAATGTGATGATTGTCATAGAGCCCTGTCTTCTTTGGCCACCCCTAGTAACGCTAGTGCCTATCAGGGGGCCTGGCACATAAGTATTAAAAATAAATTAATTAATGTTGGGTGAAGAATGAGTGAATGAAATAGCCTGGAATACCAGAGCAGGAGGGGGCTCAGAGGTCACTGAGCCTAGTCTCTCATCGAAGACTGAGGCTCAGGCAGGAGAAGGCTTTACTCAGGGTTTCACAGGGCTCCTGTGGCAGAGGGGTATTGTATGGCAGGGAGGATGAAGAAGAACGTGTATGACCCTGTACAGAAAAAGCTCTGTGAAAGTGGAAATTCTGGACACAGAAATTTTTTTTTTCAGCCTTCCAATCAAGCCTCTTGACCGCTTTCCACTCAGGCCTAGATAACAGCTCTGAGCTCTTCATGCACACTATCTACTTCTCTACTTCCCTTGCCATTGCCCTTGTGGTTCCTTCCACTCGAAACGCCCTCCTTCCCCCACACTGCAGTCCACTCAGGGCTCTAATGGCTCTCTCTGGCTGACTCCCAAGGAGTTGGACTCTTTCCTAGGGCTGGTGCTACAGAGTGGGAGCCCCAGGATGTGAGCTGATGAGAAGGCAGGGGAGGGAGGGAGGGAGGAAGGATGCTCTTTGAGACACTCCTCCCCTGGAAGCCTTCCATGATGCTAGGCTGGGGCATGGGCTCCTTCAGTCCCTGTGCTTCCCTTCTCATACAAGGGACACACTGTAGGGTTTTTCTTTGCCCGTCTCCTGTCCCAGACTGGGAACCCCCTGGAGGCAATACTGAGTCCCCTGAGAGGGCCTGACACAAAGTCTGCAGCACGAAGGGTTTCTTGGGTGGATCACTGGATGGATGGATGGATGGATGGATGATGGATAGATGGATAGATGGAAGGGTGGATAGGTGGGTGGGTAGTTAGATGAGTGAATGGATCAAAGGGTAGATAGATGGGTGAATGGATTGATAGGTAGATAGATGGGTGAATGGATCGATGGGTAGATGGGTGAAGGGATCGATGGGTAAATACATGGGTGGATGGGAGAGAGAAGGAATAAAGCTCAGGCTTCTTAGGTTGTTCTCCAAGGGATGGGCATCTATCTGTCCAATAGGCCCTCAACAAAATCTCACTGGGCTAAACAGGGGCTTCACTACTCCTCTCTAAAATTCTTTCATTTTTTAATTTGTTCATTCACTCATTCATTCTTTCATTAACATCTTGGCTTCTTGTGAGGACTAAATAAATGCATGAAGGGGCGCCTGGGTGGCGCAGTCGGTTAAGCGTCCGACTTCAGCCAGGTCACGATCTTGCGGTCTGTGAGTTCGAGCCCCGCGTCAGGCTCTAGGCTAATGGCTCAGAGCCTGGAGCCTGTTTCCGATTCTGTGTCTCCCTCTCTCTCTGCCCCTCCCCCGTTCATGCTCTGTCTCTGTCCCAAAAATAAATAAACGTTGAAAAAAAAATTTAAAATAAATGCATGAATACACCTAAATACTCAGAACAGTGTCTGGTACACCATAAGTGGTATGTGACACCGTTATTACTATTTCGCAAACATTTCCCGAGGACTTACTACGTGCCAAGCCCTGACGGAGGCTGTGTTGTAATTCATCCCACCTCAAAAATACAGTGACATACAAGCAGGCCCTCACTAAGAGATGACCAGAGGGTTTCAGCCCTCCATCCCAAGACAACCCCACTCTCCAGGACTGCCAGAAGGACCCACCCGGACTGGGACTGAGGGAGTGGAGAGGAACAGAAAATGCCCGTTCTGACCAACAGGCCTGGGGATGGCCCTGGTGCATGGTAATGTGGCTCCTCACGTACATCTCCAGCCCAGCCCTTCCTGGTCTTACCGGGGCTGGCACGGTCGTAGCGGTATGGCTCCGAGATGAAGTGTGGGAGACTCATGAGCAGGCCTGCCAGGGCCACAAGGACAGCCCCATAGCCGATCAGTCGGGGCCGGTGGACTCGGCTGCCAAAGTAGCTCACAAACACAATCAGGGCTGTGTTTCCCACCTGCCGAGGGATGAGGGGACCCATTCGAATGGAGCAGAGCTGCCAGAGGCCAGCACCACCCTCACTTCTGTCACCAATCTGGGGTTCCATCTGAATAAAGGACTAGCTGGCTGAATGAGAATCATCTGGGCCCCTCTTATGCAGATTCTGGGTCTCCCTAGGAGGGTCCCCACTGTCCCATTAGGGGAGAGAAATGAGGGCAGAGCGGACAAGGCTAGCAGTTCAATTTCATTCTGGAAAATGGGTTGGACCCCATGTTAGAACACGGAAGAGGGGGGACAGTTAAGGAAAGGGTTGTTAAGTTTCTGGGATATCACAATTGAGGCAAACAAATAAAATCTAAAGCCAGAGGACTAAGAATTTCTTGGAATTTCAAGCCTTAGAATAAAAAACTTAGGATGTGGGCACTGGAGGGGACTTGAGAGCTTGCAGCAAAGGGGCAGGCTCTACGACCAGAAGCTGAAATGTGCTGACCATTGCTTTTTGGCTGTGACACTTGCCCTGAGCCCCAGGCTCCTTGCTGCTGGTGGGGGGGGGGGGTGCTGAGGCAGTATCTGCAAGAGAGTTGGTAGGTGGACCAAGTCTGAGAAGGTAGCCACTCTCCATTTTATAGACAGGACACTGAGGCTCTGGGGGTTGGGGGGGGCGGGGTGAGTGGTGGAGTGGCTTCCCTAAGGTCCCAGAGCTAGGTAGTGACCTTTCCTTCCCACCTCTGACATCTGGAGGTGGGGTCTGAGAGATATCTGAGGGTGCCATGTAGTCGGCAGGCCTTGGGTTGAATGTGACACATCACCCCAGGGGGAGACAACTGCACAGAAATCTGCTGTGGGGAGGGGAGAAAGGGTACTGTGGACAGTGGCCCTTCTCTGAGGTGGAAAACATCTGGTGGAGGGGGGGGCTGGGGCACAGCTGGACCCTGATCTCTAAATCCCCCCAAAGTAGCTTGTCCCCTCCTCATCGCTTGGCTGTCGGCCCCAGACTTGTGGATCTCTGGGCAACTCTGAGGAGACACTCATCCCATGGTATGGCTCCCTTCCCCCACCACCCACTGGTCCACAGTTCTGCCTTTGATCTAATTTAAATCTCTCCCTCTACTATTGAAGTGACTTCCTCTGAGTCCTTCCTGGGACAGGCAACAGCCAGGTCCCTGGAAAGGTAAAGGAACCAAAGGGAGAGTGGGTGGACAAGGGAATTCTGACTAGCTCTAAAATACCCCATACCCCCCGTTAGAGTGCCCCCGAGGGCAGGACTGCCAGTGCTCTGACGTTACAGGGAGGCAGAGGTCAGTTTCTCTACCGGAACATGAGGAAGGAGCTGGCTGAGGAGAAAATCTTAGGGGAGGAAGCTGTAATGGGGTCGCCTGTGGGCACCAGGAGGGGAAGGGCCTATGTCAGGGTGGTGAGAGAGGAGGATGAGGAGGCCAGGTGAGAGTCGCCCTCAACGCCCACCCCTATGACTGCTCCAGGGCCAGTACCTCATTGAAGGCAGCCAGCAGCCCTGAGGTCTGACTGGAGAGGCCGAAGCGCTTCTCCACTGTGGAGATGGAGCTCTTGAGGTAGCCGGAGATCATGAGCTGTGCCAGCTGCAGCAGGCTGTGGCACAGGACGAAGAACTGCCGGAGGGGCCAAGGCGGTGGCAGCCGGCGGGGCAGCAGGGAGACAGGTGGGGATGCAGTTAGAGAGGGTGGTGGTTGGGAGACAGAGACGGAGTTGGGGGAAGGGAGGAGCAAGGAATAAAGATGGGGAAATAGAGTCCGAGGAGATAGACACACAGGAGAGAGAGAGAGTAAGGGCGGGAGGGCCAAGAACAAGAGGGGCGAGAGAAAGAGAGAGAGAGTTATTGGAGCAGCCCATGGCTTCTCACACAGGCCTAAAAACTACACAAGCGGTCCTGGGTGCACCTCAGACCCACATGACTGAGAGTAGGGTCTTTGTGGGGCCAAGAATGATGGGAGTCACTCTGACCCTCAGAGCCCACCTGGGCTAGACTGGACCGTCCTCCCTATTCCACCGCCCTGTCGCCTTTCTCCAGGAAGTTCTCCCGGATCCTTCCCTGCTCACTCCACCTGGTTCTCCCCTTAGAGCTCCTCTGGGAGACCATGTGCACACACCAAATCCCCAAACTGCCCACCCCACCCAACTCCACCCTAAACGTCTGGCCTCCCTCCTGGTGAACTGGCAGTATTCCCAGGAGAAGGAAAACTTGCTTCAAAGAAGGGTGTTTATTCCAGAGCTTAAAAACAGTCTCTCTGTTCCTGAGTCTTGGTTTCCTCTTGCACACAGCAAGGACAACATCCCTGCCACTCAGGGTGACTGTGAGGACTAAACAAGACGTCACTCGGCACAGGCCCCGGCACCCAGGGGTCACTTGCATTTTTAGGGCTGCCCTTGGTGGAGCCAGAGCTCCCCGATATTCATACAGATAGAATCTCTGGGGTCCTTCTCTTTCCTTGCAGGGACATGGGGAGGCAAGGAGACTGGTGCCCCACTGCCTCCGGGGCAGCCCTTGTTTCTTCTCAGGAAGGAGGGAACACATGCCCAAAACTAAGCTAAATGCTTTGGTAGATTGTCCCTTTGATTCTCACAGCCACCCATTCTACAGACGAGGAAACTGAGACTCAGAGAAAAGCAGCAGCTTGCTTGGAGTTACACGGCCTTCTCTGCCAGGTCCGGACACCCCTGCTCCCGGCAGGCCCTGAGAGATACCTTGATGCTATAGAACACACTTCGTTGCAAGTCCTGAGAGTTTGGGCTGGCCTTGCCTTGAGGTATGTCTTCTGTGCTCATCATGGCCTTGGTGTCCTTGTCTGACATCCGGGGCTCCTCACCCACTGGACCTGTGGGACAGACATCCAGGAGGTGAGGGTAGAGATGGAATCCCAGAGGATGTCCCTGACTCAGGTCGCCCAAGGTATTCCAGGCGTTGGTGAGAATCTGAGAGTCTGAGCACCTTCAGCCTCCCTGAGTCCCAGTGATGGGAGGGCCCTTCCTAAGAGGGTATGTGCCCCACGTGCCCATGCTGGCCAGATCCTAACGGGAACCACCTATCTCACAGTGACTTCATTCCTTTCCCAGCATAAACCTTCCTTCTAGGGAGGCATTGCTGGCCACACTACATAAGTTTCAAGCAAGGTCTCCAGGAGTAAGAATGTGCAGACTTAGACCCCCTTGGGCCTGCAGCTGTGAGACATTGGTGCTCATAGAGGCTGAGCGGCTGTGGGTCTGTCTGGCTCGGTGTGGGATCACAGGTTCAGGGTCAGGTGCAGGGTCAAGGCTTGGTCCACGGTCAGGTAAAGGCTTTTCCTGGGAGTAGTTCAAAACAGTTACCAACACCCCCACAGGGCATCACCCTGCATGTAATCATAGAGCTAACTAGCCCAATCTCTAACTCATGAATCAAACCATATGGCTACTTGGTGCAGAAATGGCCCTCAGAGGTCATCCCATTTAACTACCTCCCTCACCCTGGACAAACTGAACTCCCCAAGTGTTGTGATGACTCAGGAAGCAGAGCTATGGTTAGAACCTGGACCCTTGGCCCCATCAGGCATGTCTGGGTTTTTCCACGGAAACCGGTAACATGTCAGCATTTTACTCACTGCAGTGAGAGGAAAGCTGAACCCCCACAAGGGCATCTCCTGGGGCCTCCTGACGTTCTTTTGTTTTGTTTTTTAATTTTTTAATGTTTATTTATTTTTGAGAGAGAGAGAGTGCAAGCAGGGGAGGGGCAGAGAGAGGGAGACACAGAATCTGAAGCAGGCTCCAGGCTCTGAGCTGTCAGCACAGAGCCCGACGCAGGGCTCTGACCCACAAACCATGAGATCATGACCTGAGCCCAGGCGCCCCTCCTGATGTTTAATCTCAGTGAGGAGCTTGAAGTCCAGCCTTGGGAAACTCCATGCCTCCACCTAGATGGAAACCCCCACCACCTTGGCCTTCCTCCTTTCCTGGGGCCCCACTTCCTGCGGAAGCCTCCTCCATTGTTTCTTATGTTTCTCAACCTGGCAGGAGTTTCCCCTCATTCAACAAGCTCCTTCTAGAGTCTGGAAATGGACTCAGGACACCTCTGACCCAGGTAGGGGGGTAGGGACTCTCCATCTCCAGACCCAGAAGGCAGAATCAGGGAGGGGCTACAGAGGCCTGGAACCACCACAGCCAAGGGTTTGTGCTCCTCACACGAGGTACCTGAGAGCCTGAGGAATTTCTTTTTAATTGGGATATAACTCATATACCATAAAACTCACCCTTTTAAAGTACACAATTCAGTGCTTTTTGGTATATTCAAAAAGCTATACATCATCACCACTAATTCCAGAACGTTTTCATCATCCCAATAAAGAACCACATACCTGTTAGCAGTCCTGCCTCCCCTCCAGCTCCTGGCAACCACTAATCTATTTTCTGGCTCTCTGGGTTTGCCTATTCTGGATATTTCATATAAATTCATATACACAAAATAGTACAATATGTAATTATTTTGCGCCTTGCTGCTTTCACGTAGCGTAATGTGTAAGGTGCCTCCATGTTGTTGCACATATGAGTACCTCCTTTCTTTTTATGGCTGGACAACATTCTATTTTGTAGATGTAAATCGCATTTTGTTTATCCATTCATCTGTTGAAGGACATCTGGATTGTATCAGGTGTTGTGAACATTCATATATCGTACACATTTTTGTGTCAACATGTGTTCTCAGTTCCCTTGGGTATGTAGCCAGGAGCAGAATTCCTGGGTCATGTGGCAACTCTGTTCAACTTTTTAAGAAACTACCAAACTGTTTTCCAAAGTGACTGCGCTGTTTTATACTCCCACCCTCAGCATAGGATGGTTCTAATTTCTCCACATCCTTGTTAAGACTTATTATCATGTCTCTTTGAGGATAGCCATCGTAGTGGGCATGAAGTGATATCTTGTATGGTTTTGATTAACATTTCCCTAATGACTAATGATGTTGAGTCTTTTCACTTACTTCTTGGCCATTTGTTTATCTTCTTTGGAGAAATGTCTATTCAGATAGCTTGAGGAATTTGAGGAAATGAAAGTGTGTGTGGCTGGGGAGGAGTCCCGATGGGGGATGTAAGTATTCAGAGGAAACAAGGAGATATTGAAACAAAAGTGATACCTGACCGGGAGGAGATAAGGGGCTGGCCCAGTGAAGTGGGGGTGGGATGGGCTCTGCGGAGGTCACTGAGGAGAAAAGGAGGTGAGGGGGCTCCAGGTGAACTTGCCCAGAGGAGGCTGATAGGACGTTTGCAAGCCCTGGTTCCACTCACCAGCATAGACGGTCACCTACTACAGCAGAGATTCTGGGCTACACACTTTACATGCAACTCAGCCTTCACATGCATGCAAACCTCTCCATAGCTCTGTGCCTTTGGTGCTCTCGTTATCTCTGTATCTGACGAGGACAGAGGCTCAGAAGTAGCTAGCTCTGCTGATTAATGTTGGTGCAGGGACTCAAGCCCAGGTGTTAACCTCAACATCACTCCATGTTCCTTGTACAGTATGGATGAGGGGGAGATGCTCTTCTCTGTCTGAGCCCAACCAAGCCTAACCAGGCCACCAGACCAGTGCCCACCCAATAACATCAAGGGGTCAGGCCAGCCAGATGATGAGGCTGGAGCTGAGTTGGGGGGCGGGCAGAAGTCGCTGACCAGGAGCCCCAGCTCTGAAAGAAGTCCAGGATATGGATGAGGGAGGGGGACAGAAGATCAGTGGACCAGCTTAGAATGTTCCACTTTCCTGTGGTCTAGTAGAGGGAAGCTGTGGCCCCTGGGATCTGAAAGCAGCCACCAGTTAGTGCGCAGGGTGGTCAGTTGATCACTGAACACTGAACGGGGCTGGTCAGGCAGGTAGCCAGACCTCTCCAAGCTCTTCCTGTGGGCTGAGGCCTCTGAGTGAGCTGGCAGGAAACAGTCCAACTCTGTGAATAAGGACAAAGCTCCGCTCGACAGGAGGATCCTGAGACCAGGAAAGTAGGTCCTCCTCATGTGACATCTCTGAGGACCTTCCCATCCGGTGAAAACTTTGTCAGGGGTCATCCCTGACAGAAGAGCGGGCAGCTGTGGAGTTGAACCTGGGCTGGGACTGGGTATCCTGTGGGAATGAGGGGAGAGGCAGGAAGTCAGGCTCCAGGAAAAAATCGGAGTCTGTTTCTCTCCCAGGTGAGCAACCAGGTTTGGGGGCTTTAGGTAGGCCAGGTGGTTCCCAGGGCTGGAGCCCATGCCCCTAGAGTGGCAGGCAAGGGGTCTGTGTGTCTGTCAGTTGGTTACATGGCTGGCCACGCACAGGCCAACTCATGTCCATCAGCTGGTAAGTCATTGGTCTGGCTGTCTCTCAGAAGACTTGTCTGTTCAGACAAGCTAAACTAGCTAGCTAGCCAGTCAGACAGTCACCTTGAATGTCTGTCAGAGACCTTCAGTTCACTGAAGGATAAACTCCCAATGTCTTCAAGGCAGAGGCAGAGCCTCTGGGCTCTGGCCTGGGGTCTCGCTGCCCCCTCCATGACAAGAGTCAGTATTCTTCACACCAGCTGGATCCATGGTGATGGGGACGAAGGTTTCAGAGAGTAGCCTGACAGAGAGGACTACTTTTCTCTGCCTGTTCTTTGCTGGAAAGGCTCAAAGTCTGGCCTCCTCCAGCCACCTCCCAGCTGCAAAAAAGAAAATTCCAGGCAGGTGTGGGGCTGAGTGTAGGTTTCAAAGTCCTCAGACCTAGGCTCGAACCCCAGCTCTGCCACCGGCAGCTGTGTGAGCCTGGACATGCCCTTTCATCTCAGAGGAAACATCTGAGCAGTTTCCTCATCTAAGTGAGGCATGTAAGGGGGCTGGCTCAGGCCTGGGATACAGTAGGCCCCACTGAGGACGATTGCCCTCCCCTCTCCTTATAACCTTCAAGTGCTTCCGAGGCCACAAGGTCAAACTGAACCCATTCCCTTCCATGTGCACCTGACCCCTCCAAGTTAACACCTCCTTCTTCCATCCCTAGATTGTCTCTCCCTTTCATTCAGGCCCCAATTTACCACAAGACCTGAGGACCTGAACCCCTTCCCTCCATGCACACTCACTGGCTTTAGAAGCAATTGCCCAGGTTTCAATCCCCACTGGCTGCAATCCTGCTGTGTGGTTTTGGACCAGTGGCCCCTTTGCTTTCTCATCTGTGACAGGGCCTGTAATCCCTACATCCCAGTACACAAAGCACCCACCGACAATCAGATCCTTCCACCCCATGTTTAGCCTGGACACTGAAAGCCTGGAACCACATCTTATGGTCTGCACTAACTTGACCTTGCAATTCCACTGTCTTCATTAGCATTTGTTCTTCTTACTCTTCCCAGACTGACCAGCTCAAGCAAATGGCTTGATTGTTCATTACAGGAACTTCCTGAAAGACTGCTCGACTCTTCAAGGGAAACCATCAACAGAGTGTGTGCCTCTGATTCTTTGAATCTCTGTGCACAAAATCCTTATCTTCTGTTTCCACCAACAAACTGTTGTATCATGATTCTTACCCAATCCCAGTCAAGCCTCCCTCTTCCACCTCCCTCCCCATACTAAAGGACCTGCCTTAAAACAAACTTTCAATTCTCAACAAATATTGACCTTGCCTCCCCACTCTGAATCGTGCCAAAGCTTTGAGAAGTGGTATTATCCCTTATCATGGTAAACTTGGTCTTACCAACAGGTTATGTCAGTAATATGTGGGGAGCCAGCATGGATACAATACATAGCAGATGTTCAGTAAATGTTGTTTTATTCCCCATCAGGCAGCCAGTCTTTCCGTTAGCTGTCTATCCTGACACAAACTCCCGACAGGCCTCCATACTTGCTTTGTGACTGCAAGGAACATTACCACATCTGGAACTTGAGAATTCAGAAAAAGTTCAACCCAGGAAGGCTGGAAAGTTGGGAGGCTGGGAGACTCAGCTCTCTGGCTCACCCTAATCCTCTACAAGAAGGGACTTAGAGGAGCTTGTCTGAGGGGCTATCACAGACCAAGCAATACTATGTGCTGTGCTTGGCTAGGCTGGGCTCCCTCACCAATCCTCCAGACAACCCTTTGAGACAGCTGTTGTGACCCCATGATATAGAGGAGGAAACTGAGGCACAGAGGGAAAGCAACTTACCCAGAGTCCTGGGGCTGGTAAATGGGAAAGCCTGGACCAGAACCTGGATCTATCTGACTCCTGGGCCCCCAACAGCAACCATAATGAGGGAAGGGGGACATGTGGGGATCTAAGTCCTATACTCTGGAGGACCTAAGTATGGTGGGAGTTCAGGACTCATCACCAAGGCCCAGAATTGAACTTTCAGGAGGGATCTGCTGAGAAATGTGACAGTTCCCACATCCTGAGAACTAAGGGGGGTGGGGTCAGGGCAATGACTCTTTCTCTCAAGAAAGAGCCTGTCTCCAGCAGAGAGAGCAAGATCAAAGATCACTTAGACCCAGTATGGCCTTGGGCCAGCAAGTAGACTTCACTGAGCCTCTGCAAGATAGGAATACTAAACCTTGTCTCTGAAGCCTGTGTGAGGGTCACACAGGATAACACCCTTTGTCAATATCAGGATGTCCCACAAGTAGCAATTTCGTCAGCCTCTGCCCCAAACTCACTAGGGAATCTATTTCCAGGTGTGGTCACCAGGCCCCAGAATAACTCATACTCCTTCCTGTGGGAGACTCAGCCCTGGTGTCACTCTCTCACCTCCTTCTGATCCCTGAAGCAATACAGACCCCTCTGGATGCCTCCCTCTGCCATTTCTTGTCCTCTCCCCAACCCATCTCACCAGCTGCATTCAAACGTCTTTTTTTTTTCCTAATAACTTCCCTGTGCAAGAGAACGAAAGTTCTCTCCTCCACACTCTTTGCCAAAGCCACCAAAGGAACTAGCAGAGATAGAGTATAGGGCAGAGGTTACAATGGGGAGGCCCTGGCCAAAGGCCCATGTACAGTTGTGTGGGCTGTGCACCACAAAGGGAATGGTGCCCTCTGGAGTGGTGCGGCACATGGCAGTCCTGCCTGGGGGGTACATCTGACTTCTAGACATTTTGGGGGGCTTGCACAATGCTTGCTTTCTCAGTGTTTTTAAGCTGGTTGCCAACATTTAAAAACAGGAAACTTGACATAAACTCCAGATTTTTTTGCTTCTTTTTGAAAGATTAGCGGATCTGGCAATACTGGGCCCACATTCTCATATGCCAACACTCAGCTGGTCCAAGCTTCTGGGCCTGCATGTGGCAATTTGCCCTGTTGGAGTCTCTTTGGCGGGGGGAGGGGGGGTGCCTGTCTGGTCTGTTTGATGGACCCTCTTCACCTGCTTGTGACTTCACAGCAACACTGGGCCTGGGGAGTCCACTGGACAGGAAGCCAGGGCTAGGTTAACACTTTGAGGAATGAGGAAACAGGACCAGAAAGTGCTATGATTTGCCCAGGGTCACCATATGGGAAGAACTGGTCTCTGCTGGTTCTAGATGTCACAACGAAGATTTATTCCACACATCCTGACAGCAACCTGAGGCAGGCCTCTGGGGACCCAGAGGCCAGAAGCCCCAGTCCCTGTCCTCAGGGAGCTCCCAGTGTATGTATGGGGGTGGGGGGAGGGAGGCAGACATCTAACACAGAATCACAGTGAAATGTGCTCACTGATGTGATACAAGGAGTTTCAAGCCTACAGAAACAGAGCAGAGGCCCCAGCCTAGACTGCAAGTTTCTGGAAAGCTTCCTAAAGGAAGAAACATCAGAGAAAAGGGCAGAAGTATCAAAGCACAAAGAATGCTCAGGGAACAAACAGTCTGACAAAGCTGGAGCCCCGGTGCCAAGGTTGAGGGGGTGAGACTAGAGCGCTTGGAGGAGCCAGACTTGACAAGCCTTGAATGCCAGACTGTAGGGCTGGGCTTTGTTCTGAGCCCAAGGATGAGGTCCGATTTGGCCTCCTGGGAAGACCTCCATGTCTCTGCGGGGAAAGTGGAGAAGTCAGGTGGTGGGCAGGGATTAGGGCAAAGGCAGGGGTGGGGTCCAGAGCAGCAAGGGACTCTGGGGCCTGGGTCAGGTAGTGGCAGTGGGAATGGAGAGTAACAAGCCAAGGTACCACAGTGGGAAGTAGGATGGGCAGGACTTCATGGAAAATCAGCTATGGGGGTTGCAGGAGGCTGAGAAATCCTGGGGGCAGGGGTGGAGTGGGGAGAGGCACAGCTCTGCATCTGGACATGCCAACATTGAAGGCCAGGATTATAGGGTGGTACTGAGTGGTGAGCTCAGCCTTGGCCATGGTGAGCTTGGGGTGGCCAGGGGGCACCAAGGGAGAAATGCCTAGGAGGCCATGGGCTCCAGGAGAGCCCATGAGGGGATATGGGCTGGAGCCAGATCTCTGGCTGTCTGGAGACATGAGTGGAGAGAAGGTAACAGAAACCACAAGTGGGCAACTTGCCCAGTAAGAGTGAGACGCCTCTGCCATGTGCCCCATCTGAAGAGAACAGAGCGAAAGAGAAACCCGCCCTGGAACTGTGGTCAGATGCCAAGGTCAGGGGAGGGGACAGTGTTCCAAAGGCGCCAAGATGTTTTTGGAAAATCCACCAGCCTCCAGCACTAATGCACACACAGCCCCCACAGCCCAAGCCTGGGAAGGGAAATATCCCCCGCGGCAAGTATTGGGCAATCTGTCCCTCATAACAATGGCAGACGGCTCTCTCTGGAAGTGCTGGGGTAGAAGGAGGCCAGTGTGGCCAACCCCTGCGTCGAGCCCTTCTTACCTCCTTGCTTTGTATTCCCTCGGCTTGCTGGTCCTCCTTGCCTAGCTCCTGCAGCCCATACCAGCTGTCTTTCCTTCCATAAAACCCCTTCCTGGGCCAATTCCCTAAGCCCTTGCTCTGGGCCACAGGGCTGGTCAGTCTCCTGCACTACTTATGTCCCCCTGATTAAGCAGTGAACTCCCTAGGGCAGAGCCTGTCCCGTCCTGTGTCCCGAGGGATCATGTCAAGTGCCTGCTGAAACCCTCTGGGTCAGAAGACTTTGGATTCAAATATTTGCTTTGCTACATTGTAGCTATGTGACCTAGGGCAGTTTATGTAACCCCTGTAAGCCTCATTTTCCTTCTCTGGAAGCGAGAGAAGAGTGCCCGTCTCGTGGCTTATTTGTAGGACTGAAGGAAAATGCTGTGCCGGGTACACTGCAGTCCTCAACAACAGTTAGCCCCCTCCTCCTTTCCCACCCCATCCGCAACATGTGAGTACAGACACCTCAGCCTCAAGAGGGTAAGGCCCCCAGGAACTGTTCCCGCTTCATCTACCCACCCCTAGCGAACATTATTCTCTGGCCCCGTAGATGCTTGCCCTTCCCCAAATTCATCCTGTTCTTTTCACCCCTCAGCCTTTGCACGTACTGTACCCTCAGCCTGGAGTGTCCTTCCTCCCCAGCAAACCACTTCTTATCTTTCAAGACCTGGCTCAGCTTAAAAACATGGTTGTTGAATTCAGCTAAGCTGGGTGAAGGCAAAGGGAAGGCCAGGGCCTGGAGAGGAGGGGCCCAGGTTAGGGTGGGGGTGGAGTGGGCCCCCTTAGTGCTCCAGTTCCCAGCATGGCCTGGTGGGCTCCTGGAGGAGGAAGAGTCAAAGCCACGAAGGGCTTGGCTGCCATCTTTGGGAAATTCCTGCTAGCAGGACTTTGGGTGGTCTGTTGGGAGGACAATAGCATGCTTGAGGTCCAGCTACTGCAAGCCTTCCAGCTGTTGCTTCTTGAAGGAGATCCGTGCAGGGTGGGGGAGGAGGCCAAGCACTTTCTGGTGGTTTCCAAGCTGGGTCAGGCACTCTGTGCTGGGACTTTCTGTTTCCAGTTCTGGCCCTGGCTATCCTATCTGAACCCAAGATGACCTTAAAAATAATGAGGAGGGCCTGGGGGGAGGGCGAGCCTTGAGCCCACAGGGAATTCAGGTCAGTCTCCTTCAGCTTAAAACACTGAGCATGAGGCTCAGAGACAGGTAGCCACTGACTTTGGCCATGCTCGGTCCCCTAACCGTGAGTCCCAGCTCATTTCTCCATGCTTACATTTACTCCTTGGAGCCCTATCATACCCAACCTCACTCCATATCATGAGTCTCCTGTCCTCAAGGAGAGTAGGCTTTCACAACAGGTTGGAGGAAAGGAAGGAATGTCATGGGGGGAGGCATGGAGTGAAGGAGGACAGTCTATGTACCGTGACTTTCCCAATGCCCCGCCTCTGCCCAGCCTGTGCTCAGATCTGGGCCCTCAAGAAGGGAATCAAATGTGGCCCCACCTCCAGGGAGCCCCCAGTCTGGTGAGACTGACATTGTTCTCCATTGTTTCAAGCATTAGTGCTTAGGGCTCTGGGCTGTAGCAAATGAGGGGTGGCTGGAACCAAGTTTATGTCTTTACTTCTTCTTGATCCCCAGGGTACAGCTGAAGATCAAGTTGGCACCCTGGAAATAGCCAGGCTCCCTTAACACTGATGGGGAAATCTCTTCCCCTACAGAGAGGCCCTTGCTGCACTGCTCCTTGCAGACACAGAAGATTGAGCTTCTCAGTACAGGAAGAGACCAAACGACCACCTTGGCCAACCCCCTCCATCTACTGCACAGAGACAGTGGGTCTCAGAAAGCAGACTGGGCATTGAATGCTTGGCACCCAATTGTAGGCTCTAGGCTAGCTTGACATCTGGTTCACAGCTGCCTGAGATCTGGCCCAGTAGGCAAGGCCTAGCCTGGGATGAAATAATCATCCCCAACCCTACCTACTCCCCAGTCACTAGCACAGAGAATAGTTTGCTTTGTCTGGAACCAGTGGAGAAATGCCCAAGTGGGTGGAGTCTCACCAGTGTGGGGTCTGTGGAAGGGAGGTGGGAGCCCTGAGGGTAATGGCAGAGAAAGGAAAGGGCTTTGGCATCAAGACAACCTGGGTTCTGGCCCCCACTCTGCTGCTCCTTTGGTGGGTGACCTTGGGTGAGTCACTTGCCCTCTCTGAGCATCTGTTTCCTCAACTATCAGAAAGGTTGAGAGATTGTCACTTCATTCTCATAAAGCCAGTGATACAGAGTTCAAATTTTAACCCAGGACTGCTGGTTCTTTCCCTTGCCCTACCTGTCTGCCCTAGATTGGCTCACTTTGAACCCAGGGGGGTTCAAAAGCAACAGAAACAATATTAGGAACAAGAAAAGATGAACCTCAAAAAAGAAAAGTGAAACAGCATATATGAGAAAGGTTACTTCCAGCTGGGAGAATTGGTCTGGAAGGCTTCTTGGAGGAGTTGGCATTTGGAGAGTTGGCAAATTTGAAGGAGGAAAACAGCAAATTTCACCAGAATGGGTGAAGAAAAATGGACAAATACCTTCCTGGTGGAGGTAAAAGCTGAGCAAAGGGGCAGAAGTAGGAAAGTGGCTTCTCTGAAACCACAAAATGGGAATGGCCTTGGAAGATCATTTTCTCCAACTCCTCCCCCACAGATGGGGAAGCTCTGCATGTTGCCTAAGGACATGTGGTGAGTTGGTGGTGGGGCTAGGCCAAGAGCCAGATCTGACCCTGACTGCTCTTTGTGTGTCAGCCCCTGGCTGGTAGAGCTGCCTCCCTCCCTCAGGAAAGCTGGTCCCTGCTCTTTTCCCAGGATCCAGGCTTTGTACCCAGCCCCACCTGAATTCCCATATCCCTCAGAGTGCCCTCAGACCAGAAAGAGAGCATGGAGGAAGACTAGCCTCTCAGCTTAAGTTAGAGCTCAGGAAGCAAGACTTTTGGTGGCCCAGTGGGTAGATGCTGGGGTCAGCCTCCTGCTGTATGTGTGGGATGTGGGGGCAGCTAGAGAATATTCCAGAACTGAGCCCTGCAGGGGTCAGAATAACAGTGGGGCAGGGGGCAAGCGCAGTACAGCCAAAGTCTCTAGTTTCTTCCCATACCTATAAGATCACCAACCCTCCCAACCTGCCATGAGCCAAGGCTGAGGGGGAATTTGGTTTGTCAGTGACCCATCCCCAAACCAATCCGTCCAACTCTGATCTCACTGTCATCTCTCCTGTGAGGTCCCTAGAGGAAGCATCCATCCCACCCTTCCTGCCATGCCATGGTCCCCAGGTGCGTCAGCTTGCCAACGAAGCCCTTACTGTCGCGTGCACGAGACAGGGAGCAAGTTCAGTCTTGCCTGAGTGGGGGTGAGGCTAACACAGCTGGAGGAGGACAGACAGCTAGAAAGAGGCCAGAAGTGATCACCACAGGGCAGCCAGCCCGGAGGGCCACCCCGTCTGAAGAACCCTTTGTTTCCTCCTCCTTCTTTGCCTGCCCAAGAAATGCTCAACTGGGTGCTCTGTTCACAGAACCGCCACCGTCTCCACGTGGTGCTTCAGTCACACTCCAGGCTTGGCTCTGCAGGTCTCTCTCTGAACCTGTTTCTCTTCTCTGCTGATCTTTCAGATTCTTCGTGGCAGGTCTCCTGTCTCTCTCCTGTCTCTGTCTCTGGTTCTCTCTCCCACATGATCTCTGCTTCTCTTCATTTCTCCCTGTCTCTTCTGCAGCCAGCTCTCTGGGGCTGACCTCCCTCCCTTTCCCTGCATGCTCCTGCAGACACCTGCTGGTCTTTGTCTTCTCCTCTGTCCTGTCGCCCTTCTGTCCCAGCCTTTGTCTGACTGCATATCTCTGGACTTGCTCTGTCTCTGACTACACTTTTATCTGTGTTTTTCTCTGCTTTGTCTGTATCTCTGCTTACTTCAGAGGGAGAACAGGGCTCAGCTCGGTGAGGGGCTCAGTGGCCTGAATTTGCACCGCCCTTTCAACATCCTTGTGTCATCAGGGAGCATAGGCTGGGTTCCCTGCCTCCAGCTGAGCAAACAGTATCCCTTCCTGCCCCTTTGGTTATTCACTCATTCATTCAATACACCTTCACTATATCTCCTTATGTCTGGCTCTGCATGGGGAACGCCAAGACCCCCATCCCACCCGACTTCACCCCAGTTTACCCATTTTGGCTCTACAACCTCCTCACCCTCCACACTGGGAACATAGCCCCCAGACTCCCTCCCAATGCCCCTTCCTTACGTCATCTAGACTTACCTATCCTGGGTCCCATGATTTTTGGGGTGCAGTGAATTCCAGCCCGTATTTCAATTTCAAGAGTGGAGCTGAGCAGGAGAGAGGGAGTGAGACCTTATCGGGAGGCCCCTGGAGACAACAGTCGCGAGCCACTTCTAGAAGGGAGGCGCTAATGTGGAGACTCCAGGCACCAGGCTGATGCCGCCTGGGCCACACTGGACCGCAGCCACCTCTTCCAAGATGGGTTAGGAATTCCTGCAAAACTTGACCCCACTCTCCAAGTGCCTGCCTCATGCAGCCACTTGTTCCTTCTGTCTCTGTCTCTCTGAATTCCTCTGATTCCTGGCTGGGACAGCCCAGGGCCAGAGTTCTGTGGGAGGCTGGGTTTGTTTAGATCCAGCCCTACTGATGGGAGGAGGCTGCTGTGTCGCCTCCCCTCAGCCTCATGCCTCAGCATTCCCCTGGATATTTTCACTTCCTCTGTTAGCAGGAGAGAGATGGCAGGGAGAGGGAATTTCAATGATCCCCATGCCCTGGGATCATTCAGTCCCGATTCTCCAGTCTCTTCTTATACTCCCATTCTCAGTCTGTCCCTGACCAAGCTCTTGTCCCTCCCTCACAGAAATTTTGTCACCCTCCATGAGCCCCATCTAGAGCCCTTGTTCTCCCCCACTGGCCCCCTTCCTGGAATCCCTGTCTCCCGCAAGATCTCATCCCCTCTCACCAAACCCCCATCTCCTCTCTGAGCTCTGAGGATCCAGAGCCAAGAGGAAGTCCATTCACCAGGAATCACAATGGCTAGCCCACCTTGGGGAACTCATGGTAGCAGCTCCATAAAGTACAGGCATCTTGGTGGAGGGGTTTGGGGAGCAGAAGGGTAAATATGACATTTCCAGAGTTTTCTGGACTGAAGGCTGAAGATGGAGACCTTGGAGCCAGACAGACCTGGGCCTCTTTCTCAGTCCTGTCATTCACTGGCCGTGTGGCCTCAGGCAGGTTTCTGCACCTCTCTGAGTGTCATTTCCCTCATCCATAAAGAAGGGACAGCTGGCCCCTCACTTGTAGGGGCTGTGCAAGTTCAGTGAGTGAGAAAAAAAAAAGACCTGAAGGTCTGGAGCTCAGAGAAGGAAGCCAGGGCTCAGAACAGGACAGCAAGAGAAAACATACCTGTTTGCCTTTTCCAGCTAGTTCAGCATTCTCACACATGAGACCCCATTAGGTCCTCCTATTGACCTCATAGGCCAAGCATTTATTCTCCCATTTTACAGATGAGGCATTGAGTCTCAGCAACTGCCCAGATACCACCCAGCTAGTAGGTGGTGGGGCCATGCATTGAAACAGGCTTTTTCCTCTACCCAGGCAGCATTTTCTGAGGAAGACCTCTGGGTTTCCCCAAATCCAAGATACAGAAGTGAACTTGAACCAATTCCAGGAATAGGGTCTTGGCATGAAATGGGGATGTAGGTTTGGAATCCAAGTTTTAGGGTGCAATGATAGAGAAATAGACATCAGTCCCACTTGTCTCCGGGGGCTATATGAAGGAGCTAGTGGGAAGTGGGGAGTATTTGAAATAATCAATGTGCATCCTGACACAGAGTGGCGCTCAATAGGTACTTGTGGCATGACTGAGTCTTTAAGAAACCAGAAATGTGAATGCATGACCACTATACTGGGAAAGGTCAATAGTTGACTCAGATTGATATAAAGACCAGGCCCCGTTCAGCTTGAGGCTCCTGCTTGAGAAAACCAATTGGGTCTATTTCTCTAAATCCTTCAGACTGAAAGCGCTGTGAGTCCTCACAGAGACCAGCAGAGGTGCCACCTTCAGATTCCAAACTGCAGGTGCATAGTTAAGAAAGAGAAGGTCCCTTTAGACTTTCTGGAAGCTCAGGTGCCTCCATGTTGGTTTCAGAGGTTTGAAAAACTTCTATACATGGATTGGTCTGGGAATATGCTGGGACCAGCTTGGCAGGCTACATTCATGTCATCAATCTTTGAGTGAGACAATGTACAACACACAACACCCCACAAGGCATGGAACATACAGGAACCTCAGACATGAGTGTTCTTCATTCATCACTTCAGCCTGCACAGGCTGACGCAGTCTGGTCCAAGAATATTCCTGAACTCAGTTTGGAATTGGAGCAAGAGCCAGGTACCCAGGAGCTTCTCAGAGGTAGGCTAACAGGTCTTCAGATGGCTCTTGGGCTAATCCTGCAGTGAGGCCCCGTTGTGGGTGGTCCCAGCTTGTTCAGCCAACCTGGTTGGCACCCCAGCTTTACTACTTGCCAGGATGGGGTTTGCTGAGCCCTGTGCATTTTACAGAGCCCCACGGTGTGTGTAGATGGCAACACCATCTGTGGATTCCCACAGTTTGCAAAACTTGTTGCCTTTTTTAGAGTCCCATGCTGTTGGCATAGCCCAGCACAGTTTGCAGAGCTCTGAGGCTTCTGGGGCCCCATGATGTGTGTACAGTCCTATGTCTCATGCCAAGCCTGATGCCGTTTCATAAACCCTAGGCTGTTTGCAGAACCCAGGCCTTTCCCTTCTTTAAGCCAACCCATGTTGGAGGTTTGCAAACCCAGAAAAATAGAGCACACTTCATTTTATAGAACTATCTGACTTTGGGTGTAAGGGAATAGTCCTGAGTCCTCGACTGGAGACTCCAGTTCCAGTCCCAGCTCTGTCACTAATTAGCTATGGGACTTGCAGCAAGTCCTTTCCCCTTTCTGGGTCTCAGTCTTCTCCTATGTTAAATGGAGATCGTGACATCCAACCATCCCCCTTTGGGACTGTTATTAATATCAGTGTGAGAATGTCCAGAAGATGGGGGGCAGGGGTGGGAAGGGGAAGGGTAGCCAGTGCCTCCTTCCTGAAAAAGGCTCCAAACTGCTATTTCAGCACCTCTGCTCCCACTTCCCTTCTGGCCTGGCAGCCAGGGAGCGGATGTCTATAAATGAGCCCTTGGCTGGGCAGACAAGTGAGGACCTCAGTCAGAGTCTCAGCCTTTCCTGCCCCTGGACGCTGCCTGGAGTCAAAACCCAAGCTACACAGACATGCTCCCATGCATGGCTCATTTAATCTGCCCAAGGAAGGCTGTGTCATACTTATCTCACCACGAAGACCCTGACACTCAGAGAGTCCATGTGATTTGCCCAGAGTTACAAGTCAAATATACAGCCTGGGCTGGGATCAGAGCCAAGGACAGCAAGGATGGACGCATGGTGCTTAGAAGGTCAGAGTGGGAAGAAACTGGGACCTCATTTAATCTATCCCTTTCCTTTTTCAGACTGGGAGACTGAGGCCTGGTGAGATGACAAGGAAGTCACTCACTCTCCTTAGGCCTCAGTTTCTCTTTCTGGTGGATGAGAAACAGACCCCTTCCTGCCAACAGTTCAGGATCTTATCCCTCTTTGTTGGCACAGCTCTTAGATCAAAACATAGGAAATTCCCCAATCATCTGAGGAGAAGGATAGGCCTACAGACAGGTGGGTACTTTGTCTGGCCATGCAGCCCCACCGGCCCTGGCTCAGCACAGCCAGCTTTGCACAGCCCATGCTGTGGGCTCTTTACAGCTTACACCACCCTGGAGGTTCCTCCCCGGGAAGACTTTTTGCCCCAACAACAACCTTCCCTGGGTCCAATTGCATCCACCTCCCACCAGGTTCCCCCTTCAGCCTGGCGAGAATACTATGCTAGAAACTCTGCATCCCTCCCTGAAAGTGGCAGCCCCAAGCCCCAGAAAGAGCATGAGCTTGGCCATCAGATAGTTCAAAACTGACCCAGTAAGAAGATTTCAAAGACTCAGTTTCCTTATCTGAGATAACAGGAAACCTCCAGGCAAATCTGCAATAAACCCGACCATCTCACCCTCTCTTCAACTTGGTACATGCATAGCCTCCCTATCCCAGCAGACTATAAACTCTCCCAAGACCTGGCTGGGTGACCAGGGCTGTCATAAGGCTCAGATGAGCTAATGGATGGATTAGCACTTGCTAAGTTCTAAGAGCTGAGCAGACGAGAGCCATTATTAATATGGTGACGATGGTAATGGGATGACTCTTGTAATTCTGGAAACAGAGGATGAGGAGGAAGTAAATCATGGCAGGTGCGTGCCAGGTCAGTCTGACCTGACTGACAAGCCCCATGGGAATAAATCACCGAGAAGTCCCCCTGAGGTGGGAGGGAACTGCAGGGCAAAATTGGGGCGCAGGCAGGCAGGCTGGGTGACCATTGTGAGCAGCTATGGGCGCTGTGGGGTGGTGCCCTTTCACAGGCTCTAGACCAGGCACTGGCTGGCCCGTGGCTCCTAGCCCTGGTTCTGCCACTAACACACTTCCATTGGTCAGATCCCATTTCCTGCCTGTCCCCAGTTTCCTTAGTGTAAAATGGTGGTAGAGGGATAAAAAGAAGGGTCTCACTCCCCACTCTTGTCTTTGGGGAAGAACCACGTGAGTTTATCGATGTATCACTGTTTTTGTAAAGTGTCAAGTGTGGGGCATGAGGGATTACGGTTATTAATAATTTGGCTCCTGGAAAAAAGGACGTGGGGAAGGGGGGCAGCCAAGGCTGGGAGGAGAGACAGAGGGGAGCCAGCATCTGCCCCCCACTGCAGGTAGTTTGAAGCAAGGGCCAACTCTCAGAAGGCTTTGCAACACTGCCCCCTGGGGACCAGAGAGGAGGCTGCGCCCTGAGCTTTTCCTCCCAGAGACTCCAGTCAGGGAAAGGGAGTGGAAGAAGGACCGCTGTCAGAGGAGGCTGAAGTGGGCAGGCCAGGAGGAGCCCAGGGAGAGCAGTCACAGCTTGCTCCTGCCTCTCTCCCTCCCCTCCACAACTTTCTATTTTGCTTCACAAGTCTTTCAAACTGGCCCACTTCGTCCCATTCGTCTGTCCCCACCCTAGTTCAGACCACCAACAGCTCTTGGCTGGGCCCTGCCCCAGCTTCCTCCCCACCTCCAGCCCCTCCTCCTAAAAGCCTGAGGGATCTTTCCAATCCTTAAATCTAAAGCTATCCCTCCCTGCTTAAAACCCTGCCCTGCCCTGCTCTCCCCAGCGGCCCTCAGGATAAACCCATCTTTCCCAGCCTGATGGCCAGTGCCCCAGTCTCTCTGTAGTCTTCGGCCAGGTCAGTATCTCCACTTGCAGATGAGACAAAATGGCAAATGGTCAAGAACAAGGCCTTGGGGCAGGACTTCAGGGTGTGACTCCTAGCTTCTCTACTTGGTAGCTGTGTTACTTAATTCTTTGCTTGTTTGTAAGTTGTTTTGTATCATGGTAAAATACACATAGCGTAAGATTTACCATTGTTACCACTGTAAGTGTACAATCCAGTGGCATTAAGTACGTTCACATTTTGGGGCAGCCACCACCACTACCCGTCTCCACAACTTTTTCATCTCCCCAGACTGAAACTCCCTATCCTTGTGTGACTTTATGCCTCTGTTTTCTCATCTGTAGGATGGGACTAATAAGGGGATGTCTTTGCACAGGGCCCGGTAGGTGGGTAATAGGTACTCAGTCAACATTACTTGTTATTTTATCCTCTTGAGGCAACTGCTCTGGAAAGTACATGCAGCAGCACCGCATGGGTTATCTACAGAAACCCAAGGGCCCATTACTCCCCAGGATTCATTTCTGTGACTCGGGCAGAGTTTACGCCAGCTGCCGGGGAAGCATGCCGCATGCTTCATCTAGGAAGATGAGTCACTTCCTCCCTGATGGGGTTGTAAGCCTGCAGATAGGGAAGACAGGAAGCAGAGCAGCACAGGCAGCTGATCTGTGCCAGGCTGGCCCTCCGCAGATGCTCCGGTGAGAATTGCCGGGGCAAATAGAATTCTGTCTGGCATTAGGGCCCAGTCTGGGCCAGGGCAGGACTCCCAACTTGCCTCTGTTCTAACTCTCAGGAGCAGCTGGAACAGGCTAGCTGGTTCCATCAGTGCTGTTTATTTGGAGCATTGTCAGTTTGCATTTTGTTCAATTCTCTCCTTCTCACGTTCCACCCCAAACACACCTACTTCTCCCACTCGGCATACACTCTTCCTAGATTTGCTCACTCTGACTGTTCTGGCACTCATGCCTAGAACACTCTCACTAGCAAAGTGGTGCTGTACTTATTTAAAGGCCTGCCCTTTTTTTGTCCTCTGGGTGAAACACACATGAGTCTTACTGGAAGAAGGGAGAGACCAGGCCTGAGATGTCCCAAATAGAGCAGACCGGGTCTCTCTGGCAAGGGCGGGGTGAATCTCTCTACCAAATCTGAGCAGGGCCCAGAATCAGAGCCCAGGACCACAGAATCTCTTCCTCAAGGGTCCTTAGGCTGGGGACTCCTGTCTCTTGAGTTAAAAACATCAACTGTCTTCCAGAAATAGCCACAAGGGAAGGAAGTTCAGCATAAGCAAACCAATCCAGTCTTTGGAGCCACGTAGGCCTGAGCTCTGCCCACAGCTAGCTATGTGGCCCTGGGTGGCTACTTCATTTTTCTAAGCCTCAGTTTCCCCAACTATACAACTGATATAATAAATATGGCTGGTATTCATTACATGCCAAACACTGTTCTAAGTTCTTTACATGCATTGACTCAGCTAATGTTCCCAATCACCCATTATAACCCCCACTTTACAGATGAGGAATCTGAGGCACCGAGACATTAGAGACTCGCCCACAGCTGCTAAGAGGCAGAACCAGTATTTAACCTATACAGTCTGACTCCAGATTTTGTGTCCTGAATCATGGCACTTAACTATGTCAGAGAGCTAGTTTGAGGACTCAGTCATCTGTCTACCTGTCCTTAAGCCATGGGGTTGAATAGAGTTGAGTACTGAGTTAAGCACCTTTGACAGGGGTCCAGGCCTATTCTACTGATGACCATCTGAATGAGTTTGGGTGTGTCACTTTCCTCCTCAAATCTCAGGTTTCCCTTTCACAGCAGAAAGGGCTTAAATTCCAGCAGATTCCTAGATTCTTTTCCTCCTGATGTCCACCTGTTTCTGGGGGTCACCCAGGTACCTCCAGCTCAGCAAGAGCTCATCATTGGCTTGGAGACTTGCCCCTGCCAGGCCCTTGTTAAGCGCCCAGTCTCATTGGAGTCAGGCCCATCCCTGACTCCCTCCCCACAGCAAGTCTCTGCCCTCATATTCTTGTCTCCTTCTCCCCAACCACCTTAGCTGACTCCACTCCTAATTCCTCCAAACTCTTGCAGTCCCTTTGCTCTTCTGTGATTCCAGTTTCTTTGTTCTAATTCATTCCCCCCCATTCTCCCAGAGTCATCTCTAAACCCCAATCTCATGGCACCCAGCCTTGCTCCTCAGAGCAAAGTTTATTTTTTAGCCTAAAATTGATGTTTGTCATTTCGTATCTACAACCTACCTTACCAGCCTCCCCACCTGCAATGGTCCCCTGCCCAGAGCTTACCAGACACACTTATGTCTTGGTATTGTACATGTGCAGTGCCCCCCTGGACAAATGTCCTTCCTCCCTTTGTTGCAGGATTAGCACTCACCCTTCAAGGACCACTGCCAACTGCCACCCCCCACCCCCGCCCCCGGGCCCAAGTGTTCCTTCTGACTCTTCCAGGAAGAAAATGGACAAGGTCAGAATCATATCCTAGTTCTCTACACAGACCTTGGTCTGTGAGCATTGAACAGTCTGGCCGTACCCTCAGGGAGGTTTCCACAGCCAGTTCTTCTGCCCCCAGCCTTCCAAGGTGAAAAACCTTAGAAGAGAAGACATCCAGGGGAGTGGCCTCTCTGTGGCTATGGTGGTGATGGCAATAGAAAACTTCCTCACAGCCCTTCAGCTTGCAAAATACTCTCACTTAGAGTATCTCACTAGACTTTCACTGCAGCCACTGTTGCTGGTGCTTTTACTGGTGCTCCCCATTCCCTCAGGGGAGACAGAGGCAGAGAGACCGTGAAGTCATTTGCCCAAGTGGAGTGATAAGTGAAAGAGTTAGGGTTTGAGCCCCCAAAGCTGGTGCCACCCTGCCTCCTGGTGGCAGGAGGATGGTGACAGGGATGAGAATGCTGGAGGCCCCACCCATGTGGGCCCTGATTCTGGACTCTCTTCCCTGGAGCTCCATGGCCTCCTGCCCACAGCTGGAAAGGCAGCTTAGGCTCTCCCTGAATGTATTTATAACTTCCCTTTCCCCCTTGGCACCTTCCTTTTCCAGCCTCTCGAGACTGTCAGAGCATTGTGTCAGTGAGGGGGAAGAGCAGTAGGGGCGAGACAGAGAGACAGAATGTCATGGACTTTCCAGGGCGAGGTGGCACAGGCAGCTGGCCTCTGCTTGGGTGGGAACTTCAGAGGGCCAGGTTGTTTTCTCTTGAGCTCAGAAAAGCTCCTGAGATGCACAGGCTCCTCCTGGAGACATATCTGGACCTCCCCCCTTTCTAAGGAGCAAGAGGCCTGGACTGTGAGAGTTACCAGCCTTCCCACGGCCCCAGGCGAGAGGCCAGGCAAGAGGGACAGGGCTTGCGCGATTTGGGTGGAAAATGCTTATGACAATAGCTCGCACCATTCACCTCTTCTCAACCCGCACCACACGAACACAGAGCTTGCACTCTAGAGATACTTACTCAATGAGCAAACCCCCATTTTACACAAGAGGAGACTCAGTCTCAAGAAGCTAAATGCCAGGCTTGAGCCCAATCAGTCTGGCACCAAGATCTGAGCACAGACCTCTATAAGAGGCTCCAGCTCCCATTGCGTGGAGAACAAACTCCCCACAGCCCCTACAGCTTCACAAAATTTTCCCACCACTCTTGTCTGAAATCAGACTCCCCCCCCACCGACACTGCTAAATCTGCAAACTGGCTTTTACCCCCTTCTTTTTTTAACCACCACCTCCCACCTTCCCAACTCCCCCACCACACCTGACTCACCAGGAGTCCAGACCTTGGACCCTGAAGCTCCTCTTCTCCTCTGTTGACCATCCTTCCCTGTCCCATTTTTTTTCCCTCCTCTCCCTCTCTACTGGCTTATTTCCACCAACAAATGCTGGGAAATCTGCTCAAATATCTCCAATTAAAAAATACAACAAAATCCTCCATGACCCCTCATTGCCCTCCAACCACATGCTTCTCTTCATAGCCAAACATCTTGAAAATGCTGTCTATCCCTCTCTGCACTTACTCAGTCCCCAACCTTCCACACCCACGGTTCCCCTGGGCCTGTTCATTCCAACGTCACCAGCAGCCTCTTCCTCGCTGGGCCCCTGGACAGTTTCTACTTTTCATCCTTTGGTCCCATCAGCGGCTTTACTGCTGCTGGCCACATGTGCCCTTTGGAACTCCTCTGTGATATCATTGTGGCGTCATGTTCTCTGGGCATTTTTTTCTCAGCAACTTTTACAGATTTTTCTTGTTCTTCTGCCCCTGTCTCATGCTGGTTTCTTCCAAGGTTCTGTCCCCCTCACTTCACACTCTCCTTAGCTCCATAAAACAAAGGCCTCCTCCGGTCCTTGTCTGCAATTCAGCTCTTTCCTGGGCTCCAGGCTTAATCCCTCAAATATTTGCTGGACATCTCCACTTGAATGTCTCATTGGCTCTTCAAATGCAACATGTCCAAAACCAAAGTCATTATCTTCCTCCAAAACTATCTTCCCACCTGCACTGCCTACTGCCCACCACCATGTCCCGTGTCTCAACATCACCACTATCTGCCTTGTCACCCAAGCCAGAATGCTTGGATTCTTCCATGCACAGTTATCAAATTTTGGCCATTCAGTCCCTTGATGGTTTCTCTAATCCTTGGAGATGGATAGAATTCTAACAGTGACTCACTGTCAGCCCAGAGGAGAGACAAGAGCAGGTTTAGTTACTTAACCTTTCTGAGCTTTCTCATCTATTAAGCCAGGGTAATGAAAACCAACACTCAGATGAACTGCGATGAAGCATGTGACCACCCAGGCACATCATTAACACAAGTTAGCACTCAGGAACATCAGCGGTTTCTGCCATCAGGAATGCTGTTACTTCTCTCCATTCCTTTTCTCATCAATCAGCTCCCCAGCTGGCCTCCCTGCCTCTAGCCACTCTAGACAGCTAGTATCTGCTCTCCACCTGGCAGTGGGGGTGATCTTTCTGGAACAGGCAGCTGACTGGTAGTCCCCTGCCTGAAAACTGGCCCTGGCTCTCCAGTGTCTCATGCTGAGTTCTTATTCTGAGGTCTGGAATTTGAGCTCTTCTCTCTCTGGCCCCTGCCAACTTTTGTAGCTTCACTTTTTGAGACTCCCAGTCTTCCCCTCTGTACTGCACCCCAAATTCTCTTCTATCTGCCCCTCAAACACACCTCTGCTTTTTCAGCCCTTCCTGACTTTGTCTCTGCCTCATTGGCCTGAAGGGCTCTCTTCACCTGCTTATAATTCACAACAAGCCCAAAAGATGTGTTCCATGATACAAGCCTGCTTTGTTCCCTCCTCTGAGCCCTCCAACTCTATAGTAGTATACATCACACTGGATATGATTGCTTGTCAGTGTTGCCATTGACTACCCCCACTAGACTGTGTCGATTCACTGTGGTCAGGCAGCCAGAACACAGCCAACTTCATTCAATATGGAATGAGTGGTGATCCTCAGTTCTCTTTATTTTTAAAATGATCAGCATAGGTAGCCAGGCCTAGTTAATCCAGAGGAATGCAAGAGCCCTGGGAGCTGGAGGAAATGAAATCACAGAGGGCTTCCTGGAGGAAGTTGGACTGAGTTATAAAGTGTCTGACAAAGAGCAAGATTGAGCAAGAGAGGGCAGGTGACTATGAAAGAGTGAAGATCTGGGAAACTGAGTGGCTTCCTGCTGTCACACTTGTTTCTCTAGCTTCAAAACATTCAAGGCCCTACCCCCATCCCCTGGCCACTAGCACAGGACTGGTTTCACATTTACATAGAGAGTTTTCACAAATTTTTCCTCATTTGTGTGGTTGGTTGGCTCAGAGACTAGTCTGAGAGTTAGCAAATGTAAGACCTCAGATCCCCCCTTTGCCCTGGGCTTGCTGTGTGACTTGGAAAATCCCTTTCACCTCTGATCCCCAGTTTCCTCATCCATCACACAGGGATACGAGTTATTGGTGAATAGCTGGGAAAATGTCCACAGACCACACAGTTCTGAGCCCCGGTGAAGACAGTTACTCTTGTTGTTCTCATATCAGCAAAGCCCAGTGGTGGCTACTAATTAGCCACTTGGGAGTCTCCAGAAAAACGTTACTCAGGGCCCCATCAGAGTGGGATCTCAAGGGGGAGAGCCTCCAGAAGGCTAGTGATGGGCAGGGCTGGGAGGTTTAATGGGACCAGGACCAGCCCCACATGGTTCTTTCCATCAAGGCAGCGCTGACCTGGGGAGAGAAGGGGGCAGCTGAAGTGGGCTGGGTTGCAGGAGAACTGGGCCACCCTGCAGAGATCTCAGGTACGAAGGCCACAAAGGAAGAGTCCAGAGCTGGTCAGAGCCCAAGAAGGGACAAGGTTTTAAGAGGGCAGGCTTTAGGCGGGCAGGCAGGTAGAGACTCTCACCCTATTATGAGAAGGGCTCTAAGAGAAGGGAGATGGGTTAAAATCTTTCTGCCCCAATTTATAGCATTCTGGATGGGCTGGTTCTGATTTGCTAACTGTGTGATTTGCTAACTGTGTGATTTTAGCCAGGTCATAGCCCCTCTCTGGGCCTCTCCCTCACTATCAGCAACAATAAGGGAACAGGATCATAAGGTCTCCATAAAGCCAAGTGTTGTCTGATTCTGCAGGAATGCTGGAGAGAAAGCCCTGAGGTTGTGGGTGTCGACAGCCATGCTCCAGTGTCTGTCTGTGGAAACACCGGGAAGCAAGATGGGTCCCACTGAGAGGCTGGTTTTGTAGGAGATGAGTCAGAGCCGATCTCCAGCCCTAAGGAACTCCCAATGAGGGAAACAAGAATGACAATTCCCGGAATGATGTGGGCCTCCAGACAGGGGAGCTTCAGTGCCTCTCCCAAAGTAGAGAGGCAAGGTGGCCCCTGAGTGGCTCAATCTGTTAAGCATCCAACTCTTGGTTTTGGCTCAGGTAATGACCACATGGTTCGTGAGTTCGAGCCCCACATTGGGCTCCACACTGACAGTGCAGAGCCTGCTTGAGATTTTCTCTCTCCCTCTTTCTCTGCCCCTCCCCTGCTCACTCTTTCAGTCTCTCTCAAAATAAATAAATAAACTTAAAAAAAAAAAAAAGGTGGAGAGGCAAGGAGCCAGGAATATGGCTTCCAGTACAGCTCTGCCTTCAACCCTTGTGTGACCTTGAGCAAGCCACTCCTTTTTATTTGAAATATTGGGAGAAATGGGGATTGGACTATATTGCTTGCTTTTAAATGCGCTTCTGTCTCTGATGTTCTGTGATTGCCCAGCAAACCTTGCATGACCAGCTTACATGGGCCTAGTCAGTGGAGGGGATAGCCTCTCAGAATTGTGGCAACTTTGAGGGAAATATGGTTTGTATCAATCTAAATGCTAAAATAAAAGAAAATAGAAAACCCTGTGGGGAGAAAATAGAAAACCCTGTGGAAAATAGAAAAAAGAGAGTCCATTGTGGGAAAAAGTGGAGTTTGACTCAGGTTTACCCTTTCATTCATTAATTCATCCATTAAAAAATATTTGTTTTGGGTGCCTGGGTGGTTCAGTCACTTAAGCGTCTGACTTCGATTTCGGCTCACATCATGATCTCATGGTCCATGAGTTCAAGCCCTTATCAGGCTCTGCGCTGACAGTTTGGAGACTGCTTGGGATTCTCTCTCTCTCCCTCTCTCTCTGCCCTTACCCTGCACATGCTCTCTCTCTCTCTCTCTCAAAATAAATAATTAAAAAAATATATCTTTGTTGAGGTTTTCTGAGGAGCTGGTTTTACCAGGCACGAGGTGTATAACTTTTCTGCTCAGGACACGGGCTTGGCTGCCATGACCTTTTCCATGCAGATGTGTGCCCAGCCCATCTCTTCCTTAAGTCATGACTTGAAAAGAGCATTTTTCTAGCCACGTAGAGCCTCTGTTTGGTAACCAGTCCATCTGAAACTGTTAGAAAATGCCCTCAAAAGAAAATAGAAGTTTAGAGCTGTCTCTGACATCAACCTAAGAAATGGAGAGAGGAAAAATAAACCTTTAGCCTGATTTTCCCCTACGTGGAAAGCAGTTTCCCAATTCTCCAGCTGTCCTGGCTTTGCTGAGCCAAGTCCAAGGCCAGAGCCAGGAGGCCTGCTTCACAGGACTAACTCTGGCACCGACCTGCTGTTGACCTGGGACTGTTTCCCATCCCATTCCCACCCGATTCTTCCTTTGTGAAGAAAGGATCAGGGACTCACCTAACTGCAGGGCCATTTCCACTCTTACATATTCTGTGACCTCAGGAGGGTTTTGTTAAAAGAGAAGGAAGCTGGAGGCGGTCTGGGAAAACAAAGTGGAACTGCTCAAGTGGCGGTTAGGGCAGAGAAGCAGTGATTTGAATGTCGGCGTAACGTGGCCCTGGATAATTTAGTCCAGGTAGAGGGCGAACCAACACTTCCCTCAGCTCAGTTCTGGGTGTTGCAAAGTCTCACCTGGGTCTTGGGTGGCCAGAGTTGTGTGGGACCTTATTCAACAGCTTCCAGAGAGCACAGTCACTGAAGAGTGCTCACTCGGCCATCTCTCCTCTCCGGGTTCTGAGTCTTCTCAATTCTCTGCAGCGCCCTCTGCAGCACCCACTGCACAAGAAAGGAAGGTTCGGGTTATTTTGATTGGGATGGCATTTGAATGTGTAGATTGCTGTGGATAGTATCCGCATTTTATCAATATTTGTTCTTCCAATCCACAAACACAGAATGTTTTCCATTTCTTTGTGTTTTCTTCAATTTCTTTCATAAGATTTCTATAGTTTTCAGCAAACAGATCTTTTACCTCTTTGGTTAGGTTTATTCATAGGTATTTTATGGGTTTTGGTGCAATTATAAATGGGATCGATTCCTTGATATCTCTTTCTGTTGCTTCGTTATTGGTGTATAGAAATGCAACTGATTTTTGTACATTGATTTTATACCCTGCGACTTTGCTGAATTCATGGGTCAGTTCTAGCAGTTTTTTGGTGGAGTCTTTTGGGTTTTCCATGTAGAGTATCATGTCATCTGTGAAGAGTGAGAGTTTGACTTCTTTGCCAGTTTGGATGCCTTTTATTTCATTTTGTTGTCTGACTGCTGAGGCTAGGACTTCCAACATTATGTTGAACACAGTGGTGAGAGTGGACATTCCTGCCACCTTGCTGATCTTAGGGGGAAAGCTCTCAGTTTTTCCCCACTGAGGATGGTATTAGCTGTGGGTCTTTCATATATGGCTTTTATGATGTTGAGATAGGATCCTTCTTTCCCGACTTTCTTGAGGGTTTTTTCTTTTTAATCAAGAAAGGATGCTGCATTTTGTCAAATGCTTTTTGTGCATCTATTGATAAGATCATATGGTTCTTATCTTTTCTTCTATTAATGTGGCGTATCACGTTGATTAATTTGTGAATATTGAAACAACCCTGCAGCCCAGGAATGAATCCCACTTGAATAATTCTTTCAATGTATTGTTGAATTCGACTTGCTAGTATCTTGTTGAGAATTTTTGCATCCACTTTCATCAGGGATATTTGCCTGTAATTCTCCTTTTTAGTGGGGTCTTTGTCTGGTTTTGGAAACAAGGTAATTCTGGCTTCATAGAATGAGTTTGGAAGCTTTCTTTCCATTCCTATCAAAATAACACCAGCATTCTTCAGAGCTAGAACAAACAGTCCTAAAATTTGTATGGAACCACAAAAGACCCTGAGTAGCCACAGTAATGTTGAAAAAGAAAACCAAAGCTGGAGGCATCACAATCCCAGACTTTAACCTGTATTACAAAGCTGTAGTCATCAAGACAGTATAGTGTTGGTACAAAAACAGACATATATCAGTGGAACAGAATAGACAACCCAGAAATGGACCCACAAATATATGGTCAACTAATCTTTGACAAGGTAGAAAAGAGGATCCAATGGAAAAAACTCTCTTTAGCAAATGGTGCTGGGAGAACTGGACAGCAACATGCAGAAGAATGAACCCAGACCACCTTCTTACACCATACACAAAAATAAATTCAAAATGGATAAAATACCTTAATGTGAGACAGGAAACCATCAAAATCCTACAGGAGAAAACAGGCAGCAACCTCTTTGACTTCAGCCACAGCAACTTCATACTTGACATGTCTCCAGAGGCAAGTGAAATAAAAGCAAAAATGAACTATGGGGATCTCATCAAGATAAAAAATCTTCTGCACAACAAAGGAAACAATCAACAAAACTAAAAGGCAATGGATGGAATTGGAGAAGATATTTGCAAGTGACATATTGGATAAAGGGTTAGTATTCAGTCTATAAAGAACTTACCAAACTCAACACCCAAAAAACAAATAATTCAGTGAAGAAATGATAGACACTTTTACAAATAAGACATCCAGATGGCTAACGGACACATGAAACATGCTCAACATTATTCATCATCAGGGAAACACAAATAAAACCACAATGAGATATCACCTCACACCTGTCAGAATGGCTAAAATTAGGAAACTCAGGAAAGAACAAATGTTGGTGAGGATGTGGAGAAAGGGGAACCCTCTTGCACTGTTGGTGGGAATGCAAAATGGTGCAGCCACTCTGGAAAACAGTATGGAGGTTATAAAAAAATTAAAAATAGAACTACCCTACAACCCAGCAATTGCACTACTAGGAATTTACCCAAAGGACACAAAAATGCTAATTCAAAGGGGCACATGCACCCCCAATGTTTATAGCAGTGCTATCAAGAATAGCCAAATTATGGAAAAGCCCAAATTTCCATCAACTGATGACTGGATAAAGAAATGTGGTATATATACATATACAATGGAGTATTACTCAGCAATCAAAAAAAATGAAATCTTACTTGTTGCAACAATGTGGATGAAACTAGAGTGTATTATGTTAAGCAAAAGAAGTCAGAGAAAGATAAATATTATATGATTTCACTCATTTGTGGAATTTAAGAAACAAAGCAAATGAATATAGGGGAAGGGAAGGCAAAGTAAGATAAAAACAGAGTGAGGCAAACAATAAAAGACTCTTAAATACAGAGAACAAACTGAGGGCTGCTGGAGGGAGGTGGTGGGGTGGGTTAAACTGGTGACAGGCATTAAGGAGGGCACTTTTCAGGATGAGAACTGGGTGTCATATGTAAGAGATAAATCACTGAGTTCTACACCTGAAGCCAAGACAATACTGTATGTTAACTAACTTGAAAATAAATGAATAAAAAATAAGTAAATAAATAAATAAGTATAATTTTGTAACTTAAAAAAAAAAGAAAGAAAGGAAGGGTCGGGGTTACTGGGCATAAAATACTTAAACAGTAACAACACCTGTCAAGCTACAGCAGCTAGGAAGAGGGAAGACATATGGAAGTTCCCTGGAGTCTGTTTTTTTTCCCACTGGGGGAGAATTCATCTCCAACTCAGATTCCATTCAGAAAATGACTCCTTCGACCAAAGGCACATACAGTACCTCTACCCTTGTGGGGTAACCAACATTTGATTTGCTGTGGTTGGAGCTATTTCCTGGGACATGGGAATTTCAGTGCTAACACGAGGAAGTTCTGGGAAAATCAGTTCTTGTTGCTCCATGGAAGACAGGTCACAGGTACCCAGTTTGGAGACAGACAGAGGCCCACAGCTCCAGCTACACAGAAAGGGCGACTGTTCCTGAGTTAGGCAGACAGCAGTCTGTAGTGCTCCTTGGAGCAAGCAGCCCTCCCAACGATATCACAGTAAGATATCATAGAAAGGGAGTCCTCAAGCAAATGGAAGCGTAGAGACAAGGGACACTGATTCAAGAGACAACGTCCCAATCCAGATGGTGTGAGATGAGAATGGGGTGGGACGTGGGGTGTAGAAGAGGAATTGAATCCAGAGCTATATAGAAATGGTTCTCTCAGTGTCTCTGAAGAAGGCTTCCCACCAGTCCCATAGAGCTTGAGTTGAAAGCCTTTATCAGAATCCACTGACAACCCTTAGGCTCAGAGGTATGTAAGTAGGGTCAAGGGAACCTTAGAGTAAGGTATGTAGGTTTTTACCACAGACTTTAGCTTCGTTGTTCTCTCTCTCTCTCTCTTTTCATATGTTTTATTTTATTTCTGAGGGAGAGAGAGAGCAAAAGCAGGGGAGGAGCAGAGAGTGAGGAGGCGAGGAGAGGATCCCAAGCAGGCTCCACACTAGCAACAGGGAACCTGATACAGGACTCCAATTCACCAACCATGAGATCACAACCTGAGCCAAAGTCAGATGCTCAAGTGACTGAGTCACCCAGGCCCTTGCTTTGTCATTATCAACCAGTGATCCCATTGTCCTTACGAGGTCTCAGGTTAAAGAACTCCACCAGGAGCTGCTATGTAGATATCTCTGGACCGGATGGGCTTGTGACAAATGACTGCACTCAAGATTCTAGTACTGACAGAGAGCAAAATCCAATGAGGGGCTCATCCACATTTCATACCCAGAATGTTCCTTCACCCACGGTGGCAGGAGGTAGGCTACCACACAAGACAGCCTTAAAGGAGCTACTGAACTAACAAAATAGCTACTTGACTTTTAATTGACATTTGAACTGAAATGGATGCTTCCCAAGACTTATTCTCTTGGATGGAATATGTCTGCCCACGAAACTCCACAATCTGATTGATGTGATTCACTTATGTTACTTTTTTTTTTTTTAAGAACCAATGGATCTAGGGTTAGAAGGCTGCATAAAAGTTTTGTAATCTAGCTCTTACCCAGATATTAAAACCTCTCTGTAGCATTTCAGCCAAAAAGCCCCCAGCCTGCATACCTCTAGTTATATGGAATCTACTAATTTTCAGGCCAAATTTGTACCTAATGGGATAGTTCTAACTGTAAGAAACTTATTCCATGTGTGGGGCTGAACTCTGGGCTCCTGGAGCTACTAACACTAGCACTAGTTCTTGGTAAGCATGGCTGCCCTTTAACAGCCCTTCAGGTGTTTGTGTCCACTTTTCTTCCCCCAGACAGGACCAGCTCTTTCAAGCATTGCTCATTAGACACCTCATCATTATGGGCATCTTAGATGTGAAATGAAATTCTAGACTCAAAGAAACTATTGGGATTGAGATCTATGGTTGAAAAGGGAAAGATGAATGTTCTAGCTAATGTTTCCCTGATTGTTCTGGTTTCCAGATATGTGCTGATGGAAGCCATCTGTAATGGATCAGAGAACTACTCACTGGTCTTCTATCTGGTAGGCATCCTGTCTCTGCATGAATCTTTCTTCTTCCCTGTCTTCTTGATTTTCCTCTTAATTTACCTGCTCATCCTGCTGGGAAATGGCTGATCCTGTTGGCTGTGGTGGCAGAGCCCAGCCTCCACAAGCCCATGTACTTCTTCCTGATCAGCTCTGAGCCTTGGACATTCTACTGCAACCATCGTCCCCAAAATGTCATCCTTATTCTTACTTGGGGACCACTTCCTCAGCTTCCCTGCCTGCTTCCTGCAGATGTACCTCTTCCATAGCTTCTCCTGCTCAGAAGCCTTCATCCTGGTGGTCATGGCCTATGACCGCTATGTGGCGGTCTGCCACCCACTCCACTACCCTGTCCTCATGACTCCACAGACCAATGCTGCACTGGCAGCCTGTGCCTGGCTCACTGCCCTCCTCCTGGCCAACCCAGCAGTGGTGCAGACTTCCCACATGGCTTTTGACAACACTGCTCACATCTATCACTGCTTCTGTGACCACCTGGCTGTGGTCCAGGCTTCTTGCTCGGACACCATGCCTCATGGGCTTCTGTATCGCCATGGCAGTATCCTTCCTGCCCCTTGTCCTGGTGCTTCTCTCCTATGCCCACATCCTGGCCTCGGTGCTTCACATCAGCTCCCGAGAAGGATGCTCAGAAGTCTTCTCCATCTACAGCTCCCATCTCCTGGTGGTTGGCACCTACTACTTACCATTGCCATAGCCTATGTGGCCTACAGCGCTAACCTGCCACTCGACTTCCACATCATGGGCAATGTGGTATATGCTATTCTCACACCTGTCCTCAACCCTCTCATCTACGCGCTGAGGAACAAGGATGTCAAAGCAGCCATCACCAGAATGGCATGTCCCCGGGACCCAGGGCATTGGAGGGACCCTTGATTCTTAGATGTAGTTAATTTTGTTCCCAGGATACCGGTGTGCTAAAAATAAATTATGTCATCAAAAATGTTTTTTGAAGGGAAGAGTGCCTTAGAGTAGGGCCCAAAATATACCATTGAGACTTCCATTTCCATTAATGATATATTGGCTATGAAATCAACCCTTCTGTGGAAAGAAAAAGGTCAGATAAAACAGAAGAAGTATTTTCTTAAAAGTATCAAAATTATCACCTTCTTAACACGCTGGGCAGTGAGTCAGTCTCATAAAAGTATCAAATAGATTTTTTAATATAATAATGCTAAACTAGTAATAAATATGAGAACACAGAAAAGTTAGTTATTAAGACATGAGTAGAATGTAGATCAATAGAACAGAATAGAGAGCCCAGAATCAGATCCTTAAATATATGAACATGACACAGCAGAGTGGTGTGAAAGATGGACATATAATAAATGGTATTAATACCATCAGGTATCCACATGAAATTTGTCCCTTACCTCAAGCAAGCATTAAATAATCATTAAATATCTAAATATGAAAGGCAAAACTATAAAAATATATAGAAGAGTATAGCTCTCATCTTGGGATGGGGAGGTATTTCTCTTTTTTTTAATGTTTTTATTTTTATTATTTTTGAGAGAGAGAGAGAGAGAGTGCGAGCAGCGGGGGAGCAGAGAGAGAGGGAGAGAGGGAGACACAGAATCCAAAGCAGGCTCCAGGCTCTGAGCTGTCAGCACAGAGCCCAGTGAGGGGCTTAAACTAATGAACTGTGAGATCATGACCCGAGCCAAAGTCAAACGCTTAACTGACTGAGCCACCCAGGCGCCCCAGGGAGGTATTTCTTAAGCAAGATTTTTCAAAAACTCTAGACCCAGGGAAAAAAATGATAAATTTGACTGCTTTTAAAATGTAGAATTTCTGTTCATCAAAAGGCACCAAAGAGAGAGTGGAATGCTGAGCTCCAGAACAGAAAAAGTTATTTGCAATGCATATCACCAAGGAAAGGACCCAGGATTCATCCAGAATACAGAGAGAATTAATTCAGGTCAATTTTTAGAAATAGTCAAGTCATAAGGAAAATTAGCAAGATGCTTCACAATCAGGTGACCAGTAAATCTAAGAAAACACACTCAACCTAGTAGTAACAGGAGAAGTGCAAATTACAACAACAAATAGTTACCACTAGAAAACCCATCAGATGGGTTAAAATGTCCAAGTCTGACAATATCCAATATAGGGAGCATATGGGTTGATGGAACCCTCACACTTTGATAGTGGGAGTGTTCGTAAGTACAACCACTTTGGAAAACACTTCATCACTGTCTTATCATGTTGAAGATCCACATACTTTATTATCTGGCATGGCAGCATTTCTATAACTTGTAAAATTTTCCTAAGATGTAACACTGGATGCCAATAGAATATGGCATACATATGAACTACGTATATGCACGACAACATGAGGAATCTCACAAAGTGTTGAGCAAAAAAATTATGACTCAAAAAGATATATATGATATGATGCCACTTGTATAAAGTTTAAAGACAGGCAAGGCTAAACTACATTTTTTTATATTAAATATAATTCATTGTCAAATTGGTTTCCATACAACACCCAATGCTCATCCCAACAGGTGCTCTCCTCAATATCCATCACCCACTTTTCCCTCTCTCCAACCCCCCTTCAACCCTCAGTTTGTTCTCAGTATTTAAGAGTCTCTTATGGTTTGTCTCCCTCCCTCTCTGTAACTTTTTTTTCCCCCTTCCGCTCCCCCATGGTCTTCTGTTAAGTTTCTCAGGATTCACATGAGTGAAAACATTTGGTATCTTAAACTACATTTTTTTATAAATGCATACAGATGGCATACATTGTGAAGAGAAGGCATATTTCTTATAAAAATGAAAAGTGGGGTTCTTTTTTTAAAAATTTTTTAATCTTTATTTACTTTTGAGAGAGAGAGAGAGAGAGAGAGAGAGACAAACAGCATGAACAGGGGAGGGGCAGAGAGAGAGGGAGACACAGAATCTGAAGCAGACTCCCAGCTCTGAGCTGTCAGCACAGAGCCCGAAGAGGGGCTTGAACTCACCGAGCGTAAGATCATGACCTGAGCTGAAGTCAGATGCTTAACCAACTGAGCCACCCAGGCGCCCCTGGGGTTCTTTTTTAAAAAATTATCTTGTTTATTTATTTGTTTAAGCTTACTTATTTTGTGAGAGAGAATGTGCAAGCACGGGAGGGGCAGAGAGAGGATCCCAAGCAAGCTCCTTGCTACCAGCACAGAGCCCGACCCAGCCCAGAGCTCCACGCAGGGCTCGAACTTACAAACCACGAGATCATGACCTGAGCTGAAACTGAGAGTCAGATGGGCTTAACCGAATGAGCCACTCAGGTGCCCCAGAGTTATTTCTGTAAGAGAGGGAGAGGGTTGTAATCAAGGGGGAGCACCTGGGGCCTTATGAGGTGTTGCCAATGTTTCATTCTCCCATGGATGGTGATGACATGGTGTTTACTTTACAATTAAACTCTATATTAGATTTTATATATGTTTGTTCTATGTGAATATTGTATTTTATAATAAACTCTTACAAGGCATCATTCCATTGGGCAGAGGCTGCCAAAGTATTTCTCAAAGTTCGCTCTAAGTCTTTCCGTGGGTATGGTGACTTGAGGTGGTTTTCACATTCACAGTAAGCATCAAGCTGCTGAATATAATTTTCCCCATTTGTCCATTCACTTAAGAAAATTTTAATTGGCGGGGTGCCTGGGTGGCTCAGTTGGTTAAGCATCCGACTTCAGCTCAGATCATGATCTCACAGTTCGTGAGTTTGAGCCCCGTGTCAGGCTCTGTGCTCACAGCTCAGAGCCTGGAGCCTGCTTCAGATTCTGTGTCTCCCTCTCTCTCTGCCTCATCCCTACTCATGCTCTGTCTTCTCTCTGTCTTAAAAATAAATAAAACATTAAAAAAAATTTTTTTAAAGAAAATTTTAATTAGCCTTTGGAAGGTGCTAGACCATGCTAATAGAAGCTAGAGATGCAGAGAGAAATCAGGACAGTCGCTGCCCTTAATTTGTTTACCATATCTAGTGAGGAAGACAGACAAGGGCAGAAATAGCACAGTGTGGTTTGGGAGTCCTCATGGAGTTAACAACATGGTGGATGTGGATTGATTGAACGGAAGCCCTGAGCTGCTCCCATCAGAGAAAGTGAGGTTTCATTCTAGAGCTGGCCAGGAGGCTGTGTGGCATGCCGGTTGCTATCTATCATGGGGTGTTGATTTTTAGCTTGGACCCCCTCAGTCAAGAAACGGAGTTCACAATCAAACCCAAAAGACTTTGCCACTCAGTTTTCTTCAGGAATCACACAGGTCAAAAAAAAAGTCTCTGGAATGGGCAGAACTACAGCGCCCCCCAAAAAGGCAGGAAGGAAGACCATTCTCAGAAAAGTGAATGGCACAGACAGTGACATTTTTGTTGCATGTGTTAAAGGGAAGAAAACCTTCCTTAGAAAATTGTGATAAAGATGCAGCATGTGATTTAGGCAAGGGCATTAACAGAGAGTGAGAATTTCAGTAAATAGCAAATAGTAAATAGTAAATAAGCAGAGTCTTTAATAGACTTTTAAAGTCACAATGATAATAATTTTAAGTCAAAATTATGAAACAAGGCATCGTTAGTGAATTCTCCCCTCCATTTCTACTCCCTCCATCTGTTTGCATGCCCTTTACATAAATTGGTTTTATTCATATTTTTTTCTTTCTCATTTTAATAGAAGGAAATCTGTATGCTTACACACATATGTATAATATATAAATATGGCTATATTATCTCTTCCTTAGGGAAATAGTAGCATTAGCATACTATAAGACCGTTCTGCACTTTGATTTTGAAACTTTAATCAACAGTTTGCAGAGATCAAGTTTTTGTTCAAGGTAAGCAAAAAAATGGGTGGTGAGAGAGGGAGGGGGCATTGCTGGAGTGACCAGCTTTACGTAGGAACATGAAGAAGAATTAGTCCATGGGAATAGGCGGGAAGACAGACTGTGGGCATGGATGCTGGCAGGTGCGCGGGTGTGCAAAGGGACTCTATGCATTTCCTTCCTGTTTGCTGGAGGGACAATGGGAAGAGGTATTGTGGATCATGGAGAGAAGAGAAGGTTTGAAAAAGTCATCTGGAAGAGGAGAGGAGGGAACAAACCAGGGACATATTGAATGACCTGTCAGAATCAAGGTCTGTGGAGCCCTTTTACATTAAGCTCAGATAAGGTACACCTACATCAGGAAAATACTTTCTTAAAATCCACCTCACTTTTTCCTAAGGGTGCAGGGCTCATCCTGAGTCAGGGTATGTATGACTGATATCCCAATGTTATGGATTCTTCCCAGTGGAGTTTTTCTGTTTTTGTTTTTGTTTTTTTTTAACCAATCATTAGGACAATTACATAGGCCAAGTTGTTTTACAGGCATCAACGATTTGATTTTTTAAAAAATCTGATCGTTTATCTGTCCTCACCAATGGCTACCTATGCTTCTTGTCAAGATAATAAAATCTGTCAGCTAAAAGACATAAGGTCATTTATATAGTAACTATATATGTCATGAGTGTACTATGTGCTATATTGTATATCTCAATGTTACAGGGAGAAGAAGGAAGAAAAAACACTAAAAAATGAATTCTAAGATTTCAAAAGCTAGTTTAAATCACTTCTAAACTCAATTACAAGGTTAAGCTCTAAAGCTGGCTCCACTTATCAGTTACACGTGGTGAAAATACTTAGGTAGTCATGAGATTATGACTCCATTATAAGAACGATATTTATGGTAATACCATTTCCTCTGCATTAATTCCATATATTCTTGATGGTAAGTAAAATGCTCCTAGTATGCTAAATTCTTATTTGGGGCTGTTTATATTTCCAGCAGCGTGGTTCAGTTTAATCTCTTTTATCTTCCTCTTATGTGTTCTTCAAATATATTCTGAGAATTGTCTGTGCTACCTTGTCTAGTTTCAACTTTGAAGCCATCATTATTTCTAAACTAGATTTTTTGGTTTCAAGCCCTATGTGTTTTAAATAACCTGCCCATTTTTTTCTGTGCTATCTTTAAAATAATAAACTCTATCACTGAACGCTACTTCCACAAATATTTGGAAATTAAAGAGCACACCCCTGAATAACCAATGGGTCAAGAAAGAAATCACGAGGAAAACTGGAAAATATCTTGAGCTAAGTAAAATGAAAACACAGCATACAAAAGTCATAGGATGTAGCTAAAACAAGTGCTTTGAGGAAAATGTAGAACTGGAAATGCTCATTAGAAAAAGAATAAAAATTTCAAATTAACAGCCTATTTTTTTCAAGTTTTTATTTTAATTCCAGTTAGTTAACACATAGTGTAGTGTTAGTTTTGGGAGTAGAATATAGTGATTCATCACTTACATACAACACCCGGTGCTCATCCCAACAAGTGCCATCCTTAATCCCCATCACCCATTTCAACCAATAGTTAATAGCCTAATTTTTAACTTTAAGAACTTATAAAAGAGGGGCACCTGGGTGGCTCCATCCGTTAAGCATCCGACTTTGGCTTAGGTTATGATCTTGCCGTCTGTGGGTTCGAGCCCCGCATCAGGCTCTGTGCTGACAGCTCAGAGCATGGAGCCTGCTTCGAATTCTGTGTTCCTGTCTCTCTCTGCACCTTCCCTGCTCTCTCTCTCTCTCCAAAATAAATAAACATAAAAAATTTAAAAAAAAGAACTTAGAAAAGCAAACTAAATTCAAAGCAAGCAGTAGGCAGAAGATAACAATATAGATTAGAGTGGAAATAAATGAAAAGAGAATGGAAAGAACAAACCTAAAATTTGTTCTTTGAATACAAACACAATTGACACACATTTAGGTAGAGTGACTAAGAAAAAAGAGAGAAGATCCCCAATTACCAAAATAAAAAATGAGAGAGAGAACATTACTATGAACCAAAGAGAAATAATTACAAAATGTTAAAGGAAGAGACCACCACGCCAACTCAGAAACAAAAGGCTGAACCTAATCATTAGCTTAAGCATGGGAATGCTATCATTTATGGCACAGTCTGGTTTGGAGCGACATGGCGAGCTGATCTTACACAGGGTTGTGGACAACACGGAGATTAGAGGCTGCTGGACCTTCAGGGGTGCCAGCATCGAGGGAATGGTTTGCATGTAGTGGTGGAAGTGTGGTTTGCTGGAGTGAAGCTGTTGCTGGGTGGCTGATTTTTCAACTGGCTGGCTTTCAGGAGCTTGCATGCTGGTGGGAAGCAGTCATTAAACAATACAACAGGTTTATGGGGCGCCTGCGTGGCGCAGTCGGTTAAGCGCCCGACTTCAGCCAAGTCACTATCTCGCGGGTCCGTGAGTTCGAGCCCCGCGTTGGGCTCTGGGCTGACGGCTCGGAGCCTGGAGCCTGTTTCCGATTCTGTGTCTCCCTCTCTCTCTGCCCCTCCCCCGTTCATGCTCTGTCTCTCTCTGTCCCAAAAATAAACGTTGAAAAAAAAATTAAAAAAAAAAATACAACAAGTTTAAAACAAGTTCTGAGGACTATGTGTTACCATGGCTATAGAACAGCCTGTCATTTCCTAGAAGCCTGAGAACACTTTTCTTCTCAGAGGTAATGAAGTAAATCATATTTTATCCCGTGATGTTATACTAGTAAGTCTTAAAATGTTGGCTTTTTACAAAGAAATCCCAGCCAACAGTTTGGCTCTCCTGTTTTGGGCTCACTTTTGTAAGTAAAACAAAAGAAAATTGGGAACCTAAAAGGAAGCTAAGTCTTGGTTTTTGTTTGTTTTCTCCTACCTACTGCAGTTCTGCTGACCATTGGGCTCCATGTGACCGCTTCCCTCCAAGAAATCACGCCCCTTCCTTAGTTTCATCGGGGACATCCTGGAAAGCCCTTAGTCCTTCTCATGCTGCCAAAAGCTGGCTCTGGGTGGTTTTTTGTTTTGTTTTTGTACAGACCTGGTTAAAAAAAAATTTTTTTTGAAGTATAGTTAACACACAATGTTATAACATAGTGATTTGGCAAAGTCTACACGTTATGCTATGCTCCCAAGTGCAGCTACCATCTGTCGCTATACAACGCTACCATGGTTCTGGGTGTTTGTTAAGGAGCTCTGTAGTGTCTGAACAAAACAGAACAGAACAAAAGAATCCACCTAACAGTCCGGTGGTTCTGCGGGATTCTTTGCCTTTAACTTAAGAGTGGTTAGATCTTCTCCTCCAGAAAAACCTTCAGCATTTACCTTTATGGCACTGAAGCAAAGATCCACATATATAAATTTATCCCAAACCAAAATTCCTCTCTTCAGTTGGAAGGAGAAGATCTGGAGAGGACAAAATAGCACAAAAAGTTCTGGTTTGTTATTCAAAGAAATTTCCAAAACCATCTTCAGTCCCATTGTGACATTGGTTAGATCAGAAGGGGCTGTAGCCTCTGCTGTATCATTCTTTTGGTTTCCATCAAGCTGCCAATGGCTTAGTAATCTTGCGTCCTGCAGTTGTGTATCTACAGTCGACATCTATTATGCAGGTCCTTTCTGTGGGCTGAAATGAATCGCTCGTGCATGGTCTTCCTCTGTTCTGGGCAGCAGCATCAGGCGCAGCAAGGTCATCTCAGTCATTTCTGAGGTTCGTGGTCTTGAAGCCTCTATGTTTGAAACCGGGACAGTCCCTGCACATGCACACCCTATTATTATTCCATTTTAAAATGTGCTTGCTGCTTGGCCCAGAAGTTCTACTTCTAAGGATCTGAGACAAATATCTGGGTGCCCATCCCCCAGATTCATGTTAAAAGGACATTAATAATAATATTGTTCATAATAGCAATAATTGTGCACAACCTAGATGTTCGTTGGCAGGAAAATGAACAGTCTATGTCATATCCATATTATGAAATACCAAACATCAGATAAAAAGAATGAAGTATGTCAGATGGAAAGGTTCCAAAACTTAGTAATTTGGAATATAAATGATGCCATCAAGAGCAAAATGATTCTATTTATGTTAAAAGAAAAACAAAACAACCCCCTCCCCCCAAAAGAAAAACAAAACAACTCCGCCCCCCCCCCCCCCCCATGCTTAGAAAAGATCTGGAAGGAACACACCAAATCATTACCTCTGGGGAGGGGAGGGGAGAGGAAATATGAGGAAGGGCTGGTGTGAAGAAAACATTCACTTTTTACTCCATAAATAAATCTCCATATTGATTAAGATATTTTACAATAGGATCTATTTATTACTTGTGAAATTTTAAAAAATTGTTTAAATTTTATACAGATTAGTAAAAGAATGACAAGAGTCAGAAACTGAAAGCAATGGAGATAAAGGAAGGAATCTGAAAGACTGAGGTACAAAGGGTCGGCCTGGCACTGGCTGGGGCTAGGGCACAGACCCCCACCTCACATTCTTCCCACAGAACCCCCAAGATCCTCATTGCGCCCGAGGAGTAGTGTGCTCCAATCACACAATAGGGTTTTACTAATTTGGTTGGTCAAAACTCAGATCTCACTTACTGGTTTACTGTGTGGGAGGCACTGAGCTAAGTACCGAAAGCTTCCCAGGAGCCTGTGGGTTAGGCAGCATTTTTATATACCCTTTTCACAGGAAAGGAAGTAAAGGCCCAGTGAGGCTAAGGGATTTGTTCAAGGTGACATCACTGGAAAGAACTCAGGTGTCAGCCATTAATTGATGTGCTGCTGAACCACTCAACAGGAATTGGGTCCAAATCCCAGCTCTACCAGCTGTCACTCCTGTGACCTTGGGCTAGTAAGTCACTTCACTTCTCTAGATCTGTTTCCTCAAACGTCTGATAGTAGGGACAATCCTGGCTCTGCTTGTCTTCCCTGGCTGTTGTGAGGCCTGATGGAAAAACAAGAATTAAACTGTTCCGTTGCTGATAAAGTTCTGGGACCCATGAGGGTTGTTAATGATGTTGTTTCCATTACCTGCAAAGCCCAGGGCCAAGTCCCCTGCTCCACCGAGGAAGTTGTTCCCAGCTGGCGGGCGTGGGGTCTCTTAGAGGGAACAAACTTGAGGGAGGGGCCCCAGCAGGCCCTGACTCCAGGGTTTAATGGGCCATGCGTGGCCCAGCTCCTACCTGGCTCTTCCCCCAGGGCCAAGTGTGATGACTACACAGAAGACACCAAGCACCAAGGTGGATCAGCCTTGAAGGTGAGCTGAGCCGGGGATGGAGTGTCCAGAAGCAGGCAAAGGCTGGGGTGAACGGACAGCCTCAGAGTGGCCAGGGATGTGTACAGCCACAGTGAGGAGCCCAGGGACATGTACTGATGGGTGAACATCAGGATCCCAGTGTGCACACATGGTCTGTGTGGCCCTGGGCTAGACACCCTGATGGGACAAGCAGGGTTATGCAGTCACAAGCAAGAGGCTGATGATCTCGTAAGAGAGCTTCTCACAGAGAGGCAAGGTCGATGACAGTGAAGGAAATGGAAATATTTAGTGAGGCATCTGTAACACTATGAGTCACAGAGGAGGGAATTACAGTGCAGAGAGAGAAAGTGGAAAGTGCTGAAGCCAAAACTGAAACCCAGGACTTTCTAACTCCAGTTAATGAACACAAACTCTGTAATGCACACATACCCTGCTCCTCCTCGGCTATGGGAATGACAGAGGATACTGGAAATATTGTGAGAGGATGGTGTGGCTTCGGGAGTTGTAGTGAAGCACAATGACACAATGGCTGTAAAGATCAAACATGCCACAGGGCCCTTGCTTTCCTTCCTTAGAGGCTGGCGGCACGAGATGGCCATTCTGACCCCTCACTGGGCCAAACACAGAGGGCACACACCAAAATGCTAGCTGAGCTGGAGGAGACCATCTCTTCCAAAGCCCTCCTTTTACAGGTGGGAAAACTGAGGCTCGAGGGTCCAAAGTCACAGCAGGCTTGTGGCAGAGCTGGTCCAGGAGCCAGCACTCTTGGTTGCCAGGCAGGGCTCAGTGCTTTGCAGCAGGCTGGCTCCAGAACTCCTTCTGCTCTCACCCTCCCCAGCCCTGACCTCAGACTGACCCTCAGTTTCTCCTTTGTTCAAGGGGCATAACCACTCCCTGGCAGGCCTGGAGGATGAGAGGAGAGGGTGTATGTGAAGTGCAGCATCACATTGGACATTCCAGTAATAGGTTTTTCTGTCCTTCTCTGTCCCCTGCCAGCACTGTAACTCGTGGCCCACAGATAATCCCGACCAAGGAAATGTCCCCTAACAATACCTTTGGTGTCCTTAAGCACTGAAAAAACCCCTGTGATATATATTCAAAATAAGTCCCCCAATCTAAACTACAAAATAAAAGTAAGGAAGTCCAGAAAGTTCCTGATTATTACCATGATGCTACACCAGTGTTTTTGAAAACTATCAAATACTAAATTCTGTCAAAAACCTTTTTCAGCGCTCCTATCTAGTTGGCACCTAAGCACGTTTGTTTGTTTTTTTTTTAATGTTTATTTATTTTTGAGACAGAGAGAGACAGAGCATGAATGGGGGAGGGGCAGAGAGAGAGCGAGACACAGAATTGGAAGCAGGCTCCAGGCTCCGAGCCATCAGCACAGAGCCCGACTCGGGGCTCGAACTCACAGACCGGACCGTCAGACCGGACCGTGAGAACGTGACCTGAGTGGAAGTCGGACGCTTAACCGACTGAGCCACCCAGCTGCCCCCCTAAGCACCTGTTTTATCTGTTGCATGGATGCACTCTGACAAAATGAAAGTTTAGGGAAGTGCTTCAGTGCCTTTGGGGTGACCAAATAAATCAGTTGGTCTTGCCTCTGGCCCCAGTCTGGAGGGCAGGCAGAGCTTCTGCTGAGGCTCCAGGTGATAATCCGCCCCTCCCCCACCCAATAGTCTAGTTCTGGTTCTGTCACCCACTTACTGTGTGGCCTTGGGCAAATCACAGCCCGTTTCTGACTCTCCCTTTTGTGTGCCCTCTGTGTATAAGAAAAGGGTTAAACTAAAACTATTTAATTGCTAACGACCCCTTCTTTCCGGTTGTCTGATTCAGCAAGCAACAGAAGGCCTACTGGGAAAGCTGCCTTCTGGCTCCTGTCTCTGGAGCACTGAGCTCCTGGTAAGGGTGGGGTTCACTTTTCAATAGAAACAATCAGGCTCCATGACAGCCCTCCCAGGGCTGCCAGTCTGATGGAGCCATGGACACACAAAGTAGACAGAGACAAACCAGTATGATCGTAGTGATGACAAAGGAAGGCACAGTAACTGTGAAAGCCCAGAAAAGAGGGCCCAAGACAGCCAAGCCCAGCCAAGCCTCTTGGAAGAGGGAATATTTGAGCTAAGTTAGGCAGAAAAACAAGGCAAGAGCAAGGAGTTGCCATTTGACCAAAGTAAGAAGAAATAAGGCTGCAAGAAGATAGACTTTGGATGGCAGGCTAGGGAGTCATCTTTCCTCAGGAAAAATCCTTAGGAACACTGGATAGGAGCCAGAAAACTGGGTTCAAGACCCGTCTTTGCTGTGAACTTGTTGGTTGATGTTGAGAAGACACTTTGTTACTCCACTTCAGACTCTGAATTCATCCTCCCTACCCCCACCCACATTGTTGAATAAAAGTGGGACAGAAGAGGGATGACAGGGGTACAAATAGATTTATGGCTCTGAACTTGAACACCTCAAACCACAATTCAGCTTAACTCAGTGATAATCCAAAGTCAATTCCTCTGAGCTATAACATCATGTAGGAAAATGCAGTTGGCATCAATTTGGGTGTGAGGAAAACCTGGTGAGTGGCTCAGGTTGTATCTGGTGGTCTGGTCAGCTGAGAATTAACTCTTTTTAGTTGGGGGCAGCAGGTTTGCTTTCCTGGCTGGGTACTGGGGCACTGACCTTCAGCACACTTTTTTTTTTCTTTCAAGGAAGCATTCACAATGGAGTGGTTTGTTCCATGCATCTTTCAGAAAGACGTTTATTCAGCCTTCACTCCCTAATGAGGAACCAGGCCACCCATCACACTTAAGAGACTAAAGAACAAACTGAAATTTCTGATTGTTGCTGACAATTTCAGCTTAGAAATGGAGAAGAAAAGAGAAAACCTTTTCCCCAATCTCTTCCCACATGAACACTTAAGCTTCTAGATGATCTAGAGAAAGAGCCTGTGTCTGGAAGTCAGAGGCCTGGGTTCTGGTCCTAGCTCTGTGGCTGACTGATCCCATGTGATCTTGGGTAAGCCCTTGACCTTCTTGTCTATAAAGAAGAAAGCTGGCTGGACATTTCCAGGTTTGGTATTTTTATGATTTAATGACATAAGAGAGGTTTTGTCACAAATAAGAGAAACCGGACAGTTCTGGGAAAATCAGGGAGGGAGTAGTTTTAGAATCATCGGAGTTGATAAAGCAATGATATAAATGTGACCATGGATTTGCTCATGGGTCGTTTATTCAGAGGGACATCCCAATGTATGAGAGGAGTCATTAGATCCCCTCAGTTGAAGATCTCCAATTCTGTGGGTGCTTGGAAGCACACATCCCCCCTTGCTTGATGAAGGGAGCCTCTGGGGTAGGGACTTGTGCCTTTGGCACTGTCACAAGAATACAGTGTTCTTCTCTGCAGCAGTGGCTCCTAAGACCCTAAGTTTCTAGTTTACTGTAATACCTCCTTAGCTGGAGCTAGGGAAGCCTACAGGCTAGTGGACATGAAGTGACTCATCAGGAACATCTGCTCTGCAGCAGTACCAGCTAGGAGGGAGGGAAAAAATCATATTACACAGGAATGCTGTCCAATCTCTGGTTCTGCCATTGGTTAGAGTATACCTGTAACTTTGACTCCTATTAGGAAGTGACTCCAAAAAAAGGCATCCTCTGCCATTCCTTTCATTGAAGGAGGACAAAAAGCTATACCTTGTTTATTCAAGGTATAACTCAGGTATAATAAAGCCTACAAATATTAGGTACAGATATAGGTCTAGCTGTAAATATAGATAAAGATATAGACATCATAGACATCCACAGATATTGGTATAGATACATAGATATATAGATATAGATATAGATATAGATATAGATAGATCAGCTAAAGATATGACACATTTCCAGCAACCCAGAAGATTCCCTTGTGCCCAGCCCAGTCAAATAAATCCCTCCACAGAATTTAGTCACTGTTAGGACTTATATCACTATAGATTAATTTTTTTCTATCTTTGTTCTTCAACTAAATACAATATGTAGTCTTTTGGATATGGTCTCTCTCATTCGAAACTGGACTGTGAGCTTCATACATCTTGTTGCATGTAACAATAGTTCATCCTTTTTCCTTGCTACGCAATATGGATGAATATACCATAATTTGTCCATTCTCCTAATAATGGACATTTGGGTTGTTTCCATTTGGGGATTATAAGTAAAAGCTGTAATGAACATTTTTTATCAAAGCGGAATTCACCAATCATAAAATTCATGATTTTAACCCTTTGAAAGTGTGCAATTCAATGGCTTTCCATGCATTTACAGTGTTGTTCAACAATTACCACCATCTAACTCCAGTAGCTTTTCATCACTCCTCAAATAAACCCCGTATCCATTAAGCAGTTACTTCCCATTCTCTCCTTCCCTAGTCCCTGGGGATCACTAATCTTTCTGCCTCTGTAGATTTGTCTATTCTGGACATTTCATACAAATGGAATCATACAATATGTGACTTTTTTTTATCTGACTTCTTTCACTTAACATAATATTTTCAGAGATTACCCACATTGTAGCATGGATTAGTGTTCCATTCCATTTTTGAATAATATTCCATTGCATGAATATACTGCATTGTGTTTATCCATTCATTAGCTAATGGGCATTTAGGATGTTCTGCTTTTTGACTATTATAAATAATGCTACTATGAATATTCATGTACAAGTCTTTGTGTGACATATGTTTTTAATTCTTCTGGATTTATATTTAGAACAATGCACATTTTTATGCATGTATCTTGGTGGACACAAGCAGTCCTATCTCTTGGCTTTGTGTCCATATGTGTAATTCCTGGGTCACAGGTTTTAGAAGGTTTACCAAACAGCTATCCAAAGTGGTTGTATCATCTGCATACTCATGAGCAATGTATTGGAGTACCCCTTGCTCTGTACCTCACCAACACTTGGCAGTCCTTTTCACTTTAGCCTTTCTGGTGAGTATGTAATGGTATCATTTTATTTTAATTTACATTTCTATGACGACAAATAATGTTGAGCACTCTTTATATACTTTTTGGTCATTTGGATGTTCTCTTTTGTGAAATGCCTATTCAAGTCTGTTGCTCCTTTTTCTGAAGGGTCATCTATCTTTTTTTCTTAATTTATGGAAAGCTTTTATATGGATATATGCTGGATACACATTCTTTGATATATGTATTAAAAATATGGAAATATCTTCTCCAAGTCTGTGTCTTACCTCCTCATCTCTTCATGTTGTATTTTGAAATTGAGGTAAAATTTACACAGAAGGTAATTCACAGATCTTAAGTGTATGACTCAATGAGTTTTCATAAACATAAACACCCATGTAACCACCACTCCACTCAATACAGAAATGTAGAACATTTCCATCACAACAGGAAGCATACTTTTGCCTATAACTTGCCAATCCTCACCTCCATAGACAACCACTGTTTTGATTTATAACACTATAAATTAGTTTTGCCTGTCCATAAATTTAATATTAATTAAATCATATAGTATATATTCTTTTAACTTTCTCTGGGCTTTACTTTTGATATTTTCTACTGATCTATTTTCCAGGTTTCTAATCCTATCCTCTTCTGTGTCTTCTTGATTGTTGGTCACATTTTCCTGCCTTTTTGCATGTCTAACAATTTTTTTATTATGGGATGAACATGTTTATAATAGGTTCATAGAGGCCCTCAATGATATCTTTCACCAGATCAATTTTTCCCTTGCTTTTATTTATTTATTTTAATTTTTTAAATATTTGTTTATTTTCTGAGAGAGACAGAGTGTGAGTGGGAGAGAGACAGAAGAGAGAGAGGGAGACACAGAATCTAAGCAGGCTCCAGGCTCCGAGATGTCAGCACAGAGCCTGACACAGGGCTTGAACTCATGAACTGTGAAATCATGACCTGAGCTGAAGTCAGCTGCTTAACTGACTGAGCCACCCAGGCACCCCTCTCCCTTTGGTAGGAAACAGGGTAAGGGCTGATCACCTTGAGCTAATCAAGGCTTGAATTAGGCTTGGTTTTAGTATTCATAAGATTTAGTCTAACTTTGGTTCTCCTGGGCCTTGGGTTGATAGCTTGGCTGGTCTCTGTCTCCTCAGCCCTTAAAGATTGTGGAAGATCTGTTCCTATCCTTTGGAGGTTTTGAACTTATGTCTTTAGCAAGCTTACCACCCACCTTCTCAACACACACACACACACACACACGCACACACACACACACACAAACACACAGCTTCAAAAATTTTGAAAATGTTTTAAGGTAAGACTATTGTATATTTAAGGGAGGGTCTTTCTCTCTAACCTCTTAAGCATTGTGAGATTTGTCTTTTAGAAGCCTTCAGTCTAGCTTCCTAGCCTCTTTTGTATGGCCCCCAAATTCAGAAGCTGTCCCACAGGGAAAACTTGTTATGCATTTAGAGAGTGCTTTACATTTCCAATGTTTTGCAAATCCTTTTTGATTGCCAAAAAGCATTGCTGAGCTTTCCTTCTCTCATCTGCGTCCCTCTGCCTGGGCCAAGTCTAAGCTGCACAATGGTCCCCAGATCAAATATTCCCAGAGAAGAAAAGAGCTGGCGATTGACCGTTCACTTGGAGGGCCCTCCTCCCTGGAGTTCTATTCATCTCGTCCTTATTGTAGCCATGTTTCTCTAACTTATTATTTTTAAAAAAGTGTGATTTGTGTAATTTATCCAGGTTTTCCTAGTTGTTGCAGCACAAGTGTTGGGCTTTCACGACCTATTATATCCTATACAGGAGTAGAGGTCCAGACACATAGCTAAAGAGGTATATGGAAGAACCACTGGTCAAGGCATACAAGCAAGAAATAGGTTTAATAAGTATGTGAGCAGCAGCATGTTGCAGAAAGCTTGGAGAAAGCAGCCCTTACAAAGCAAGATGGTAGAACTTTGAGTGAGTGCAAAAGAAGAAACACAAGCTTAAGGACTTGATTTGGGAGATCTGACATCCCAAACCAAACAACATGGAACCTAAGATGAAGGTCAGAAGAAATCTTTCCAAGTACTTTTCACAATTATAATTCAATAATCAACTGTTTAGATCCGACTTTGCCAGTAAAATGTAAACTCTAAGAAGGTAGGAATTTTGCCTGCCTTCTATACTTTCACCACTGTATCACCTGAATATAAGCGTAATGATTTCCATTTGGTAGGTTATTAGTTAAGTAGTAATTAATATTTGTCCAAAGAATAAAGGTAGGAATTTTGGATTCACATGGTAGAAATCAACACCACAGCCTACCGTCAGTCTTCTAGAGTTGGTTGTAAATAATTGTGATTATATTTACTATATATATATACATATATATATATGTATATATGTATATATATACATTTATATTAACATTATAAAATCTCATTCCAGAATCCTTTGTTTCTATGATTTCCAGATATTCCATTGTCCAGATGTTCCAGCTGCCTATCCCCCAGAAATCCAGATCTGCCTTACTATGGAGGCCACAACTTGTAATGGATCAGTGGATGGATCACCAGTCTTCTATCTGGTGGGAATCCCCTCTTTGCCAGAGACCTTCTTCCTCCCTATTTTTTTTATTTTCCTCCTCTTCTATCTTCTCATCCTTATGGGAAATGCCCTGATCCTGGTGGCTGTGGTGGCAGAGCCCAGCCTCCACAAGCCCATGTACTTCTTCCTGATCAATCTCTCTACTCTGGACATTCTCTTCACCACAACCACTGTCCCCAAGATGCTGTCCTTATTCCTGCTTGGAGACCACTTCCTCAGCTTCCCTGCTTGCTTATTGCAAATGTACCTCTTCCAAGGCTTCACATGTTCAGAAGCCTTCATCTTGGTGGTCATGGCCTATGACCGCTATGTGGCTATCTGCCGCCCACTGCACTACCCTGTCCACATGACCCCACAGACCAATGCTTCACTGGCAGCCTGTGCCTGGCTTACCGCCCTCCTCCTGCCCATCCCAGCAGTAGTCAAGACCTCCCAGATGGCATATAACAACATTGCTCAGATCTACCATTGTTTCTGTGATCATTTAGCTCTGGTTCAGGCTTCCTGCTCTGACACCATGCCCCAGACCCTCATGGGCTTCTGTATTGCTATGGTGGTATCCTTCCTGCCCCTTCTCCTGGTGCTTCTTTCCTATGCCCACATCCTGGCCTCGGTGCTTCGCATCAGCTCCCAAGAAGGACGCTCAAAAGCCTTCTCCACCTGCAGCTCCCACCTCCTGGTGGTTGGCACCTACTATTCATCCATTGCCATAGCCTATGTGGCCTACAGGGCTGACTTGCCGCTCGACTTCCACATCATGGGCAACGTAGCATATTCTATTCTCACACCAATCCTCAACCCTCTCATTTACACTCTGAGAAACAAGGATGTCAAGGCAGCCATTACGAAAATCACATCTCTCAAGACCCAGTCCGGGATAAGAGCCCTTGAGCTTTAGATGCAGCTAATTCTGCCCTCAGGACACCAAATAACTATGCCCAGAACAGATTAGGAACTCCGTAAATACTGCTGAATAAATAAATTAATGCATACAGAATAGTAAAAGAGAATGCAACTGAACAGACACTTCCAACAGGCAAAGTCAGGTAGACAAGATGATCCATCCATGGATTTCAGTCAAACTTTTAATGAAAATAAAGTCTAACCATTGGAATAAAGTGCTGAGTCCTTCAGGACTGTTAATGATGCTCTTCTCATTATCAGCAAAGTCTACGAACAAATCCTACCCTCCCTCATATGTGTTCTAAGAGATGCCAGGGAATTGATCTCTGCAGGGTGGTGGGTACAGTGCCAACAGGAGTACCATCTTGAGGGGAAGCATCCCAGGAGACCTGCCTAGAAGCAAAAAGCTGAGGGTTTAGTGGACCATGGCTCACCTCCCAACAAGAGCACCAGTGTGGACCAGGTTTAACAGGTGAGTAGGGCTAGGGATAAAGTGCTCCAAGACAGGCAGAGAATGCTGGGATAGGGAAACAGGGTAGGTAGTCCAGAGCCTATAAAGGAGGACCAGGGATCAAGAAGACACTAGACACAGGCAACCAGGATCCAGGTTGACTGTGCACATGTAGTCTGTGGGAACTTGGACCACATATCCTGGCGGAGCTGGGCAAGGGGGTGCACTTAATGGGTGGGATTCAAATAATCTTGACCAAGGCTTTCCCACAGGAAAGCAAGGCTGATGATAGCAGCTACCACTGGACACACTAGCAAGCCCTGAGTCCTACGTGTTCTAGGCTTGTGTAAATGATGTCTGAGCGTTCTTTCTGTAAGCATCACAACAACCCAGGAGGTCACAGGTGAGGAAAATGAGCTCTAGGAAGGGGAAGTGACTTGCCTAAGGTCACACTGCTAGAAATAAGAGCTAGGATTGGAATCAGGTCCTTTCTGACTCACACTTGACCACTAAGGTCCATGTGATAAGATGAAGGGAAAGAACCCAGCTGGCAACAGGTGCTCATGAGGCAAGATAGTCCCTGATCTCTCCCTTTGGGGCATGGGCCATTGTGCCATCTGATCAGCCAACCACAGAAGAGACCCTCAGAAGAGGGCTCATGGAATTGGAAACCCCCCAGAGATATTTTCCTCCAAAGCTGTCACTGTCCAGATGAGAAAACCAAGGCTCAGGGGCCCAAAGTCATAGCAGGCGGGTGGCAGAACTGGTCCAGGAGCCAGCACTCTTGGTTGCCAGGTAGGGCTCAGTCTTTTGCAGCAGCCTGGCTCCAGAACACCTTCTGCTCTCACCCTCCCCAGCCATGGCCTTGAATGGACTCTCAGATTCTTGCTGGCTTGGATGATGAGAGGAGAAGATATATGTGAGTGTGGCATCAGGTTATGTGTTCCAGTGACTGATTTTTTTGTCCTTCTCTGTAACTGGCTGGTGGACAATGCAGAAAGGGAGCACCTGCCAGGGCAAGTTCTGTGCCCTGCCTGAGAAACAGCAACTTTTGGGCCCTGAGCACACGACTGCAACACTCAGATATACTGTGCAATTCAGAGAAAAACAAGGACCCTAACCTGTAACTTAAGTGTAAGAGGGTCCAGTCAAACTTGGATATTTCCTAGGATGGGCTAGTTGAACAATGTTTTGAAATACCAAAAGCGAAATTCTTTCAGAAACGATTATTGGTGCCACTGCTGGTGCCAGGTGGTGGCCCAGCACCTGCCTGGTGTGCCTGTTGGACAGTCCAGCTCCACGTGGCAGTGAGAAGCCACGTGCCACCTGTCCTCCCAGGTCATAGCATCTGTGCTTCCATTTGCACAGCAGTGGAGCAGAGGAGGGAAGAGAAAACAGCTGGAGTTAATGGCCCCTTAGGACCCCTCTGGCCTTGGCTCTCTGTGTTCCTACCTCTCTGATACCCTACTCTGCCTCATCTGGGACTGTCAGCCACAGCTGCCTGAGGACAAAGGTGCCCAGGGCAATGCAGTTTACATCCATTTGGGTCTGAGAAAATCCCAGTGGGCTATCATCTCAGGATGGGGTTAGATATCAAGGGATAGCCCTCTCAATTTGGGACAAAGAATTTTCACCCTTTTGCTAGATCCTTGGGTCTGACTTCTGGAACATTTCAAAGGCGGCTTTGAATTGACAGATACCAGGTCTTGATTTAGCACTCACCATATAGAACTCAGATAAAAATTTGAAATATAGAGTGCTTGGGTGGTTCAGTTGGTTAAGCATCGCGATCAGGTCATGATCTCACAGTTCATGGGTTTGAGCCCTGCATCAAGCTCTCTGCTGTTAGCGCAGGAGCCTGCTTCGGATCCCCTGTCCCCCTCTTTCTGCCTCTCCCTCACTTGCACGCTCTTTCTCTCTTTCTCTCTCTCAAAAATAAAGTAAACATTTAAAAATATGAAATATAGATTTATCTGTTATCAATGAAAAAAAACAAAAAGGGAAATAGAAAACCTTAGTCCTAGTATTTTTCTCCCTATGAAAAGTTGAACTTCTGGATCTCCAGGAAACAAGGCATAGAAGAAAGAGTCCTGTTTTGGGAAACAAAGGCCTGAGCTCTGGTGGGGGCTTTGCAACTTGCCTGTGGCACCTGGGAAAGCACCTGCCCTTTCTGTGCTCAGTCTCTGGCCTGTGGGGGGAAGTGGTGGGACTTGAAAATAAAAGTGTTTTTTCCAGTTTTCATATTGGTGGTCTTACGCATGAGAGGTGTTTTAAGAAGAGGGGCATCTGGGTGGTTCAGTCGGTTAAGCATCTTTGCTTCAGCTCAGGTCATGATCTCATGGTTCAAGAGTTTGAGCCCCATGTCGTCAGGCTCTGTGCTAACAGCTCAGAGCCTGGAGCCTGCTTCGGATTCTGTGTCTCCCTGTCTCTCTGCCCCTCCTCTGCTCATGCTCTGTCTCTCTCTGTCCCTCAAAAAATAAATAAACATTAAAGAGGTGTTTTAAGAAGAGAGAGAATTTAGAAGTGACTCCAGAAAAATCATGGGGACACCACTCATGGAGTCACCAGGATCAACCAGACAGGAATACCAGTTATCAACATGGATTTCTCAGGGTTGCTTAGTCCAAAGTGGAGGGTGAATCAGTATTTCTTTTAGCTCAACCCCCCAGATCTGTGGCTTGAAAACATTCCCTTCTGATTCCTCTGAAAGGGATTCTTTTTTCCTTTGAGCTGCTACTGCAAACCAGTTTCTCCTTATGGACAATGCCTCCCAGGGCACATGACAACTTCTGCCCAGGCACGAGTCAGCCTGCTGGGTGGGGGGCGGGGGGCAGGGGGCATGCAATGGTTAAACAGGAGCACCTGCTGAGCTGAGGCAGCCAGTGGGAAGGTAAGTTCAATGGAGTCACACAGATATTGTCTTGGATTCTTTGTTGCTGCCCAATTGCGGGAGAATCCACTCTGTTCCGACTCAGGAATGATTCTTCCCATCAAGAGTATTTTCAGCATTTCCCTTCACTGTAACCTAACAAAGAGCCCCACACCCAGAGACAGGATATGGAGACAGGCAGAACCACTGCACCAAGCGGCTGAGAGAGAAAGGAGCGATTCCCTGGTTAGTAATTATGGTGGGAAGACAGCATGTTGCTATAAACCTTGGAGAAATCAGTTCTCCCTAGCAACTTGGTAACAAAGATGTCACTTTTTATTTTTAATTAATTAATTAATTTAACAGTTTATTTATTTATTTTGCAGGAGAGAGAGAGAGAGAGAGAGAGAGAGAGAGAGAGAGAGAGAGAATCCCAAGCAGGCTCAGCACAGAGCCTGACTCAGGACTTGATCCCACGAATCATGAGATCATGACCTGAGCTGAAATCACGAGTCAGATGCTCAGCCAACTGAGTTATGCAGGTGCCCCAAAGATGTTACTTTTTAAAAACTTAAAGCAAATGCTGGGGCGCCTGGGTGGCCCAGTTCGTTAAGTGTCCGACTTCGGCTCAGGTCAGGATCTCATGGTTTGTGAGTTTGAGCCCCACGTGGGGCTCTGTGCTGACAGCTCAGAGCCTGGAGCCTGCTTCGAATTCTGTCTCTCCCTCTCTCTCTGCCCCTCCCCCACTTGTGCTCACTCTCTCTCTCTCTCTCTCTCTCTCAGAAAAAAATAAACAATAAAATAAACATTAAAAAAGCAAATGCCAAAAGAAAAAGGAGCTTAAGGACATGGTTTAAGAGATCTGTTATCCCCAAAAAGGATGATATGGGACATGGGAAAGAGAACCAGTTCTTCCATAACACTTAACCCAACTACAATTAAATTATGTGATTCAGGGGTGCCTGGGTGGCTCAGTGGATTAAGCATCCAACTTCAGCTCAGGTCATGATCTCATGGTCTGTGAGTTTGAGCCCTGAGTCAGGCTCTGTGTCAACAGCTCAGAGCCTGGAGCCTGCTTCGGATTCTGTGTCTCCATCTCTCTCTGCCCCTCCCCTTCCCTCTCTCTCTCTCTCTCTCTCTCTCTCTCTCTCTCTCTCTCGCTCTTCCCCTCAAAAATAAATAAACATTAAATAATTGTGTGATTCATTGCTTAATGTCTCTACCACTAGAATTAGCTCTATGACATTGGAGACTGTCTCTGTCTTATTCAACTGTCTACTATATACCCAGCATGTAACACATGGTTTTGTATATTGTAGATATTTTTCCATACTTTACTATAAAAGAAAAGAGGGTTTCCTTAATTATATAGTAACCATCACATAATTATCATTCCAGAATCACTGATTGTTCTGGTTTCCAGATATGCCTGGTTCCCAGATGTTTCCCCTATCCACTTCCTTGGCATCCAGATTAACCCACCATGGAGACTAGAGCCTATAATGGATCAGAGGACTCCTCAACCATCTTCTACCTGGTGGGAATTCCATCTCTACCCAAATCTTTCTTTCTTCCTATCTTCTTTGTCTTTCTCCTACTCTACTTACTCGGAAATGCCCTGATCCTGGTGGCTGTGGTGGCAGAGCCCAGCCTCCACATGCCCATGTACTTCTTCCTGATCAATCTCTCAGCCTTGCACATCCTTTTCACCACCATCTCCAAGATACTGTCCCTCCTCTTACTGGGGGACTGCTTCCTCAGCTTCCCTGCCTGCTTCCTGCAGATGTACCTCTTCCATAGCTTCTCCTGCTCAGAAGCCTTCATCCTGGTGGTCATGGCCTATGACCGCTATGTGGCTGTCTGCCACCCACTCCACTACCCTGTCCTCATGACTCCACAGACCAATGCTGCACTGGCAGCCTGTGTCTGGCTCACTGCCCTCCTCCTGCCCACCCCAGTGGTGGTGCAGACTTCCCACATGGCTTTTGACAACACTGCTCACATCTATCACTGCTTCTGTGACCACCTGGCTGTGGTCTAGGCCTCCTGCTTAGCCCCAGGCTCTCATGGGCTTCTGTATCGCCATGGCAGTATCCTTCCTGCCCCTTGTCCTGGTGCTTCTCTCCTATGCCCACATCCTGGCCTCGGTGCTTCACATCAGCTCCCGAGAAGGATGCTCAGAAGTCTTCTCCACCTACAGCTCCCACCTCCTGGTGGTTGGCACCTACTGCTTATCCATTGCCATAGCCTATGTGGCCTACAGCGCTAACCTGCCACTCGACTTCCACATCATGGGCAATGTGGTATATGCTATTCTCACACCTGTCCTCAATCCTCTCATCTATGCTGAGGAACAAGAATGTCAAAGCAGCCATCACCAGAACGGAATGTCCCCAGGACCCAAAGAATGCTGGGGAACCCTGATTCTACTCACAAATGTCAATAACAATAGAGGGAAAAGTAGACAATTCAGATAGCCAGATAGAACAATAATTCTCAAAATACAGTCTTAATTGTTCCTCCTCCGTTGTAATAATATAATGATTTTCTTTCCTTAATTCACAGATAAAATGTATAGGCTTTTTCTATTCAATTAAAAATTTTTTTAAATGTTAATTTATTTTTGAGAGAGAGAGAGAGAGAGAGAGAGGTGGAGCATGGGTGGGGTCAGAGAGAGGGAGACACAGAATCTGAAGCAGGCTCCAGGCTCTGATCTGCTAGCACAGAGCCCAAAGCAGGGCTTGAACTCATGAACTGCGAGATCATGACCTGAGCCAAAGTTGGACGCTTAACTGACTGAGCCACCGAGGCACCCTTAGATTTTTCTACTCAATTTTTATGTTGTGAGTCCCAATCTCATAAGACTATGAAAATAATTGTGGTCACATTTCCATTAGTTCAAACAATTTTGAATCTCAGAGATTTCAAGCATTTGACTAGCAAGAACTTCAGTCTTTCCCCTTGTATCTCTTTCTATCTATTCATATTTCTAGCTTTCCCCGGGACTGCTGACAGATAGTGTGAATCAGCCTTGCCCTCTCTGCTGTGGTAGCAATTTAGAAAGCCCCTTCAAGGAGAAAGTCTGAACCTGCTACCTTCTCAATCTTTGTTGCCTGAAAGTTCACTGCTGCTACAAATATTTTAACACGAGTCACACAAGAAGTTTACCTCTGGTATGTAGACATTCCTGTCAGAAAAGTAGAGTGTGTCCTTCCTCTAGCTGATGCTAAAGCAAGGGTATTCCTTCCCAGACCTGTGTGAGCATCAAAGCATGACAGTCCTTTTATTTCTCAGCCGTTCCACAACAATGGGGAGCTAAGTAGAGAAGTGTGACTTATTGTTAGTATGCTGTGTCCACGACCTTTACTCTTTCTCAAAATACAGTCCCATGTCTCCTCTTTCTGGCCTTAGCAGCCAGTCCAGGCTCCTCATTTCCTTCCCCTATGTCAAATTGTCTCACAAAGACTTGCCAGGCTTGTCCAGCCAGGGACATGCAGACCATACAGTGAAAGTGTCTGGGGGACCCAGGTGACAGATACCCTCATCTCTGGCTCATCACAGATATTCTTGTTCCAGTTTCCAGGATTCAAGTTTCTGACACTCATGGCACCAAATTTAACCATTTTCCTGTTGCATAAAACCAAGTGCAGCTGGGAATTCAATTGGTGATGCAGGTCAGCAAAGGGTATGGTTTGTTCCTGGACTCTGCATTTGGCAGTCTTGGACATCCCGCTACAGTCAGAAAGGGTTTTCAGTCTCCTGTTTCAGTCTTCAGTTTCCTGGCCCTGGGCAACTGGATTCAGGGCTCACATTCTTCTATTCAAACTGTGTTCAATCTGCAGCGCTTCTTTCCCTCAGTCCTTGAACTTGGTGTCCAGACTTCCTTGGGACCGCCATCCTCGAGGTATAAAAAAGACAACTTAGTAAGTTGCCTTGCCTCTGAGTTCCGTAAGCTCTTAGAATTTAACCTAAGGACATGGAAAGGATTTTTTTTCCCCTCCTTATTCCACTACCGCCTGGTAAACAACTCCACAAGTATCACCACATCACTACTGAAGTTCTGTCTTGTGTGACTGCTCTTCTCGTACCAAATTCAGTTTAAATTCAGTGCTTTGGTTTCCTGTGTCCCTGGAAGAGCCTCATGACCTCTTGTCATCTTCACTTCCCCTCCTAGATGGAACAATGAATGAATCACACAGGGGGTGGGTCAAGATGCTACAGAATCCTAGGCTAGTTCTACCCCACTCACTCTGTCCCTGTGGTTCCTCCTAAACATCTTTCAGGAGTAGACATGAAACAGTAACAATAACAATAACAATGTTTTCCACCTGTAGCCTCACCTGCCACGTGGCACAATCTCTGTATCTCCCAATTAAAACAATAGTTTCAACTTAAGTGCAACAAAGGGCACTATCAAGAAAGGGGAAAGACAATGCCCAGAATGGAAGAAAATTTTTGCAAAGCATATATTTGACAAGGGAGTAGTATCAGGAATATATAAAGAACTCTTACAACTTAACAAAAATGAGCAACACAATTCAAAGATGGGCCAAGTAATTAAACAGGCATTTCTCCAAGAAGATATATAAATAGCAAATAAGCCCATGGAAAAACACTCAACATCACTAGTTATTAGGGAAACTGCAAATCAAAACCAAAATGAGAAACCACTTCACACAAATTAGGATGGGTATTATTTAAACACACACACACACACACACACACACACACACACACACACACACAGAAAATGGCAAATGTTTGTGAGGATGTGGAAAGATTGGGACCTACGTGCATTGCTGGTGGCTCATGAATATAAAAGCCTAGCCTAGGGTCCGGCCCCTACTGAATGCTCAGTGTAGGACAATACTACAAAGGTGAGGGGGATTTCTGCAATGATGATAATGCACTTCATACAGTGCAACACTAAATTCCTGCTCATAGATGCTGAAAACTGTTCTGTGATTATCTTTGCACTTGTACTTTTCCTGTAAGTGGACAGGGTGCCTCTGAGACCTGGTCTCCCCCAGAGGGACCCAGCCCAGTACAGGATGGATGGGCCTCCCACTAATACATAGACACATACCTACCTTTCCTCTCCCAACCTTCCAGATGCCCTAATTGGCCTCCAGAGGGGAAACGGATCTCATTGTAGGGCCCTAATTAATCCCTAGGAATTCGGTTCCCCACATTCTCCTCTTGTTCCACTCCAACTCCCCAGTTATTTGTTCCAGACAGGAAAGGAACTCTGCAGACTCCCTGAGGAAAGAGAAGCCTTGGGACGTGATCACATGTGTGGTCTGGACTGACTTTTGTAATAAGGCCCTAGGAGACCCTGACTTATCAAAGCAGACCCTGAACTTGGAAAGTGAATGGTAAGGACCTCTTCCCCTCCCCTGTTCTGGATGCATGCCCACGCCCACTTTGCCCCACGTTAAAGGCATTTGTGTTGTTGCCAGGCTCCCCATGGGCATCTCTGCTCATACTGCTCTTTCTGTCCCACGGTTCTGGAGGCAGGGTCTGCCTGGCAGGTTGTCACTGCTGGAGGTCTTGCCCTGACAAGATCTACTTCTATCATGTACTTCTGCTCATCCTTCAAGGCCCAGAGCTAATGCTCTTCAGTAAAGTTTTAGCCCAGTGCCAGGCCACTTGGCCCTCCCTGAGGCACCCAGGGTTTGTGGCTCCTGGCAGAGCTCTTAGTGCTGAGGGCCTGGAGCAGAGCTGGTTGTGTGCTTCTGACCACAGCCCCAGGTCCATAAGTGAGTAGACAGATGCTGCATCTGAGGCAGAGGAGGCCTCCGACTTAGTTTTGTCTTACCATCATCTTTAGTCCAAAACGGATGTTCTGCATTGTGTTTGTAGCTGTTACTTACAAATGGCTTCTGTAGTCAAATAAAATGAGGAAACAAGACATAAAGACTTCTTTAAGTGCAGGACTCCTCAGAGCCTTTACTATGTTCATATCCACTGTGAATCTCTGAGAAGGTTATGAGGCTGCAGCAGTTCCTACACTTTTTAGACTACAGACCTTGTTGACTCCTGAGCATCTGATGGGACCAGTACTCTGTTGAATCACTCGTGAAGATTCTAACATAGATTACAATTCACATTGTAGGAAAATCATTTCAGAGCCTCACCCTGTACAATATGCCAAAATAAACCCTAGGTGAGTTAAAGAATTGAGTGCAAAAATGAAACCATAAAAACTAAAGAAAATGCAGGCAAGGGCTGTGGATTCCCAGAGCCTGGTACGGAGCCTCACCCAGAGGGCTCTGTGATTATCTGTGGAATGAACGCGGGGTTTATGGTGTCACTGACAGACATGCTATGGAAGTAACATGCGATTTTGGGTCTTAAATAGGCTGTTTCAGTTGCTAGATTGATGAGGATTCATTTGGGCCATATTCCTCCTATGAAATTACATCTAGGAAACTAATAACCTCACACCTGGAAAAGCTCCCTTATGGCACCACTTAATGTGACCATCACATTGAGCCTGCATTAAATAGCCTTTCATCCAAAACAGTGCCTTCAGCCCTGAGACAATGGTCCCCTGAAATATGGAAAGGGACCTGTACTCTCTCAGCCTTTCCCCTAGTAGGGACCAGTCTTTCTCATCAGGACTCATTCCTGAACAGGGCCCTGTGGGTCTGAGAAACAACCCAATAGAATGTGTATCCTAAGCTCAGGTCTGGCCACCATCACCCCTCGGCACCACATGTCCTCTTGCCAATTCTACCTCTCTGGCATCCTTCCCTCCATTTCCATCCACCAGCACTCCAATGATTTAGCCTCATCTTCTCTCCCTTCAAGAGTTGCTGTCTCTTGTCTCCAGGCCTATGAGCTGCAAGGGCGAGGACCAAGTGTCCCTGCCATCCAGCCAAGGAGCTCATTTTACTGAATGGGTGGCTACAACTGGTAGAAAAAGTCTTAACCAGAGATGGACATGATATTGGAACAGCTGGGGCAGGAAGCTGAGCCCCTTCCAGTGTCCAAGTACTCACCACCCCATGCCACAGGGCAGGAACATGGTATGCTGGGTGATCGCCTGAGGCCCTATATTCTAGTGTCAGATCTGGTCCTAACATTCTGGGGCAACTGGGCAATCCTACCCTACCTAACCTGTGCCTCAGTCAAGTAAAGCATTGAGACCTGCAACCCCTGATGTGACAGAACCATCAGGGGGCCCAATGAGAAACTCAGTCAACAAGAGCCTCCCCATCCTTGATGCTTTTCTGCTGAGCTCACCCTAACCACTAAGGGAGAGGTGGGTTGGCCAGGATGTCCCTTTCACCCAATCCCCCAGAGTGTTTTGTCTCTTTCCCAGTTCTGCTCCCCACCCCAGATGGCAGGTACTGGAGGAGCCCTAGCCCTGGCTCTACACTGACTTGCTATGTGGTCACTGCCCCTTTCTGGGCCTCTGTTTCTCCATCTGTACAAAGGGGGATTATAGGAGGTCACCTCTGGGCCCCCTGTGGCTCAGACATTCTCTGGTTGTCAGCAGCAAGAGGGAGAAGTGGCATTGTCATTCACACCTCAGGCTGTAGGGACTCCGTGGAACAGGTCACCTGTGGGGCTTGGAACTCCAGAAGCTCTGGAGAGGCTGGAGCAGGGGCCAGTTGGGGAAGGCCTGGTGTCAGAACTGAAGAGAAAGTAGGGGAAAGGTCTGGAAGAACAGTTTGAGCAAAGGCACCGAAGAGACAAGTGAAGAGGTCAGCCTTAAAGGTGCAGATAGGTGGGGGACAGTAGGATAAGATGGGGCCAGGTCATGGAGGATCCCAAATGTCAAGGAAGCTGAAGAAGGGTTTGGCACAGGGTTAGATATGTGCTTTAGAAAGGTCATTCTGACCACAGTATGGAGAAGGGTGGGCAGGAACTGGGACATCAGCAAAGAGGTTCCTGCATTGGTCCAGGAGAAAAAGGAAGTACTTTTTCTTCCTTACTTACTCTTTTTATTACTATGAGGTGAGGTAGTAGCCACATTAGGAGGCGGGAGGGTGGATTGGGACACTTAGAGGGAGAGATGGCAGAACTTAGTCACTGACTGGCCCTGGACTCAGAGACCTTAGTTAACTCATAGATCACATATAGAAGCAGATAGGGAAAATGAGACCTGAGGATGGTCAAAGCCCTGCTGATAGTCACATAGCAAGATAGTGGTGAGACTGGTCTAGAACTCAGGCATCCTGGCCCCCAGCCCCAAACCCTTTCTCCACAAAAAAATAGAGGTAGGGCTACACAGGTTTCACAGAGCTTTGAATGCCAAGCCTGGGAATTTGGACCATTCCCACAAGCATTTGGGAGCCAAGGCTGATTCTTACCACTTGGCAACATTTCCTATTTCTTTGCTTTCCCACAACAGGGAGCCTTCCAGTGCTGTTGCGAAAATGCATGACTTGGCTACTTGTAGGTCACCCCAAACCCCTGAGTCTTCACATGGAAGACAGAGGCATCCCCTTGTCTTTACTAGGACAAAGCACAAAGCCCAACAAGTAGAGATTCACCTAAAGCCACACAGCAAGTTAGTAGCCTGGATTTCCCCAAATCCCAGGGCAGCTCTTCCATTCTCTGGTAATGAAATGCAGAAGCCTGAAATGATGGGCCCAGAGAAGGAAGGGTCTGACCCAAGGTCATCCCAACTAGGTGGCAGAAACAGGCCCTAGAGCAGGGGTGAGAACCCCCCACCCCCCCACCCCTCCCCACCTCCCCAGCCCCCCCCCCCCCAGGGCAGCTAGCCAGCGGCCTCCCCCTTCTCACCCCTCCCCTCCATAGCTGCAATCCCGTGAGGATGTCTACGTCCTGACTCCCTCCCTCAGCCATCATTGTGCCCCCATCTGTCTTGCCGGGGGCCAATTCTGGGACATCTCCAGGCTGCCTTCAATTATGAGCCAATAAATATGAGATGTGCTGTGTGAGAGCTGCCGCTTGGGCCGCCAGCCCCACCCCCTGCACCCCTGCCAGCCTCTGCGCCAAGGAAGATTGGATTTTGTGCCGTTCATTTTTTATCTCTAGTCCATGTCGGATGGGGAGATACAGGACGTGGGCTGTAGATAATTTTATCCTTCGCCACTTATCAGGATCGGGTGCAGCACCGAGATGGGGTGTGTGATGTCCTCAGGTCGCCTGCTGCCCTCACGTGGGGAGGTCCCCCACCCAAGCCACCAGCCCTGGGCTGCTCTCTGCTGGGGCAAAGTGACTGTTGTAGTGCAGAGTCCTGGGAAGGAAGACAAGGGACCGAGGTTCAAGCCTGGGCCCTGCTGCTGACCCACTATGTGACCTTGGGCAAGTGTCTGAAGACATTCTGTGAGGCCCTTCTCTATGGCAGGCCCTGTGCAGGCAAGCAGGGGCCACAGAGCAGAATCAGACCTGACCCCTGCCTTCCAGGAGCAGGCAGTCAACTCCAAGTAAAACAGACATTCCCATGGAAGGGTGGGAGGCATTGGCACTGGGCATGAAGGGTAAGGATGTGTCAAGCAGGGAGTGTGGAAAGGGAGGGGCAGGAGACATTTGGGCAGAAGCAGAAGGAACTAGTTGAATAAAACATGGCAGAAGGGGGTGAGTAACCAATGTGTGCTCAGAGGCCTGTGAGTGTGGATGGGACACGGTATAGATGGAATAGGGGACCAGAAGAGTTTTAAGCAGGTACATGTCATGATCAGATCTGCATTTTAGAAAAATCTCTACACCTATTGTCAGAAAAGCAGATTTGGGGGTGGTGATGGAGAATGAAGGCAGGGAGTTCTGTGACGAAGCTGATGAGATCAGTGGTCCAGGAGAGAGAAGACAAGGCCCTAGATTAGAGCAATAATGTGAATCCAGAAATGACAATAATCACTACCATTGTTCTGATGAATCCTGCCAGTAAGTGTTACTACGGGATGGGCACAGCGTAAGTATTTACATCAGCGTTTCTAATCCTCAAAACAACTCTTCAAAGTCCGCTATTATCCCCATTTTGTAGGTTAGGAAATTAAGCCTTGGGTAAATTAAGAGTCACGTAGCCAGGATGTGGCAGAGGCAGGATTTCAACCCAGGTCTGTTCAACCCTAAAGCCCCATACTCTTTCAACTGTGCTCTACAGTTTCCAGAGAGTCAAGAGAGCATAGGATCCATCTGATTTCTGTAGTTGTTTGGATGTGGAAAGCAAAGGACAGGACTCATGGAGGCTATGCATGCTTCTGGCCAAGGAGTGGCTGACAAAAGGGTAGTCATAGTTGTGTGAGTGGATTAGGTCATTAGAGGGCGTGTATACAATGAACGGAAGATCAAGGCTGGAACTTAGGAGAATTCCGGTCCTTAGAGGACGAGCAGCAGGAAGATAGATAAGGAATCAGTGTGGTGCAAAGTGATGTCAGCCCCTGAGGAATGGAATTGCTTCAAGGAGCAAATGATTGGTAAAATGAGAGCTAAAAACTGGGCTTGGGATGGGCAGACAGCAGTGCAGCAGAGAAGCTCCATACAGCAGTCATTGGGAACCTTAGCAATGGAGTCTTCATGGACACATGTTACTGAATGGTTTAGAGGTCTATACACATCTTACCCAGGACTCTGAATTCTCTCTCTGCATTAGGCCCGGGGACATCTTTTGAGGCTGGCACACTAGCGACTCCTATCCAACCTTTCCCAGAAATCCTGAGCCAGATGATGAAAGGAAAGCTTTAGGAAGAGAGACAGAGGGGTGCCTGGGTGGCTCAGTCAGTAAAGCATCTGACTTTGGATGGGGCCATGATCTCATGGTTTGTGGGTTCGAGCCCCACATCAGGCTCTGTGCTGATAGCTCAGAACCTGGAGCCTGCTTTGGAATCTGTGTCTCCCTCTCTCTGTCCCTCCCCCACTCATGCTCTGTACCTCTGTCTCTCAAAATAAACATAAAAAATGTATTTTTTAAAGGTTTATATATTTATTTTGAGAGAGAGAGAGAGAGAGCATGAGTAGGGGAGGGACAGAGAGAGAGAGAGAAAGAGGGAAAGAATCCCAAGCACGTTCCATGCTACCAGCACAGAGCCTGACATGGGGCTCGAACTCACAAACTGTGAGATCATGACCTGAGCTGAAATCAGGAATCAGACGCTTGGGGTGCCTGGGTGGCTCAGTGGGTTGAGCATCTGACTTCTGCTCAGGTCATGATCTCGAGGTTGACAAGTTCAAGCCCTGCGCTGGGCTCTGTGCTGACAGCTCAGAGCCTGGACCCTGCTTTGGATTCTGTGTCTCCCTCTCTCTCTCTGCCCCTCACCCACTCAAGCTCTGTCTCTCTCTGTCTCAAAGTAAATAAACATTAAAAAAATATATTAAAAAAAAAAAAAAGAATCAGACGCTTAACCAACTGAGCCACCCAGATCACCCAAAAAAGTTTTTTTAAAAAAGAAGAGAGACAGAGGAGAGATGTGAAGGAAAGAAGAAAGATTATAGGAGGAAGAGCTGAGAAATGGATTATAAAGATTATAGGAGGAACAGCTGAGAAATGCCTAAAGACCATTAGGGAGGTATGATAACAGCAAAACCACCAAGAAGAAAAGGAGACTTATCTTGACTGTTTTCCAATAATCATAGTTACCAAGAAAGAAGCCATATGAGCCAAGAAGAGTAAGAACTGCATGTATGCAGTAAAATGGGACAGTGCGAGTATTGGTCTGTTGCCTCTACGCTTGGATGCCATGTTGGCGGCTCTGACATTAGAGCACATGTGAGCAGAGGGCAGAACTCCCGCGTGATGGAGAAGACTCGGCCCAAGTGCCATCATCAGATGGGTTTTACCAAAGTCTTCAGTGTTTGCCTTTGCTCCTGTCTTTAATTTTGAGGACGACTTTGTTGTAGAAGTACTAGATCTGTAACACGTTTTACAATGTGCATGTTTGATTGATGGTTTCTTTCAGCTGTTGATGGGTACACATTTTTTCCTCTGGAAAGGTGAGGGCACCATCTCCCTATGCTTAGGGAAGAGTGGGAGGAGGGTAAGTCAGTTTGAAGAGGGCTGAGGAAGTGTGGACAGCAGGTGGAGAAACTCCAGAAAATGGGCTGTGATGACCAGGAGAGAAAGAGGAGTATCTACAGCAGAACCAGGGATGGGGGATTTGCTGGCATGGGAAAGTCGCAAACATGTTGAGTACTTAAGGAGGAGATAGAGAACTTAAAGGTGTCGAGGGGACCGAAGGGTGGTGATTGATAGAAACTTCTGGAGGAAACAGGCAGAAAATGGGCTCCAGGGCCTTGAACTGCAGTGGGGGCAGCTCTATGGCTACTATGCTATAGCAAAGGGTCAAGAGCTTGGGGTCCCCAGTGAGAAGTCCTAGCTGTAAAACCTGACTCCACCAGAATGATGTGACTGTGGTTAAGTTACTTAACATGATGCAGAAGTATCAGGTCCTTGTTTTGGACACAGGGATATTGACAGAGCCTATCCCATAGAGTTATAATGAAGGTCCAATGAACTGGTACATGCAAAGTGCTTAGATCAGTGCCTGGTACATATAAAGTGCTTGATAAAAGTTAGCTGTTAGTAGTCAGTAAAAACTAGCTGTTAGCTAACTCATCTTGTAAAGCCAGAGAGAAGGTGGGAAATACCGAGTGGCCTATGGAAATGCCACTTGGAAGGGATTCATGATGCTGAGCTCACACCAACAGCTTGCCTCATGGCTTCACTTCCTCTCATCATGACAAACCACAGTATTTCCATCTGGACAAAGCTTTGACCCAAGGGGAACTCTGAAGGGTTCATCACATAAATGGGTAGAGCACCAAGCACAGGGCCAGGCATGTAGAGGTGCTCAGTGAATACTTCTAGTTGTCACCTACTCCCTTCCCAGTTACATAGGCCTTGGCAGGAGGTCTGGGAAAGAGGGCAGAACTGGGGTCTGGAACTTTAAGCAGAAGAAGGTTTGCTGGGATGTGGGGTGGGGAGTGCGGGGCACCGAAAATGCTCTGGATGGGACAATCACCCCATCCCAAGTCCAGGCTGGCCGGGAGAGGAGGAGAGGGAGGTCAAGAAAAGTTGCAGGGGTGAGGGAATCCAAGGTTGGAGGCCTCCATGAGGGTGAAGGCAAAGGGAAGGGGCCAGGAGAAAGGTCTGTGGTGTGAGGGGGATTTCTGAGCTTCAAACGCTTCCAAGTACCTACCATGTGCCAGGCACCCTGTGGGGCCCTTTGTACGCATCCAACCTCAACCCTCATCTGCTGTACCCACACCACAGATCTATGAGGGCCTTGTGACCTCCTGATCATGGCCAGATTCCCTCTGTCATGCATATGAATTGGGAAGGGTGGGAGCATCTGGCAGTAAGAAGTAAAGACTCCAAGGTGGACCAGAGGGAGAAACCATGGAGTTGGTTGTAGACATGAAAGGTCACGTGCAAGCAAAAGTTGGACACAGCTAGCTGGGTTAGTGGGAGAGCTAGAGTTAGAATACAAGAGCATTCTTCCTCCAGAGCCCACTCCTTCTACCCCAAGTGAACCAGGGCTGCTTCTCTTCATCCCCAGCTCTTACCCTCAGACCCTGTTGCTCCTGAGAGAGGGGGATGATAAATCCTTGAAAGCTCAGCCATAGCCCTATTAAGTGGGAGCAGAATCAGATACCAACAAGAGGCTCTCCTAGCTGCAAGAGGTGGTTGGACTCAGGACTGATCCATTCATTCCCCAAACCTGCCTTCCCCTCAGGGTCTCTTCTTAGGATCCCCCAACTCCTAGTCCCTCTTGGGTATCCCCATCCCACTGGCGACCCTTGATGTTCATGCAGAAAGTGCCCACAGTGGCTGGGCACCAAGGTTTAGGGCTCTGGGGGGATAAGAAGGGGCATGCAGGACCCAGACAGTGGGGAAAAGGGCCAGACCTGAGCAGTGAGGGTGAGCATAAAAGCTTCCCCAGAGTGGGTCCCGGGTCTACAGAGGGCTTAATAATCTCCTTGGATCCTCACAACTTCCTAGTAAAGTCAGCACCATCCTCTCCATTTTACAGCTAGGGAAACTGAGGCTCAAAGATATTGCCACCTTTCCAAGGCTACAAAGCCAGAAAGTGACAAAGTTGGAATTACCCCTCTGACCTCCTGACTCCAAGCCCAGGCTCTTCCTGCTGCTATAGCTGCTGGTCCTTCCCAGGAATAGGCTTCCTCCCAAGGAGCTCCCACCCCACTCTGCCATGAAACATGGAATGGCTATTCTCTGGGCCAGTGGTCTCCCTCTCTGGGTATCAGCTGAGTGGGGAAGGGTCCACCGGCTTGCTGAGGTCTGGCTGCCTACTCTTGCAGGGGGTTACAGATAACCACCACCAGGCCAGGCGTCATCCCAGCCACTCCCCCTCCTCCCTAATAATTAATCTCCAGCCAGCAGTCCCAGCTGCAGTGCTTTCATCATCCAATTACCGGAGCTGCTGGCACAATAAATCTTGGTCACACAAATGCAGGCAAATCTGCAGCTATTTTCACGGCCATTACTGTGCATAGGACATCAAGACTCAGGTCATTTGCCTTTCTGATGTGGAGTCCTGCCCCCACTTCTTCCCATCTTCTCCGTCTTTGTCATTTCTCATTGGGAGATGCCCCCCATCCCCCTTCACTGCAGATCCCCCCTAAGCACACATCCTCCCTTCCCCTCCCCTATCTGTAAGCAGAGGGGTCAAGATGGGAAGACTCTGTGTGACCTTGGCCAAGGCAGTTCACCTCTCGGAGCTTCTATTTCTTCACCTGTGAAACCAGAAATGACATTACTGTCCTCATAGGGTTTTGTGAAAAACGAACATCCCAACTTTGGTACATATGTCACTGGTGGCACATAGGTGTTTGTCGGTGGTTTCTGCTAATTTTCTTTAATAGCTACATATTTATTTTAGGGTGTATTAGGAAAAAATAAAACATATCAAACCTTTGATTTCATGAGTACTATTACTTAGGAGATAGTGAAATTAGGCATGTACACAAAATATGCTAAAGAAAAATATTAAGAATACATGGATTTAGCAAAAACCACCGAGGAGGCATGAAAATGAGAGAAGCATGGAAACCCTGAAGTCACAGCTGTGTGGTGTTGCATCCATAAATCTTTGTTCCATTCCTCATCCTCCCACTTCCTGCACAGAGGAATGTGGGGACTAGAGAGGGAGGTGACGCATCCTGCTCTGAGAGATGACACAACCTAATATGGGGGGGGGGGTCACCTCAGGGCCCCTCACTCACAGGAGAAACCTACCCCAGGCCTGCTCCACGCAGGCCCTGTGATGGGTGCTGACAGCACAGAACTCAAACGGCAGGTCTCTGCCTTCGTGGAGCCCCCAGTCTCCCTCACTTCAAAACTAAACCTTTTCAGTGTTTGCAAAGGTAACTGCCATGACCTTTCCTTGACAGGATACAGAGCAGGACTTCCCCTGAGGTCTCAGACTTGTGGGATTGCAGAGGAGGCACCCAGCTGAAGACAGGAGGCTCTAAGACCACACTCCGTGGAGACTGTAAAGAGACTGTAAAGAGACACATGGAGGACTTAGGAGGGAAAACGGAGTTGGGGGGTGGGGGACATCAGTGTAGCCCTGTGAGGAGTGCTCTGTTCCTGTGGAGAAGTTACTGTCATGATGGAGAATGGGGACTATTCCAGAGCTCCTCAGGGTAACTGGGCCTGCCTGCTAGAGGTGAACCTCCCTCCCTTACCCAGGCAGGAAGCTTGCTGAGCTGGGAACCCACAGGCCCACCTTGGGACTGCCACCGAGCAGCACAGAGACTGGAACGAAGTTTCTGGTAGAGTGATCCTGTGGCAGGAATCCCACTGAGTGGGGGAAGGTGGTGTTCCAGGTAGGATTCAGAGGACCCCCTCCTACTTCTTTCTGACTGTAGGCAGGCATGGAAGAAGATCACAGAAGTTCCCGTGTTCCACACAAAGAGCACACAGGTTGGAATAGGGCATGTATACGTTGGGCTGTACAGACTGCCTTAAGCCAAGTAAGGGCGACCCCACCTACAGAAGAGACTGGGCCTTGGACCTCTGGCAGAGTCAAAGGACAACTCAACTGCCACCACTGAGCGAGGCCTTGACAACACAGAGGGTAGACAAGTGCCAAGGAAATCATGGCCACTATCTCTCAGCTAACAACAGGTCATCAGGTTCATCAGTCTCAAATGGAACTGGAGTGAGGCGGATCCTGTGCTCAGGCACACACACAGGACGTCCTTCTCTGGAAAGCCATGGCCCCTCTCAGGCATCAGTTTCCCCTTGGGAACAACAGGTACTAAGTGGTGCTTCAGAGCAGTTTTGACAGACCAGGAAGAGACTGCTGGGATTGCCAACCACAGGCTTGTGGTTGCCTGTAGCCCACGGCAAGTTGGGGGAAGATTGCCACCTGGTGGACGATGTTGGCAGTGCCACAGGGCTTCAGGTGAAACCCTGGTCTGAGAGCACTCAGGCTGAGGTGAGCCTGACTTTGTATGACCTTGGGCAAATCACTGCCACTCCCTGAGCCTCACTTTTCTCATCTAAATGTGGGGTAGTGATGCCAGTCTCACAGGGCCATGGGGAGCATTAAACTAAACAATTGCACTGATGTACCTGTCTTGGGCAGGGCCTCAGTAAAGGTTTGACCACCTGGATCTTGTTCCAGCAGGACTTTGAGCAAGTGTCAGGCCCAGGAGACCAGAAGAAGGTGAGGCAAACTCACAGAGATCCCTGCTCCTCAACTTTCTCTCTTGGCCCCCACTCAGGACTGTCATTCTGTGCGTGGGGAACTGTTCTCAACCCAAACCTGGATAGTTCCTGGGGTTACCAAAGTGCAAGAAAAGTGGGCTGCTGACTCCAGAGAGTCTCTGGACCAGAAAACCTGATTCCAGCCTCAGTTCCATCACTTGCTCTGTGACCTTCAACACCGTACCTGCGCAAGTCTAAGCTTCTATTTCTTCTTTTATACAAAGGAGGTAACCTCTCCCACCCCAGAGGAGTGGAGAAGACTGACTGGACAGCCTGACAGGACATGGTGGGGGCTACTGCCTTCACCAGCACCAACCCTCCCAGTTGCCAGTAGCCAGGCTTCCTCCGTGGGTCAGCGTGGTTCCCTCAATACAAGGGGGACGCCTTACGGCTCTAGACTCTCTGACAAACTGCCTCAGGTCCACTGGCACCACCCAGAGATGAATACAAGAGGGGAACAAGGCAGGGATGGAGAGGCCAAGCTTGCCCATCCCTGTCCCATTGCATCACATAGACACACTCTGAATCCTCTCAACAACCTGAGGTTCATGTTATTGTGCCCACTTTACAGAGAGGAAATGCAGGCTCAACAAGTTTAATGAATTGCCCAAGGTCTCACACAGCTAGTTTAAACAAAACAGAACGAAAAGAAGGAAGAAAGGAAGGAAGAGGGAAGGAGTGAGAGCTAAAAAAAGAAAGAAGACTAAGAGCCTTTACTGCTGCTCCAAGCTTCCTCTTGATTCCCGGCATAACCCTAATTTCCTATCATTTTGCTCTGTTCCGTAAGTTTCTATTCAATGAATTACATTCTCCTAAATGTCATTTAAGTGTTACCCTCCCTCCCGCCAAGTCCTTTCACAAAGTCTTTTACTAATCCTTACCCACAGGCCAGAGGTCCCACTGCCAAGTACACAGGCCCCTTTTGAGAATTGTCTGGATACAGAGCAACCATATCCCAGGCCCAGGTCACCCTCTCTCAGACATGGCAAGGAGGAGAGGCAACTCTTGGTCCCAGCACCTCCCAGAGATGCCAGGTATGGGCTCCTCAGTCCAGAGATCTGAGGAAGTCATTCTTATCCTCAGACACCCAAACCCAGGGGTTTCTATGGTCTACCCAGTACTAATTAGAAAAAAGGCATTTGCTGCCTTACAGGTACATGGCTTGGGGAGCTCCATGCTGGTGGATTTGGGGCCCCACTGGCAAGTGCCTGGCCAGGCACTTTGGTATGATACATGAAAAGCAGCAGCCTTGCCCAAACATATCACCTACCTGAGCTCCTGAACCTGGAACTCGTCTGTCCCTAGCTGGTGGGATCAGCCTCAGCTCCTGAGAATGTATAAGTGTTTCTGCAGCCTGACCTTTTTGTCAGGCTCCATAGGGTTCAGGGAGGTCTGATGAGGGAGGATCTGCCCTACCTTCTGACTTTGGGCTTAATATGAAGGCCTGTCTCCTCCACTCACAATTTTGGAAGCACTGGGTTACTCACTGGCCTGGAAAGCAAACATGGAACCCTACCCGTGAGCCCCACCCCTATCCTCCTGAGTGTTATAAGGAAACTTACTTTCCAGCAAGAGGAGACCTTCCCATGAGAGATGGAAGGCAGTTGCCACACCTGACTCTGCCTTCAAGATTCGGCTTCTGCTTTAGGTCTTCTCTCACTGATTCCTGCTACCATCACGCTGACCTTGGGAGAGAGCATCACTCTCAACTTTCAAGGCTCCAGGCCAAATGAGCTCACCCAAGCATCTCTCAATGCTTGACAACACAGCAGATGACAGTCTTCAGATCAGGCTCTAGGAAAGGTTTTCCAGTAACAACATAGACCGTGGAGCAAACCTGGATTACTGGAATGACAAAGAAGGTGTTCCTCAGCCCCAGCCCAGGATCTTCTTAATAGTACCTCCTTGAATACAGGGTTCACTATAACTTGGGCTACCAGGGACCATCTTCTGGGTCATTTATATGCCATCAAGTCTCAAACCAAAGGAGTGAGGTCAGGAAAGGCGAGGGTGTCATATCCTAATATCCACCTCTGAGTTCTCAATTTTGGAGGATTCAGTGTGGAATGGCCATTCATTCATTCAACAGATTTTTATTGAGTACTATGCCAGGGGATGGAATAATATGGTGAACAAATGGACATCGTACCCGCCCCTCAAAGCTCATACCTGCTCATAGGACTCGGCCTTAACCCAAACTCCATGGCCTATAACCATCTTTCAGTTTCAATACAGAAATCTCAGCTTCAAATCAGGCACATAGAGTAGCAAAAAGGGCACTAGAACTTCCTGACCATTTTCCAGTGTCTCAATCCAAAGAGATCTGGGACTAAGGCCCTTGAGGGGAAGGAGCTAAGGAGAGGTTATCAGGAGACAATAAGGAGGACCTTTGCCTATGGCCACACACAGCATGGCCACCTAGGACAGACAATGACCATCTATACCACACATAGGGTCATTACTGTCTGCTTGATTGGTACCATGTAGCCCTATTCCCTTATCCCCTGAATTTCACATTGGACCCTCATACTAATAGAGTTCAGCAAGCTCTAGCTTGGCAACTCTCCAGGCTTAATTGTGACCCTCACTCTCACCTCTGCATGTATAACAAGTTCGTCTTCACAGAGCTGAGCCCTCAGCCACCCAACTAACGCAAGGCCTCTTTTTCTACTTCTTCCCCAGTACTTGGCTAAGTATAGGAGTCTTGCAAATCTGCTTTACAGATGGAAAAAGCACCCTGTGCCAGCAGGCCTAGGTCTGTGCCCAAGCTCTGGTGTCACCTTTAATCTCCATGAGACTTGGCAAGAAAATCAATAGGAATCCCAGGAAATTATCATGCCATGGGAAAGCTAAATTTCTGACCCAGGAAAAATACAGCTCACTGGCAGGCTAAAGAACCAAGTTAGACACTATTTGGGAAATAAAAGTTGGCTCCACATGGACATTAGTAGCATTGTATGTTCCTCCTACATCATGGAGCTGGTAAGGGTGTGAGTAGGAGGCAGGTGGGACAATGGATGGAGAGGTGAGTACTGAAACAGGTTATCAAAGAGTAGTCTGTGGGCCTGCAGCATTACTTGGGAGCTTGTTATAAATGCAAATTCTCAGGCCCAATCCCAGACCTACCAAATTAGATTCTTGGGGTGGGGGCAGGAGCCTTTTTTAACTTCTCCAGGTGATTCATATGCACACATAAGCTTGAAAAATACTGCTACCACACTGTGCACACTGGATGGGCTAATATGATTACTACAGGGAAAAATTATAATAATCATGACAGATCCCACTTTTTGAATATCTGCTATATACCAGGCACTTTTTAAATTTTTATCTAAGTTTAAATACATTTTCTCACTTAACCCTCACAACAACCCTATGAGATACTTTTATTATCCTAGTTTTTACAGAGGAAATTATAGTTATCTGCCCAATCATTTAAACTTTCCAAGGCTCAGTTTCCTTGTCTGTAGGCTGGGGACAATAATGTCTTGCTTCCCTGGTGGTTGTGAGGATGAGAGACAATGTATGGAGGACCATCTACATGGCCTGATGGGCTCAGAGCTGGCCACTGGGTACGGCTCCAGGGACTGGCCCACAGTGGGGAAAGGCAGAAGTAGAGTTGCTATCTCGAACTTGTGGCTCAATTGGAGACCAGCCCGGTGCCTGCTGGCCCGGACCCTTCTCATTCAGCACTAAATCAGCTTCACCTGATCAAATTCTGTTTGCCTCTCAAGAGAATCCATGCTCTCACTCTGATTCTATTCCTAATTGATGACAGCACAATCTACATTTAGAATGACTGTGCGTTGTGGGAGGCAGCTGTTTTGCTGAAGTTTGGAGGTCCTAGAAAATAATCTCCAGCTAGATCTGGGCTTCCAAGCAAAGAAACTAATGCATTTCTCTCTTGGGTGAAATAAAAGGGGAAGACCTTTGGTCTGAGAAACCACTTTAGTGCAAATGTGAGACGTGTCATTATTACAGGAATCATCATCACCAGCCTCTTAGCAGCTGCTGAATGCCCACCATGTTCCAAGGAATTAAGAGGCACTATCCCTACCTCACATCAACGGCAAGGTAAGCATCACCCACAGTTCTGCCACTTATTTGCCGTTGACAAAAATACTGGTTTGGAATCAGATCTGACTTCATCATCTACAGGTGTGTGACTTTGGAACACATCATGTAACCTTGTTGAGTCTCAACGTTTCCATCTCTAAAATGGGTTGTTGAATTAAATGAGAGAATGTATGTATAACTCAACCCACACTAGGCACTTTACAAATGCTATTCCCCTTCCACACTTCTTTTCCTATAGTCTTGCCATGGCTGGCACTTTGGTGGGCACAGAAAACAAAGATGACTCAGCCCAAGTCCCTTCCTACTTGGGTTGAGATTTCCCTCTTCTATACACAGGCTGGATCATTCCTCGCAGAAAGGGAACAAAAGATCTGGGGTAAAATCAGATGGTTGGGCAAAATCATGGGCCTACATTTTGCTAAGGACATGAGAGAGGTGAGGCAAGATGGCTGTCCAGCCTTGAAGTGCCCTCCTCAGTGGACCCTGCCTTCTTCTGCTCCCTTCCATCCATCACCTTCATTTTCAGCATTTGACTTTCAAATGTTGCCAATGCTGATGGATAAGGGAGATCAACGGGTGAATGGTAACTTATCCTCTATTTACATGACACAGCACTGGTTCCTAAACCCTTTTGAGGATTCACTACCTCATCAGACCCACATAACGCTCAGTGAGTGCTAGGGCAAGAAGTATGCTCCTGCTATATAGCTGAATAAATTGATTTCCAGAGAGGGCCAGTGGTTGGCACAAAGTTGCCCAACAGGTCAGTGGTAAGCTCTAGGACAAAGACCCTGGACTCTTGACCCCTCCTAGCCTAGTCCTTCCTGCATTTTATCCCAAGGTCTCTCCTGGTAATGTACCCTTTAGACAATGCTGTTAACTTGAGTAGACTGCAGTGAAAGTTAATGAAGTTCTGCTCCAGGTAGTGGTTAACAGGTTGTGGTACCAAGTAATCCAATTTTCTGTGAGGATGGGCATTCATATTCTTTCACTTGCAAGCTGTATACACTCAACTCAAACTAGCTTCAGAAATAAATAAAATCAAAATTAAAAAAACAAAAAACAAAAAACAAAACACTGGGGGCTTATTAGGTCCCATAACAGGGAGAAGTCTAGTAGATACCATTAGGACAGTTTCTGCCTGGCTCCATTCTTTCAGGCTTCTCCTGTGTTCAGGTATTCTCCACCCACTGAGGAGAAGCCAGCTGTCTGTGATTCCAGGCCTCCAACCTCACATGTAAATGCTCCCAGTGGAAATAGTACTTGTCTTAAATGGTACTCGTTTCCCTTTGGATATGCTATTACTAAATAGCTAGGAAGGTGTGTGGGGGTGAGGAGGGGAACCTGATGAAGTCATTAAAACTCTGGGGAGGTTTAAAAATTAGAACTCCCCAAAGGTGTAACCATAATAGTAACTGACAAAGTTAAATCTATGGCATCAGCTCTTCTGTACTCCATTTTGGGATAAGGGAATCTTTTACAATCACTGGACTTATTTATGTTTTATATACTATTTATGGTGCTTGAAATGCTCAAAAGGATCAGCTATACTAAATTTGTAACTGATATTTCTGTTGAAGGCAGTTTAATCAAATTTGTTATTGTTTAGATATTCAAGAGGCATTCAATGTTTTAGTGAATACGAGTTTGAAAAATTGAGTGCTGAAGTTCATGGAGTAGCACGTATTCCTCTCAAGCGCAAAGGTCCCCAGACATTAAGCAATCTAACAAAACACACAAAAATAAAATCGATCATTGGACTTTTAAAAATGTATCAATAACTATTATAAAACTATTTGTAAGGGGTAAATTAGCAGTTCTCTACATTTATTCTTTCAACATTATGACTCTTTGTGTTATGATGAAAGAGATGCCCATTTAAAACTTTTTCAATGGTCTATTTGTTTTAGAAAGCAGAGTACAAAGTTAAGTATGAGTCATGAGTTAAGGTTATCACCCCACTTCACTGAGGTATTTGTGGCCTCGCCAGCTACAATTTGGTATTAAAAATCTCAGGTTTTTTTTTGCAAAAAGACGTTAAGATGTGCAGTGACCAGCACCGGGGCTGGTGTCAGATGGGGTGATTCTGTGTATCCCAGTTCCCTCACTTAATCACTCAGTAGTTACTGTGTAATACACAATCTAACCAGTTATGGTAATCTCTGCCCTGTTTCCCCCCACCCCTGCAATAGGCAAGTAACTATGTTCCAGTGACAATGTGTACAATACAAAGATAATTTTTTTTGTATTTTTGTAAGGTTTATCTATTTATTTTTGAGATAGACAGGGTAAGCGGCGGGGGGGGGGGGGGACAGGGGAGGAGAGAGAGAGAGAGAGAGAGAGAGAGAGAGAGAGAATCTCAAGCAGGCTCTGCACTGCCAGCACAGAGCCCAATGCGGGGCTCAAACCCACAAAACTGAGATCATGACCTGAGCCGAAACCAGGAGTCGGACGCTTAACCGACTCAGTCACCCAGGCACCCCAAGTACAAAGATTATTAGTAAAGCTTTCTGAAAGTAAAAGTCCTTAGGAAAAGCAAGAAAAGTCCTTAGGAAAAGTCAAATCCATTTTTCAAAAGAAGTTGGGTACAAATTAGACAGAAGTATTAGGATAATCATCTCACTGTTCGACAACAACAAAACAAACAGCAGTCATCGGAATTAGGCTCTTTATTCATGTTCTTTGTTTCAGAGTCCTGGTAGTTTTTATGATACGGAGGGCACTTCTGGCACTTGGTATCACGGAGCCAAGACATGCTCAGACCACACTGAACCAGAGCACCCCCCTCTGACAGGCAGTTATAGACACTCCAATCAGGGACAGAAGGGAAATACCTCTGAAATGACAACCCCAAGTCAAGGCTTAGCTTCAGTCTTAGGCTGTCATCCTGGGACATCCGGGATGACCTGGAAGCAAGCCAGAATAGAGAAGACTAATTTACTGAGTGCTCAGCAAGTTTAGAACACTATCCAATCTACAGGGGATACAGTATGCTTCTCCCTGTGGGGGAGCTTGCCCTGGCCTTGTCTCTTAGCTCCAGAAGGCCAAGGATCTTTGACTCATTTATTCGTTCAGTGAAACTTTACTGCTGTCTGTTCTGTGCCAGGCTCTGTGACAGGCCCCATGCCGGGTGCAGAGGACAGAGAGAAGAATCGGACACAGTCCTTACCTTCAGGGAATTCAGAATATAATAGAAAAAGCATATATTTATAAAGCAACCATTGTGATTCAAGGTAAAAAGGACAGAGGGAGGATTCATAGAGACTTGGCCCTCAAGGAATTCAGAGCCTCGCAGAGGCCTACAGGGCACAACAACAGAAATACATGGCAAGCTGTGGTGATGACCAAAGGGAGGCTTCCATTGTGCACTCTGGCAGCACAGGAGAGGATGGCATGACATCTACTGACTAATGCAGTGGGGAAAACTCACAGCCTACTGAAGAAGCCTGAGCAGCCTAATCTGGCTGAAATGGAAGCACTGAATCCTACTACCCTGGAAAGGAGGCTGCGCAGCCTTAGGCTGACCTCTATGGGTCCCTCGGGCTACCCAACAGACAGGGTGCCATGTCTCTGATCTGTGGCTGCAGTTGCATAATATCCCATGGATATGAGGGGGGGATTGGTGACCAGGAGAAACAGGTCCAAATATAGCATCCAAATAACGAGGGCCTGAAGTACATAATAGTGGCCTAGGAGTGAGGGCATCCGGAGTTGGGGAGCATGAGCAGCACCAGCAGGTTGAAGGGATCAGAAAATGATCTGGGTACAGATCAGCAGCAGGAGGTCCCTACCTATGTTTTCCTGCACTCCCAGACATGGGCCATGTGTGCTGGATGGATCCATTCTAAGGGTCCCAAGACAGGGGGGGAACATCTACAGGCAAAGGACCACAGCCTCTCTAGTCCTCTCTTCACACTTCTAGATTAGAGGCCTCCAGTCTGCTGTCCTCTTTCCTTCACAGCTGCCATCACCTGCCCAATATTTTTCATTCTACCAACCTGAAAGGGCTAGAAATGGGCTTAGTTAGGATACCAGTATCATGGCATTGGACCCAGGGCCCCGAAGGCTTGGGTAATTGGCACAGAGTTGGAGTGCCTCCAGCTGTTTTTGTTAGTCACGTGGAACATGGACAAGTTGAGCCAGCTTAAAGTTACAGGGCTGGGCAGGAACTTATCTGTAGCCTAAACTGTGGGCTCATGCAGGCCTCCTTCCCTTTCCATACGTGTTGGAAACAGCTCCAGCCTGTTATCATTTCTTCTTCACAGAGGCCTCCACCTACACCATCTCTCCAGCCTCTGTCTCTATCTGTGCCACATTCTCTCTCTTCCTTAAGGTGCCAGGACTCCTACCCTGCTGCTCTTTTGCTTCAGAGCCACCACTGCCCACTCTGTTCCTCTCCCTAATCCTCATTCTGGATTACTTCTGTAATTGGATTACAAATGTCGGATTACTCAATCCTCTTTTCTTGCTATTCCTGAAATATACACACAGGCCCTTTGCCTATGAGGAGTTTCACTGCTAATCACTAAGGAGAAGCAAACATGAAGCAAAGGGGAAGGAGAAAGGGAAGGGCAATTCAGAGATGGAGAAGACATCCAATGAGTGCTGGTACTGGACGGCTGTGGTCCACACTGGCATGTGACTGAGGTCCCTCCTTGGATGGTTCCAAAGAAGTCTTGATATTTTCATTTTCTCCATCCCTTAGACCTTGTGGGAGAACGGAGCCACCCCCCTGTTCCCATCTATTTGGGGATGGTGTTCAGGAAAGCTTTGCAGAACAGGAAGTTTCTACTACTACTCAGGAGAGGGTTGCCCTTCCCCAGCTCCTCCCTATACCAGCAGCTCTGTCACCCCCTCCACTGCCATCTCGACAGAGGTCTTCTCTGACAGTGGGATTCATATGAAGGAGAGATAAGTATTCATTACCCCACCCAACAACTGGCAGCCCTACATGCCAGACAAAATGTAGACACCCTTTAGCAGGCGACAAAGAGCCACAAATAATTTTCAACCAGGGAATGTCAATAGGAAGCACCTTACATTATGCAAGGCTCTCAAGAATATTTAGGTAAATGTACAAATGAGTGAATGAATGATCATAACTGTGTGCTGGGAGAATAACTTTGACAAATGGCTGAGAGGCTAAGGGAATTTTAAGAAGTCACTCTAAGCCATGGACTTAAGCCATATGCAGGAGTAGGTGAAGTTAATCTCTGCTTTCATCCTGCACGACTCTTCCCCATAGGACTGGGGCAACCGCCAACCCCTAGCCTCCTAGGCTATGCTCCAAGACTAACACTTGCTCTCTGGGCCATTACTCAGCACCAAATATAGTTCTCTGATACAAGGTATTTTTCTCCTAAAATAGGGAGGAAAACCAAGTATCTCATGATAGAATTTCTGTTACAATAATAGGCTATGGGGAAAGAATCTAAAATAAGAACAACCAATCTGGTATCATCTGAGAGACCCACCACTGGCAAAGTTTAGCCCCAAACCCATCAGACAAAGAGGTAGCCCTACTCCACAAACAGTATTTGCAGCAGGTCCAAAAAAACAGGCCTGATTCAGAGGTCTGAGGTCCAGAGACCTTCCTAATGGTTTTCCTAAAGACATCCTCCATGGGTAAAGAAGTGGCTAGGCCAGAACAACATTCTGAGAAAAATGGGCCTGGGGGAAACCCAGAAGCCTGGTCAAGCCCTGGGGCAGATGACTCCAAGCACAATGAAGATGCAACTAAGACAATGACATCAAGAGCTACCATCACCTCAACTTAAAGCCCAACATCTACAAACTAGCTGCATTGATCTTCTTGAATTTTCTCCCACTTCTAGCCCCATAAACTGTGAGCTCCTTGAGGGCAGAGACCATGGGAAGTTCTGTCCAATGCTTTAAAGTCCTAATCCATGTCCTTTTCTCATCAGGAACCATCCTAGTAAATGAACTTCAGGTTCATCTTCCATAAAAGTAATGCCATCAGAAACAATATGTGCACCTGGGTGGCTCAGTTCGTTGAATAACTGACTTTGGCTCAGATCATGATCTCACAGTTTGTGAGTTTGAGCCCCGCGTTGGCCTCTGTGCTGACAGCTCAGAGCCTGAAGCCTGCTTCAGATTCTGTGTCTCCCTCTCTCTCTGCTCCTTCCCTGCTCATGCTCTGTGTGTGTGTGTGTGTGTGTGTGTGTGTGTGTGTGTGTGTGTGTGTGTGAATAATAAATAAATGTTAAAAAAAAATTTAAAAAAATATGTGCCATTATCAAGGGCCACTGGCATTGAGCTTCTCACTTTCTCCTTAGGGAGTAAGCATTCCAGATAAGGAAGGAAGATTGAACACAGCTGCAAAGCTGGAGAAGGTAGGTGACCTCATGATCCTACTGTTTTGCCCAATTCCTGTAGGACAGAGAACCTATAGAGTTCTAAACATGATTAAAAGGGTGTGTGTGTGTGTGTTTGTTATTAAGAACAGAACAAAACATCCAGATCTTCCTTCGTGCCAGAACACCTGCTTGTAGCCTCACACCTGGATGAGTGGTGAGTCATTGGAAATGATGAGTCCTCTGACTTCCCTTTTGAGATCAGAGTCTGCTACAGAGCCAGAATTTGCTGATCATGGAGCATGCAGACACTCTGTCTTTCCTAGAAATGAGAAGAAGAAAAATCCCAGAACCAATCCTCTCATTTTACAAATGGAGACCTGACGCCCAGAGAGTTCAGGTGATATGTTCAACATCCCTCAGCAAGACAGTGGCACAACCAGGACCACATCATGGTTTCCCAAATCATAGTTCTTTCCACTGTAGTAGCTATGGAAAAATTTTCATTTTGCTCCTTGGAGGAGAAGGAAAAAAGGTAGGGAGCACAATATTAAGTTTTTGGATTCTCTGTAGGCTTCAATAACTTCTGTTAACCTGGCCTCCATTATCCTGGCTGTGGTTGCCTTCTGTGGTTTCTTTCCATGGAAAATTGGGTCCTAAGTCAGTTTTTAGCTTTCAATTGGCTCAGGGTTCTTATCAGGGCTGGTGAAGTCCCCATGCACATGGCTCAGGATCTCTCGGTCTGTAAACAGGCGGAAGGCAATCTGCTCACACTCTCGCTTGGTCCCACATTCAAACAGACACCCAAACAAGCCCTCCTTTTCCAAAGCAGCCAAATCAGAGTAGCCACAGGGCCCGCAGTGCAAGATCCAGGGGTGGGACCAGCAGGCAGCATCCAAGGGGGTCTGATTGAGGTAGATGCCTAAGTTGACCCTCCGCTTCTTACAGGTTGGGTGTGAGTACAAGAGCCATGATTCAGACAGTGTTCCAGCTTCTTGCTCTAGCCTTAGTGATCTGTCCAGTAGAGGGCTCTGCTGAATGGTAGAAGCATCTTTGCCATTAGGGTCCTGGCACCCACGTAAGATCTCCGGGGGCCGGAAACTCACCACACTGCCTTGGCAGCCATGCGGGGGCTCACAGAGCTGTCGGCTCAGGGCTAGTCTCTGAAAGCATTCACCACGGTCATTGCTGAAAGCCTCCGCCCGGCACCTGTTTGGTGTCCGGGCACTGCAATACAGCACAGGGTTGCCACCCCTCCCAGTCACCTCTGCCACTTCGCACTCCACTGTTGCCATGGGCTGAATGAGCCTGCCGTGGTGCCATGTGGCCCCTAGGTCATCACTGTAGATCATCAGGGAATGAGGCTTGGCTTTACATGGTAGCCGGAAGCAAAAGAACCAGTAAGGGATGTAGTAGGCATATGCAGGGATGACCAGCCTCCCCGACTGTAGCTGGATGCCATGACCTGGGCCCACAGCGAATGTGGCCCAACGCTTCACCTCTGCACCAATAACCTCTTCAGTCAAGTCCCTCACCTCGCTCCATGAACAGCCAGTGTCTCGACTGCAGATGAAGCAGAGGCGGGCTGCATTCCTGCCTGACATGACCTGCTGACGCTCGGTGACATGGCCTCGCACACAGATGAAGAATAGGTATACACAGCCGCTTTTCTGCTCCCACACAGGACAGGGGTTCATGGTCCGATGCCCAGGTAATGTGGCTTCCATCAGTGGCTTCAAAGGTCCCCACTAGACAAGGGGAAGGGGGAGAGAGCAGGAGTGAGAGACTAATAGGAATACATGAGGCTCATTAAAAGCATTAGTCTTTTTCAGTGATAAGAAAGAAATGATATTAAAATCTATGAAATCATGAAGGCTCAAGTATTCACTAAGTTCTCAAACATTACAGGATGATTTATAAGGCTGGGAAGAGGCAATGCTAGATATTGTATAAGCTGTCCCCTCTGTCTAGAACACTTCCTCACTTTGTCTAGATGCCCAATTCACCCTCCAAACTCAAAAGTCCCCTCCTTTGTAAAGCTTTCTATGAACTTCCTCTGCTCCCCTCCTCTCACCAAAGCAACTGGTAGCTTCCTCTTTGTACACACAGAAGAGTTATAGAACTTATTATATAATAATCATCCTTTTTTGTGTGACTGGCTCCCTTCCTAGATTATGAGTCTTTTGAGGAGTACCCAGCACATGATAGGAGCTAAACAAATATTTTTTAAAAGAAAGAAAAACCAAGAAAAGTAGAAGGAAGTAGAAAAAAAAAGAAAAAGAAAAGAAATGAAGAAAAGTAAAGCAAAGTGGACAAATACGAAATTTAGGCAAATAAAGGGAAATTTAAAACAAAGAGTTTTTCCTTCCTCTACTATCCTGGGGAGGCAATTCATAACACTGGCATTAAAAACTCAAGCATGGAGTCAGAGATACCTAGTTCAAACCAGCCTTCATCACTCATTGTGTGACCTCAGGCAAGTTACTTGAACTTACTTTACCTCAAATTCTTTATCAATGAAGTGGAAAATGTAACAACATGCTCACACAGGAGTTGCTGTAAGGCTAAAATGAGATAATGCCTACTCAGACATATTACAAAGAAAGGCCTAATCTCCTTAATAGATTTTTAAAACTGTATTATAAATTGGTAAAAAAAAAAATTCCAGAAACCCATCTGAAATGGGCAAAGAGGAAGACCAGACAACTCACAGAAAGAGGAAAAAAACAACAAAAACATGTGCAACCTCACACATAAAACAGAAAAGCAAATTAAAATTAAAATTGATGTAGTACCTTTCATCTAACAAACTGGCAACGGCATAAACTTTGACAATATTCTGTTGGCAAAAATGTGAAGAAACAGGTACTCTCTTATATGGACCAAAGTGTAAAATGCTTCAACATTTATGTAGGGCATATCAAAATTCCAGATGCATTCATCCTTTCCCAGCATGCCTAATTCTGGGAATTTATCCTAAGGTATATCTGCTCATCAAATTAAGTATATACAAGATTACTCACTGTGGAATTGCTTGGAAAAGCAAAATATCATGAACCCAAATATTCATCAACAGGGGACTGGTTACATGAACACACAATGCAAGAGATGAAAAAAGAAAAAGGAAGGCCTCTATACCTTGAGATGGAAAGATCTCCCTAACATATTGTTAAACGAACAAAGCAAAGTACAGACCAGTGCATGCAGCATGCTACTTTTTGCATCAGAAATATGGAGGAAAAGGACTTCCTATAACAGCGAACTAGGTAATTTGAACCAACATTTCCATTGAGACTGGAGATGACAGATAAAATATTAAGACAAAAACATCTGGCTAAAAGCATCAGGGAGGAAACAAGACCAAGAACTGAGAGAAGTTCATTCAGAGAGGTTGGCCTGGTATTTCAAGTCCTTTTTCCTCTCAGGGTATCTCTGCTAATTCTCAAAGAGATAACTGAAAAGCTGAGAAGCTGAACAATTTGTTTGACAGCCTTATGGGGCTAGAAGGACAAAAATTTGGGGCCCTGGTAAACCCCCGTGCTTTAAGATGGAACTTTAAAGAGCTAAATGCAGAGCAAGGGTGAAACTGAAGTAGACTAGCCTTCACAACCACCACTCTAGAAAACTGGCTGGCATTATCTCCTGAAGGGGAACAAAAAAACATACCCTATGATCCAGTAATGACATTTCTAGGCATAAGTCCAGTAAAAATGCATGCACGTATTAGCAAAAACATGTACAAGAATATTCAGAGAAGCCTGTACACAACAGTTCAGATAAACCTCAAAAATACTGAACAAAAGAAGCCAAACATAAAGAATAAAGATTAAAAACAAGCAAAACTAAACTCCAGAGCTATAAATAAGGATAGTAATTATCTCTGGGAAAGAGAGGGGGGATAAGAGAAGGTTCTGAGGTACTGGTAGTATTCTATTTCTTGAGCTAAGTGATGAGTCCACAAGTGTTGGCTTTGTCAGTTCACAGAGCAGACATCCATGTTTTGTACATTTGACATTTATGTTATGTTTTCTACATATGTGTTACCACTCCACGTTATAAACATTTTAAAGAGGAGTATTGGGGCGCCTGGGAAATCTTGTCACACACTACAACACAAATGAACTTTCAGGACATTATGCTCAGTGAAATAAGCCAATCACAAAAAACCACACCTACTGTATGATTCCACTTACACGAGGTATCCAAAGTATCTAAAAACTCATAAAAACAAGGAAGAATGGTGGTAGCTAGCAGATGGGGCAGGGGGAAATGAGGGTTGTCCAAAGAGTATAAAGCAGCAGTCCGATGAAAACGTTGCAGAGATTTGTTGCACCACAATGTGCCTATAGTTAACAAAACTGCAATGTACACTTAAAATGGTTAAGATGGAAAATTTAGGTATATCCTACTACGATTAAAAATTTTTAAATGTTTATTTATTTTTGAGAGGGAGAGAGACAGAGTGTGAGCGGAGGACGGTCAGAGAGAGAAAGGGAGACACAGAATCTGACACAAGTTCCAGGCTCCTAGCTGTCAGCACACAGCCCAATGCAGGGCTCGAACTCACAAACCATGAGGTCATGACCTGAGCCGAACTCGGACACTTAATGACTGAGCCACCCAGGAGCCTCTATCCTACTACAATTTAAAAAAATTTGGGGGGGTGGGCACCTGGGTGGCTCAGTCGGTTGGGCATCCAACTTCGGCCCAGGTCATGATCTCGCGGTCCATGTTTAAATAAACATTAAAAATTTTTTAAATAAAAAATATATATAATGTATTTTTTTTAAACCAGCAAACGTGAAAAAGATTAAGAGGTTTTAGCTGATGATCTACTTAACATTAGTCAACTGTATTATGCAGCTGCCAAAAAAACAAATGCTACTTTATGTATTAAAAGACTGCATTAAAAGGATAAAAAACAGGATAGCCACCTCATTGCTGAGCTGGTCAGTCTATCCTTGGAGCCCTAAATTCAAAGGACCATTCTTTGAAAAAGGACACTGACATTCCAAATCAAATCCCAAAGACAGTAATCACAGCTTTCAAGGGCCCAGAAACGAAATCAAGACTGTGGTCTTAAGAGCCACTTGAAGCTGGCAAGCACCCAAATCAAAAGACTCAGAATGTATGAATACTGCTTTCAGGTACATCAAAGAGCATTCTCTGGAAAAGGGACTTTCTATTATGTACAGATCGGATGTCCCAGAAGCTGGAACAAGACCAATGGGTAATTATAGAGAAGTACAGGTTGTCTCACTCCAAAAACAAAAGTTAACAGTTGCCACAGGATTAAGTTCCTCATCTGAGGAGTTGTGTAAGCAGATCCTTTATAGAAGATGACTAATGTTGAATTCCTACTATGCAATTGCTATTATTAATTACATTTTATAGATGATGAAACAGAGAAGAGTCAAACGTCCCAGGTCACATGGCCAATAAATGGTAGGTCTTGCCTGACTCCAAAGCCATGTTCTTAACCCCTAAGATATTAGTAGCTACCAAGGGAATACAGAAGATCTCTTTACTGGGAAAGAAGCTAGGCTGATGATTCTTCTAACTTCAAGATTCTACAGACAGATAAATCAGAGAATGGAAGGGATAAAATACAGAGAAGGGAGAATGAGTTCAAGTGGACACATCTGTGAACGTTTCTGAGGTTACACAACAAGCATGGTCCAGTAAAAAGTGCTCAACAGACTAACTGTTTGCAATAGAAAGCAGGGCAACACGACCGCAGGCAATGCCTGTCCTGGAGGGAATAAAAAACTAGAACTCCAAGGTAGGCTCCCCCGCTGGGCCTCTCTGGAGGCCAATGATACAAGCAGAGGTGTGGTCCTAGGAAGCAGCCATGAGGAAGGCTCATGACAAGATGGGTGAAAGAGCAGGGACTGAAAGTTCCCTAAAGTAAAAATCATTCCCACAAGGAGATGTGAGCAAGTCATCCAGAGCAGAGACAGGGGTTGCTGGCAAGGCCCACATTCAGCAGAAAAGCATTTGCGCTGTAATAGCAAAAAAAGAAAGAAGAAGAAAAAAAAGTCATCCCTATAGAGGTAATGTTTTCATGGTGATATCTCCATGAGTAGAAAACCAGCAGGATTAGAGTGCCTATTATAAAGATATATATGTTTGTTTACAAAAGGCTCTCAAATCCATGGTCTCATCTGATCCTCACTTCAACCAGCTCTGCAAGAGAAAAGAAAAACGGGATCTGAAATAACCCTATACTCACAGGGCCAATGAAATAACCCTATACTCACAGGCCCAAGGGCAGCAATCATTCTTTGCTCTCGAAAAATGCAGTAAAAATATGCTACTTAGGGGCAAGGGCTCCATCCCCACCTCTGCTGCTTAGTAGGTGTGTGTCTGAGGCAAACCACTTTTTTTTAAAAAAAATTTTTTTTTAACATTTATTTATTTTTGAGACAGGAAGAGACAGTTCATGAATGGGGGAGGGTCAGAGAGAGGGAGACACAGAATCTGAAACAGGCTCCAGGCTCTGAGCTGTCAGCACAGAGCCCGATGTGGGGCTCGAACTCACGGACCGTGAGATCATGACCTGAGCCGAAGTCAGCCGCTTAACCGACTGAGCCACCCAGGCGCCCCTGAGGCAAACCACTTTTAATCCCATTTCCTCCTTTATGATGGGGATAGTATGCACCTCACATAAACCATGCAGAAGGGGGAGGATTGTTGTTATCCTTGCCCCCACCATCTGCTAGTTGTCTTGAACAAGCTACCTATCTCTTGGAATACCAGGATCCCTGATCAGAAAACTGGACTAACGATGCTTCCTTCCTTCCCTGGATGACTTATAAGAACAAAAGAAAATGTGAATGAAAAACACACCACATGTTAGCTGAATTTGAATGAACCGTGGAGGCCTCTGGAATCAGAGATGGAATTTAAAGCCTGTTTCTGCTGTTTTATTACAGCTATGTGACCGTGAGCAAAGTGGCAACCTCTCTGAGCTTCAGTTTCCTCATCTGCAAAATGTGACTGACAACCGTGCCTATGTCACAACAGAGTGGTTATCGAGAATCTAATGTGCACCTAGCACACAGGAAGTACTCAGTAAGTGAGAGCCGTTGCTTTTACTGTTTCTTTTTTTCTTCCTCATCTCCCACGCAGGGTTCTTCCAGCACAGATGGGAAAGGGCACAGGCCCTGAAGTGCTCTAAGCAATGTGGAGAGAGATTGAGGCTGAGAGCCAGATCTGGGATGAGGAGTCACCTGTACCGAGAGCCCAGTCCTCAACCCTCGCCTCAGCACCAGGTGGAGAGCATCCTCATCCCTGCTCGTGGAGCGCTTCTCTGCAAAGGCCAGGAAGGTGTGGGTGGGGGGGATGTAGAGCAGGGCTGGGATCCGGTAGGTGATCCCTCTCTTGTCTTCCTGCTGGAACAGAGGGCTGCTGAAGGAGCACGATGTCACTTCTTCCATGACCTCTGCAAGGATAGGAGGCAGCTAAATGTGGGGCCATACCCAAATGCTGGCCTGTGCACAAGTTCTGCTCTATCATTCTATTTCTGAAGATCACACACAGGGAGGCACGGATGTACTCAAACGTTTACTTTTTTGTCCAAAGGTAACACCATGGTCTCAATAGCAAAAAGCAAGCAATACGCATGCTCATTGAACAAATCTATCCTCCACACTCTGGGGAAATCCTATGCAGCCTGTGTCAAGTATGTCTTTACAGAGATTCTACATGGGCTGCTGCCAAGCATCCAGGGGTATTACCAGCCTGGGTGGTTTCCCATGTCAAATGGGAGATTTTAGGCCATTCAGATAATATAAATATAAATCCAAATCCATATGAGGAAAAGCCTGTGGTTAAGAACTCTCTGAGGAAACTTTCCCCCTCTATTAGAGCCTAGGATAAGAGGCAATCTTTATCATCTCTCTGTGTCAGCAAAAAGAATTCTTTTTACCTAGTCCACCATACCAGCAGGTGCAGACTTTCAAGGGACCTAGTTTCACGCAGCGATCTTAGTTCTGCTACACCATATGGGCCCACAGTTTCATTCACTGCAACAGCAGGTCTACTAAAGCCCAAACTTCTAGGTAAGTGAGAGCAGCAAACATCCAGGGCAACTGAGGTCAGGTTACAGGGCTAACTAGTCTGGCTTTCAGTTTACTCTTGGCTTCTAGGTCCCTGGGAATTTCTCTTACTTTCTTGCAATTTCAGCTATAAAGGACTTTATTATATTTTGTCTACAATGTTACAGGTTAGCTAGCCTGTCATAATGCTGAAAATGTAAGTCTGCAGGTACACTTCTCAAAGAAATCAGGGGTTCTACTTCTCAGAGGCCCAAAAAGGGAATCGAGCCAGACAGAAGCAGGCTTAGAATTTTTTTATCTTTCACTATCTGTCATTCAAACCCTTTCATATAAATCACTTGTAAAAATTATCAGACTATAAAAATGAGGCCCAGAAGGCCTTATTCATTTATTTAGTAAATATTTCTGGGTGCCCACTCCAAGTCAGGCCAAAAGGTAGGTGCTGAGGCGACAAAAAGGAATCAGAAGTCCCTGCCCACATCCAAGTGAGGGAGACAGACATACAGGGACAATTACAGTATCATGCAATAAGTGCCACATTAGAGGTCAACATGATAGCGTGTAGGAAAACAGAAAAAGGATCTGTCTAGATCAGGGCAGTGGAGGGTTTCTGGAGAGAAAAAAACTGAGTCAAGTGAACTCCTGCCTCATATCCTTATGCTCTGTGCCTAGAACATTTTTGTTTCACATAACCACAGAGTTCACTCCCTAAACTCCTTCAGCCCTGTTCCCATGTCATCTAATCTATGAGGTCTTTCCTGACAACTCCCCTGCCCCTCTCTATCCCCTCTCTGCTCTCTTCTCCATGCCACTTATCATCCAGATTATACTTGTTTAATATATACTACACAACAGAAGCTCCATAAAGGGCAGGGATGAGTCTGTTCTATTCACCGCTACACCATTATACCTAGAACCATGCCTGGTAATTGATAGGTACTTGACGAATTATCTGTTGAATGACTGAATGAATGAGTGAGCTGGATCTTAAAGGATGAGTAGCGAGTCAGCCAACTGAAGGGTGAAAAGGGCAGAGGGGGTGAATGTGAAAAGCCTACAAATGATAGAAAACAGTGAGCTGTGGGGACTGTCGATAGTGCAGCATGACTAGAACAGAGTGCAGAAGTGGGACTGAAGGGGTCAGCAGAATCCAGGTCCTGGGAGGCCTTGCTACCTTATTAGGGTGTTTATCCCACAGAGAGGGAGCCACTCAAGAGTTTTTGGCAGAGGAATGGCATGATCAAGTATGCATTTTAGATCAATCTCCCAGGTAGCCTGTGGGCAATAAACTGAAAGAAAAAGTTGCACTGCTTTTGGCCACAGGTGCCTAGTGTCAATCAAGACAAACTTATCCAAAGGCATACCAATGATTCACTTGGTCACTTGTTTCTAACTTAAAGAAGAACCGTGACTCACTATCATGAGAGGAATGGGGAGTTAGCCTCCGGAGTCCAGAAGAAAAGCCTCCTCCCCTCACTCCCAATTCTGTGCTCTCAGTAGCAGAATTGAAAAGCAAGTGGGAATTGTCTTCTTCACAAAGTACTAGAGCACACCTCTCTCTCCTCAACTCAGGCTCTCCTGCCAGAGAAGGTCAGGCTCTCCTAAGTAAAGATCTGTCCTTGAGCCAAGCTGGCATGATGGTTAAGAACATAGGATTAGGACCCCACTAGGACTACCTGACTTTGGGCACGTTATTTAACTTTCCTAATGTTTCAGGATCCTCATATATAAAATTCAGTAGAGTTGTTGAGAGAATTAAGCTAAAAATTAAAGTGGCTGTTACAGAGCCCATGCCATAGTATGAGCTCAATAGATGGCAGTTATTATTTTTAGACTGTCAATCACTACATATTCTACAGTTGACTGTTGGACAACACAGGGATTAGGGGTGCTGACCCCAACTCTGGGGGGTATAAACTTTGTGTATCACTTTTGACTCCCCTCAAAACTACGAATAGCCTACTGTTGACTGGAAGCCTTACCAATAACATAAATAATTAACACATATTTTGTATGTATAGATGTATTATATACTGTATTCTTACAATAATGTTAGAGAAAAGAAAATGTTAAGAAAATCACAAGTTATAGAAAACACATTTATAGTACTGTACTATATTTATTCAAAAAAATGCTTCTTTAAGTGAAACTGCAATTCTAAGCTGTGTTGTTCAAGGATCAAGGGTAGTCTTATTCCTTGAAACCTGTGGATGGTGATGATGATGATGATGATGATAACAGTTACAACTCTTTCTTAAAAGTATTTAAATCCGTCTACGCCTCTGGGAAAGATTGTATTTAAACTCTCATGCGCCCACACATTAATTACAAGTGAATACCACACTATTAATGATCAGTTAACACATGATTATTAGTTCACACCCATGAATTCCCTGGGTGATAACAATAAAGCAAATAGGCATGGAGTGGGGAGGAGCAACTAGGAAAAAGGAGAGGGAGAGGTAGTGGGGACAGCACCAAAGCGGAAGCACAGCTTGTCATATGGGGCTTGATTCACATCCCATCTATACTTCCGTGTGACCTGGTGCTAGTCACTTAATCTCTCTAGGTCTTGGGACTCCTATGCTTGTAAAATGTAGATAATACCTATATAAGATGACCAATATGAAGAACTACTCAAAAGTGCTTTATAAACTTTAAAGCACTATATAAGTAAAAATATTAAAACTTTCGATGTCTTCATAATTTCACTTATGGCATTGATGACTCTGGCATTGAAACCCAAACTTTAACACAAACCATATACTGGGAACTAAGGATAGAGAAGGATTAGATACAGTTCTGCTTTGGTGTCGTTCATGTTAGCAGAGAACTCAAGCTATTAATTGCTACTCCATATAATCCTCCCTGCTCTCTTACTGGGAGAGAGTATAGTGTAGCCTGGACTTTGAAGTGTAATGTGCTTTGACACTTACTAGCAAGTCATTTTATCTCTGAGTCTCTTTTTTCTGACTTGTAATGAGGATAATGCCACCTATTTCTCAGCATAAAAGAACAACGTAATTCCAAAGACTCCAGTTAATTCAGTGCAGCAGGCAGCCATCAGTGAACCCCAGAAACAGGCCTCCCTAACTCATTTATTCATTCTTAACAATTAATATTTAAAAAGCACCCATCCTTTGTCAGGCCTGTTGAGATCCAGCACTCCAAATCCCTCTCATTGTACACATGGGAAAACTCAGTCCCTCGGAGGGGAATAAGCTTATATTAGGCCACCTAAGTTAGTAGCAGCAAGCCTGGACCAAGATTCAGGTCTCCTAAGTTGCAGCTCGGGACTCTCTACAACCCATACAACCCTTTCTGGTAAGGACTGCCCCTGTCTTGGTTCCCTTTCATCTCTAAAATGGTAATTCTACGGTTTAGGTTTGGCTTCGTTGGAAGGAAAACAAAAATAGACTAGCCAAGAATACTCTCTGGCCATGTCTGAATTCCTGGCCCACTGGAGGGCTCTGACTCAATATTCCCCTCAGACTGGATTTCCTAAGCCCAGGCGGTGCCGCCGAGCCTGTCCCCACACTCAGAGTGCCCCACTTTTCGGGGATCTCGGCAATGTCGCAGTCCCGCTCACCTTCACGGGACCCCGGCTCCTCCATCTCTCTTGGAGCAGAGCTGGGCGCCGGGCAGCTCTCAGGTCTCGGACACCGAAGCGCGGGAGAATGAACCACGCAGGGGGGAGAGGGAGAGAGACTGCAGAAGACACGGAAGCAACACGAAAACTGAAAAAAAAGAAGGGCGACACGGCCACGGAGAGAAGGAAACACCGACAGACCCGGACGTCCAGACTACCCAGCCGGGAAGCAAAGGCGGGGACGCGCGAAGGCGGCAGCTGGCCGGCGGTTGGACCCGCAGTTGGCCGCTGCCCAGAGTCGGCCCCGCCCCCATGGGACGGGCGCAGGCGAGGCCCCGCCCCCTCGCTGCCTCGCCGCCACAGTCCTTTCTCTCCCGCGCCCCTAGCCCAGTCCCAGACACCGTGTGGACCTGCCCCTTGCTCTTCCCGACCACCACCAGCTCCAGCTTAGCCCCGAGATTGGCTTTGGCTCAGGCCCTGGGCCTACCTCTGCTCCCGTGGGCCGGGCAGCAACCTGGCCCCGCCCCCCACCCTTCCATTTCCTCCCCCTTCATCCCTCCCCTCAGACCCCTTGCCCCACGCTCGTATCTATTGGTTGCCTGTCAGCTCATAGGTATCACCGCCTAAAATTTCCCCGAACAGCCTGGGAGTCCAGCAAAGGTTCCGGCCCGCAAGAAAGAACTCCACAAAAAGAACCAGAGATCCAGCGCATTAGACGAACCCCTCCCCCTAAAAAAATTAAAATTATATGTTATTTTATACGTGTGTACATGATTATATGTTGACAAAATAATAGTATTATAATCCATTGAATAAAAACCCATGAGTTCATATTGACATAATTATATAGAATTCCAATTAATAAATGTGGACTCTGCTCAGACGATTTGAACACAATATAGCTTATTCTGAACACCTGCTTTTCTTCTGAGTCTGGAATTTTGGTACATGCCAGGCAGAGGGTGCAGACATACCAGTCCCCAGATTCCCTAGGCAGAAACATGGTGCACATGCTGCATTTTCCTTGCTGGGGGAAAGTGTGCTTAGTGCAACCCCTCAGGAGAAGGAGAGAGCATACGAAATACACATGGATTCCTTCAGACTCCACTTGTGTCTTTTTCTCTTATGATTCAATGTGTCTTTACTACATTGCTGTAATAAAGTTGCTGTGAGTGCAACTATTAGGCTGAGTCCCATGAGTCCTTCTAGTGAGTCTATGAACCTAGGGGTGGTCTTGGGAACCCTTAACCAAATACCATATATAGTTTTAAAACTTGTAAAACAATACCATATAGTGTTGAAGAAAATGCATAGGAATAATAAATACTAAATTCAGGGGAGTAGTTACTTCTGAGAGTGCAGGGAGTAGGACATGATTAAGGATACCCAAGGGACTAATTTTTTAAGGTGGTTCATTTTATTATTCTGTAAACCTTATTATTTGTCTAAAACATTTGTTTTTAAAGATTGGCTCCCACAAAGTCCTAGGGCTCTTCACCCAGACTTCTCCAAACTCACAATCACCAATCCTGTAGATCAATCACCAAGTCAATTTTAGAAAAATATCTAAAGCTAATGCCAGATTTCTGTCAATTCTTTGACTGGTGGTCTTGGTCTTATGCCTGAGACAGTGAGTTGCAATCTCTATATTTGGAGGCGATAAGATCTTGGCTCAAATCCAGACTTCCCACTCCCTACCTCAGTGACCTTGGCAAGTTATTTAACTCCTGTGCCTCAGTTTTCTCATCTGTAAAATGGGCACTCTTGGCACTCATCCTCATTCATGGCTCAAATGAAACAAGTTTCACTTCCTGTAACCTCCTAGGCCTCCATGTTAAAATAGTTACTCCTCTTCCAACCATCACAGTACCTTACACATCACTTCTGATGAATTTTATTTGCCACTCTATTGGCCACCCTGATTAATCTGACAGTAATGGGACTTAATCCATCCTAAAAGGATAGTATCAACAAAACTCCAAGCAACAGGATGAGACCAATCTACAAAACTGACCTTACCCATACCCAAGGCCAGGGCTCAACTAGGTAGAAAAACAAACAACATAAAAAAACAAACAAACAAAAAAAAAACAAAACAAGAAAACCAACCAACCATAAGCCATCAAGGTCTGCTTTAGAAAGCTGGGTGCCATTCTCTTATATCTATATTGACCTTAAACCCGGCCTGAGGCATTAATCTGGGTACAGAGAATGTATTAGTGTTTGCAGACTCTACCTGGGCCCACAAGGAAGTCAAGGGCAATTCTATCATCCATAACCACATTGGCCAGTGAACTGAGGCTCACCCAAATGCCTTCCAGGGCTGAGGTGGTATCATTGTTGCCTTCAGCTAAAGTCAGGGATGAATTTCATATCAACATTTCAAACAGGATGACCCTCAAGATAGGATAACTTCTTGCAGAACGTGCATAAATAAATCAGCCAACCCTCCGGGAAGTTCCCCTATGTAACCAAAGGCAGCTTCATCTTGGAGGAATCTCTACAGTCATCTGAGGGCTACATGATCTAATGGTGGTTCTTCTTTAAACACTTGAAGGTTGCTTATGACCCTCCCTACGGAACAAGGCACGATGTTTTCAGGGAGGGGGCAAGTTAATGCCTGACTTCCACATAGAAGGTATAGTCCTGAGGTCATATGTGATACCCCTGTTTACAATTGTTGGGACCTCCTAACTGGGACCTATTATCAATTAGGGGACACAGGTTGACAGTGTCACTAATGAGGCCTCCTGATACCTGGTAGGCTTCAGAGTCCCCATCCACTTAAGTATGATTGAAACCAGGCCTTATTTTTGGAAAGACGGTCTGATGGCAGTTGGCCCAAACTGTCCCATATGTCCACACCAACAGTGAGGTGGACCCCATAAGGAAACAGCAATAGCTACAAGAATGGGGGTGACGGAGACATGTAGACGTTGTGCATTTTACAGAGAGGAATAGGAGCTGCAAGTGCACCTGATGTTTCCGATAAGACTTCTCAGTAGGTTAAAGGGAATGACTATCAAATTGTGGTCAGAGCCATCTAGTGGGGGATGTCAAACCAAGTAGTCAGTCAAGTTTATGGAGTTTGCAACAGCTTGGTAGAATTGTACTAGGCCATTTTCCTTTCAGAGAAAGGTTCTAGAGGTGACTCTTTTTCCAAATGTCATGATCTAGGACCATGTCAAACCAACGAGAGAATCCAAGTGCCTGAAACAGAATTCAATGAGAACCAGAATTCAATGTGACTAGGCTGCCACCTGGAAGTTGTAAGTAACAAGGTGGGCCTGGGGATGCTGTTAGGGCAAATATAACATCATGCCTAACAATGGTCAGGGCTGAAAACAGAATTTTCAGGATAAATCTACACAACACTCTCCAATCCCTCTCATTTTGATCATTACACCATAAGCAGCTATGAGAGTTAATTTTATGCATCGCTTTGACTGGGACACGGGGTCCCCAGATATTTGATTAAGCATTATTCTGGGTATGTCTGAGGATGTTCCTTGATCAGATTACCATTTGACTCAGTAGATCCAGTAAAGCAAACTGCCCTGTCAAAAATAGGTGGGTTTCATCCAATCTGTTGGAAACCTGAATAGGACAAAAGTTGGGGTAAAGGAGAATTCACTCTATCTGCCTGTCTTCAAGCCAGGAAATGAGCCTTTTTTTTCTGGAGAATCTTAATACTGCAGTAAAGACAAAGTGACCACTTTCTGGGGACAGCCACATTCAGTGGCCAAACTGCTTTACAAAGGTGTATTGACCAGGACAAGGTAAGTGAAGTAGTCAGAAATCTTGTGACTGTAGGCTGTTTTTTCAGTAGGCTGTCCCAACATTCAACAATAGTCGATACCTGTGGATGGAGGAGTGGAAAGTCAATCAAATACTTTGATTATCAGCCCTCTGCTGTTGAGTGGTTTTCACAATAAAGAGTCACCACTGTCAGAATGTATGTGGTCAAGGAAAACAAAATCATGAGACAGATTAGTTTCAAGATCAAAACAGGGTAGAGTTGGCTGATTGACTAGAACAGCAACACTGTAACCTGAAAAAGTATCCTGTTGAAGCACTATTGGTAACCTCAAGAGGGAACCAAAGGCCTGACAGAGTTAGTCAGCCAGAAGTGGATGGAGGTCATGCCTGGGCTATGTGGCTTCACTCATGGCTAGACTAACAGGACTTTTTTTTTCTTTTTTTAATGTTTATTTATTTTGATAGAGAGAGAGACAGAGCATGAGCAGGGGAGGGGCAGAGACAGAGACATAGAATCCTAAGCAGGCTCCAGGCTCTGAGCTGTCAGCACAGAGCCTGACGCGGGGCTTGAACTCAAAGACTGCGAGATCATGACCTGAGCTGAAGTCGGAGGCTCAACCGACTGAGCCACCCAGGTGCCCCTAGACTAACAGGACTTTTAACAGGAGTCACAAACCTGGCATGTAGTGGTAGCCTCTGCACCAGAAGCATAAAACTTTTACTCTGTGCCCAGGCTATGACGGTGCATGTAATGTCATATCTGGTATGATGATGGATACAGGCAATGATGGTGGCAATCTGAGTGGTTACAGGCTCCAAATTTGATTCCAGTTGGTCTTCAGTGAATAAGCCCCCACTGTGAGCATCTACATGAGTGATCCAGACAGTTCAACTAATAGCTGCAATTCATTTTTAGTGTGTGGCCAAGAGTGTCTTTAATCTGACAGTCTATGTCTGCCAAGTGATAGACCATAGCCCGAGTCAGTAAAAATATAACATGTTTGGTCTCTAAGGAATGCTTAGGACGAGGGTCATAGCCTTCAATTCAGCCCATCATGCTGACCAGCCTTTACTGTAGTCAGTTTCCAGAAACATCACTTGACATCGACAGCTCTTAACTTAGCTGGACCATAAGTGAACCAGGCTCAGGCATCTGACTGGGAAAGTCTCTGTAATCAAGGGCCCTTTTGAGCCAGTGGCTTTGCTTCAGGCAGCTGAGTCTTGGAATACAGTCTTTCCAAAGGAGTGGGTATCACTTTTTCAAGTAAAACTAAGATGGGCAGCGGCTGCATCCCCAAAATGCATCATTTCCATTTGACTAGGGAAGGCTGCTGGGCTTTTTGTTAATTTCAAGTTTGAGTTCGTGTAACCCAAAGTGGGGATGTTAGGCCAGGTACCAGGCTTCTACAGGTCGGACGTCATTTCAACAATAGCTCAGTAGGAGCCTCCCAGCTGTCCAACTTTTTCAAAGGGTGTACTTGGTGCCTGCAAAGGATACGTGGCACTGCTATATTAGGAAATGGGCTGAGTACTCCAGCAGTCACCAAGTTCTCACCTAACTAAAGCTGTTGATTTTCCTTTCTCACCTCTTAGGATTCTGTATTTTGTTATGCTACTCAAGAGGAAACAGGAATCACTTCTCTATAAGCAGTAGTCCCTGAATGGGAGACTTGCAAACTTTCACACTTCAATTTAATGTATAATTGCTGTCAATAACACATTACTGTGAAAGCCATACAACAGTAACACTGAGCCAGTGTAGAGGCTCCCCTACAGTTATTTAGTTTTCCTTTCCTACTACAGACTTTGCCCAAACCCTGCCAGGTGAAGTCAAGCACTCCCCCACTCCCCCCACCAACTTCAGGGACTCAGACCAAGCAATCTGAGACCGATATTGCAAGGCACAGCCACAGCCACCAAGAAATCATGTTCCAACCGAAGAGTTTGAGGAAGTCACAGGAGTAGGAGAGGCTAGCCTGCAGGGGGCAGCTGGGTCAGCAGGAAGGTCTTTTCTCTGACTCCTGCTCTGGGGTCAGTGCTGCCTTTTCCCTAGTGTACCTCTTGGCTCTGAGGAGCACCTAGGGTTCAGGGGCTATTTTTTTGTTTGCCCACCTTGCATACTACCATGGATCTGCCCCACAGTCCTTGGTACTTCTGACCATTCCTGTGCCCAGAGCTCCCTGTGCCCATGGGACCAAGTAGGATGGTGACTTAGATGCTTATATTCAGTAGAGTTGTTAAAAGGGAGTCCCTCTCCTCCTCAAAGATCCCGAACATAAATAGCTTCTTTCCTTAAAACAAAGGGAGAAAAGGATCAGGGGTTATAGAGACTGGCCTTGTGTCAGTAAACAAGGTCATGTATTTACTTTCACTTCAAATGGCTACCTGCTTGGTCATAACAAACTCCTAATATATTTGGTCCATTCAAACTCTGTATCTTTATTGCCATTTATTTCACCTTCAGGGAACCCTCTACTCATCAGCCACAGCCATAGAGCCTTCAGCTGGGGCCACAGGCTTACTGCCTTGTTGTCAAAACATTCTTTCCTCCTCCTGTCCAGAAAAGAGTGAACAACAACCTAAGTACCATTTGGGCAATGTGTTTCAATCCTACCTCTTGCTGTTTTGCTTCAAAAATTTCATTAACAGGTGGGACAGTGAAGGACCCTTACCCACTTGCTCAGCAGTATTTCCTACCAGACCCCAGGTTATTTTCTCACATCCTCTCACCCGACCCATGTCCTTTCTCTTGTAGAAAGTCATGGCTACCTGTATCCTGTCCTTGTTACCCAAACTGTCAGACTAGCCTATGAAAGGGCTACAATTTTATCCTACTTGCAACTAACAGGTTAGCCTACTATTTTATCATGCATACTGGTAGAAGACATGAGATTCCCAGATCAAACACAAAGAACTTTTACACTTACAGGAAGCAATGTGAGCAGGTTTGTGCTAGTTCTTCAAGCCCCCCTCCCCAACAAAAGTGACTTGGGGTAGGTCTAGATAGATGGATGCCTACACATGCAGGGGGATGTGTCACAGGAAAAGAACCCTGAGCTTGGGAGATTCAACATTTTTATAGTGCAAAGTAGGGAAGAGACTTTACTTCAATTCTCAAGATTGCTTACTGCCAGAACACTAAGATATGCCCCAGGAAGTGGTCAGGGTCTTACATTCACATGAAGTGAGAACATGCAGGGGTGCTCAGGGCTCATGGTAGATTGCTTCTCCTAACAGTTCTTCATTCTCTAGTGGGTCCCCTTTAACAGCATTATAAGCCAAATCCAGGGAACTAAGAGCTTGAATACTACTCAATATTCATCAGTGGTTTCCCATTGTCACAGGGTTTGACACAGGGAACTCTTCCCAAAGGGCCAAAGCTCCCTCACAGCAGTCAAGACCCCCTGCAAAAAGTTCCCAGTCCTTTACTGTGGTCTCTGAACAGATCTAAGCTTGGCCTGATAAACTGTAGGAGGGGTTTGGCTGTTAAGACAACTCAACAGTTGCCATTCTTCCTTAATAGGCATTCTGTATCCGAATCCCTTCTCTCCCAAGCAAACTAGCTGAAGTTTAGAAAATTCACCTGGTTTCTGCCCACAGAAGTAAGGGATTTCCCTCTTTTCATGCTCCTGTAGGGGTGTGTCTGTAACTGCTGTCTGAAAGGAGGAACCTGCTGCCCACTCATGATGAATATTAGTGTCACTAGTTATAATAGGGTGGAGAGCCAAGGCTGCCAGATTAGTGAGGAAATCCATTAATGGTGGGATTCACCGACTGGAAAGTAAGCAACAACCAGGGCAACTTCTGAGCAACTACCTGCCTCTGAACCTACTTTCCCAGTACTCAGAGCTTGCAACCATCTTCTCCAACCCTATTTCTAACAGGGAATAATGTATTTAAATGTATTTATGGATTTCCGGAGAAGACAAGATAGCAGAACAGCATGAAAGTTTTTTTTGTGTCTCGCGTCTGTGAAATACAGCCAGATCAACACTAAACCATCTTGCACACCTAGAAAACTGATTTGAGGATGAACACAACAATCTGCACAACATGAACCACAAAATTAAGCAGGTACACAGTGTGGACAGGTGAACTGGGGAGGAGAGAGGCCGCAAAGGGCAGGGAGCTGTTTTTGCTTGCGGACAGAGAAGATGGGGGGGGGGGGGGGGCAGGGAGTATGAGAAAAGCACCCTCCCCCCAAAGCAGCTAGAGAGAAAGTGGGAAAGTGGAAACAGCCGCAGGGACTTAACTAAAAAAGGGAGAAAGGAGAGGGTTTAAATTCCATTAAGGCTCTATAAACAGGGGGAGCAGAGTCTGAAACTCCACAGCTCTATACCTGGTGGTGCTCTGGTGGGAAGGGCGAATCTCCAGGAGCAGAATAGCGTCCGGGAGGTCCACGGGCCACACAGAGAGAAGCAGTTCCATTGCTGGAAGGACATTTGGTAGAGACTGTGTGGCCGGCTGGTCGCAGCAGACCCCAGAGAACACCCACATTCGCTGGTGCTGGAACAAGGTCGTTAAGGGTGAAACCTGGTACCAGATGTATGTTGTGATTTCCCATAATCCCTGAAACGCTGGTGCTATATGATCGTGTTAACCTTTTCTGGGGCAGGCTGGCACCCAGTTGCAGTCTCCGGGCATCGGCAGGAGCACAATCCTGCGAATATTCCTGGGTGTGGCCGGCACTGGCCATTGCTCGGTGAGACCCTCTCCCAAAGGATCTGAGCGGGTCAAAGCCACAGTCCCTCAGAATTGAGGGGTTAGGAAATACAGCCGCATCTGAGGTAAAACCCAGGAGAGAGGTGCCTCCTGGCAAACTGAAGGCTTGGTCACAGACAGTGTAAAAGCAGGGAGTGGACAGAAGCCGGAGACAAAGGACGGGTGTGCGATTGCTGGTTGGGGAGAGCACAGAGTTCCCGCACTTGAGACTGAATAGCTGGGCTACGCCATTTTCACTCCTCCTGCGCATGCGCATACCCACCTACAAGCACCATAACAATGCACCCAGTAAGGTAAGCAGTGCCATCTAGTGGAGAATGGAGCCGTTTAAACTAAGACCCGCCCAACTGGGCCAACCTCACTTTTCAGGAACAACACAAATCTCGCCGCCTGCTTAGTTTATGGACTATAAAGTGCTTCATAGTTTGACCTCTAGGGGAAAACGATGTAGTTTCAATCGTATTTCAGTCTGTTCACTGGTACATCTATTCAAATTTTTTTTTCTTTTTCATGAATACAGAAATAGAAATTATTTTTATTTTCAGTTTTTATTAAAAATATTCTTCCTTATTATTTTCTACTATATTTTTTACTTTTTTTATATTTTTCAAATTCTATTTTACTTCCATAATTTCATTTCACGGTATTCATTTTCTCAAATTTTCAAATGTTTTTTCTTTTTTATCCCTTTTTTTCCCTAATCTATTAAACTCCTTTCAAGAACCAGACCACAACACACCTAGGATCTATATTATTTATTTGATTTTGTGTGTGTGTTGTTTTTAATTTTTTAATTTTTTTTTACCTTACCAATTCCTTTTCTTCAAAATGACGAAACTAAGGCATTCAATCCAAAAGAAAGAACAGGAAGAAATGACAGCTAGGAACTTAATCAACACAGATACAAGCAAGATGTCTGAACCAGAATTTAGAATCACGATAATAAGAATACTAGCTGGGGTCAAAAACAGATTAGAATCCTTCTCTGCGGAGATAAAAGAAGTAAACGCTAGTCAGGATGAAATAAAAAATGCAATAACTGAGCTGCAATCTCGAATGGATGCCACAGCAGTAAGGATATGAGGCAGAGCAGTGAATCAGCATTATAGAGGACAAACTTATGAAGAATGAAGCAGAAAAAAAGGGAGAGACTAAGACAAAAGACCGCAATTTAAAAATTAATCAGTGACTCATTAAAAAGGAACAACATAAAAATCATAGGTGTCCCAGAAGATGAAGAAAGAGAAAAGGGGTAGAAGGGTTATATGAGCAAATCATAGCGGCAAACTTTCCTAACCTGGAGAAAGACACAGACATCAAAACCCAGGAAGCACAGAGGACTCCCATTAGATTCAACAAAAACCGACCATCAACAAGGCATATCATAGTCAAGTTCACAAAATACTCAGGCGAGGAAAGAATCATGAAAGCAGCAAGGGGAAAAAAGCCCTTAACCTACGAGGGAAGACAGATCAGGTTTGCAGCAGACCTATCCACAGAAACTTGGCAGGCCAGAAAGGAGTGGCAGGATATATTCAGTGTGCTGAACTGGAAAAATATGCAGCCAAGAATTCTGTATCCAGCAAGGCTGTCATTCAAAATAGAAGGAGAGATAAAAAGTTTCCCAGACAAACAAAAATTAAAGGAGTCTGTGACCACTAAACCAGCCCTGCAAGAAATTTTAAGGGGGACTCTCTGAGAGGAAAAAAGATTAAAAAAAAAAAAAAAAAAAAGATCAAAAGCAACACAGACTAGAAAGGACCAGAGAACACCACAGAAACTCCAACTCTACAAGCAACATAATGGCAATAAATTCGTATCTTTCAGTACTCACTCTAAACGTCAATGGACTAACAGCTCCAATCAAAAGACATAGGGTAACAGAATGGATAAAAAAACAAGATCCATCTATATGCTGTTTACAAGAGACCCACTTTAGACCTAAAGACACCTTCAGATTGAAAGTAAGGGGACGGAGAACCATCTATTATGCTAATGGTCGACAAAAGAAAGGTGTAGTAGCCATACTTGTATCCTTGATACTTGTATCAGACAATCTAGACTTTAAAATAAAGACTGTAACAAGAGATGAAGAAGGGCATTATATCATAATTAAGGGGTCTATTCACCAAGAAGACCTAACAAGTGTAAATATTTGTGTTCCAAATGTGGAAGCACCCAAATATATAAATCAATTAACCACAAACATAAAGAAACTCATTCATAATACCACCATAATAGTAGGGGACTTCAACACCCCACTTACAGCAATGGACAGATCATCTAAACAGAAAATCAACAAAGAAACAATGGCTTTGAATGACACACTGGACTGGATGGACTTAATAGATGTATTCAGAACATTCCATCCTAAAGCAACGGAATATACATTCTTCTCCAGTACACATGGAACGTTCTCCAGAATAGATCACATAATGGCACACAAATTAGCCCTCAACAAGTACAAAACGACTGAGATTATACCGTGCATATTTTCAGACCACAATGCTATGAAACTCGAAATCAACCACAAGAAAAAACGTGGAAAGGTAACAAATACTTGGAGACTGAAGAACATCCTACTAAAGAATGAATAGGCTAACCAAGCAGTTAAAGAGGAAATTAAAAACTACATGGAAGCTGATGAAAATAACACCACAGCCCAAAACCTCTGGGACACAGCAAAGGCAGTCCTAAGAGAGAAGTATATAGCAATCCATGCCTTCCTAAAGAAGGAAGAAAGGTCTCAGATATACAACCTAAACTTAACACCTTAAAGCTTGGAGCTGTAAAGTAAAGAGCTGGAAAAAGGACAGCAAATAAAACCCAAAAGCAGAAGGTAGGAAATAATAAAGATCAGAGCAGAAATCAATGCTATCAGGGGAAAAAAAAAAAAAAAAGAGATCAATGAAACCAGAAGCTGGTTCTTTGACAGAATTAACAAAATTCATAACCCCCTAGACAGTTTGATCAAAAATAAAAAGGAAAGGACCCAAATAAATAAAATCAAGAATGAAAGAGGAGAGATGACAACCAATACAGCAGAAATACAAATAAGAGGAGAATATTATGAGCAATTATACACCAATAAAATGGGCAATATGGAAGAAATGGACAAATTCCTAGAAACCTTTAAACTACCAAAACTGAAACAGGAAGAAATAGAAAATTTGAACAGACCCATAACCAGTAAAGAAATCGAATTAATAATCAAAAATCTCCTAAAAGACAAGAGTCCAGGGCCAGATGGATTTCCAGGGATTCTACCAAACATTTAAATAGTTAACATCTATTCTCTTGAAGCTGTTCCAAAAAATAGAAATGCAAGGAAAACTTCCAAGTTCGGTCTATGAAGCCAGCATTACCTTGATTCCAAAACCAGACAAAGACGCCAACTAAAAAGGAGAACTACAGACCAATTTCCCTCATGAACATGGATGGAAAAATCCTCAACAAGATATTAGCCAACTGGATCCAAAAGTACATTAAAAAAATTATTCACCACGACCAAGTGGGATTTATACCTGGGATGCAGGGCTGGTTCAATGTCCACAAAACAATCAATGTGATTCACCACATCAATAAAAGAAACGACAAGAACCACATGATCGACTCAATAGATGTAGAGAAAGCATCTGACAAAATACAGCATCGTTTCTTGATAAAAACCCTTAAGTAGGGATAGAAGGATCATACCTTGAGATCATAAAAGCCATATATGAAAGACCCAATGCTAATATCATCCTCAGTGGGGAAAAACTGAGAGCTTTCCCCCTAAGGTCAGGAACAAGACAGGGATGTCCATTCTCGCCACTGTTATTCAACATAGTATTGCATGTCTTAGTCTCAGCAGTCAGACAACACAAAGGAATAAAAGGTATCCAAATCGGCCAGGAGGACATCACACTTTCACTCTTCGCAGATGACATGATACTCTACATGGAAAACCCAAAAGATTCCAAAAAAAAATTGCTAGAACTGATCCATGAATTCAGCAAAGTGGCAGGATATAAAATCAATGCACAGAAATCAGTTGTATTCCTATACACCAACAATGAAGCAACAGAAAGAGAAATCAAGGAATCGGTCCCATTGACAATTGCACCAAAAACCATAAAATACCTAGGAATAAATCTAACCAAAGAGGTGAGAAATCTATACACTGAAAATTATAGAAAGCTTATGAAAGAAATTGAAGACACAAAAAAAGTGGAAAAAGATTCCATGCTCCTGGACAGAAAGAACAAATATTGTTAAAATGTCAACATTACCCAAAGCAGTCTACATATTCAATGCAATCCCTATCAAAATAACACCAGCATTCTTCACAGAGCTGGAACAAACAATCCTAAAATTTGTACGGAATCAGAAAAGACCCCGAATAGCCAAAGCAATCTTGAAAAAGAAAACCAAAGTTGGAGGCATCACAATCCCGAACTTCAAGCTGTATTACAAAGTTGTAATCATCATGACAGTATGGTACTGGCACAAAAACAGACACTCAGATCAATGGAACAGAATACAGAACCTAGGAATGGACCCACAAACGTATGGCCAACTAATCTTTGACAAAGCAGGAAAGAATATCCAATGGAATAAAGACAGTCCCTTCAGGAAGTGGTGCTGGGAAAACTGGACAGCGACATGCAGAAAAATTAACCTGGACTACTTTCTTACACCATACACAATAATAAACTCAAAATGGATGAAAGACCTAAATGTAAGACAGGAAGCCATCAAAATCCTAGAGGAGAAAGCAAGCAAAAACCTCTTTGACCTTGGCCGCAGCAACTTCTTACTCAACATATCTCCCAAGGCAAAGGAAATAAAAGCAAAAATGAACTATTGGGACCTCATTAAAAAAAAAAAAAAAAAAATCTTCTGCACAGTGAAGGAAACAATCAGCAAAACGAAAAGGCAACCGACAGAATGGGAGAAGATATCTGCAAATGACATATCAGATAAAGGGTTAGTATCCAAAATCCATAAAGAACTTAATCAAATCAACACTCAAAAAAACAAATAATCCAGTGAAGAAATGGGCAGCAGACATGAACAGACCCTTCTCCAAAGACATCCAGATGGCCAGCCGACACATGAAAAAATGCTCAACATCACTCACCACCAGGGAAATACAAATCAAAACCACAATGAGATACCACCTCACACCTACCAGAATGGCTAACATTAACAACTAAGGCAACAACAGATGTTGGCGAGGATGCAGAGAAAGAGGATCTCTTTTGTGCCGCTGGTGGGAATGCAAACTGGTGTAGTCACTCTGGAAAACAGTATGGAGGTTCCTCAAAAAATTAAAAATAGAACTACCCTACGACCCAGCAATTGCACTAGTAGGTATTTATCCAAGAGATACAGGTATGCTGTTTCAAAGGGGCATATGCACTCCAATGTTTACGGCAGCACTATCAACAACAGCCAAAGTATGGAAAGAACCCAAATGTCCATCGATGGATGAATGATAAAGGTGATGTGGCATATATATATATATATACATATATATATATGTATGTATATATATGTATATATGTATACACACACACAATGGAGTATTACTCAACAATCAAAAAGAATGAAATCTTGCCATTTGCAACTACGTGGATGGAACTAGAGGGTATTTTGCTAAAGCAAAATTAGTCAGAGAAAGACAAATATCATATGACTTCACTCATTATCAGGACTTTAAGATACAAAACAGATGAACATAAGGGAAGGGGAAGCAAAACTAGTATAAAAACAGGGAGGGTGACAAAACGTAAGAGACTCTTAAATATAGAGAACAAACAGAGGGTTGCTGGAGGGGTTGTGGGTATACATTTCCAGCTATAAAAGGGGTATAAAAGAGGTATACATTTCCAGCTATAAAATAAATCACAGGATGTAAAGTACAGCATAGGGAATATAGTTAATATTATAATAACATTGTATGGGTTCAGATGGTGAGCATTGAGCATTTCAGAATGTATGGAAGCATCGAATTACTATGTTGTACATCTGAAACATAATATTGTATGTCAACCATACTTCAATTTAAAAATAAATAAATAGGGGCGCCTGGGTGGCGCAGTCGGTTAAGCGTCCGACTTCAGCCAGGTCACGATCTCGCGGTCTGGGAGTTCGAGCCCCGCGTCGGGCTCTGGGCTGATGGCTCAGAGCCTGGAGCCTGTTTCCAATTCTGTGTCTCCCTCTCTCTCTGCCCCTCCCCTGTTCATGCTCTGTCTCTCTCTGTCCCAAAAAAAAAAAAAAAAATTGGAAAAAAAAATAAAAATAAACAAATTGGGGGAAAAAATAAATGTATTTATGCATTTCAAGCTCTCATTCTGAATCAGGGGCCATAGATAACACCAGACTGTGAAAAAGATCCAGGGCACAAAAAAAGGTTATGAATCCTTGCAATTATTCTTAAAGTAGTTGTCGATATCAGAAGTCATCTGAGTTGAGCACATGTACCTTTGGGCTGGGTTGTTAAGAATATTCTATTTCATGGGGCTGTCAGCAGCAACAGGATGGATAAGCTCTACAAAGAATATTGTGATTTAGCAGTATTCTCAGATGGTTTCCCTCAGGGAGACAAAGTTTGGGCTAGGGAGAGGAGTGTCTAGCCAGGGGTAAACAGTTGTTGACAGAAAGGGCTCTCAACTTAGGAGGAACCTGGACCCCAAAAAATACCACTGGTGTGTATTCAAAGGAACTCTGCATTTTCTGCCATTCTATCAGGTTGTTCCGAAGCAAAAAGACTGTTTCTAAAACAAAGATATGTAAAAGCATCAAACATTAAATACATGTTAGCAGTTGAAATTTGCAAATAACATTAGATACCTTTCCCCATTCTCCTCAGTCTTCTATATTTTGGAAGATGCAAGTCCATCCTAGGTGGGTGTGGGGAGTTGACAGCCAGGAGGAAAATGTGATGGGGGTCAGCGTTTCCCAGTGGGAGGGGTGCTGCAGACCTACTCAAGAGGGAGAAGAGCAGCCAAGTGGCACTCAAAATGGGCTGGGGTGACCACTGGCTGCTGTAGGTGCTAAAAGCTGGCGAGAGGTGCTCTGCAGCCCCACAAACACACGCTGAGGCTTGAGCCTGTTCAAGTGATGGAAACTGTCATAAAATACCACAAGTGGGGCAGGGAGTGGGAAGAGGGCTGACCAAGTGCAACACATGGCCGGGCTGCTAACCCACTTCTTTATTTAGAAAATCATACTGCCTTAAATGGTTTCTGGAGTCAGGGAAAAAAATCCTTAAGAGATCCATGCAGCTTATGAAATCTCAAAGTGGGGTTTATGGGCAGATTGAAGGGATTACAGGACTTGCATCTTCATATTCCTAAGAAGTGTTTTCTATGTGGGGCATGTCCGGGGGTAAGGAGCCTAAATCATCTCAAAAGATACTTTTGATCTTTGATCCAAAACTTCTTTGACAGGGTCAGATACTTCTGAAAGAAGAAACGAGATTTGTTGGAGGTCACAAGTTAGAATAAAGTTGGAAAACAACCCAGGTTTCTGGTCTCTCTCAACTTGAGGACCTACTTTTCCCCCCTCTCCCCTAAACTCACTCCTCCCTTGGAATAGTGAAAAACTAGAAACAAACATATCTTCTAATAGGGAAATAGTTACAATCTTTATACTCTGGTAGATTATGCAACTATTAAAAATGAGTCTGACCTGGGGTGGCTGGCTGGCTCAAGTGGTAGAGCATAGGATTGGTCTTGGTGTCTTGAGTTCAAGCCCCACGTTGGGTTTACTTACAAAAATAAAAATTTTAAATAACAAAAAAAAAATGAGTTTGATCGATATATACTGACAGGGAAAGTGCCTAAGAAATATTAAGTTAAAAAAAAAAACAAAAACAAACCCAAGCTACAGGTGGGGGAAGAGAGCAGGAAAAAACAAAAACTGTTGTATTATTTCAACATAATTCAGTTTTTGTAAAAAACAAAACAAAACAAAACAAAACAAGACACGGGTCTGTGATGAAAACAAAAAGGTACACCTGGTATGAGAACTCAAAGGGGTCACTGTGGAGAGGGTTATTCCCTAGGCCCACAGGCCCTGGGACCCTTGTGTCTAACAATAATTCCTTCATTGTAAAAATACAATTATCTAATTATACACTTTCAAAAGCTCCATAGCTGACAGAATAGGACTGTCACCTTAAAAAGAAAGTTAAAAAAAAAAAAAAAAAAAGAAGAAAAAAGGAAACTAGAACCTCAGAGAATTACATGACTTACCCAAGGTTTATAAGAGTAAAGAGTATAGAATCCAAGGCTTCAGCTCCCTGTTCAGTGATGTTCCATATTCCCCCCACTGTGTGGCACTATATAGATAGGGCAACATTCCCATAGGAAAATGTGATAAGCGTTAATTTCTTATAAACTGAATATAGTTTTAGGTACTAGGCTCAGCTGGAACTGTACTTTTGTGAGCCAGAGGGACAATATTCCTACAGGTCAAAGGAGTTGGGCAAGTGCTCAGTCTTTTTCCGACTATAGTGGGAAAATACTGGAAAAGATGCCAACTCACAACTCTGGAGCCACACAAACCAGGTTTAAATCCTAGTTCTAATACTAGCTGTGTGACAATTATTCAACTTTTGTGCCTCAGTTTTCTCGTCTATAAAATGGGGATAGTAACAGTCCCTACTTCTTGGGACTGCTGTGAGCATTGATAAGTTAATACACGTCAAGTACTTGGAACACTGGCTGGGCACAAAGTACTGTGTCATTACTGTTATCCCTGGAGAGCTAGCAGTTCCTCACCAACAGATTCACACAGGTTTCTGACCAGTAAAACAGCCTAGAAAACAAAAGGAACCTATAGTAGTAAGCCTGTTAACACTTGCTGCTCTGTTCATTCCTTTCATCAAGACTATGACTCCATTTTTTCACATCTTCTTTCCTTTTATTGAAAAAAATTTTAGAAAATGGCAGTTAATAAAGGGCACAAACAAATCAACAGGTACATACTAGTGGAAAACAAGACAATATAAAACTAAAAATGCCACTGGCTTCTTTAATTGGTTAAAAGCACAAAATGTAACAGGCAGAAGGTCTGTTTTAAACAAATTAAAAAGCTGTGGTTTTTTCCCAATTCTCCCCCAAGTCAGATATATACACACCCACAAAAATGGTGTGTGAAGGAAAGCTGTCATACACAAGAAGTTGTATCCTGAATTAAGAGAAATAGCTGTTGAAATAGGAATTAACACAAACCGGTCAGCAATAGGTTAACAATTTTAAAAATTGAGTCTTCAAATGCTGCATGGCACAAAGCTATGTGATATAAAGTACTGCTGGGTAGGAAGAAGTCTGTATGGCTAGCAAAAATGCTTTTCTAGAAAAGCAAATCAAAACAACACGATCAACAGACCTAGGAGGCTAAAGCTAGATATCAGAGCTACAACTTCTCATATCTGAACTAGAAAATCCTATTTATCCAGAATGGACTAAAATTTCAGGACAAAACAGGGACATTTTTAACATATCTTACTTTATCCATTTTAAGTTCTCTGCTTCCTTCTCCCTCATCCCGAAATTCAGCATGATCCAGCAGAAAGATGGCTGCTTTTAAAATTGGCTATTTTATTTTTCTTTCTGTGGCAAGACTGTCGTGGAGCCTGGATATTTCAGGCTCATATGCATCCATGACCAGTGTCCCGCTGTGGTCAAAAAACTTAGCAATGGACTTGGTGAACTCGGCCTCTCGCTGCTGCTTTGTTCTTCCACTGATGAAGGTCAACTTCAGAGTATATTTGTCATCAAACCTAAGCAAAGATAAGAAGTCAAAACCCAAACATAGAGATTCAACTAGTAATACTAGAGCATCAACTGTTTTTGAAGAAAGGACTGAGCTCGCTACTGGTGCTGTAGGTCACACACAGATCTTTAAAAAAAAAAAAAAAAAAAAAAAAAAAATTCCAGAGGTTCCTAATTGCCTTCAAGATACAAGTTCTGATTCATTGGTATTACCGTGTCTGCCTTACTGTGCACCTCCTTTACCTTGTCATAGACTGTTCAGTTATACAGACCACTCCTCTTACCTCTGGACTTTGCCCTTATTATGCTACAAGGGTCTTCCTAGTAGACATTTCTCTCCCATCTCACCGGACTAGTTCCCATTTATTAATATTAGGGCATCAAGTTTTCTGGGAAAGCCTTCCCAAACTGGGTCAGATGTCTCACCTTTGTCATACACTGCACCATCAATCGTCAATTCAACTATTAAGCACCTATCAGATGCAAGGTCTAATGATAGCTTCCATGTGGTCAATGAAATTATCTACTGAAAGGATGTTTGTGTATCTGTGCTCTTCGCTAACCTCAGAGATTCTTGAGGACAAGAATTGTCTTATTTGTTTTCTACTCTTAGTTTAGCACTTGGTAGACAATCAAATTTTTATGAATAAATGAAGAACTCGTGTTTTCACAGATGTTCACCAATTCTAGGCTGTTCACAACTCTAGTGCTTGTTCTCTATAATCAATCTAGTTCCAGGTTCTACCTTATTCTAGGACAGAGGGTATCTTTTACTATATGAATTCTAGAGATTCTTTACCTACACCTTAAGGTACCTTGAGGTCCTTTGCTATATCCACCAATTCAAAAGTGTTAATAAAAATCAACCTCTGGCAGGCTGACATTCTTCCCCTGACCATGATCTAACAGTTTCTGTCTCCATTTAATTAGGGCACATTCAGTAGATTGTCAAGCTGTTATTATCTTTATGGAAGCAACTGCTTAAGCGTGTTTCTGCATGTTTAAAATAGGAAAACTACCACATAATTTTCAAGATCACTGCCATGGTTAAAACAGTACCTATTATTAACCAGTGCTCAAAAAATCATACCTCAATAAATTATTATCTAAGAAATAACAATTGTTGGTAAGGATGTGAAGAAAAAGGAACACTTGTGGACTGTTGGAGAGAATGTAAATTGGTGCGGCCACTGTGGAAAACAGTATAGAAGTTCTTCAAAAAATTAAAAATAGAATTATCATATGATCTAGTAATTCCACTACTTGGTATTTGCCACCCCACTCCCCCAAATGAAAACACTAATTTGAAATAGCCCTGTATTTGTTGCTACATTATTTACAAGAGCCAAGATATGCAAGCAGCCCAGGTGTCCATTAACAAATGAATAGATAAGAAAGTCACAAAAAAGGGATGAGATCCTCTCATTCAGGACAGACAATATGGATGGACTTTATGGGTATTATGCTAAATGGAAAAAGAGGAAGACAAATACCACATCATGTCACTTATATGTACAATCTAAACAAAACAAATGAATAAACAAACAAAAAGCAGAATCAGGCCTGTAAATACAGAGAAAAAACTGATGGTTGCCAGAGGGGAGGTAGCTGGGGGATGGGCAAAATACCTGAAGCGGAGTGGGAGATACAGGTTTCCAGTTATGGAATAAGTAACAGGGACAAAAGGCACAGGAGTATAGTCAATGTACTGTGACAGCACTGCATGGTGACAGATGGCAGCTACCCTGGTGAGCTACCTACAGAGCTGTTGAATCACTATGCTGTACACCTGAAATTAATATAACACCATGTGTCAACCATACTAAAAAAAAAACAAAAAACAAAAAACCTTGGCTAGCCAGTTATTCCCAACCCAAATAGCTGTGAGTGATGGTCTTTAAACTATTTTCAACACCTCAAAATTTTTCTCAAACTCCAGCCAACTGCTGTTAGTTGATTTCCATAATTTGGGACTTTTAGGCCCAGTTTCACTGGCAGTTCCATGGCTTTGATGGTAGGACATGATCCGATGAGTTGTGATCTGATGCACTTTAGAAATAAATACTCATTAATATTTTATTATTATATGTTATATAACTTACATGTAATATGTAACAATTACATCTAAAATATTTTCAGGAAAATATAAATGCTATTATATAATAATTATGTAATACTTATTCAGTACCAACTACACAAGTCAAGCAGTTTCAGATGCTAAGGATATACAGCAGTGAACACCACAGACAAAGCTGTGTCTTTTGGGACTTTTACTTTAGCGTATATGAAAGAACCAACAATAAAACAGAAAATATGATGTCCTTTTATTTATTTTTTTTTTAATTTTTTTTTTTTAACGTTTATTTATTTTTGAGACAGAGAGAGACAGAGCATGAACGGGGGAGGGGCAGAGAGAGAGGGAGACACAGAATAGGAAGCAGGCTCCAGGCTCTGAGCCATCAGCCCGGAGCCCAACGCGGGGCTCGAACTCACGGACCGCGACATCGTGACCTGAGCTGAAGTCGGACGCTTAACCGACTGAGACACCCAGGCGCCCCTATGATGTCCTTTTAAATATAGCAGGCAGGAAAAGGGTTCACTAAGCAGATATTTAAGCAGAGCCCTAAAGAAAGGAAGAACAAGTTTTCTGGAAAAAGAATAATCCAAGCAAGGAAACAGCAAATGCAATAGCCCTAAGGCAAGAACATGCCTGGAATGTCTGAAGAACATGATGGAATGAGAGAGGAGAGCCACAGGAAATAAGGGGTATGTGTGCTTATGTGTGGGGTGCAGAGAACAGAGGAGTATAGACTTCTAAGCTGGACTTAGGAGTTTAGATTTTTCTCAGAGTGACAGGGTTTTGAACGGAGGATTGAGTTGAAGTGCCTTATGCTCTAAAAAGATCACTCTGCCTGTTGTACTGGAAATAGACTATGAGCAGGGAGAGCAGTTGTGGAGGTCCATGAGGACATTATTACAGTGACCTGAGAGATGAGGGTAGCAGTAGAGATGGCAAGTGATCAGACTGAATATATTTAGAAGACAGAGCTGACAGGATTTGCTGACAGACTATTGGAAAGACTGAGAGAGAGGAGTCAAAATGACTGAGTACTGGCCGGAGTAAATAGGAGGATGGAAGTGCCATTTATTGAGATGGGAAAACTGGAGGTAGAACAGGTTTGGATGAGGGATAGCAGGCTTAGGTTTTGAATATGTTAATTTTGAAATGCTAAATAGGATCCAATGTCAAACAGAAAAGTGGAGTTCAGGATAGGTCTAGGATGAAAATACAGATTTAGAGCTTTTCAGTATAAAGATGGTATTTAAAGTCTTGAAAGTGTAGATAATATTACACTTAGTGAATATAGATAGAGAAGAGGTGCTAGGAACAAGCACTAGTGTGGCATTTCAAATTTAGAGCTGTTCCTTCAAATACTGAAGAATCATAAAAGCGACTAGAAAAGCAGACATTAAGGTATGAAGAAAATTAGGAGATTATGGTATCCTAGAAACCTAGTTAAAAAGCAAGTGTAACAAGGAGTGAGCGATTCACTGTCAAATGCTGATTGAGTACAAGGATGAAAGAGATATAAAGACAAACAGATCCAAGAGATACAGAGAGAAGAAATGGGGAGCAGAGAAATAAGACCATGTGGGGAGAATAAGGAGAACAAAACCAATTTTTTTAGTTGGAAGAAATTACAGCATGTTTGTATGCCACAAGAAATGATCCAGCAGAGAGGGAAACATCATGTAAATGAGAAGGGAGAGAAGCTAGTGGATAAATGGAGAGGAGGCTTTAGATGGGAACTCCGGAAGAAACAGACTATGATGAGCACCACAAGCAGGTAATGATGGGGGCTTCTGACTGCTTTGATTTTCTCAGCAACAAAAGAATAGGAGGGTAAATATGAGAGAGTAGGATAGGTATGAAGACAGAGGAGAAGGTATAAAAGATGCTTTAGGACAGTGAGAGTAACTGGACTAAAGAAATGCCATGGAACCGAAGATGGGTAAGGAGGAAGTAAGACAATGAAAGACAAAAGAGACAGTGAAAAGGTGGGAGGCTCAATGCATTAGAGATGCCAGTGAGGCTGAAGAACCACTGGGACAAGAGAACCAGAAAAATAGGAAGCAGTGGTCATAGAGCGGGATACCGAAACTGAAATCACTGAAGGTAATTAGTTACCAGTATCAGCAAGGTTTAGGGTATGTCCTGGGAAGTAAGTGTTTGAGCCATGGTAGAAAACAAGATGATCAGAGGAGAGGCCAGTGAACAGGAATTATCAACTATTTGGATAATGAAATCACCAAGACTTCCAAAGGAGCTATGTTAGAGAGAATGCCAATGAGCCAGGAGCTATCTTCTTCTTTTTTTTTTGCCAGGAGCTATCTTCAAGGAAAGAGAAGAGAGTCTATATTTAAGTGCAGTGAGAAGGAACAGAGGTGGCATACCTCCTCACCACAGGAAACAATAATGTGGCAGCTGGTAAAAATCAGCAGAGAATGTGGAAAAAACCAGAACCCTCGTGCACTGCTAGTGGGATTGAAAATGGTGCAGCTATTACAGAAAACAGTCTGCAATTCCTCAAGCAATTAAAAGAGTTACCGTATGACCCAGCAATTCCTCTCCTAGGTAAGTTACCTGAGAAATGAAAACATTATGTCCACACAAAAACTTGTAGATGGACTGTTTATAGCACCATTATTCACAATAGCCAAAAGGTGGAAACCACTCAAATGTCCATCCACTGATAAATGGATTCACAAAACGTGGTATAGCCATGTAATGGAATATTTGGCATAAAAAGGAATAAAATATCGACACTTGCTACACCATGGGTGAATCTTGGAAAATTATGCTAAATGAAAGAAGCCAGTCACAAAAGATCATGTATTATATGATTCCACTCACATGAAATATCTGGAACTGAGAAATCTATACAGACAGAAAGCAGATTAATGGTGACTGAAGGCTGAGGGAATTGGTGTGGGGGGGGGGCAGGGGAGCAGATAGCTAAAGGGTACAGAGTTTCTTTTTGAGATGATAAAAATGCTCTAAAGTTGGCTGTGGTGATGGTTGCAATATCTGAAAACACACTAGAAACCAATGACCTGTACACTTAAATGTGTGAACTGTACGGTATGTGAACTATATCTCAATAAAGCTGTCAAAAAAATGAGAATGTGTGTATGAATGAGATGAAATGTGTGAATGGAAATAATGAAATCAAGATGCTGCTAGGGTCTAGAATTCTACAACTGTTTTAGGGACCTGACACAAGGTATAGACTTATGATGGCTGAGTTCAAAAGGCAGCTGGGGGGCCATGCCAGGAGAACCCAGCTAGAACATCAGAATCACATTCTGCTCCTCCTCATAGGCATTGGCACAAGCCAGTAAGGAGAGGCTGTTTGGTGTTGATGCTATGCTTACCATCATATATATGAATAACCATACTTGTAATTTGAGAGCCTACTATGTGCTAGGAACTGTCCCATGTGTTTTTAGGATAGTGACTAAGAGCGTGAGTTCTGGGCTCAGATATGGGCTGGAATACCAGCTAGAATTTACTTTTGGGCTCTAGGAATTAATTAAACCCTTTGGGTCTGTGTTCTTACCTATAAAATGGGTGGTTCTAAGATTTAAATGAGATAATGCACTTGGCACGATACCCAGTATATGGTTAACGCTTCACCAACGTTTGCTATTTTTATACTTGGTATATGTACCAGCTGGCATCTTCCCAACAACTTTATGAGTCATTCTTGATCCGGTTTTGACTAAAGCTCAAATAGTTTACATGATATACCAAACATCATACAGCTAGAAAGAGATGAGCTAGAACCCAGCTCTGGATACCTAAAAAGACCTCAGGTGTCAGTTGTACTAAGTTATACCCACAGCTGGTCAGGAATTTGGAAAGGTGATTCTCTGAGTTGCCCAGTACATTGCTGCAAAAATTTCTGACTACACAGACTGTAGTCAAGATCACGGAAGATATAGAAGCTAATGGGGCTCTTCAAAGATAATTCACTTCACACTTTTGGCCTTCTTAGTTCTGCATTCTAATTGGCTTCATTTATTGGCCACAAGGAAAGAGACTCATTCTTCATCCTTCTACCAAAGTACTTCCTCCAACAGTTTATCCTCAGAGCACTTCTGTGATAATACAATCTCAGAAGTACAATGTTAGGAAAAACCTAGACCATTCATACCCCTTTCTTCATTTTACATGACTGGTACTATGATCTGCATGGAGTAAACATACAATAAAATAGTCTGTTGAAAATGACTCAACTCCCAGAGAGAATCCGACAGCAGAATTTAATAGTTTTTGAGGATAGTCATACCTTTTGAGACTGGAGGACAGTTGCCAAATATCATCAGGATCCATTCCTGTAGGATCTTTCCTGTGGGCCACAAGAAAGATGCTCTTCTCCTTATATGAGGTATAAATGGTCAGGATCCCCATCATCACAAAATAGGTTCAGATAAAGTTAAGGAAAAAACACACAAACACACACAAAAGAACACACACATATATACATATATATCTGTGTGTGTGTGTGTGTGCATTTTTAGTATTGGGCACAGGGAAGTCATTACCATTACATATGGAACTGACACGATTATAAAAAATACCATGATCATGTTTACTTTAAACACCAAACAAATGAAATTTTATCACGGTAGTTCTGTTGGGAGGTCATATATTTATAATTATGTTGCTCTCATTATTTAAACCTCTTTTGGAATTCCTTTGGGGATTGTCTCCAGAACCTACAACATATTCTCTGGAACCACCTTAATGGTGAAAAAATTCATACTGGGATGATTTATCTGATTACTGAAAGAAGTCAAGGTGCCAATTCTGGGACTATAATTTGGGATCAATTTGGAGAATACCATTTTTAATCAGGGCCTGCTTTATTAAATGGCTTGCAAGAAGAAAAATTCCCAAAGTACATTTTTTTAGAAATATTTCAGGGACACCTGGGTGGCTTAGCTGGTTAAGCACCTGACTCTTGATTTTGGCTCAGGTCATGATCTCACAGTCATGAGTTCAAGTCCCATAGTGGGCTCTGCACTGGACGCCGAGCCTGCTTAGGATTCTCTCTCTCCCTCTCTCACTGCCCCTCTCTGGCTTGAGCACACAAGCTTGAGCACTCCCTCTCTCCAGCTTGCGTGCACAAAAGCACGAGCTCACTCTCTCGTTCTGGAAAAAAAAAAAAAAAAAAATCTTTGTAATTCTGAATGTCTATTGCATATATATGTAACTGAGCAGCATTCAAGCAGACTCCAGTAAGTTCTTCTTAGCACAAGATCACAAAACAACTTCCATTTCAAACCCAGGTCCTGCAGCTCCAGAATAGGATTTAATTCTACTGTTATACAAGCCACACCTCTACTCATGCTCACTAACTCCCAGTCCAACCCTTCAGCTTCAAGGAAACCTGAATCTCCAAAATCTGATCCTTTCCTTATATCCCGGAATGAGTGTCTTAAAGCAAACTGGGTCTAATGGAAATGCGGTAAGCTAGAAATGAGAAGAACTGGGTCTCACTATAATGTGTGGTTTGCTATTAGGCACTCACACATGGATTATAATGACCTCTACATTAACAAGTAAACAGAATTAAAGATAAAGTAACCACACTATATCTAAAATATCAATGATAATTACTACCTACAACTACAGATGCCCATGGCTCATACTGTTAAATTCTAACAGTAGCAGGCCCCAGAATCAAAGTTTGTTTTTTGTAGGGAGCAGGGAGGATGATCAGTAGAGATTCTAATAAACAGTCACTAGAGAACAAACCTGAGCATAAATAAAGGATATGATACGACACACAAAGCCAGAACAGGCTTAGATTCTGGAAAGGGGTGCATATAATCCCAGATCAAAGCCACTATGGCAAAGAAACAGGAGATGGTACAGATGGTGAGGCGACCGTCAATCAGACCAAAATTCTCCACATACTTGTACTTTTCCAGAAGTACCTAGTAAAAAGAACAAGAAATCAAGCTCACAGAATTGCTTCCTTCCTAGTACCTGTTTTTAGTCTTGATTTCCATGTAAAAGTTATATTAAGGATCATATAAATTACCAAGTAGTTCTCTCCAATCAGGATTTTACCACTCTAAGCAAAAAAGACTCAAGCTGTTCACAATGATCCCAGAGAAAAAGTTCATTAACTTCTCACACATTTTGTTTTTTTTTTTTTTTAATCCTCAACTTTGCCCATGGGATGAAGGGAAGTTTCTCTTCCCTTTTTAAATAGAGAGATGATCAATCATGAATGAATATCCTATATTCCCCTCAACCCTGGTGGCTCTAGGCTAATTAACCTCAAAAACAATAAACTACCAGCTTTCTGTAATTCAAAAATTAGAGAATTTGACAGAAGCTTGAGGTAGCTAACATTTTAATGCATATTCCCTCATATAACATTAAGGATTTTAGAAACTGCTTTATGGCTCAATTCCTACAACTAAAAACTACGGTCATTCCCAGTCACAAAAGAAAAAGATCCTACAGATGTGCCGTAAGCTGTACATATGTTAACAGACTCCCTACCTCAAGAAAATACTTTTTTGGAGCACCTGAGTAGCTCAGTTAGTTAAGCATCTGGCTTTGGCTCAGGTCATGATCTTGTGGTCTGTGAGTTTGAGCCCCATGTCGGGCTCTGTGCTGACAGCTCAGAGCCTGGAGCCTGCTTCAGATTCTGTGTCTCCCTCGCTCTCCGCCCCTCCCCTGCTTGCACTCTGTCTCCCTCTCTCAAAAATAAACAAACATTAAAAAAAATTAAAAAATTAAAAAAAAAAAAAGAAAATACCTTTTTGGCAGAATCATCCAAAGAATTCTTCACAGCGGATCCATCCCATTTGTCAATTTTTACAGGCTTATCATCAATTTTCCACTGTAAAACAGAAAAGTTGTGCATCACCAGGCATGGCATCTTATTGAAAGTAACATGAACTACTTCCTTAAGTGTTTAAAAAACAACAACACAGGCCCCAAATAGTGTTCACTTTAAAGACTCAAGACAGTAAACTAAGACCTAGTACTTAACTGCAGTTTCAACTCCCCAGAAATATATCCAGTTAATACAGGAATTTCCTGGTTAGCACTAGGAAATTTACTGATAGGCCCCTTCCATTCTCTTAAGGGTGATCTTGCTTAAAACAATGGCTTCTTTGCTAATAATTTCCTTTTTTCCACTCCCTCTCTAGCTTTAAAAATCTTTGTTTCTGTAGCCTTTTGGAGCTTCCCTCTACCCGCTAGATGGAATGCTGCCTGATTCATGAATCGATTAATAAAGCCAATTAGATCTTTAAAATTTATTTGAAGTTTTTACTTAACAAGACCATCTTTCAAGTACATGTAACATTTACTCTTTGTCCTCTGATGTTACACAGCTAAAAGACAAAAAACACTTAAAAATGAAATTGAAGAAGATTAGGTCACTAGAATCAGGTGGTACTCATATAATGCTGCCAATCTTCTATGCTAGAAAGCTCAATCTGGGCTACAGAGACTACAGTGTGAACTCACATATCCCATCCCCATTTCACCCAAATGTGGGAATAGGGAAGAACTCCACTTGTTCATCCTTTCATTCTGTGACCACAAAACTCAGACAATATACACCCATGAACTTCCAGACACTAACAAGATGAGAAACATCTCTTTTAATACATGTTCATCAGCTAACAACTTTTATATTTTACTAGTATGCAGTATGTCTTAACTGTAGGAAAACAGCAAATCCAGTGTAGTCTGTTGGAAAGAACATTTTGAATTAAAAATCAAGTCCTATTATTAGTTAGTTATAGGACTTTGGACAAACTCCAATTTCTCTCATCTACAGAGGTTTAGAAAGGTTCTCCAATACTGTGCTAGTTAGAAGCAAGTGACTGTCTCACACATTGCTGGTAGAAATTCAAAATGGTATAACACCTACTAAGGCAATTTAGCACCTTGGATTCCACTTCTGGGAAACTGTCCCTATCTGCATACACAGGAAATAATATACAAGGCTACTCACTGAAGCAGCATTTGTAACAACAAAAAGTAACTCAAGTACTCAACTACAGAGGACTGGTTAAACAAACTTGTAGTGTACCCAGATATCTTGAGAAGGTAGAAGGACATGGGTGGGACTGACTCTTTAATGTATGCCTTTTTAATTTTTAAACATGTGAACATTTCATATAGTAAATAAAATTCTCAAATGTAAGTGATTCCATGAACAAAGCTTAAGTGGAACAGGGTGCTACAAATAATCTGATAAACCTGTCTTTTATAGATCACAATGCCCAACTTTAAAAAAAAATTTTTTTTAAGTTTTTTTTTTTTTTTTTTTAATGTTTATTTACTTTTGAGAGAGACAGAGACAGAACATGAGCTGGGGAAGGGCAGAGAGAGAGGGAGACACAGAATCCAAAGCAGGCTCCAGGCTCTGAGCTGTCAGCACAGAGCCCAACACGATCTCACAAGCTGAGATCATGACCTGAGCCAAAGTCAGATGCTCAACCGGCTGAGCCACCCAGGTGTCCCAGCACAATGCCCAACTCTTAGTTTTTTATATCAAGCGAACAAATACCGCATTTCATAAAAATTACAAACCAGCAGGCCAATACAAAATTGGAATAGATTTTACAGAAAGAGAAGAGAACTTCATATTTATCTTTCTGATTGAGCACAAGTTCAGACACTGCATATGAGAAATAAGGAGACAGACTAAACATCTATAGAAATATAATACAACAAATTTGTTTTTTAAAACTGTGATCCTATGTACTATTACACAAAAAAGAAAAACTGTTCTGTGAAGTTTGTTGAGAGAAAAAACATGAACTACAACAGCCATACTTCAAGTGATTAAAAGTCAATCAAGGTTTCTTGCCTTTGGTGTCTCATAAAAACAAGAATTTTCTTTGAGAAAATTACTCGTGGCAAATACCATTTTGATAACAGCAAGCAAAAGAAAGAATCTGTACAGCCAGAATTCATAATTAAAATTATTTGTGAAACAAAGTCATTAAAACATTTTGGGGTCATTCCAAAAAGAAAAAATCATATTCTCATAGACACTCAGCTACACATCACTATCTGCAGTACATTAAAGAAACTTGCCTTTACAACTTAGAGGATAATTTCTCAGCAATCTGGGGGGATAAAACACAGAAGCTATTACAGCATGTGCTGAAATAGCCCCAGCTCTACCTCCACTGTCTGGCAGCTAGAAGCAATCTTCAGTAAGTGGCACAGGAACATTTCCACTGACTCACAAAGTTTATGATTTCTGAAGAGATGGGAGCATGACCCATTTTGTGTGCATGAAAACCTTTAGCCTATTCAGAGAAAATAGCATCACTGCTATAGTACAGAGACACATCTAGGAAAAGGGCAGGAGGGTGGACATTAGATGCTTACTTTTCTGACTTATTTTCTGTCATTCTCAAAAACTGCTCAACTAAAATGTATACTACTCTTCCATTTTTCTCTCTCCTGCTATTCAGAGCATTTTAAGAAACTTTTTTTTCCCTCTCTCTCTTATCTTCTTACACCATAAGGGCAATTGCTTTCCTTTTGTAATAAAAAGACAAAGCAAAGGTTGGTTTCTTTCATATGGGACCTCACAGGATAAATTACCAAGAAAGGTCTGTGCAGAAAAGAGCTAAGATAGGCCTGAGACCGCCATCCTTAGAAAGGCCTGCTTCAAAGGCTGGCCCTTGCTTGGTATTTGGAAAGTTGGCTGGTAAACAGTGACTTACACGGATATAAAACTTTCCCTAAGTGGTAAGAGTGGCTCATTGTGCTTCAGCTGTTTGTATAAATGATGTAGTTTATGCTACACACGAGTTTTCTTTCTAGGAGTCTGGAGTTTTGCCACAGGCTAGGCAGAGGGTGCATACTTAACCAGCTCCCAGTAAAAAACCTGGACACTGAGTTTGTAGTGAGCTTCCTTGGCAGACAACACTCAACACTCCATACGTACTGTCACATCATACTGTTACTGGAGGAATTAAGCACAATTTCTAGGACTCTACTGGCAGAGGGCTCTCAGAATTTTGTACTTGGTTTTCTCCAGACTTCATCCTATGCACCTCTTCCTTTTGCTGAAATAAATCTTGCCCAAAAGTAAAACTACATACTCAGTCCTGTGAATCAGTCCTAGTGAATCACTTGAACCAAGTGGACTTAGGGATCCCTGATACAGGCAGTACTGCCAATTAAGATATAGCAATGCTGTAACTTCACACAAGTCCTCTTTCCCACACTCCCTCTTGCATGGTACAGTTACATGTATACTGGGCCCAATCAACAATCATAGGCATTGACTTTAAGACCATTGCTATTGTCAATTCCCCTCCTCAGACACTACTTTTATTTCCTTTTGGCTGAATTTTTTTTTTAATATTCATCTCTGTATTGTTTTAAAAATTGTTTACATTCTTATTTCTTAATTTCTCAGTTTTTGGCATTAAATCTACTGACTTCTCACAACAAAAGAGGAAATTGAGCCCTTTCATCCCCTGCCACACTCACATTAATTTTCTCTGCTCCCCCCCGCCCCACCATCTTTTTAATACATCATAGTAGATCACTAGTGATTTGGTCTTACACCTTAATTTTGGCTAGATTATCCAAACTGTACATTATAATCATAAATGCTATTCACAGATGAGTCATGTATTATACTAGGATTACTTTTTCTTTCCTGATAACTTTTTGTTTTTCTTGGAGCTACTGTTGTTTTGGTTGTTGTTTTCAATCAATGTATTTATCATCAATATAGTGATATTTCGAATTCTCACCCAATTGTTTAAATTTCCTGTCAATATGTGCGAAAGTATTCATCATTCTGTGAATTTCATCTTTTTGGAGTAATTGGTCTTAGAGCCTCCTGACCTGCTTTGATCTGGGTGGACTGCTTTCCAGGCTTGCTGTATAGCTATCATCCTGGAATTTCCCTTCACCACTACCCTGGGGGTTCCCATAACCTCCTCTTGGGCTGGACCCCCTTTTCTTAGATGCCATGTCTTACTCTCTTCTCAGTTTACTATTCCCTTGATCTGGTGAACACATCCTCTAGTGGGTCCTTGAAAAATGCACACGGGAAATCAATTTTGAGACTACACATCTGAAAACATCCTTTTAGTCTACCTTCACAATTAATACAAATAATTTCTCTTCAAAAAATTTAAAGTTTTATTCCATTGTCTCAAGAGTTTAAGGGACTCCTGAGATTCCTGAGGCCATTCTGATTCCTGATCCTTCATATACAATGTTCTTTCCCTTACAGGAAGTTCTTTATGTTGTGTGTCTAAAAATTTCAGGATGATATCCCTTATGCAGGTCAATTCGCATCCACTGTTAAACTGCTAGTACCACTGATAGGCCTTAAGCAGATTCTCAATATGGAAACCAGTGTCCTTCGGATTAGAAAACTAGAGTCCAGGGATATTAAGCATCACACAGCCAGTAAGTGACAGGCAACTAAATTACTTAGGGCTAACTTATAAACACATGATTCACCATAAAACTGTCCCTTCTTCAGTGATAGAAACTTATTTGTACTTGCCTTAATCTCTGAACTCAACCCCAAGGCAGATACTGTTTGTGGCCTTCTTCTCAAAGACATACTATATTCAAATCAGAACCTAACTGAATTTAGATTCACTACAGATGTAGGCAAATGCATTCTTTCTTCACTTAATAAGGCAGCCCTTACTATGCAAAGGAGCACAATATAGTGGTTAAAAGATACAGCTTTGGAGTCAGACTACTTGAGTTTTAATTCTCACTTTCCTATTTAATGGATGATATTGGGCAAATAATTTAATCTTTCTCTTAATGTTTATTTTTGCAAGAGCACATAATTTAATCTTTCTATAGCTTTAGTTTGCTCAATTGTAAAATAAAGATAAAAAATATCTATTTCACACGTTAGTATGAGGATTAAATACTATAATTAAAAAAACAGCAAAATGCCTGGTACACACAAGTAGTTATTAAAAATTAGCTACTGTTGTTGCTATTAATTATGCAAAGCTAATATACTGCATCACAGTTAGCTGGATTTATATAACATCCCCCTCACTGGTAACAGGGACTACATGTTTTACATTCTCAGAGTCAGGGACATAACATAGTGTCAACAGCTACTTCTTGAAAAGATGTCTAAACAATCTTATAAAGAAAAAAGGAAAAGATTTCTAAAATGTTAACTTTCAGTTTAAATTTAACAAATGTATACGTGGCTGAAGTAATCTCACTTGGTTCTTATCCACAGAATCTGAGGGAGATATAACCAGAGCTATTACTGAGTGCACAATGTGTCCTATGTATTGTGCTGTTTTACATACACCATCTCTTTTAATCCCTATGATAACGCTACTAAGAACAATTACCATCTGCTATGGACAAATGTTTTTGTCTCTCCCCCACAGATCAGATGCTGAAATTCTAACCCCAATGTGATAGTATTGGGCTGTGGGCCTTTGGGAAGTAATTAGGTCATGCGGGTAGAGCCTTCATGGGAGGGATTAGTGCCCTTACAAAAAGACACAAGGGGCGCCTGAATGGCTCAGTCAGTTAAGCGTCCAACTTCGACTCAGGTCATGATCTCACAGTTCGTGGGTTCAAGCCCTGCATTGGGCTCTGTGCTAAGAGCTCAGAGTCTGGAGCCTGCTTCGGATTGTTTCTCCCTCTCTCTCTGCCCCTCCCCCGCTCACACTCTGTCTCTCAAAAATGAATGTTTAAAAAAAAAAAAACAAAACTTTTTTTTCAAGAACATGAGAGCTTGTTTCTATTCTGTTTTCCACCATGTGAGGATCTGAGAAGGCTGTCCGCAAGCAGAAGGGCCTTTATCAGAACCCATGCCGGCACCCTGAACTCAGACTTCCCAGCCTCCAGAATCATGAGATAAAGATTTCAGTTGTTTAAGCTACTCGTTCTATGGCATTTTTGATAAGGCAGCTCAAACTGACTAACATCCTTCTTTTATAGGTAACAGTAAGGGTTTTAGAAATTTGCCCAAAGTGACGGGAAGTAGTAAAGCCAGACTCAACGGAATTTTCATGATTTCAAAACCCATTCTCTTTCTCATTATTCCACATTGCTTCCCACAAAGTATAAGGTGCTTCCCACAAAATATAAGGAAAGGAATTATTAGCTATCGAAAACAAAAGAAAAAGGCATAAATCCCTGAAGTGATAGCCGTATAGAGGATCCTGATTCCTACCTAATAAGTTATAGCTAACATAAAAAGAATCTAAAAATGATTTTAATCTTGAATATACCAACAAAACCCACAAAATAGATTTTGAATCTTCCATTTTCCTCCATTTAAAACCAACTGAAATTTAACTGAAAATATAGCTCAAAAAGTCCCATTTAAAATAAATCACATCCTTGTCAGTACCAACATTAAGAAATAAAAACACTATTGGACCAGCATACCTATTGCCAGATCTAGACAGCTAACCAGTCCACAGAAAATATGCATTTTTTAAACTTTTTGTTAAAGTGTATTTATTTGGGGGGGGGGCAGGAGGGGCGGAGAGAGAAAGAGAGAGAATCCCAAGCAGGCTCTGTGCCACTAGTACAGAGCCGAATGTGGGGCTTAATCCCACGAACCACGAGATCATGACGTGAGCTGAAGTAGGGTGCTTACCTGACTGCACCACACAGGCGTCTCAAAAATATACATTTGATGGTTTTGACTAAACATTACAAAGACTCATTTCAGTTACAATTCTCTGCTGCAAATATGAATAAAAAGTTCTACAAAGAAACTTCACTGCAGATATGGCATTAAGAACTTCACTTTTCAGGGCGCCTGGGTGGCTCAGTCGGTTGAGTGTCCGACTTCGGCTCAGGTCATGATCTCATGGCTCATAAGTTCAAGCCCCATGTCAGGCTCTGGTGCTGATAGCTCGGAGACTGGAGCCTGCTTCGGATTCTGTGTCTCCCTCCCTCTCTGCCCCTAACCCACTTGCATTCCGTCTCTGTCTCTCTCAAAAGTAAATAAGCATCAAAAAAAAAAAAAAAAAAGAACTTCACTTTTCTAAGGACTTCAGGAGGATATTAAACATAATCTAGGTCTTGAGAATATGTAAATAGTACAGGAAGGTATTTTTTTATTTAACCTATTTAAGGATTACAGGCTTTTCCTGTTCCCCATGCATCTTCTGGCGTTAAAGGCAAAAAAGGGACAAAATCTTTGGTCATTAAAGGTATGTCCAGCAAAGCAAAATTGTGTTGAGTATTAAATAACATAAACACTTCTATTTTCTTATTTTAATAGCAGTGAAAACAGAAGTAAGTTATGTAGTGATAAAGACCTCCATGGATTGCTTCATGAAGTTCCTTAGCTTCACAAAGGCCAGTACACAAAGCTTGACAAAGGCTCAAAAGATTCCTCGATTCACACTGAAGAGATGAAGGCTACCAGAGATTAGTGCCAATAGAAGGACCTTGCTCTGATTTACAAAGAGCTGAGTATGACTCTAAGAAACACTAACACTTTTTCTCTCCCTTCTTTGTAAGGTCTCTCCCAGTTTAGAAAAGGGATATAGGCTCCAAAGGAGGAAAAGTAGTAGATGAGGCACTTAACAGGGAGTATATATCCTAGTCTTGTTTAGTTTACTATGTTAAAGGATTTGGACTTTATTCTGAGACAAACAATTGAGAATACTTTAAGCAGAGGAACAAAATAATCAAATTTCTGTTTTTTAAAGTCATTTTTTAAAATATTTATTTTGAGAGGGAGGGAAGGAGACAGAGAGAGGGAGGGCGAAGAGGGAGAGAGGGAGAGAGAATCCCAAACAGGCTCCACACCATTAGAGCAGAGCCCATGCAGCTCAAACTCATGAACCATAAGATCATGACCTGAGCAGAAATCAAGAGTCAGATGCTTAACCTACTGAGCCACCTAGGTGACCCTAAAAGCCATTTCTAGTGGCAACCTGCTAGATGGTCTGGAGAGGACTAACAATGGAGATAAACACATCAGATTCAGATGACTGACTAAGATGCAGGGCCTAAATAAGAGCAACAGCAAAGGGATAAAAGAATTCAGACTTAGGTAACTGAGCTAACGTGATTTTCTAAGAGAAGGTATACAGATGCAAAAAGAAGAAATACCCATTTGTACATGCTGAGTTTGAGATGTTTAAATTCCAGTTATACTGATTTCAGAATTTTCTAAACCAAAATAAGGAGATTATGAAAACTGACGGTAAAGTCAAAAGGCGAGATTACTACATGAGTTGGAAATATGGACCCCCTACCACCCATATGAACACATTTAGCAAAAGATGAAAAGACAGTAAGTTCAAAATAAGAAAAAAATGTTCAATCTGGGGAGAAAATGATGTCTGTCTTGAGAATGTGCACCATCACCTAACTTAGATCCCAACTCGGAAATACCATGATATCTCAAAGAGAGAGATTATAGCTCTTGGCAACATACTTAATTTTCAATTTCAATCTATTTTTTATAAAAATGACCAAGAAATACTGCAAAGAAAATTACTTAATTTTCTTTAATGAGTGGCTTATTAACAGCTGCATTTATCACCGGAGTTAAGTTGGAAGTTAGAAATTACCATGTGTTAATTATGAACATGAACATTAGTGGCAACACCAGAGAAACAGGAAGTAGACTGACTCTGGCTATTTAGTCTAATATGCCTATGAGATATCCATGTGAAGATGGCAAGTAGACAGTTGGACACAGAAGTCTGGGGCTCAGAGGACAGATCCAGGTTGAAAACACAAATGTGGAAGTCATCAACTTACAGATGGTATTTAAGCCATGACACTGGTATCTCCTTGGGTTGAGTATAGATAGAGGAGAGGGGTTTGCCAAAATTTACGGGTCAGGAAGAAGACAAAACAGTAACAATAATACAGAGGCCAATGAAGGTGGAGGAAAATCAGGGGCAAATAATCTTCTAGAAGCCACATTAAAAAAAAGAGAAAAGATCAAGAAAGAAGTGTTCAGTGAGTCAAATAATATGAAAAACTATTAGTGAAATTTGACAAAACAAAGGTCAGAGCAGAGAAACAATGTAGGCAACTGCTAAAAAAAAAGGGGGGGGGGCTGGACAGATGGAGATTGTTAACATCTGTGATATCACTCTTAAATAATTGTGAATGACTGGCTAAGAAAATAGTAATAATTTGAAAACTTTAGAGGATACTCCATAAACACTGTAAAGACAAAAAGAAATGAGTTTTTAAAATTGAGATATAATTCACATACCATAAAACTCACCATTTAAAAATGTACAATTCCAAAAAATGAACTATTGGGACCTCATCAAGATAAAAAGCTTCTGCACAGCAAAGGAAATAATCAACAAAACTAAAAGTCAACCAATGGATGGGAAGAGGATATTTGCAAATGACAGATCAGTTAAAGGGTTAGTACCCAAAATCTATCTAAGAATTTGTCAAACTCAACACCCAAAAAACAAATAATCCAGTGAAGAAATGGGCAGCAGACATGAATAGACACTTTTCCAAAGACATCCAGGTGGCTAACAGATACATGAAAAGATGCTCAACATCACTCATCATCAGAGAAATACAAATGAAAACCACAATGAGATACCACCTCACACCTGTCAGAATGGCTAAAATGAACAAGTCAGGAAACAATAGATGTTGGCGAGGATGCAGAGAAAGGGGAACCCTTTTGCACTACTGGTGGGAACGAAAACTGGTGTAGCCATTCAGGAAAACAGTATGGAGGTTCCTCAAAAAATTAAAAATAGAACTACCCTATGACCCAGCAACTGCACTACTAGGTATTTATCCAAAGGATACATAAATGCTGATTCGAAGGAACACATACACCCCAATGTTTACAGCAGCACTATCAACAAGAGCCAAATTATGGAAAGAGCCCAATTGTCTATTGACTGATAAAGGGATATATATGTATATATACATAAAGGGATAAAGAAGATATATGTGTGCACACACACATAGGAATATTACTTGGCAATTGAAAAGAATGAAATCTTGCTTTTGCAACAATGTCAATGGAACTAAAGTGTATTATGCTAAGTGAGAACAGTCAGAGAAAGATAAATATCATTATTTCACTCATATGTGGAATTTAAGAAACAAAGCAGATGAACATAGGGGAAGGGAAGGAAAAATAAGATAAAAACAGAAAGGGAAGAAAACCATAAGAAACTCTTAAATACACAGAACAAACTGAGGGTTGCTGGAGGGGAGGTGGGTGGGGGTCTGGGCTAAACGGGTGATGGGCATTAAGGAGGGCACTTGTTAGGATGGGCATTGGGTACTATATGAGTGATGAATCACTGGGTTCTGATTCATACACTGTATGTTAACTTGAATTTAAATAAATTTTTAAAAATAAATAAAATGTAAAAAAAAAAAAAAAGACAATGTGCAATTCAGTGGTTGTGCAATCATCACCATTAATTCTAGAACATTTTCATCACCCTAAAAAGAAACCCCATAACCACAAGTATTCATTCCCTATCCCCTGCTCCCTACAACCACTAATCTACTTTCTGGGCACTTTGGTTACTTCTACCTCTTGGTTGTTGTGAATAATGCTGCTATGGTAATTCGTGTACGAGTTTTTATTCAGACATATATATTCAGTGCTCTTGAGTTTATACCCAGGAGTGGAATATGCTAAGTTATATGGTAATTCTATGTTTAACTTTCTGAGGAACTGATAAACTGTTTTCCAAGGTGGCTGCATCATTTTACATTCCCACCAGAAATGTAGGAGGGTTCCAATTTCTCTACATCCTTGTCAACAATGGTTATTTTTTTCTTTTTTTAATTATTATTATTATAGCCATCTCAGTGGTAGCTCACGGTGGTTCTCATTTGCATTTCTCTAATGACAAATGATGCTAACCATCTTTTCATGTGTTTACTGGTCATCTGTATATCTTCATATGGAGAAAGGTCATTCAAATCCTTTATTCTTTTAGAAATCAGTTTGTCTTTTTGTTATTGAGTTGTAGAATTTTCTACATAGTCTAGATACTAGGCCCTTATAAGAAATAGGATTTGTAAATATTTTCTCTCATTCTGTGGACTACCTTTTCACTTTCCTGATAGTGTCCCTTGACACAAGAGTTTTTAAGTTTGATGAAGTAAAAAATAATGAGTTTTGAGATATTATTAAAATTCTGCTTCCGGGATGCCTGGGTGGCTCAGTCAGTTACGCATCCAACTCTTGGTTTCGGCACAGGTAATGACCTCATGGTTTGTGGGTTTGAGCTGCCAGCACAGAGTCTGCTTGGGATTCTCTGTCTCCCCCTCTCTCTGCCCCTTCCCTGCTCAAGCTCTTTCTCAAAAATAAACATTTAATTAAAAAATAAAGTTCAGTTTGCAAAACAATGTTAAAAAGCCAGCACCTTGTTTCTTTAAACACACACACACAATTACAGCAATGCCATAAAACTATTCATCTTCTTTGTCAGAGGTAGGTCAGGGTCCAGACATGCCACCCAGAAATCTGGCAAGCTAAGATACCATGGAGGACAGCAAAAGGCGATACATGACCTGTCTAAGGACACATGGTTGATATGTAACAAAGCCAAGACTTGAGCGTAGGTCTTCCAACCTCAAAATAGACACTCTTTTCACTACTGCAGTAGTTAGCACATGGTCTGCTCCAGTATGAGAGGCAATGTACCTAAGAAGTAAAGTAAGAGCACTGGATTAAGAACCAGGAAGCCAGGTTTGAGAACTGTAACCAACTCAGTGTGTCAGCTTGGGCAAGTTGCTTCATTTCCCCCTCTTCAACTGTGTCCATGTCTATAAAATGAGGAGACTGGCACAGATAAGCTTCAATGTCTCTTCACTATAAACATTTTAGAGAAACCACTACTGACTAAACAGAACAGTTGGAAACAAAACAAAAAACTCTTCACATATCAGAACCAGAAAGGATTTTAAAAATAATCTAAGATAGTAGTGCTCAACCTGGAAGTAACTACTAAAATGTAGAGGGGCGCCTGGGTGGCTCAGTCGGTTAAGCGTCTGACTTCAGCTCAGGTCATGATCTCGCGGCTGGTGAGTTCAAGCCCCACATCGGGCTCTGTGCTGTGACAGATCAGAGCCTGGAGACTTGTTTCTGATTCTGGGTCTCCCTCTCTCTCTGCCCCTCTTCTGCTTGCGCGCTCTCTCTCTCTAAAATAAATATTAAAAAAATATTAAAATATAGAGGAAATAAATAAGTAAATAAATAAATAGCTATATGTAAAAACATGCAGCTGTCCAGGTCCCACCTCCAGAGAATCTGATTCAGGTCTGGGATGAGGTCCAGAAACCTGTATTTTTAACTAAAACCCCAACGGAGTCTGATGTCTTCATATCATGTTAGGAAAAAATAGGAAGCTGAAGCCCAGAGTAACCAGCTAATTAGCAGCAGCTATATATAGACAGATAGATAAGTGCTTACTATATGCCAGATATATAGTGCCAGACACCTTCTAAGGTAAATATTATTATTTAAAAAAAAATTTTTTTTTAACGTTTATTTATTTTTGAGACAGAGAGAGACAGAGCATGAATGGGGGAGGGTCAGAGAGAGGGAGACACAGAATCGGAAACAGGCTCCAGGCTCCGAGCTGTCAGCACAGAGCCCGATGCAGGGCTCGAACTCACGGACCGTGAGATTGTGACCTGAGCCGAAGTCGGCCGCTCAACCGACTGAGCCACCCAGGCGCCCCAAAGGTAAATATTATTATTATTCCCACTTTACAGATGAGGAAACTGAGACACAAAGAGATTTATTAACTTGCCAAGAATACATATCTGCTAAGTGGCAGAGCCAAGATTCAAAGCCAGACATACAGCCTGGCTCCAGAGCCTTTGTTCTCAACTACTAAGGTATAAAAGCTGTGCTTTAGGATCAGGATGAACAGTCCAGCCAGGAGACAAAAATTCAGGTATGAAGTTAAAAGGGTCTGAATATAGCTTCTAAAAAACACAGTTTAATACCACATTTTAATAGCCAAAACAATTCATCCAGGAGACAAAAATCCATGGACAAGGCTAAAAGGATTTGGATATAGTTCTGGAAAGCATGGTTTAATACCTATGTCAATTTTAATAGCTAAAACAATTAAGCAAGTAATTTTTCTTTACAGCCTGCTATGTAGAACAAAATGCTTTGATGTATTTTGTGGGCAAAAAAATCTTACTGCAATAATCTAAATTATTCTGTGATAGAAGTTGAAAAATTATATTTGCATACTTATTTTTAAGATCAGGAAGGTAGAATTGCTTTGTTCTCAGTTTCATAGGCACAGAAATTCACATCTGCTTACAGAAAGCTAGAAGCACATTTGCATCTCTTTATTACATTTCTTCACAGGAAGTGCCACTACAGCTGCAGGAAATAAAAATAACAGCCCTTAAAAAAAAATCAAGACAAATAAAATTAAAAAGGCTGTAAGGTAACAGCCTCTCAATCCCACAGAGCAAAAACTTCTTTGTTCATTTAGATCCTGCTCCACTGAGAATAACATTTTTCCCCATGTTTCCCTTCCATAGTACCCTCAGTTTTCAGACAATTAGAGGCACCATCTCAAAAGCAGTTTCTGATGATGGAGGGGGCAGATCTGAAGGTTTTTTGTCTGCTAAATTCAATGCTGTAAGTATTTATTCTGTATTGATCACCTCAGAGAACTATAAGAACCTTTCATGGGAAACTGGACAAATACAAATTGGTAGAAAAATACAAGACAGTAGGTCAGGTCATATTAAATGACAGTTTAATTCCCATGTGCAATAAATGCTAGAGAAATGAGAGGAACAACCTGATGTAAAGCTAAAATAAAGTTTTCTGAGAAAAAGCACCTAAACACATCTTGACTTATTTTCTCTCCCCTAAGTCCCTCACTTCTTGGGTTAATTCTGCCGAGTGCTCCTATGTGAGGCCTTTTATCTACTTCTGCTGCTCAAGTTGGGGTTCTCATCACCTGGTCATTTTCTCTTTACAGCCATTTACAAAGAACATTTACCAAACTGTACAATTTAATATTAACAACAAGCCTATAATACATATGGGAATCCACATTGTTTACAAGGAAATTCAACTTATTGCAACTTATCCAAGGCCATGTGGCCTTTATCATGCTGCACTAGAACTCAAACTTGCCTTTCTTTTTAAATAAACCTTATACGCCAGTAAGGTATAAGGCCTTATCAGAAGACTTTTAATTTCTACTTCAACTTATCTAATTTTCCAAAACCACTGTATATAGTCTCAAAACCTTCAACAGCTTCCTACTCTTACTCCAAGCAATCCATTTCCTCTTCAATCTGATTCTACCTTCATGTCACTACAGGTCTCTTAGGACAGTCCGCAGTCAACTCACCACCCAAAACATCAGGCACCATCTGCACTATCATTTGCTCAAGGACATTCTTACCTAGTATGCTGTCCTCTCTTCAAAAATAAGGTACTAGCTCCACTCTCAGACATGAACGAGGTCTTCCCCTGGGGCCCTCACCCGCTTATCAAGTAGATCTCAGGGATCGTTCTCTCTTGCATTTGAACTTCTGTAAAAAGCACACATCTGAATACACCAAATACTTTTAATATATTGGGTGCCTCCATGTCCTATAATCAGCTATACTGAGTTACATTATTTTTTTTTAAGTTTGAGAGAGAGAGAGAGAGAGAGAGAGAGAGGGAGAGAGAATGAATCCAGGCTCCACACCGTCAGCACAAGCCTGACGTGGGGCTCAAACTCACAAACTGTGAGATCATAACCTTAATGGAAATCAAGAGTTGGACATTTAACCGAGTAAGCCACTCAGACACCCCTGAGTACTTTTTTTTTTAATTTTTTAATATTTTATTTATTGAGAGAAAGAGAGGCAGAGCATGAACGAGGGAGGGGCACAGCGAGAGAGGGACACAGAATCCGAAGCAGACTCCAGGCTCTGAGCTGTCAGCACAGAGCCCGACGTGGCGCTCGAACTCACCAGCCGTGAGATCATGACCTGAGACGAAGTCAGACGCTCAACCGACGGAGCCACCCAGGCGCCCCCTGCCCCCAGTACTTTCTGACAGAATTCTTTATGTTTTCCTTTGCCATTGAACATATGTATTAGACACTATAGGTCAAAGAGATCATTCATGTATATCACCTCATTTGATTCTCCCCAAAACTGTACTAGTTCAGATGAAGAAAAGTAAGCTTAGTGAGGTTAACTGACTTGCCAGGCCTCATACAGGGTGACATTAACAAAGCTACTTCAAAGCCTAAATCTTATGATCCTCAAATCCAGGTTCTGCCAATAATGCAATGATGTTGTATACTTTTCAGTAATCATTACCTTAACAGAAACGCCCATGAGTAATGTTTGCTGGTAATGATCTAAACAGAGGGAAAACAAGAGCACTCAATGGGACAGGATAAGCATAGGCTGTTGAGATGCTCACCAGCAGAAAGGCAGGATTTGTGTACAAAAATGACTATCAATTCCCAATACTGTCACGTGTCTTGGAGCAATTTACCATCCCAATTCCCAGAACATGTTCTCCTCTCTTAAAAATGGTTAAGACTGGGATGCCTGGGTGGCTCAGTTGGTTGAGTGTCTGACTTCGGCTCAGGTCATGATCTGTTAGTGAGTTCAAGCCCCATGTTGGGCTCTGTGCAGACAGCTCAGAGCCTGGATGGAGGCTGCTTCAGATTCTGTGTCTCCCTCTCTCTCTGCTCCTCCCCACTTGTGCTCTGTCTCTCTAAAAAATAAATAAACATTAAAAAAAATTTTTTTTAATTGGTTAAGACTGTGAGAACCATGTGACTCAAAACCAATGACACCTAAAAACAGAAGCAAAAAGACCTGGATCTGAACCCCTCAATATGATCATATATTCATTTCTTAGGCACCCACCATATGTTAGGCACAAGGAATTCCAACAAAAGCTGCTGTCAATTAAAGCAAGAAATCCTATTTACTATATTAAAAGCTCCATACTTAATATTTCTCATCAAACTGGCCCAGGGCCCCCACAATGAGAGAACTGGAAGGGACTAACACACTTTAGGCTAAGTCCCTCATTTAACAGATGAAGCAACAGGGAGAACAAAGCATTATTTGAAGGTCACACAGCTAATTAGAGGCAAACCAGTACTCCTTACAAGTGTTTCTAACAAGATGCTCTGCAAAGGGCAAGAAGGCCCAACAGAGGAGTTTTCCCTTTTTCTTTTCCTTTAAGCCTTTGTTGCTAGGACCGCAGTTAAAAAAACAACAACAACAACAAAAAAAAATGGATTGGCGGAGAGGGAAAGAGGAAACCTAGAGCATGCAGCAAGTTCACGAATCCGACTCACTGACTGCAATTAGTGGCAGGCATAGGGGTAAAAAGAGGGGGGAGTGGGAAGAAAGCGAGAGAAAAAAAAATCTCAAAGGCTTCCTGTCATCCCAATAAGGGAAGTTCAGTAATAGCAGTACCGTGATAAAACACCCAGAAACTTGAGTAAGCAAAAGGTCAAGAAGCACTTAGAATCTGCAACAGCACCCAAGTGTGGTGACCGTGATGGGGAGTTTGGGGACTAATGACTTCGAGTAGCTGCTTTCATTCCTTCGGGCTTCAGATTTCCCACTGAAATGGGCACATCAACTGTGACCCCCCAGCACCTCCGAGGAAAACGATGGCTGCATTGAAATGTGGGAATAATCAAATTATCCCCAAAAGCTGTGGTGGCCAGCGTTAAGGACCAGGCACACTTCCAAGAAGGAAAGAAAACCTGAAGCGAATGAGGCAAGGTTCGAGTTGTGGAGATCGGGCTACAAGCGCCCGTAGGGTTCCCAGGGTGGGCCAGGGGAGGACAACCCGCTGAAAAAGCCACAGAAGAAAAGGGGGGCGGGGATGGGAAGGTGGAATCGCTGCCTCCCGGGCCTCCCCAGGTCTCGGCTGTCCCCCCCAAAGCGGCTCCTCACCTTATCCAACAAGCCACTGCGGCTACTGCCTGTTCCGCAGCTGAGACCACCGCCAGCTCCACTGCTGCCTCCTCCACCACCAGTCCTCCCGCCCTGTGCAGACGCCGCCGCCATCTTGTCTGCCTCAGCGTCTCCCTCCCCTCCTACTTGTCCGAAGCCGATTGGCTGAAGCTGACGGCGTATCGCGCCGCCAAGAGCCCATCGGGATCCGTAGCTCGGGGCTGGCTGACGTGCGGTGGCAGCGGAAGTGGCCGCGGGGCTTGCCGGGACTTATAGTAGTTAGAAGTTCCGCCCACCGGTTGCCGCCTACGCGGCCTGCTGCAGAGGCGCGGTTACCAAGGGGTGGAGAAGGTAGTGGTAGGCGCCACCGTGGAGAGGCTCCGAGATTCCCGGGAGGGTCGCGGGCGCGCAGCCCGTCTTGTCCGGACGCGGCCTCCGCGGACGCCTCGGAGGCGGAAGCGACGACGGAGGCAGGTGCGGCTGGAAACTTAGTTTGTGTGAGGGGTTAGAGCGGCTGGAAACTTAGTTTGTGTGAGGGGTTAGAGTCTCCTCTGCTCCAGAAGAGTTTCCAAAGAGGCGCAGGAACTCTTCCTTCGTCCTTCCTAGCCCCGTTACAGCAGTTACTGGTTATTCTCTCTAGTACTGTCCTCTTAGGTGTCAGTAACGTTTTCGTGTTATAGGGAACTCGCATTCGCGGAATATCCACCGTCTGCCAGGCTGTGTACTGTGTGCATTTATTATATCCGTCCTGTCAGGTAGTCCACTAACAGCCCCGTCAGATGAGGAAACTAAGAAACTTACCAAGGCCAAATAGCGTGTATCCGGACCTGGTTTAGAAGCCAGGGGTTTTTGACGTCAAAACGCGTGGTATGTTCCTTCTGCCACTCTACTTTTAATAGTTTTAGGATGTAAGAGTATTCTATGTTTTCTATTCATTTTTGTTAAATAATTTCTATTCACCTTTCTATTCACCTTTTCCATAAATATTTATTGAGAACCAACATTGCTCAGAAGTATACTAAGGGGTACTGGAGGATCAAGACAGACCTGTTCCCTACTCTCTTGGAACGTCTACTCTAGTGACCTAGAGTTATCACATAACGGGATTATATTATACTACGAACTCTTACATTGCATCGCTTGTTTTTGTTTTTATCTCCATTAATCCCTACTAAGTGTCCGAATAATTGAACAAATGCTTACCGAGGGCTTACTATTTAGCAGTCATTGTTTTGGTAACTGGGGATATATTTCTAAATAATGGGCTAAACACCTGTCTTGGTGAAGCTAACATGTGATAATAATTATCACTAAATAATATTAGATGGGATTGCTTCACCTGTGAAGCAATCCAGGAAGATGCTCCTGTAGCTTTTTACTGTTTCTCTTTTACATCTTTTCATTTTTCAAGACCCAGCTCTAATGTCACTTGCCCTGTGAACCCTTTCCTGATCCTTAGTTTTTCCTTCTTTGCAGACAGAATGAAGACCTCCTTGGCATTGTGTTTATAGTTCAGTTTAGTTCAGTAAACACTCATTGCATCCCTTCAATGGGCCAGACCCTGTATGAAGTTCTGGGGATAAAGATATAGGTAGGACCTAGGCCTGGCCTTTGAGGGGCTCACAGCCTGGGATTGGGGGTGTGAGGAGTGGGGAACAGACACGTAAGCAGGCCATTATACTACAGCATGATGGAGTGTTTCCATTAAGAGGTGGGCTGAGGTGGTAGCACAGAGAAGGGTCAACATGAGGAGGGGGAGATACAGTAAAGTTGCCTCTGTGAGCCAGGCAAAGAAGAGGGGCAGATGTGTCATAGGCCAAAAGGATGGAAGGCACATGTATGCAAATGAGCACCATTACTCTGTGTGTGTTGGAGCTGGGAGGCCTTACAATTAGGCTGAGATTAGCTGCTTCAAGTTTGAGATAGAGACCCGAGGTAGCTGAAGCTAACTAAGCAGGTGGCCTCTGAGTCTGGAATTTGGACTTTCTTTTTTCCACCATCCAGGTAAAGTTCATACTTGCTTTAGAGTTACTTTCTAGACAATGTAATGTGGGGATTATGTGCCCTTCCTAGCCCACTAGTTGTAAATCCACACCTCCTTACCTGGTATTCTTCATAGGGAACTGGAATTTCTAGGATTAGTTGTGTCCAGGTCTGTATGCTCTCCACAAGTCTGAGTCTGATTCATCCTTTGTATATGTATGCCAAATATCTTTTCCCAGACAGTGTCTTATCTTCCAACTCTGTTTTTGCAGTTTTTATCATGTATAAATTTATTTTGCATTAGTGATTGTATAAATGATCCTTTCCTTCCTGATTCGTGACTTGCACAACTTATTTAAGCACTCTAGCTCCACCCCATCGTCATAAAATTACTCTCTTGTTTCGCCTTCCCATCCATGTTTCTGTCTTTTTGTATTTATGGGATCTTTGGTTTTTTGGTATTTTTTTTAGGCCCCAGCTGAGACACATTTTGGAGCAGAGGGTCACATTAAGATGTAATTAATGAGAAAATACAAGAGGTCTGAATGACAGGCTAAGAAAGAGTATAATATCTATTTTACAGGTGAAGAAACAAAAAAAAAAGGAAGTCAAAGGGTCTTTCCCAAGATCAAAGATCAAGTAAGTACCCTGCAGATCAGAAACAAGGTTCTCATATTTTGTAAGTTACTGGAGTCTTTTCCCAACAGTCATCATCTCTAACATTCCCCAGCCAGCTGTTTACTCATTCATTCATTCACCTATGTAGCAGATAGGTGTGGTGGGTCACAAGAGAGATTACTGAAAGACAGATTGACTCACTATTGATCTTTTTCCATCCATCTATCAGTCCATTCATCTTCCCAACACATTTTTAGTGAATACTAGGTTCTGTGCCAGGCTCTGGAATTACATAGGTCAATAAGGTATCATAGGTCCCACGGCAGGTGAGAAGTTGGTAAGGGGAGCAAAAGTTGGTAAAGGGAGCAAAGAAAAGTGATAAGCACTATACTAGAAGTATAAGATGTTGTGTGAACACCTAGGAAGGGCATCCAATCGTTTTTGGAAATTCAGTGCCCTGTGTTGAACCAAAGGAGATACCAACAACACTCATTCCACAGATAATTGTGGAATCTATTATGTGCCAGGTGCGTGTTAGGTAATGGGAGTAAAGAAATGAACACCATAGGTGTTCTC